>NC_088378.1:117102500-117727500 GCF_037993035.2 Macaca fascicularis
ATCACTTTCATGAAAGATCAAAGAGGAGAGAATATTTTCAAACTCTTTTTTTTTTAAGGCCAGCATTGTCCTCATACCAAAGCCACGCAAGGACATTACAAGAAAAGAAAATTACAGGGCCATATCCTTATTCAATATAGATGCAAATATTCGCAACAAAATACTAGCAAACTAAATTCAATGCATTAACAGGATCATCCACCATGATCAAGTGGGATTTATCCCTGGGATGCAAGGACAGTTCCTTGTATTTCTAGTAGGTTTTCATCTATATTTCAGTGTGATGCTAAAGAACACATAAATCTTCAGTATTACTGTAATATTTGCAAAGTCATCTCAGAATTATAAAATAGCTTTAGCCTAGTTAATATTTCATTATAGCATATATTATATATTATTATTTTACTAGCATTATTTCTTTTTTGTGTGTAGGTTTGCTAGGTATTTCTCTGCTTATTCTTTTATTGTCTACATATTTAAATAATTTTCTGTGTGATGATTATTACGTATAACATACAATAGAGTTTTCATTTTAAAACTCAACTGAGTTTTTTTCCAATGGCTATTTTCCTGTTATATTTATTGTTATAACAGATGTACTTGGCATATTATCATTTTATTTCAAACATTTTGCTAAATGCTTCCTTGATTTATTTTTGTCTTATTTTTTAAAAATCTGATTCATTTTCTTGATCTCTGAAATTAGACCCCTCAATCCCTGCAGTAATCTTGAATGTACATAATGTGTTTAAATTCTACTTGTGTTTACTTTTATTCCTTTAAAATAATTACTTAAACACATAAACTACATTTCTCACCATAACAGAATAGCAAGTTACATTTCTCCTGCCTATCACTCTACCAATATTCTGATATTAATTGGTTGTAATTTTATCCCCATTATATTAATAGTGATTATCATTTGATATCATGTGGCTTTTCACAAAATTTAGCATTTGTATTCAATGTAATAACCATAATAATTTCATTTATTTATATCTATTTAGCATTCAAATGGAGTCAGTGCTCATTGCCAATTCTTTTGTGCCATAATTTTATTATTCGTGAGTTTATCTTTTAAATTCATGTTGAATGTGAATGATATATCTTACTGATGTTTTGCTTATTGGAAAAAATGTATTTCTTTCTCTTCACATGTAAATGATAATTAGGTTTGTTGTCAGACATTGTTGGCTACCTAACCATTATCTATTTTATCTTCTAACTTGCCACCAAAATTTTGGTTGTGTTTGGGATGGCGATGCACCCAGCTAAATATTTTTTTTCAACCTTCCGAGACCAGTAAGATATTTGTAGTATGATAAAAGAGTGCACATGCAGGTTGATTAGCCCTCTCAACCTTCTCTTGAATATGGACACCGCAAGCATATTCAGTGCTCGTGGGCCATGAATCTTACAAGGTTGAAGACAAAAGCTAACAGGCTAGGAATGTTGGAGAAGAAAACATAGTACCTGGCCGCTGAGCAGCTGGACCAAGCATCATCACTCGTCTGCCTCTAAAATGCTTGTTATTTGAGATGAGTGGTGTTCAAGCCACATTAACTTGGGTTTTCAATTAGCATGAGCTGAACTGATATAGTTTGACATAGAATATAGGCGGTTTTAACCTTGTCCACTATTAAAGCAAAACTAGTGTAAATGGAACCTCTAAAGAACAATAATTATCCTTGTAGTCTTCAATCCAATTTCAAACTTCTAGAGATATTTTCATTATGTTGATGATCATGTAACCCAATCTTCAGTATTATTCTGGGTTACTAATCCTTGCTTGAACATGTGACCAGTCTTAAAAGCTACTGGTCTAGAACTGTGAGGTTGAATACAAGTAGCTACTAGCCTCATATGTCCTATTAAATTTATGTTTATTAACATTAAATACATTTTTTAAAAAAACTAGTTCCTCTGTTGCACTAGCCACATTTCAGTTACCACATGTGGTTAGAAGATGCCATATTAGAAGAGCAGGTATAAACATTTTACCTCCATACAAAGTCTTATTGGGCAGTACTGTCTTTGCTACACAAAATGTGCTCTTACGACCAGAAGCTTCATCACTACCTGGGGCTTGTTAGAAATGTAGAATTTCGGGCCCTACTATAGACATACTAAGTAAAAATTTGAACTTTGATAAGATTTCCAGGTAACTCATATAAACCCCAATGTTTGATGTGCACTACCCTGTATGATCTGGTCCTACATATATATTGGTCCCAATATTTAATAATAAGCTAACATTTATTGATATGTAGCAAGTTACTAAGAACTATTCTAAGAACTCTACAAAAATCTCAGTCAGTCCTCACAAAATATAAAAGGGACATTATCTCCCTTTTACATATTGAACAAAAAGGCACAGAAAAGACATATGACTTTACTAAAATCACTCTGTGAATACATCAGGGAGCCAAAATTAACACTCAGTCATTTTGACTAGACAACTCATAGTGCTGGTTTTCCCAACTCTCTATTATAATTGGTATCTTTAAATACTAGGTTTTAGGATCTCTGAGAGAAGGACCATGTCTTATTTTTTAATTAATTTTAATAATTTTTTTAGGCCAAGTCTAGCTCTGTCACCTAGGATAGAGTGCAGTGGAGTGATCATAGTTCACTGCAGCTTTGACTTTCTGGGTTCAAGCCATCCTCTCACTCAACCTCCCAAGTATCTGGGACTACAGATGGACACTATCATTTCCAGCGACATTGATTGATTGATTGATTGATTGATTGTAGAGACAGGTCTCACTATGTTGCTCAGTCTGGTCTTGAACTCCTGGGTTCAATTGATTCTCCCATCATGGTCTCCCAAAGCACTGGGATTACAAGCATGAGCCACCACACCCAACCATGTTTTATTTTTGAGTTCAGAGCCTATTAGAATACCTGGCATACAAGAGATTCTCAATTTCTATTTATAGAATGAAGCATGCATGAATGAATGGGGGGATCAAGGCTCATTTTGCCTGATGTCAAGTGGAGTTCCTGGTAACTCTGTCACAAAGTCTATTATTTTTAGTTGAAATGAAGAAGACTTTGTTTACCTTTGGTAAAAACAGAAATTTGAAACAATTCCACACAGTTATCACTCTTAAGCAAATAACAGATCCAGCAAAGAACACTGTGTGGAGTACTATGAAAAGTGAGTGGATAGAATACTCTTAGTGATAAGCATCCACTAAAGCAGTTATAAAGGGTTTGGAGCATAAAAATATTTTAATGACCAAATCAGAATAATGGCAGCTGTTGTAACAAACAGACCCAAATCCCCGGATGTATACTGCTTTAACAAAATAAATGTTTATTTCTTAGTAATGGATTCAAAACAGGTGTACCTAATGGGCAGCTAGGTCCTCCCCCAGTGGTGTTCTTTCCTTGTCTTTTGTGACTCTGCCATGTTTACCACACAGTTTACAGGTTCTCTATGCTTATTTTGTTTTGTTTTTAAGACGGAGTCTCACCATGTTAACCAGGCTGGTCTTGAACTCTTGGCCTCAAGTGATCTTCCTGTGTTGGCCTCTTAAAGTGCTGGGATTACAGGCATGGGTTTATGATTATTTGTAAAAATCCAGAAGAAATGGTTAAAACAAAAGTGTAGAGAAAGCAAACTTTTTTTTTTTTTTTTAAGACAGAGTCTCGCTCTGTTGCCCACACTGGAGTACAGTGGCGCCATCTTGGCTCACTGCAACCTCCACCTCCTGGGTTCAAGCAATTATCCTGCCTCAGGCTCCCAACTAGCTGGGACTGCAGGTGCATGCTGCCATGCCCAGCTAATTTATTTTGTATTTTAGCAGAGACGGTGTTTCACTGTGTTCCCCAAGCTGGTCTCAAACTCCCGAGCTCAGACAATCTGCCTGCCTTGGCCTCCCAAAGTGCTAGGATTATAGGCACGAGCCACTGCACCCAGCTGCAAACTTTCTTTTTTAACCCTCTTGAGTTTAATCCTCTTGGCTCCACCTACATGCAAGTTGAGGAAAGTGCTATGAAATTTAATCCCTGGCTGGGCAGCCTTTCCAAATCACACCTTTGTATTATGGTAGAGCCAACACAAATATTTTGATGGACAAGTATTCCCCTTTCTGTATATGCTGAGAGCAAAAAAAAACCCACATGATTTATTTTAGTTTAGATCTTCCTAACTGCAGAGCATGAAGCAAGGACTTCGATGTAGATAGTTTAATGGAAAGTGATTCCAGCAACCAAGGTGAGTGAGTAGAGTGAGACAAGAAAGGAAAGAAGGAAGCTATGGAGCTGGTTACTGTGGTACATAATGAGGCAATCACATTTATGACTCTGATAAAACGTGTAGAATGCATGTATATTGTCCTCTAAAGTACAGAAGACAAGAATACTTAGCCCATTGACTCCCATACCCCATGAGCATTACCCCTTCAGATTAACTTCCCTGTACTCCCAGGCTATGCTGCAGGTTGTGTTAAGCAGTCTTGCCAAGATTTGGAGAAAATTCTGAAGCAGAAAAGATCAGAGTGTGTTCAGAGCTGTCTACTTTTGGAGGCTGGAATAGATAGGGAAAGACGATGCAAAACCCTGCATAACAAAAGAAAAAGTATACACAAAACACCATACAAGGAAAGACTAGTAAACTAAAATTAGGAGAGAAGGACAAGGAAGAATAAAAAATTTTCATGAAAGAGTCAAAACCTTTATAAAACAATGTCTCTCTAGCATAAGACACATGATGGACAGAAAGAAAGTAAAGTAACATTTGTCAAATACTAACTATATTGAATTTTTACATGCATCATACCATTTAATTCATCCAATAATTGTGAAACATAGGTATTGTTCTCATTCTACAAGGGAGACATTATGGCTTGGAAAAAATGAGTTAATTGTTAAAGATTATGTAACTGGCAAGTGCTGGGTTCCTAATTCAATGTCAGTATGGTTCCATGTCAATGATCCTTCCACTGAAACAGCGGAGGATAAGGAAAGGTGACTAATGATCTAGACAGTAAGACTAAGAAAATGACCAAGGCCAGTGCCCCTCATACTGTAATATGCATATTAATCATCTGCAGCGTTTTATTAAAATGCAGGTCTGATTCAGTAGGTCTGAGGTGAAGCTTGAGATTCTGCATTTTTTCATGGGCTTCCAGGTGATGCTGATGGTGCCGGTTTGTGGACCATACTGTAGTTGCTAAGGCCTGAACATTTCTACTGAAGTCTTGAGAAAAGAGAATTGTTAAAATAATATTTTCCACACCCATTCATGACTTTTATTATAAAAAAGAAAAAAAAACTCTCATTAAACTAGGAACAGGGGGGAACTTCCTTAAATTTATACAGAGTATCTGCAAAAATATACAGCTAACATCATACTTTAATGGTGAGAAACTAGAATCTTTCCCACAAGATCAGGAAAACAGCAAGGATGTTTCCTCCCATTACTCCTTTCAACACTGTACTAAAAGTAATAGTGAAATAGCA
This sequence comes from Macaca fascicularis, assembly GCF_037993035.2. Lineage (NCBI taxonomy): Eukaryota > Metazoa > Chordata > Mammalia > Primates > Cercopithecidae > Macaca > Macaca fascicularis. Next base: position 117,107,970 of record NC_088378.1, read on the forward strand.
AAGGAAAGAAAATAAAAGGTATACAGATTGGGAAATAAAAAATAAAACTGTCTTTGTTCACACATGACATTATTGTCTATGTAGAAAATGTAAAAGAATTGACCAGAAAAACTCCTGGGAATAACAGTTAAAACAGGTTGTAGGATACAAGGTCAATATACAAAAGTCAATCACTTTCATGTATACTGTCAATGAACAAGTGGAATTTTAAATTCAAAATACAATACTATTTACATTAGTATGCACAGAAGTAAAATACTTAGGTATAAATCTAACAAAATACATAGAAGATCTACTTGCAGAAAACTGAACTAAATGAATGGAGAGATAGTCCATGTTCATGGGTGCAAAGACTCAGTATTGTCAAAATGTCAGTTCTTCCCAACTTGATTTATAGATTCAATGTAATCCCAATCAAAATCCCAGCAGTTATTTTGGGGATATCGACAAACTGGTTCTAAAATTTATATGGAGAGGCAAAATACCCAGATCAGCCAGCATGCTATTGAAGGAGAAGAACAAACCTAGTAAATTGACACTACCCAACTTCAAAACTTATTATGAAGTTCTAGTAATAAAGACAGTGTGATACTGCCTAAAGAATAGACAAATAGACCAAGGGAGCAAAGTAGAAAACACAGAAATAGACCCATATAAACACAATCAACTGATCTTTGCCAACGACATAGCAAAGATAGTTCCCCCCCCCTCAACAAATGGTGCTGGGACAACTGGACAACCATATTTAAAAATAAATTTAGACACAGACTTTCCACCTTTTACAAAAACTAACTTAAGATGGATCATAGACCTAAACATAAAAATGGAAACCTATAAAACCGCTAGATGATAATATAGGAGAAAATTTAGATAACTTTGGGTATGGAGATGACTTTTTAGACACAACACCAAAGGCATGATCCATTTAAAAAAAAAGCTAAATTTTAGTAAAATTAAAAATTTATGTTCTATGAAATATACAATGTCAAGAAAATGAGAAAACAAGCAACAGACTGGGACAAAATATTTTCAGAAGCTATATCTGATAAAGGACTGTTATCCAAAATATCCAAGATCACTTAAACTCAACAAGAAGAAAACAAAGAACCTGCTTAAGAAATGGGCAAAAATTTTGTAACTGTGTTTTACATTTAAGTGTTTAATTCATCTTGAGTTAATTTTTGTATAAGATGTAAGAAAAGGGTCCAGTTTCAGCCTTCTGCATATGGTAAGCCAGTTTTTCCAGCACCATTTATTGAATATAAAATCCTTTCTCCATGGCTTGTTTTTGTGAGATTTGTTCGAGATCAGATTGTTGTCGATGTGTGAGGATATTTCTGAGGTATCTGTTCTGTTCCACTGGTCTAGAAGAAAACCTAGGCAATACAATTCAGGATGTAGGCACGGGCAGAGACTTCATGATGAAAATGCCAAAAGCAATTGCAACAAAAGCCAAATTGACAAATGGGAGCTAATTAAACTAAAGATCTTCTGTACAGCCAAAGAAACCGTCATCAGCGTGAACAGGCAACCTACAGAATGGGAGAAAATTTTTGCAATCTGCCCATCTGACAGAGGTCTAATATCCAGAATCTACAAGGAACTTAAACAAATTTACAAGAAAAAAAAATAAACAACTCCATAAAAAAGTAAGCAAAGGATATGAACAGACACTTCTCAAAATAAGACATTTATGTAGCCAACAAACACATGTAAAAAGCTCAACATCACTGATCATCAGAGAAATGCAAATCAAAACCACAACGAGATACCATCTCATGCCAGTCAGAATGGCGATTATTAAAAAGTCAGGAAACAATAGATGCTGGCAAGGCTGTCAAGAAATAGGAAAGCTTTTACACTGCTGGTGGGAATGTAAATTAGTTCAACCATTGTGGAAGACAGTGTGGTGATTCCTCGATCTAGAACCAGAAATACCATTTGACCCAGCAATCTCATTACTGGGCATATACCCAAAGGAATATAAATCATTCTACTATAAAGTCACATGCGCATGTATATTTATTGCAGCACTATTCACAATAGAAAAGACCTGGAATCAACCCCAATGCCCATCAATGATAGACTGGACAAAGAAAATGTGGTACGTATAACCCATGGATAACTATGCAGCCAAAAAGGAATAAGATCATGTCCTTTGCAGGGATGTAGAAGGAGCTGGAAGCCATCATCCTTGGGAAACTAACACAGGAACAGAAAACCAAACACTGCATGTTCTCACTCATAAGTGGGAGTTGAATAATGAGAACACATGGACACAGGGAGGGGAACGACACATTCTAGGGCCTGTTGCGGGCTGGAGGGAAAGGGGAGGAACTTAGATAATGGGTCAATAGGTGCAGCAAACCACCATGGCACACATATACTTACATACCAAACCTGCACATTCTGCATATGTGTCCCGGAACTTAAAAAAAAAAAAAAAAAAAAAGAGAGAGAGAGAGAGAGAGACAGAGGGAGGAAGAGGCAGAAAAAAAAAAAAAAACAAACAGAAATGTGCACAAGATCTGAACAGACACCCACCTCACCAAAGAAAATAAACAGATGGCAAATAAGCACATCAAAGATGCTCTACATCATATGTCATCAGAAAACTGCAAATTAAATCACCAATAAGATATCTATTAGAAAGAGCATCAAATGCTGGAAACTGACACCACCAAATGCTGGTGAGGATATGGAGCAATAAGAACTCTCACTTACTGCTGGTGGGAATGCAAATGGTACAATCACTTTGGAAGACACTTTGGCAGCTTCTTACATAACTAAATATACTCTTACCATATGATCCAGCATTCATGCTCCTTGCTAATTATTATTAAGAAATCATGCAATAATTTCTTAATACTTAGAAATATTTACTCAAAAGAGTTGAAAACACACATCCACACAAAAACCTACACATGAACGTCTCTAACAGCTTTTTTCATAGCTGCTAAAACATGGAAGCAACCAAGATATCTTTCAGTAGATTAAAGGATAAGTAAAGTGTGGCCCATAAAGACAATGGAATATGATCAACACTGAAAGAAAATGAGTTATCAAGCCATGAAAAGACATGAAGGAGATGAATGCATATATATAAGTAAAAGAAGCCAATAGGAAAAGGCTACGTACTGTATAATTCCAACTATGTGACATTTTGGAGAAGGCAAGACTATAAAGATAGTAAAAAGATTAGTGGCTGCCAGTGGCTAGGTGAGTGGAAGGAAAGAATAGATGGAGCACAAAACATTTTTAGGGCAGTGAAACTACTTTGTATAATCTTATAATGGTGAATTCCTCTCCTTATACATTTTCCCAGACCCACAGAATGTACAACACTGAGTTAACCCTAAACTATGGTTTGGTAACAAAGATGTGTCAGTGTAGGTTCATCAGTCGTAACAAATTGCCACTCTGGGGGGGATGTTGATGTTGTAATGGAAAAGACTACTTATGCATCAAGGCAGGGGTTATACAGAAAATTTCTGTACCTTCTGCTCAATTTTGCTGTAAACCTAAAACTACTCTAAAGATAAAATCAATTTTTAAAAAGCAGGCTGGGTAAGGTGGCTCGTGTCTGCAATCCCAGCACTTTGGGAAGCCAGGCAAAAGGAAGTTTTGAGGTCAGCTGTTGCAGTCCTAGTTACTCAGGAGGCTGGGGCAGGAGGATTTCTTAAACCCAGGAGTTTGAGGTTACAGTGAGCTATGATCACACCATTGCACATCAGCCTGGGCAACAGAACAAAATCTTCTCTCTAAAAATAATAATTAAAAATAATTTTTAAAAGGAGATATTCTTGCTTAAATAATGGACTTAAAATAATTTGTTTATGTTTACATTATTTAGAGGATTCTATTTCAAGTTTTATCCATAGAGTAATTAGGATTTTCTCAAAACTCTGTATTTTCTAATTATTGTAGTTCATAAAAAAATAGAGAAATACTGGCATCATGAGAAACATACAAATCTATGATACCAGCCAACCACCTATTTATCAAGGTTATTGTATTCTTAACTAAATCAACCTACACCTCTGCTATTTGGCAGATTGGTAGAGAGAGATGATACCCATAAAAGGGTTATTTGCATACACTCTATGTAAATTCAAATGTATAAAATATATTGATGCCACAAATAAAATTTAAAAGTGTACACTAAATAAGACTTCCTCACTTTTCATTTGGCATGCCACTTAAGATTCTGGTATCTCCATGGAACACCCCACTAGGTATTACTGATATTGTAAAAACAAAACATACCTAAAGTCTGGCTTCTGCAGAGGTGTCCCTGATGTCAAGGTTCGCATTTTTGACCTGGGACAGAGGAAAGCAAAAATGGATGAGTTTCCACTCTGAGGCTACATGGTGCCAGATGAATATGAGCAGCTCTTCTCTGAAGCACTGGAGGATGCCCACATTTGAGCCAACAGATACGTGATAACAACTTGCAGCAAAGTTGGCTTTCATATCCTAGTGTGGTTCCACCCCTTCCAAGTCATTCACAACAGAAAGATGTTGTCCTGTGCTAGAGCTGACAGGCTCCAGATGGGTATGGAAGATGCCTTTGGAAAGCTACAGGGCACCATGGCCAGGGTTCACATTAGCCAATTCACGTGTCCATTCGCACCAAACTGCAGAACAAGGAGCATGTGACTGAGGCCTTATACAGGGCCAAGTTCAAGTTGCTTCACCACCAGATGCTTCGCATCTCAAAGAAGTGGGGCTTTACCAAGTTCCAGTCAGATGAATTTGAAGGCATGGTGGCTGAGAAGCAGCTCATCCCAGATAGCTGTAGGATCAAATATAATTGTGGGTTTTGCCATTACAAGTAATTTCTTTTGCACCACCCTAATACATCCCCAATTGTGGCCTCCTGGACCAGTGACAGGTCCTACATTAATGAGACTTTCCACTGTGCCCCCTCCTCTTTCTGCCCACCAATAAATCCTACTTCCTATAAATAAATAGTAAATAAGACTTAAACTTAGGCAAATATGCATCTATCATTTAATAGCCTTGTGAGGCTGGGCTTGTGACTTCTTTAAATCTAAGTCTCCAGACTCTTAGGTTAGGGTAGATTAACACCTAACCCATAAATGTCCTATGCCAGAGTTTTATGCTAGAGTGCCTGGGATAACAGAAAAGCCAAAACCCTATTATACGTATTGATATTGCGCCCAAAAGTAAATCAACAGCAGAAACAGAATCAAGCAAAGCAGCTGGGATAGATAACTGTAAGAATTTCAGAAAGAGTAAGCAGGAACTTTACTCTTAAGCCTTGGCTGGAAAAAGAAGTATTCCCATTACAATTACAGAGTTGGCTTTATACATCGAGTACCATATTAGTAAGAAAAATGCCTATGGGTGTTAGAAATGTTGTAAGTCTATTAATTTCAGAACCAACACTTTCTGAATTCTTCAAGGTGAAAACCAGTTTTTACTCTTCCTGGCATTGATCTTTCTCCACAACTCGCTCTAAAAAAAAATCAATGGCAGTTTCTTGCTGGGCTCTGTTTGGAAGGAACTGGAAGCAAGTCAAACAGCTTTGGAGTTTATTTTTGTTAAAGGGTGGGCACAATAGAGGATGTACTCGACATCTGCAGCATCCATGATGAATTATTTATTCCTGATTATTCTGAGCAGACAGACTTGTTTGCAGCAATATGTCACACATATTACAAAAGTTAGAATGCAAATGAAAGAGGGTCAATCTTATTTTTAGAACCATAAAAATTTCTTAATGTTTAGAAATATTGTATTTCACGTTAATGATAAAAAATCTTTTAAATCAATTTTTGGCTTCTAATAATATATTAGTCCTACGTTTATATTTATATATTTATCAAGCTTTTAGTGGTTTTATCATATGTCGATCTTATTTTTATGGGTATTCTGAAGGATAAATCTTAAATATGATATCTCATTACTAATTTAACTTGAATTGACTTAATGGTTTTCAATAATGGGTTGAATATAGCAATATAATCAAAAGTCATTTTTAAATTAGTTTGAATACATGTGAATCACAATTGAGAAACTTGGTAAAAAGGAAATTCCATTTTTTCTTAGGAATAAAATATGAATTTAGTCTCAGTGTGTGCTAAGTGTTGTTTCACAGTTTATTATAAATAAAATGATATTCAAGAATTATCTTTTCATTTAACTAAAATGTATGTAATTGCTGATAAATGTAGTACTCAAATATTCCTTATTTACATTATAGGTAGCTGCTATTGAAGCCATATGTATCATTAGCTAAAAAAAATACCACTTCATATTTTCTCTACCCCAGACCCTCACCGAACTCTTCAATATCTCCACCATTGTCATCAGCAGTCAAGAGTGAGCATACGTGTTTGGTCATGGCTTTGCTACCTTGATAATATTTATAAGATTTTATTGTCAGCCTGCTTCAGTGAACTGATGAATAACTGTTACAGTATTTCTGTGGAAAAACATTGTCTCTGCACCTACAACAGATAGACCTCAAAGAACTCGTTAGTTGAAATGAAATATTGGTTGGTATTGTCAAAGTTATCATTTCCAAATTGATTTTCTATTCAATTCCTTTTCAATACCCACTTTTATATGCCCACTTTACAATTTTTATTATTCATAAAGAATTTGGAAAATTCTGATAACATGGAGAAAGCTTTAAAATGATATAACATACCACTTTGGAGAACTCTATACTTATTTTGCCATGTTTCCTTCTAAGAATGTTCCTGTCTATATTCATGTCTTTCATATATATATATATATTTTTAAGGAGCCATTTAACCATGTTATTTTTAAGCTGAATTTTTTACTATATCTTAAATATCTTTACATTTTATTTAATATTCTACCACAACATAATTTTAATGACTACATGGTATGAATTGTATGAATGTACCATGGTTTCTTATTTTCTAAGTTGTCCTGTATTAGAAATTTAGGCTGCTTTCCAATATTTAGCTTTAGAAGCAATTTTGTGATGAATGTCGTTGTAGCTATACTCTGTTCACATTCCTATTTCTTTGGGATAAATTCTCAGAATAGCAATTCCTGGGTCAACATATAAAAACCTTTTGGCTGGGCATGGTGGCTCATGCCTGTAATCCCAGCACATAGGGAGCCCGAGACAGGAGGATCACTTGAGCCCAGGAATTCAGGACCAGCCTGGGCAACATGGAGAGACTCCATCTCTGCAAAAAAATGTCAAAAAATAGCCAAGTGTGGTGGTACACACCTGTGGTCCCAGCTACTCGGAAGACTGAGGTGGGAGGGTCACTTGAATACGGGAGGTAGGGGCTGTAGTGAGCCATGATTGCACCACTACACTGCAGCCTGGATGATAGAGTGAGACGCTGTTTCAAATAAATAAATAAGATTTTCAATAGGTTCTGACAAATTGTTTTTCAGAAATACATTAGATTTGTGCAAAAGTAATTGTGGTTACTTTTAATGGCAAAAATTATGATTACTTTTGCACCAACCGAATAGTATCAATTTATACTTCCACCAAGTATTAAGGGTCCTCTTTTACTTGACCCCTCATCAAAACGTATGGTCCAATATATTCTTCAGAGTATATACTAGAAAATCAAGGGGGAAACATACAATCAGGGATGGGGGAATGGTGAGAGTAGAAATAGGAAGAAAAGGAGGCCATGACCTCCAGATGTTGGATAAATCAGAACTCTAAGATCACTGGGGAATGAAGAAAAGGTTTGTTTGGAAGACTTTGAGGTCCAATGTGATTTTATTATATGAGGTCCTAAAAGTCTCCTTCAGGACTTCCCACAAAATTTCCCATCGTTGGTTTTCTCAGGAACTTTCTGCTATAAAAATTTGGAATGTCAGGGCTAATTTGTTCTCTCAAAAGCCTGATTATAAAAGCATTTTAAAACCATGACAATCTATGCAAACATAGAAAACATAGATAGAAAAAGGCTACGCGTATTAGGAATGTTTATAAGTCTATTATTTTCAGAACACTTTCTGAACTCTTCAGAAAGTTAGAAATTATAATAATTCATGCTAATCTCCCAGCAAACTGATAATCCCAAACTATTGTTAGAAATATTAATTATTCATAATGTCTCCCATTGTCTTGGGATTATATCTTCTCTCACCTGACCACAGAGTGCACACTTAGCCTATTATTACTAGATTGCAAAATAATTTATAGAAAAGAGATTAGATGATCTATAAAAATATAATCACTCATTGCTCATTTTACTGGGCACAGGTTCAAAGCATTGTTCAATGTCTTTCATTCACACTGTGTTTCACTCTTCTGTATCCAGCTGGCTGCTTCTCAGGACTCACATTCACCAAGATCATTAATATTTTGCGCTATAATTAAAGTGTATGCATGCACGTGTGCATATGTGTGTGTGTGTGGAGGGAGGGAGGGAGAGAGAGAGAGAGAGAGAGAGAGAGAGAGAGAGAGAGAGAGAAAACGCACGCAGATATTTGAGTTCACTTCACATCAAATGGAAACTGCTCTCCCAATACCTGTAAAGGCAAACCAGCCTCTATACTCTGCTTAGGGATTCCTCAAACTAAGTTTTTTTCCTCCCTTGGATACACTGCATTTCTTCTCTATCTTAAGCTACTTTTCAAATTTTAATCATCACATCTTATTTTAGTTAATATGCTTTTTAATTCTAAAATATTTACATGCCAATCTTATAATTTTTCATTCTGGCCTACAAAATCAATTATGAATTCATTTTCATAAGATCATTCAGCTTAATTTTCCTTAGAAGAAAACCTTTTGTCAGTTAAATGCTTTAAATATATCTTCAGTCTCGTTCCATTTGAGATTGGCTTGGAAATAGTTTCTTTAGATAGAATATCAAATTGTAAAAATTGAATATCTTTATTTATAAATATATAAAGTTGGATCTTACACTACCACTTCATAATAAGCTTAGTGAAATAGCTCGACTATGAATTTTATAGCTCAAGTTCATTGGACTGCTTATTTTATATCTAAATAAAATTATGTGCCATTTCTACAGGTGAATAACTCAGAAGACACATTAAAAAATTCTGGCAATTAATGAGTGTCTACATTTAAATTTTTCTTTTTTTTTTTTTTTTGAGATGGAGTCTCACTCTGTCACCCAGGCTGGAGTGCAGTGGCACCCATCTCGGCTCACTGCAACCTCCACCTCCCGGGTTCAAGCGATTCTCATGCCTCAGCCTCCCAAGTAGTTGGGATTACAGGTACCCACCACCACACCTAGCTAATTTTTGTATTTTTAGTAAAGACAGGGTTTTCCCACCTTGGCCAGGCTGGTCTCGAACTCCTGACTTCATGATCCACTTGCCTCAGCCTCCCAAAGTGCTGGGATTATAGACGTGAGCCACCATGCCCAGCCTAAAAATTGTTTTCTTTAATCTCTGAAATCCATATTCTAATAACTTGTCAGTGTTGATGGAGAAATAGACTTAACATTATAAAGTTCCTTTTTCTAGTGCTCACAGACTTTTACTTCACGATTTCTTGTAAATAATTTTTAATGTGTAGCTTTTAGAGCCTTTGAAATAAAAGCAGCTTGGTTAATGAAGATGTTAGAGCATTAAACCTCTTTCAGGAGGTCTAACATTCTTGTAAGATCTTATTTGTATATCAACTTAATTCATTCTGCCTTTTGCAATTATTCAAACTATTAATTTATTATTATTATTGAGAAAAAGTCTTGCTCTATCACCCAAGCTGGAGTGCAGTGGCATGATCTCGGTTTACCACAACCTCCCCCTCCTGGGTTCAAGTGACTCTCATGTCTCAGCCTCCCAAATAGCTGGGATTACAAGTGTGTGCCACTACGCCCTACTAAGTTTTGTATTTTTAGCAGAAACAAGGTTTCACCATGTTGACCATGCTGGTCTTGAACTCCTGACCTCAAATGATCCACTCGCCTTGGCCTCCGAAGTGCTGGGATTACAGGCATGAGCCACCGCGCCCAGCCTGATCTATTATTTTAGATATTCCTATACAGTTGTCTCCCTTTACCATGGTTTCACTTTCCATAGTTTCAATCACTCACTGTCCAAAAAAAAAAAAAAAAAAAAAAAAAAAAAAAAATCAAATGGCAAATTACAGAAATAAACAAGTCATAAGTTTAAAATTGTGCTACTCTGAGCAGCATGATGAGATTTCGGGTATTCTGCTCTCTCCTCCTCTGGACATGAATTATCTGTCCAGCAGATCCACACTGTAGACTTTCCCTTTCCATTGGTAATTTAGTACCCCTCTCAGTCATTAGATCAACTATAATGATATTTTAGTGCTTGTGTTCAAATAACCCTTATTTTACTTAATAATGACCCCAAAGCACAAGAGTAGTGATGCTAACGTATTTTTGTGATTGTTCTATTTTACTATTAGTTATTGTTGCTAATCTCTTACTGTGCCTAATTTAGAAATTAAAATTTATCATAGGTATATATGAGTAGGAAAAACACATAGTATACATACAGTTCAGTATTCTCAGTTTGCAGGTATCCACTGGGGCTCTTGGAATGTATTCCCTGCAGATAAGGGATAATTACTGTATTTCAGTTTGACAAAGAGAAGTCACGTTTTTAAATAAATGTTATCGTTGTATATTTAGTCTGTATTAGAGCTATTAAGATTCATTGGTTTGCTAGGATGGAAAGTATTACAACAGTCCCCAGGGATATTCAAGTCCTATTCTGTATGTTAGGTTATTTGGCAAAGAAAAATTAAGGTTGTAGATAGATTGAGGTTGCTAATCAGTTGATATTAAAGTAACAAAATTATCCCGGTTTATCTAGGTGAGCTCAATATAATCACAGGAGTCCTTAAAAGTGGAAGAGGGAAGCAGAAGAGGAAGAATCAGAGGGTAGAAGCATGAGGACTCCACTGGTTGTTGCTGGAGGAAGGGGCCATACACCAAAGAAAATGGGTGACCTCTAGAAGCTAGAAAAGACAGGGAAATGGACTTTCCTCTCAAGCCTCCAGAAAAATACATAGCCTTACTGTCCCCTTGATCATAGCCCAGTGAGAGCCATGTCAAATTTCTGAGCTACAGAATGAGAAGATAATAAAATTGTGCTGTTTTAAACCACTAAATACTTGGTCATTTAACGCATCACCAAAAGAAAACCAATATAGCTGGTAATCTGGCTGCCTAAGTAAACATTTAGATTAAAATTCTACATTATAATTTAAATAGGTTTAAATATACTCTATGTTTTCCCAACTCTGATGTTTGACTCTATACTTTTTCTCCATTTATATAGTTTTAGTTTAAGTTCTAGTGAGCATTTGTTTATTTCGCAAAAGGCTGCAAGCTGTCTCCCTGTTTCTGCTTATCCCTATAGCCAGTCGTGGAAACATTTCCGGAGTTGCAATTTTCATTTCGTCACCCTATTTCTCACAATTTGGGAATGACTTCTAAACTTCTTTCTCAATATAATTATAATTCTTGATTATGGGTTCCTATTTCTCTACCAAGAAACCCCACCTTCTTGGGCAAGTACATGTGCCTTCTCCTCAGGGCTCCAACAGTACTTTGTCTATACTTGTATTCCCACCTTTCATTGCACTTTGGTTTACTTACATGCATCCATCTGTTCCCACGGGATTATCAGCTCTTTCAGATATTGGTTTTGTGTATGGCACATGGAAGATGATCAATGTATAGTGAATACATGAGTAATTTCTACAAGAATATTTGCTAGCATCACTGACACACGGTGCTTTTTATTGCTTCTACTTTCCTGTATATTCCACCGACCCTGAACTACACAGGAGGTGCCTTCTCATTTGCTTGCTTGCATTTAGACAAATGAATTCCTTTAAAACCGGTCTCTCTTTACTCTAGAAAACATCCATTGCAAATCTCCCTGTGCACTGATGCTGTCAGATGTTACTTTAATGATTATGTTTCAGTGAATTTTGGTGTCTGTGCATTTTGGCAGTGGAAAGGGCTAACTGTATTTTTATATGACTCTGAGATTGTATTTATTTTTTCTGTCTACTTGCCATTCCCCTCGTTTTGCTCAGCCTAAGGACTGTGGTGAAAGGAAAGGAATTGTCTCCTCCAGATTACTGACTGAACAAACTGGCATATCCAGGAAGGATACAAGGCAGTACGATTTTGAAACCATGTTATATTAGAAATAAAGATACTATGTTTATTTGGCATGAAGTTAAGACAATGAAGAAATCTATTTATCTATTTATCCAGAGATTGAAAGACTACCATATAAAAGGAATATATGTATTTTCTATTCATTGTTGTTTTAGACATTAGAACTTGGATCAATAGGTGAGAACTATAGGGAGAATCTAGCTTACACTACAATATGTCCGTTCTTTTTAATTTTAATGATTTTGAGAGATTAGAATCTTGCTCTGTTGCCCAGGCTGGAATGCAGTGGTACAATCATAGCTCACTGTAACCTCAAATTCCTGGGCTCAAGCAATCCTTCTGTCTCTGTCTCTCGAATAGCTGGGATTACAGGCATGCATACCACGTTCCACTAATTTTATTTTTGTAGAGATGGGATGTTGCTATATTACCCAGGCTGGTCTCGAACTCATGGCCTCAAGCTATCCTCCCACCTCGGCTTCCCAAAGTGTTGGGATTACAGGTATGAGCCACCATGCCTGACCTATGTCAGTGTATGTGACTATGTAGGCACTGGTTTCCTGCATATTTTCCAACAAAGGTTGTGCCATCATCTAAATAAAGAAGATACATCTTTGGGGCAACAGGACACTTCTTAACTCCATCTTATAAACAAAGTATGATATTTTTTATTCACCCTCAATACAAGATAGATGTTTAGAAAATAACTCTTGTTTTGAACTGCTTAGTTTTGAATCCTGGCTCCCAAACTTCCTAGTTGTTTGATCAAGCAAACTATTTATTTATTTATTTAGAGATGGAGTCTTGCACTGTTAACAGCCCAGGCTGGAGTACAGTGGCGCAATCTCGGCTTACTGCAACCTCCACCTACCAGGTTCAAGCCATTTTCCTGCCTCAGCCTCCCGAGTAGCTGGGATCACAGGCGCCCACCACCATGCCTAGCTAATTACTTTGTGTGTGTGTGTGTGTGTGTGTATTTTTAGTACAGACAAGGTTTTACCATGTTGGCCAGGCCGGTCTCCAACTCCTGACCTCGTGATCCACCTGCCTCGGCCTCCCAAAGTGCTCGGATTACAGGCATGAGCCACTGTGTCCGGCCGATCAAGCAAACTTTTAAACTATCGTGGGACTCATTTTTCTTCTCTGAAATCTGGGGAGTTAACTCCCAGTGCTATTGTTAGGAGTAATGAGATTAGGCATGTAAAATACTTAAGAGGCCAGGCGCGGTGGCTCACGCCTGTAATCCCAGCACTTTGGGACGGCGAGGCGGGCGGATCACGACATCAGGAGATCAAGACCATCCTGGCTAACACGGTGAAACCCCGTCTCTACTAAAAATACAGGAACAAAATTAGTCGGGCGTGGTGGCGGGCGCCTGTAGTCCCAGCTACTTAGGAGGCTGAGGCAGGAGAATGGCGTGAACCCAGGAGGTGGAGCTGGCAGTGAGCCCACATGGCGCCACTGCAGTCCAGCCTGGGCGACAGAGCGAGAGTCCATCTCAAACAAACAGAAAACTTGACAAGAATGCTTCACAATTGGATATCAATAAATGTTAGCTAACATTATTCTCAACACTACTGGATTAGTTAGGAATGAGGTTCATTTCCCAATAACTAAAATACTGAATTGTTTTAATTTTACAGTTACATATGTGAAACAGATTTTTGCAAAAATTAGTAATAGAGTAACATGTTCCCCTCAAATCCCAACAGTAATATAAATTACTATTCCCAGTCTAATATATGAGACAATTACATATATATAAAATATTTATGACATCTATGTGTATAAATTTACCTATGCGTATACATACATATTTACTATACCATGTTTTCTTGCTTTAATAATTGTATACATGTCTCCATTTGTGTATATAAGGAACAGTTGTATCTTATTTTTTCACTGCTAAAGACTAGTTTATATTAAGGATGTATTGTACATTTTAAATTATTCATAGATGAACATTTAAAAATTTTAACTATTACTATCAGTGCTGTGATGAATAGTCCTGAATGTCTTGAACATATTCTATTAGTATCCCTTTAAGAAATTCCTAGATCTATAATTGATTAGTCACATTTTACATTTGTTACACTTACCAAAATTGTCCTTCTGTAATTTTTAGCCAATTTGTACTCCCAACCCAACTGTATGAGTGCCTGTTTTCCATCACCTTTAATAATACAAGGCATGAAAAATATTTTCAATTTCATCCATTTTAAGTCATATTTTCTTATTTTGATTTACATTCACATAGTTAATAGCAACTCTTCATCTGTTTTATTTGATATTTATATTTACTTCTGTTATTTTTACTCATTTGTAGAAAAAAAAGGACAAACATCTTCTCAAAGTTAAATTCTTTGTTTTGCTTTTGGGCTATTTGTCATTCTTTTAATAATTTGCAGAGACTTCACATTCTAAGGAGAGTCACATTATGTCACACTTAAAATAAATATACATATTTTTACTTCATTGAGTTTTCAACTTTGTTCATGTCTTCTGAAAAATATAATTTAAAAATATGAACAAAATACAGCATTTAAAAAAATGTGAACCTTGAAGTCAGAACAAAAAGACTATTTCTAACCTACCGTTATAAACATATCCTTGAACATTTACAGTTCGAGTACATGACATTTACAGTTCTACTTTTTCTCTAAATTTTTAATTTATCTGAAATTCATTTTTTCTCTTCTGTATTTGCAAAAGAGGTACTTTTTTCCCACTGGACAGTCAAATATCCTCAAACCATTTATTCAGTAATCCATTTTTATTCCACTTATCGGTAATGTCAGATATATCTAATATTAAATTCTCATATCTATATTGGACCTGTTTCTGGACTTCACATTTTGTTTGCTAATGTGTTTCTATTTCTATGTCAATATACCACAGTGATTTATTTGCTAGCACCTTATATTTATTGATATCCTTCTCACAGTTAACTTGGTTACTCAATGAATGTCTTCACTTAAATAACCACTTTGTCATATCCCTTACATCAAAAGAAGACAAAAATTACAAAAAGTAGAGAAAGAATGATGAAAGAGGAACATTACTGCCATTTTTGGAGAAATTCATTTCACCTTCGGTAACAATGTACATCTTAACGTCCTGAAACACTAATTCCCACCTTTTATGACTCTCTCTGCTATCTCTCTCATTCTCTTTTTTCTGTATTCATATTAGTATTCTAGTGAAATTATAGCTTAATTTGACAAAAATTGATAGCTTACTCAATGCTTACCTTAGTATTTGCCTGTATATTTTTGTCTTTAAAACTAATGTCTTTGAACATTAAGCTTTTCCAAAGAAATTGATTTTTAAAAATAACAGCCCAGCTCATTCCTTGTTATCTTTATTCCTAGGCATTTTATTGGTATGATTATTATTTTTCTTTTAAAAATTATTTGCTTTTGTAATTATTTTTTTCTTATCTTTTTTTATGTTTATAATTAATTTTCTAATTTGTTATCGCTGGTACCGCTTGTTTCATTGTTATTGTTTGGTATTGTATGATTTCTTGAATTTGACCATTTTTTAACTGAATTTTCACTTTTAAATGGAATACTGATGCTGATACCTAACATGGTGACTTTGTGGAGCAGAGAGTGGTCCCGTTTAGTCACGTGATCACTTGATGTCTCATGGTCAGGCATTTGGCTTCTATCAGGAATCAATATCAAGCCAGGAACTGTTTCTCAAAACTGGATAGTGATCTGCACAAGAGGTCATGGCTTTTTTTTTTTTCATGACCCTGTGTCTTGTCCTATAATTCTCCTATTGGGGCTTGCCATACTTGAGCTGTTTTTAGTGCAGGTTACCACTGAATGCAGACTTTAGTCAACCAAAAAGCATATGGAACCACTCTCAGCCACTTGGGATAGTACAACAAATCCATAATCTCTCTGGCATGTACTTCCATATTAACAAACTCAATTTAATTGAAACCTACGTTCCTAGGTCTGGAACTCTTAGACTCGATTCTCACATTTCTCAAGTTTCTACAGACGCAATTTAGAAAAATTTTGTAATTATTTTGGGTCATACCTTGTATTTGGCCTTAAGGGCCAATTAGGAGGTAGAAGAGCATGTTGAAGGCAATGAGTGGTAAGACATGGGCATGAGGAAAAGTTCATGTTTCCTCAAGAAAATATATTAGTTGATGTCACTGAAGAGTCTTCGTGTAGGTAGGACTAGCATACCAAGACAAGAAGAAAAAAAAAACATTCTTGCTTTCAAGGAGGACTCAATAGGACATTTTGGTTCACAGTGCTCAGACTTATTTATCAAAATACTCAAATTCAATTTCTTAGTATTTCTATCCTTTGCAATAGATATCCAAAAATTCACATAAAAGATATGGTGAAGCTATTAATTCAATTTGCATTATGCTTCATTAATCCATTGTATCTGTCTCATTTTCAGAAATATTAGCTGTGAGATTCCTTTAGAACACCAATAGAAAATCCCTAGTCCTCTGATCATGCATAGTTATGAATTTATTTTTCTTTTGTTTTTGTTTTTTAAATATACTATGTTTTTTAGAGAAGTTTTAAGTTCACAGCAAAATTGAACAGAAAGTAAAAAGAGTTCCACTATGCTCCTCTATCCTCACAGGTGCATAGGTTTCCCACTATGGACATCCTAAACCAGAGTCTTACATTTGTTATAACTGATGAACCTACACCAGAACATCATTATCACTCAAAGGTCATAGTTAACACTAGAGTTCACTCTTAGGGATGTATACTCTGTGGGTGTGGAAAAATATATAAGAACATGTATCTACCAGGTTAATATTATACAGAATAGTTTCACTGCCCTAAAAAATTTCCATTCTCTGCCTATTCATCACTCCCACCTTCCTAACCCCTAGGTAACTGCTTATCTTACACTCTCTATAGTTTTACCTTGTCCAAAATGACATAGAGCTGGAATCATATAGTATGTATTCAGACTGGCTTCTTAACTTAATAGGCATTTAAGTTTCCCCCATTTTCTTTCACAACTCATTTTTTAATTTTTTAGGATGGAATATTCTTCCATTGTCTGGATATACAGCACTGTATTTATTCACTCATCTACAGAAGGAAATGCTGGTTTCTTCTGAGTTTTGGCAATTATGGAAAAAGCTGCTATTAACATGTATGCACAGTTTGTGTGAACATGTTTTCAACTCCTTTGTGTAAATACTAAGAAACATGATTTCTGGATCATAGGGTAAGAATATATTTAGCTTTGTAAGAAACTACCAAAGTGTTTTCCATAGTGGTTGTACCATTTGCATTCTCACCAATAACAAACAAGAGTTCCTGTGGCTCCACATTCTTACAGGCATTTGGTGGTGTCAGTGTTCTAGATTTTGGCCATTCTAATAGGTGTAGAGTGGTATATTATGCTGATTAATTTGCAGATTTCTGATGATATATGATATAGAGCATCTTTTGATATGCTTATTTGCAATCTGTATATACATATATATATATTGTGTGTGTGTGTGTGGTGAAATGGATGTCTAATCAGATCTCTTGCCCATTTTTAGCAGGTTATTTGATTTGTTATTGTTTAATGTTCTTGGAGTTTAAATTTTCTTGGATATTTTGGATGACAGTTCTTTATCAGATATGTATTTTGTAAATATTTTCTCCCAGTCTGTGACTTTTCTTTTCATCCTCTTTAAATAATTTGTTTTTTTTTTTTTTTAATTTTGCCAGTGTTGTAAAAATCTACCCATTCCACAGTACCTGTGATCACCATTCACACTATGTCCTATTTTTACCCCCACTTAACCTGCCTTCCATGGAAATGTTCTTACAGGCAATCACTAACAATAACTTAAGTAACCTTTTTGCCTTTGCACTCTATGGGCCAATATTTTATTTTCCAGCTGTAAGCTGATTACCATTGTCCTCAGACCCTACCAGGTTAGATACCAGTTACAGATGTCCTTCCCTACAGGTCTATTGCATGAAGACATTCATGGTATCTAATATGGTCAAGTTCCAACTCAAACAGAAATTACACTGAATTTTTTTTAAGAAGAAAGGAATTTAGTGCAAAGAAACAGGTCCTATCATTTGAAGAGCTAGAGAAGTAGCAATCAGGAGGCTATCACTATAATTATTGAATTCAAGGGTATACCATTGTTACAACAATTCAGGCATCAAAGGAAAAACTATGATGAATAGCCATATCACTACAACATGGTTTGCCTATAGAAGCAGCAAAATAGAGCTTCAGTTTTATTTTGCTTTCAAAATCTCATATGAATACATCTAATTGGCAGAAACTAGCTTTTATCCAAAACCGTGGCTTCAGAGTATGGAAAATATATTTTAGTGTTCTGGACTCCGTAGCACAGAAAGACACACAAAAGAGAATAATTGCTAACCATATCAGCCTTAGTCATACTCTATAATTAATTATAACCCACACACTTTATTAAAATGTATAATTTTGTGCTAGGATACTACTTGACCCATAGTAACAGTGACACAAGGGTTAGCTATTATGATTATTATATTTAACATCTTTCTAGATTGAAATCGATATGAATTCTTATTAACACATATGAGTGACTTCATCGTGTCCCTATGTCCTTGTAAATTCCTAAAGGATTCTGGGAGTCCAGAAGAGATTGTCAACAGGTAAACAGGTGGCAGTGAAGGTTCATGACCAAGCTCCAGAAAAGGAGACAAGGCAGGCAGTGAGGAGTTGGATGGGCTCCCCACACCTCACCTGCTCTGGTTCCAGAGAAGCCCTCAGTTCCTTTGTGTCTTGCAATGTTGTGATAAAGTTCAGCTGAGCATTCTTACAGGGAGTTGTGAAAGAGAAGGAATCAAACGTGTGCCCTTAGATTTTTATACTAACCTTCTATCTCCGGAGAGAAACAGAGCTTGAATCCAGTCAGTGGGAGTGGGGGCAATGGGACATGGGCATTGTGAAAGAAGAGTCCTATGCCTGTTTTTTTTTGATGCTATCTTAATTTTTCTGCCAAGTCCATATTTTTGTATTAAATTGTAACAGTAGAGGTTAGGATTGAGCCAGTATGCTGCAATATAGACTATGGTAAGGAATTCGTTTGAAAACGTATTTTCAGAATCTAAACCAAAATTAACCTCAATTAGGTAAAAATTAATTGCTTTCAGATTCAGATATTCAGATTGCAGAATGTAAAAGATGATCCTCACATCTTTTTCAATTCCCTCTTAAAAATATGATGATAAATACAGCTTCAGCAACACATTCGAAGGCTCTTCTACTTCCTTATAATTTCATTTCAGTCATTCTAATAGAGATATCTCGAGTCAAAAAAAGTGGATGCTAAATAAGTAGCTAACATTGATTGCTAAAATATGAGAAATGAGAACATTTCCCTGAAACTGCATATATATCCTGGTTCTCTGTGAAATTAAGTTACCATTTTTTTGTTCATGTTCTCTCTCTTGCATCAGGCCTACTGAAAGTTGATATGGCAGGAAAAAATGGAATACAAAAAACTGTGTATTATCTATTGAAATTCATTACAGAATGTTTCCCCCTGATAATTTTTGCTCCATTAAACACTTATTCCAAACTATCAACCAAAACATACTTATGTTTGAGAAGCTCACTGAGAAGGAAACTCCATCCTGAGGATTCTCATCAGCTTTTCCACTTTAACCTGCTCTTCCAAGAGACCCTGCACTCTGATTGCTAGTCTTCTTACGGAGAAAAAAGGGAGTAAGATTTCCTTAGAGACACCCCTGCCTCTTAGGTAAGATGGGTGAAGATTACCAATCAGAATGGCAGGAGATACAGAATTTTAAAAATTTAACTCAGTTCCTCTTCAGATTTTTTAATAAGTTGCTACAAAAAATGAAGAAAAACTAGGTCTAAACCTCTTGGACAAAGTACACTACTTACCCACTCCATAACGATTAAATCGAGGCAGAAGGAGGTTTTAAAAATTTATATTAGATCCTCTCTATGAAAATGCCTGTTTGTGAACTGACCCCTCAATATGCCTTTCTTGGAAGCATTAATCACTCGTTTTCAGGAGCTTTTTGTCTTTCTCCAGGGAACTTAAATAGAGCATGTAAGGCTAGAAGTTTAATGTAAATACAACTTTTTAATTTTCTTCTCCAGATCATTATAGGCTGAAACAGCAAAGGAAATAAATTACAGAAATTATATTATACTTTATCACTGGACCTAGTTATGGTCATAAAAATGATACATATCACTCAGAGTCTGCTAGTGTTGGGAGTTCAGACTAAAGACACTTTTTCAATTATGGAGGAGAAAAAAATATTTGTTAAAAAATTGCTCTATTAAAAGTGTGGCCTACCTGCTCTGCAAAAGAGCAGGTAGACTCTTCCCATTCTAAGCTTTTTTCCTTTTCATTATCATGCATTTACTTCTCAATATAGAATCACTTGATGCTATTGAATATATGAAATTTTACCTGAGAGCAGGATCAGCTGAGATATATAAAATATAACTAAGAGTGTGAAAACATAGGCTTGAATATAGTGCAGGGAGTGCAATGTGGCCCCAAAGGGTATTCCCAACAGGAAACAGAAACAAATGCCATCCTTATAGCCAGGATGCTTCTCTAGTAAGGTGGGTAATAGAAAATATAACCAACTGACATTTGTTCCAGGGATTCCTACACAGTTTTAGGTAAATCTTTTTGAAAATAGTTTATTAAATGTAAGTGTAGCACACAAATCTAACAAAAATGATTCACTTTACCAAGCACCATATCAGGCACTAAGCAAACATAAGCTAGTATCATTGTATTAAAGTAATGATGTACTATGCCTTGGGATCCAACAGACTTGGATTTAAGTCTTGCTTAATCACTTCCTTGTTGTCTTAATCTGTTCTCAAGCTGGCTTGCGGAAAAGGAATTTATTCAAAAGTCCACATGTTTCTAGACTCTGCTTCTCTTCTCCTTCCAGGTTTTATTCAATCAGACAGGCTTGTGCCACATGGCTGAAAACATTGCTATGCGAGGTGACTTTGCCTCATTATCTCTGGCCCCAATTTTGAATCCTGGAAAAAGGTTTATAATTGTCTGATTTAAGTTAAACACCAATCTCAGAGAAAACGGTCTGTTTCTCAGAGTAGACGGTCGGATGGTCTGAAATGGTATTAATATGGCATTTTCAATTTGTACCATGTGGTTGCAGTGATTTCCATATTAGAGAATGGCCTGGTGGATTCATGCCTAAATCCATTTTAGTTAGCCTCCTTTGCTACAAGTAAGAGAAATTCAGACCAAACTGGCTTGGGCAAAAAGGTATTTATTGTCCAGCATTACAGAAAATTCAAGTTTTAGATTCAGCTATACAAAGGTGTTAACAAGATATCATCAGTTTCTAGTATTTTTTTCTCTCTCTCTCTCTCTCTCCATTTCTTGGCTTCACTTCATTATGGGCTTCTTCTCTTAAACAAAAACTTTCATTTTGGTGCCAAAATGGCTGCAGAAACTCCATCTTTGTAGTTTTAAATCTACTGGAAATGGCAAGCCTCTTTCCTAGTAGCCCCCATGGAAATATAAAGGTTTATTCCAGTTAGACTGCCTTAAGTCACATTTTAACATGTGAAACTGATAGTGTGACTACAATAATGTTGGATAGTTTGGACTGGCTTTGGCTTGAGTCAGGTGCTCAAGCAGGTAGCAGAGGTATGGAGCCCCACACAGAAGATATTGAAAATTTTTCAAATAATTGATGCTTATCTAAAAGCTGGGGTTATTGGGAGAAAATTGTGGAATGGAGGCTGGAAAGGCAAACATGAAAGTCTATAAATAATACTCTATGGAGAAGTAATAGACAGAAAGTAGAGTAATTGTGTTAACAGGACACTTTCTCAAAAGTAAAAGCAGTTCTACTTTGGTGTCAAAAGTGACAAGTTAGGTCACAACAAGTATTGTAAGTATATTCTTCACTCATCTTCCCAGAATACCAGTAAGTTTCAGTACACTGGGGGATAGGATGCGTACTTTGGGTATATAGTTCGAGTACAGCCAGGAAATAATGTATTCTGGAAGCACCAGTAGTGGGAAGATGCCCCTAAAAACTTCAGAGAATAACAAAGAACATAAGAGGACTATTCAAAAACTAATGAGTCACCTTGGGTATACACAGAAATTTGTGACATCAATTCAATGATGATAAGAGCCAGTGAAAAGTGATTATCAACTTGTTTCACAGGTTGTATTCATAGACTGGTGAAACCTCAGGAAACTTTAAAATTACCCAAAAAAACCTCCAAACAATAAATGCACTAGGAATAGAGGAAAAAATCACAGGAGAAGAGAGAGAGAAAGTAATAAGGTAGCAAGAAAAAGAGGAAGACACATTTAGTTCAGCCAGTTGTATATTGCAAGGCACAATGATTTGGGAGAGAAAAAAATAAACTTGACCTGAATCCTGCTCTGGAAGAATCTCTATTCCAGGAGTAAATACAGGACATTTACCTAACTAAATAAAATATGATGTAAAAAGCAATAAAGAGTACTGTATTAGTTCATTATCACACTGCTATGAAGAACTACTTGATACTGGGTAATTTATTAAGAAAAAGGGTTTAATTGACTCGCAGTTCCACATGGCTAGAGAAATCTCAGGAAACATATAATCATGGTAGAAGGGGAGGCAAGCCTGTCTTACCACAGAGAAGCAGGTGAGAGAGAGAGTGCGAAGGGGAAAGTGCCATTTTTAAACCATCTGATCTCCTGAGAACTCACAATCATGGGAACAGCAAGGGGGAAGTCCACCCCATGATCCAAACACCTCCCACTAGGCCCCTCCTCTGACACTTGAAGATTACAATTCAAGACGAGATTTGGGTAGGGACACAGAACCACACCATATCAAGTACTTTGTAATCTTTTGAGAATTTCATGAAATAATAAAAATGCATGATGCATTCAGCATATCACTTGGCAAACAGATGAAGCCTAATTAATGTAATAAAATTTTTTTTAGAAGAAAACAGTGAAAACATAAACAAGTTACATTAAAAAAATACTATGAAAGTCTTGGATGAAGAACACATTGAAAGAAGACTTTTCTGGTATAAGAAAACAGCAGAAGTAGAAGTATACTAGCAAAGATTTCAGAGCATTTGTATTATTAAGTTGATCAGTTTAATCAGAGTTGAGGAATGGGTTGGAAGTGCCTGGTTAGCAAATTATAGTAAGAGGAGAAGCAGCAAATTAATTCATTGATAGTGGATTCACAGAATACAGCAATGTGCACTGTGATGGGTAATACCTGTCCTGGGTAGCAAAACTTAGAACTGATAATAGGCATGCCAAGAACGTGCCATCCCAGACAGAGAGGAAAAGCAAACAGAGTGTAAACTGAGGCTGAAAAAGAAGTATGAGTGAAATGTTAAAAGTGAAAATGCTATGTTCAGAAAGTTGGTCTTTTTCCCACAAGTGACAGCAAGCTAGCAAAATTTTTTTTGTGTAAGAAGATGATATTATAAATCTACTTTAAAAACATAGCCTGGCAGCGTGTAAAGGAGGAAGGTATACATTTATTCAGGAAATTATTGCTATGATCCTGCTGGAAGTAGTAATAAGGCCTCAAATAGGATTATGTGAATAGGAATAATAAGAGAATGGATAAAAACAATTCCAAAATACAATGAATAAATCATATTGCAAGTGAGGAGTAAGTGAGAAGATGAGGAAAAACAACATTCTGTGGTTTCTAATTTGGATATCCCGGGGGGTGTAATGGAAATCATAGGAAGAAAGGAAATATTGGAGAGTAGAAAGAGGAAACTGTAGTTTTGGACTTTTGAGTTAGTGCTGGAAGAACATCCAGTTAAAGTCACTCAGCAGATATTTAAAAATCTGTCTTCAGCCCTATAGAAAGGTGAGACCTACAGATTAAAACTTATGATGAATTTTCCAAGTGTCAGTATTAGTTAAGAACAGGGAATTGATTCTATTTGCTTCTAGACTAATGAAGCATTCAAAATTATTACATTGATCATAGACGTGGAAGAAGAGTTAGAGCTGCCCTTTTCACAAATATTCTACACTGGGCCATCTCTTTAATGAAGTGCAGGCTACACAAAATGAATTGATTTAATGGAACTTGTAAACCAAGGAAAAATTGAAGCAACCTATATACAAAACAAAGCAATAAAAAGCAAGTCTTTGATGTCTAAGGAAGAAAAAAATAAAAATAATGCAACATAAGTGGTTAGTATTGAGAACCTTTGTGGAGAAAGAAGATAAACTTTGAGCTTTAAGTCTTTGAGGTAAAGGTGAATTTTAATTATAAATTTAGTTTTTAGGTAAATGAAGTATTTTTAAGGAAGCTGAATATTGTTTTGTAGTAATACAGCGTCCAGTGGAGCTATTTTACAAAACGTGCTTATAGAAGTTTGGTTGCTTTCCTCTGGAGTTTCCATTTACAAATACAGCATTGATTTCCTTAAAATGTTTAAAATGTTTATTGACTTCATCTCTCCAGGATGTAGCAACTGGTAAAAGATTTATTCTCCCAGTATTAAAAACGATAAAACTGGACAAAGCATGTGAGGCAATTGTTTTCAGGCATTGAATATGGGCAGTTCAGAACTTTCTGAGAGAAAGGAATTAAAAGAGATAAGCCCACATTCACTCAAGCTTCCATCTGGGATCTATTTCCCAAACAGCCCAATGGGAGGTGAGGCTCAAACAGTGAATGGAGCACTACATAATGAGAGGCACAGATTAGAGATCAGGACTGGGGAAGAGGCTACTATAGAACTGGTAGGAGTATAAATCAAGGAGGAAGAATCTTCACACAAGGTACCCTAGAAGTCTGCAGGTGATTCCCTGTAGGTCCTTGGCTGAGGACCGAATCGCACACATTCAGGACAAGGGTTTAGAAGACGTAGCATAGCGTGGTTGCAGGGGGTCTGGGAGCTGAACAAAATACCAGAAGACCTGTAGGACGAGATGTTAGAGTTCCGACCCACCCAGGGTAGACAGACCTCACTGAGCACCATGGGAATTCCACTGGAAAACCTGGAAAGACCATACCTTATGAGTAAGAAACACCTACTGAAACAAGGACAATACCCAAGGACTAGGAAGAACTGAAACAAACTTACCCCAAGAGCAAGTAAATCCAAACTAAGAGAATCAAAATTATTTTCTAGTGATTTAACTGCCTGCCAGAGCAAAATTTAACACTGTTTAAAGAAAAGCAATACAATCTACACTCCCTTAAATGAATCAGTCACAGTTTTTAGTCTATAATAAAAATTACTGGACATGCAAAGAACCAGGAAAAGATGACCCATAATTAGAGAAAAGAGTTGTCAATAAAGAGATACTGTGAAATGACTCGATGTTAGAATTAGCAGACATGTATTTTTCAAAATGCTATTATAGACATATTCAGGACTTTAAAAAATGGATATAATAAATAAAGGGATGAGCTATCTCAGCAGAGAAAATAAACTTTAGAAAAAGCTAACAAAGACTTTTAATGAAAGAGAAATAGAGTTAGAAGACTCACATTCTTTGATTTTAAGCCTGACTGAAAAGCAACAGTAATTAAAACAGCATGATGTTGGCAAAATAATGGAGATATAGATTAATGGAAGAGAAAAAATAAAGATGGTTGATTGATTTTCAACAAAGGTACTGGCCCAAATTCAGAGAATAAATTAATCTCTTCAACAAATGGTTCTAGAATAAGTAGATAGCTCTAACTCATACAATCCACAATTTGATTCAGCATGAAGCATAAATGTAAAGACAAAAGTGGAAGCTATAATTCTTTTAAAACAAAGCATAGGACAATAACTATGTGACTATGGGTTGGGTGAAGTTTTCTTAGAGAGAATATAAAAAGAACTACGGGCCAGGCATGGTGGCGCACATCTGTAATTCCTGTACTTAGGTCAAGGAGGGAGAATTGCTTAAGGCCCAGAGTTCCAGACCAGCCTGGGCAACAAAGAGAGACCCCTATTTTTACAAAAAATAAAAAAAATTAGCTGACTGTGGTGGCTTGCACCTGTAGGCCCAGGTACTTCGGAGGCTAAGGTGGGAGGATACTTGAGTTAAGGAGTTTAAGGATGCATAAGCTATGATTGTGCCATATCATCCCAGCATGGGAGATGGAATGAGACCCTGTCTCTGAAAAATAAAAATAAGGAAGAACTACAAGAAAAATAATATGTTAGACTTCATCAAAAGTAAACATCTCTGTTTATCAAAAACTAGTATTAAGAAAATAAAAAAAGAATGGCTAAAGATTGGAAAAACATATTCTAAGTACACATATTTGATAAAAAACTTGTTTCCTGCATATAAAGAATGTTTTCAAGTCAGTAACAAGAAGACAAACAGCCTAATTAAAAAGAAGCAAAGTATTCAAAAAGACACTTCACAAAACTAAGTTTTCTAAATGGCCACTAAGCACACGAAAAGATGTTAAATAGCTTTGGTCATCATAGGTATTCAAACTGAAACTACAATGAGACATCATTTCACAGCCTCTAGAAGAAATAAAATTTAAAAAGCTGACAACATCAAACATTGGCAAGGATGTGGAAAAACTGGAATTGTCATGCATTGCTAGTGGGAATGTAAAATAGTACCAAACTCTTCAAAGGATTTTATAAACATACATCTACTCTACTACTTAGCAATTATAATTGTAGGCATTTACCCAAGGGAAGTGAAAGTATGCATTCATAAAAAGAATAGTATAAGGATATTTATAGAAACTTTACTAAAAATAGTCCCAAATTAGAAACAACCTGATGAACTGAGGTCCATTAACAGAGAATGGAAAAACAAATTGTGGTCCATTTACTCAATAGAACATTATTAAGAAGCAATGTACTAATAAAAGCAATAACCCAGATATATATAAAAACCTGTTGAACAAAAGAAGCCAAACACACTATACTCCATTTTGATGACATATAAAAACAGGCAAAATTAATCTATGACCATTGAAATCAGAACAGTGGTGTTGCCCATGGGTAGTGAGGACTGACAAGAAAGGGACTGGAAGGAATTTACTTGGTAATGGAATTGTTCTATGTCTTGATTGGAGTGTTGGTTATATAGATTTGTGTTTTAATCTACACATTTTATTGTATATAAAGTTTACATGCATGCATACATACACACGTACATACATAAGAAAGAATGTATTGAGCTTCTACTAAGTGCAAAGCTCTATAGCAGGCATTATGGGGGATTCACAGAAAAGTGAGACACCAATGAATGTCCAAGTGTTCCCAGACAAAACTGAGGGTCGGGCTGCTATTTCTTGTGACCCAATAACAAGATGCAGATGAACTGGGGAGAAAGAAAGTTTTATTTTCTGCAACCGGTTACGGGAGAAGGCCTAGAAATTGTTGCCATACCAACTCAATATTACAAACTTCTCCAGAGCTTATATACCTTCTAAGCCATATGTCTAAGTGTGCATTCATCTAAAGACATAAGTGATTAACTTCTTTTAGCCTATAACTAAGGTCTGAGTCTGGAAGACCTTCCTCTGGAGCCTCAGTAAGTTTACTTAATCTAAATGGGTCTTGATGCTGGGGTGATTACTCTTATCATTTCTCCTACTAAATCATAAAGGTTTTGGGAGTTCCTTTAGACCCTAATAAACTTGTTTGTGCAGGCCTGGGAAGTTTCTTCAGACTCCCAATAAAACTTGTTTAATCCTTAAAGGGTCCTGTTAAGAATTCCTTTGCTATCTTTTCATGCTTCAAGGCCCAGGAAAAACCTAGGCAAAACTCTTGGTGGGCTCCTTTGTCACATTTCAGCCTTTGTATCAGGGCACTGGCTCCATCAGCTTTTAATGTTTAACCTAGTTAGTCAGTGCAGGGACAGTTGTAATGGAGGCCTGTATTAGTGAGACCTGGCCTGCCACATAAGGTGTCAAAAGCTTTAGTAAATCACTCTTTTGCCTTTAACAAAGCTTTCTTTTTCTTTACAATACTTAGACATTTATAAACAAGCACAATTAACTATTTTTTTAAACAATTTAGAAGTTATATTTTGTAAAAATAGACTTTGAAACTCTTCTGTTTCACTAATTTTTAGCCATATTCTTCTTTTTATGTTTAAATGTAACACCTTTTATAATAAAACTCATTCTTATCTCTTAATATTTTCTGTGCCTGCCTTTTCCCAAAATTCCAGAACTTCTTCCCAACTTTTTAAAGGTAGCTTTCCTTCATTTTTTTTCTCTCTAGGGAGAGAGCTGATCACGTCCATCCTAATCAGAGCGTAGGCATTAAGTTGTCTTTTTAGCATTCTAAATTAGATTGCTGAACACCAAGCATCCCTGCTGTATTCCCCTGACATCCACATTTCTTCCCCCTCCTCTTGGCAAAACAGAAGGAGACAAAAATTATGCAGCAGCATGAAGCCTGTAGTCTGAATGAAAACTCTGTAATTGTCTTTTCCCAACCAACAAGTTCTCTGGCAGACAGCTTCTAAATTGCCTTAAGCTCCCCTCCCAGAAGATATGCTGGATGCTTACTAATTAATTTGAACTCAATGGGCCCTTAGCAACCCTCATTCACAGAATTAAATCTCAGTGCTTTGTAGATTTGAAAAACTATACCCTCCAACAAGAGTGTAACATGTTCCAACCTGGTAACATTTATAAGCAGAAAATAGTTTCTACATGCAGCAAGTTAAGCCTCACTATTGCAGATCATACGACAAAGAAAAGGATGTGAAAATCTAGTTTATGGAGAACTTCAGACGTTAAACCGAGTCACTTAGCTTTAATTCAATAGATTTTTTAGGTGCCGATATTATGTAATAACACAATAAGAAAGCATTTGACCATAGTGTATGTATTGTTTCTGAAAGTCTGGAATATTCATTTATTATTTATTTTTATGTAGTTGATCTTCAAGAGTGGGGAAATACCTCAGATTCTAAAAGAAGAAAAACTGAAATATCATTTAGATGCTCATAAAAATGTTAGAAGTGGATGAATGTTAGTTATAAAAGGGCAAAATGATAGTTACTCAGGAATATTTAGATTAATATCAACTCTGTAATGCTTACTAAAAAGTAAATTGTAGAAGTCACCCACCTGTAATTTCTCATTATCATTACAGAAAAGAATTTTTAGAAGAAAGAATGTGAGTGATAGCATATATTACTGGAGCTGAAGTATCTCCCGGAAATAAAGAAAAAAATTTGAGCTGCTTCAAACGAAATATTAGGCACCTGGCTAGCTCTGAGAAGTAAATGAACAACTTAATAAACAACAAGGAAATAGTAGCTTAAAACAATAGCCAGGGAAGTTAGAATCAGAAAAGTTTCAGCTTCCTGTAGAAACTGAAGATAACATCTTAACGTATGTCCCTGAGGTGTTCTTCAGAAGCCCAGATCCCACCAAACAGAAGATCTACTGTCACGTAGACCTCAGATAAGAGGAAAGTGAGCACTGAACTCTGACCCCCTTATTTGTAACTTCCTCCTGCGGGGCCTAGAGGAGGTCATGCCCACCAGCCTGAGCTCACATTCTTTTCTGCTCATCCCAAATTCTAGGCAACATTTTACATCCTTAACCAACTGCAATTCAGAAAATCTTTGAATCCGTCTATGACCCATCCTTCTAACCTCTCTTTGAGATGTCTGGCCTTTTCAGGTCAAACCAATGTATACCTTCCATGGATTAATTTATAACCCTTCCTATAGCCTCTTCCTCCCTGCCTTTAAAAATCCTTACCTGTGGCCCGGCGCGGTGGCTCACGCCTGTAATCCCAGCACTTTGGGAGGCTGAGGTGGGCGGATCACAAGGTCAGGAGATTGAGACCATCCTGGCTAACACGGTGAAACCCCGTCTTTACTAAAAATATGGAAAAAAAAAAATTAGCCAGGCGTGGTGGCGGGCACCTGTAGTCCCAGCTACTCAGCTACTGAGGCAGGAGAACGGTGTGAACCCGGGAGACGGAGCTTGCAGTGAGCCGAGATCGCGCCCCTGCACTCCAGTCTGGGCGACACAGTGAGAAACCATCTTAAAAAAAAAAAAAAAAAAAAAAAAAAAAAATCCTTACCTGTAAGCTATCTGGGAGTTCAGGTCTGAAGCATGAACTGACTGATTCCCCTTGCTTGGTGCCCTGCAATAAATGCCTCACTTTCACTGCTATCTCGATGTCAGCATTTGGCTTTGCTGTGCCAGTGGGAGAACCCCAGGCCAGTTGGATAAGACTGTGGTAAGTGTTGGTACTTCTCTTACTACTTGTAAATGTATCTTCAAATTTATGGATGTTCGCACCTAATGGACTTGGCCATGCTAGCACACTCTATAGTGACTGGTTTGCCTCCATGACCCCTGAGTTTACTCTAAGCCATGCCTAAAGTTTATGCAATATCTGGAAATTCTCAACTCTGGTTTCTTATTAAAGTATGGAGATTTGTAAGCATACAGAAGCCTTTCTTACTGAATGAATGTCTTCAGGGGAGACTTTACGCCTGTAAATATTTAGAGTGGCATACATGATTCTGATGTGTAGCTCAGCTTGAGAACTACTGGAGTACAGCAACTCTCGAGAATGTAGTGAGAACTAAAATAAATATAATTTGGTCTCTGTGTTAAATTATATTGGGACCGGGTATACTTTACGATTTCTATGCTGAAAAACACTGGAGTTAAGCAAAAATAATTTAGCTACTTGCTTCAAGGAATATTTGCACTAAGAATATGTTTGTGAACAACAACAACAAAAAAGCTAACTTATCAAGACTAACAGCTTCTACTATTTGAAGACTCTTCCCTTACTGTGCTCAGAAGTCCAAGCTATTATGTGATAAAGTCTGTTAAATCCTGATCAGCTCTTGCTCTTAAACTGGGCTTTAAATTTCTAGCTCAGGCCATTACACCCTATAAATATCCTTCTTGACCACTATACCCCTTCGGAAAAGGTTTTAAGGCTGTCAAAATGGTGTTCCCCTGATGGTGGTAGGAATAAACCTAGCTTTGCTTGATCAACCTGTATTTTGGTAAACTGGAAGTCAAACGCATAAATTTTTTATTTCATAACAATCACCTTATTTTACAAAAATAAAGTATAGAGTTTGATTGAAAGGCACAAACTACCTAGTTATAATAAACTGACACCTGGAATTAATCTGGCATTTTTGCAAATGGTCTCTTAGTTTTTCCTATCTAGGGAAGATTTTGTTCTTACATGAACTCTAGAAATCCTTCAAGCTTTAATATTCCAGAACTTGCTTGTGTAACCCTTTGACCTGAATCAGCTGTCAAAAATCTCAAAGTATATATAATCTGCTTATTACACATAAAACCTTAAATAATTCAAACATTTTACTACTCCCAGGAATCCAGAATCCCTGATATTTTTCCATATTAGAGGTCATTCTGTTGCTGCTTTCATCTGTTAATATATTTCACAAATAGAATTAAAAATCAGAGAAAACACTATTTTCTATAAAAACCCTGTGCTAAACCAATCGAGAAAATATTATGTGTAGCAATTAGGCAATGACAACATTTACTCTAGCTTCATCTTGCTCCTTTCTTTGAAACATTCTATTTACTTTATACAGAAATAGCACAATGTTACTCTAATACTAACTCTGTACCTGACTTTAGACAATTTTTTTTAAAAAAAGAAAAGAACTTGAGAAAATGCATCTGAACTCATGACCTGAGACACCAAAACAGAAAGTAATTCAAGATTAAGAAACTCTTCAAGGAAAAAAGAAAAAATAAATCAGTTAACAAAAAGAATCTGAGAGAAACATTGGGGTAAATATAAAAAAGACAAATAGGGAAATCCAATGGGACCAATGAGCTTGGACTTTTAAAAGACACCTATAGAAGATCATTAGGAAGGAATGTGATAAGAGAGGAATGATGTGAAAGTCCAGAAGGAAAGCATAAGAATAAGAATCTGGCATAAGATTAATGCTGCCACACAAAAGAAAAATGACATTAAAGTTAAATTTGGCAATAATTGCCTTTTAAATTACGTATATCTTATGAAGAAGAAAAGACACTGAACTTGAAAAACAGGATGAGACAGTTACAAAAACTCCTCTTGGAAGTATGTGGCTAAAGTTCGAAATCTTTAAAATCTTTTGAATCAGCTTCACTAAACCCCAAAGATCTAATTATCTTATTCATAAAGTTTTCTATCATTCCATATTTAAGATAAAGATGTACCATAAAAATAAATTTTTACCATATACATTTGTGACCTGCTAGTTGAGGCTTTGGGACATATCTGGTTTAAAGCAATGAAGCAAGAAATTAGAGTCACATAATACCTGAGCTTAGGAGGATATTTACACTGGATCTAAGGACCTGCAGTCAAGCTGCAAGTTCAGTTACAAGTATGATATATGGCATTGTGTATGCTAGGACTTTGGGGCATATTTTAAAATAAATGAGCATTAGATTTATCCATTGTTATAATTTATTTCTGATTTTATTTTATGAGAATTTGAGAATCAGTAGTTGTGCAGGGAAAAAATTCTCTCCCCCAGTGTTCTTCCTCTGCTTTCACACCATCGCAACAATTATCAACATAGAAGAAGGCTTCTGTGACGAAAGTTATGGGAGATTGTCCCCCACACACCATACAGCAGACAAAAGCTGGGTGTTCTTCAATTCAGTTCCAACACTACCTAGTTGGAGATAGTGTCAGATCCCACAGATTGAGCTCAGTCTCACAAGAGAACCCCTTTCTTTCCCCTAGTCACAAGTCTGGGCCTCCAGAACTTCTGACCAACTGGCTTCAAGTTGGAGTTCCCACAGTCCCCTCTGTGGGTCCAATTAATTTGGTAGAGGGGCTCACAAAACTCAGGGGAACACTTGCTTATGTTTATTGCTTTATTAAGGAGGATATTTTAAAGGATACAAATAAAGAGATGTGTACAGCAAGGGATAGGGAAAGGGACATGGGGCTTTCATGCCCTCCCCAGGTGCATCACCCTCCAGGAACCTCCACACATTCAGATATGCTGAAGCTCTCTGAACCAAGTCTGTTGGGTTCTTATGAAGCTTCATGATGTCAGCATTCCTCCCCTAACTGTACAGGGCAGGACTCTCTCCAAAGGGTCTTAAGACTCACAATCAGAAAGGTGGGGGAAGATTAGAGTCCTGCCTTGGAGCAGGTGAGAGGAAAACAGGAGAGAGATTCTGTTTCTTGAGGCCTGTCCCTGAGACTCAACACATTCAACATTATAATAAAAGACTGTAACGAGGGCTATATCTGTTATGAACCAGGAAACATGGGTGAAAACTAATCTATATTATAACACAGCAGTAGTAAAGGCAGCAAAGGTGTACAATGAGTTTGGATACCTAAATCTACCAATAGACTTCTGAAGACCTATGGAAAGACACTTCACAAGACTTAGTGAAGATACAACACTGACTGGTTTAGCAGGAATCAATATTGTGAAAATGGCCATGCTGTAAAAAGCAGTCTACAAATTCAATGCAATTCCCATCAAAAACCACCATCATTCTTCACAGAAAGACTGTTTAGAGAAAACAATCCTAAAATTCATATGGAACCAGAAAAGAGACTGCATAGCCAAAGTAAGACTAAGCAAAAAGAACAAATCTGGAGGCATTTCATCCTGACTTTAAACTATACTGTAAGGCTACAGTCATTAAAATGGCATGGTACTGATATAAAAATAGGTACATAGACCAATGAAACAGAATAGAGAACCCAGAAATAAAGCAATATATTTACAGTAAACTGATCTCCAACAAAGCAAATATAAACATAAAGTGGGGAAAGGACACGCTCTTCAACAAATGGTGCTGGGATAATTGGCAAGCTACATGTAGGAGAATGAAGCTGGATCCTCATCTCTCACCTTATATGAAAATCAACTCAACATGGCTCAAAGACTTAAATCTAAGACCTGAAATCATAAAAATTCTAGAAGATAACATCGGAAAAACGCTTGTAGACATTCGCTTAGGCAAAGACTTCATGACCAAGAACCCAAAAACAAATGAAACAAAAGCAAAGGTAAGTAAATGGGACTTAAACTGAAAATCTTCTGCACAGAAAAAGAAATAATGAAGAGAAAACAGAAAAAAAGTAAACAGAGCAAAAGAAATAATCAGCAGAGTAAACAGTTTGTAAAAATCTTCAAACACTATGCATCTAACAAATGACTAATATACAGAATCTACAAGGAACTCAAATCATCAAGGAAAAAAAATAAACAATCCCAACAAAAAGTGGGCTAAGAACATGAATAGACAATTCTCAAAAGAAGTATGTACCCAAAGGATTATAATCATTCTACTATAAAGACACATGCACAGGCATGTTTATTGCAGCACTGTTCGCAATACCAAAGACTTGGAACTGACCCAAATGCCCATCAGTGATAGGCTGGATAAAGAAAATGTGGCATATATACACCATGGAATACTATGCAGCCATAAAAAAGGATGAGTTCATGTCCTTCACAGGGACATGGATGAAGACAGAAACCATCATTCTCAGCAAACTAACACAAGAACAGAAAACGAAACACTGCATGTTCTCACTCATAAGTGGGAGTTCAACAATGAGAACATATGGACACAGGGAGGGGAACACCACACACCAGGGCCTGTCAGTGGGTGGGAGGCTAGGGGAGGGATAACATTAGGAGAAATACCTAATGTAGATGATGGGTTGATGGGTACAGCAAACCACCATGGTACGTGTATACCTATGTAACAAACCTGCACATTCTGCACATGTATCCCAGAACTTCAAGTATAACTAAAAAAAAAAAAAAAATTAAAAAGGAGATATACAGATGGCCAAAAAACATGAAAAACTTCTCAATGTCACTAATTATCAGGGAAATACAAATCAAAACCACAATGCAATAGCACCTTACTCCTGCAAGAATGGCCATAATCAAAAAATCAAAAAATAGTAGATGTTGGCATGGATGTAGTAAAAAGGTAACACTTTTACACTGCTGGTGGGTATGTAAACTAGTGCAATTACTATGGAAAACAGTATGGAGATTCCTTAAAAAAACTAAAAGTAGATCTACCATTTGATCAAGCAATCCCACTAATCTATCTACCCAGAGGAAAAGAAGTCAGACCAAAAAGATACTTGAACATGATGTTCATAGCAGCACAACTTGCAAATGCAAAACTATGGAATGAGCTCAAATGCCCATCAATCAACAAGGGGATAAGTAAAATGTGGTGTGTGGTGTGTGTATGTGTGTATATATATATTTCATATAGCATATGTATTATATATATTTCATATAGCATATATATTATATTATATATTATAAAATATCTGATATATAATATATAATATATATTTTATAATTATATTATATATTTATTATTATATAAAATATATATTATATATTATATATTTTATGTATATATTATATATTTTATGTATAAATACATAATATATATATCTAATACTTTAAATATGTATTAAATATCAAATATATAATTTAATAGATATATTTATATTTATATATTATATATAAAATGAATTATATAATTATATATTACATATTATATGGAAGGGGAGACCATTGTTCAGGAAGGGAAAACTAAGAATCAAAAGGAAATACTAGAAATCAAAACACTAAGAGAAATTAAGATGTCTTTGGAGGGCTTATCAGTAGAGTGCAAATAGATGCAGAATGAGTGAGGTTAAGCACGCACCAACAGAAACTTCCCAAATTGAAATGCGAAGAACAACCAAATATAAATTTAAAAAAACCAGAACCGAATATCCAAGAATGGGAATACAATTACAAAAGGTATAAATACACATAATTGGAATACCAGAAGGAGAAGGAAGAGAACAGAGGTGAAGAAATATTTGAAGTAATATTGGCCAAAAATTTTCCAAAATTAATTACAGATATCAAAGCATAGATGTCGGAAGCTCAGAGAACATTAAGAAGAATAAATACCACACAAATCTGTAGGTAGTCATATTATATTCAAATGGCAGTAAATCAAAGACAAAGTAAAAATCTTAAAAGAAGTTAGGAGAAAAGCACTTTACTCATAGAGGAACAAGGATAAGAATTACAGCAGATTGAGGAAGCTCTGAGAATAACAAGCAGTATAAACACATACCCACAGAAATTACACCTCGGCACATCATGTTACATTGCAGAAAACTAAAGATAACAGAAAATATTGAAAGGAGCTGTCAAGGAGTGGGGTGGAGTGGAGTGGCAGGTGGGGAGACACCTACTTATAGAGGATTGAGGAACAGACTTCCATCTGAAGCCATATACACAGGAAAAGAGTAGAATAAAATATTTGAAGTCCTAAGACGTGGGATGGAGGGGGGTGGGAGACCACACCAGGATAGGATTCTATATCCAGATAAATTGTCTATATGAAGGAGAGCTAAAGTCTTTCTCAGAAAACACAAACAAGCAGACCAGACCTGCCCTGCAAGAAACGTTAAAAGAAATGATGCTTCAGGGAGAAGGAAGCATACAGGTCAGAAATGAGGATCTACATAAAGAAAGGAAGAACATTGGAGAAGAAGAAATGAACATATAAGAAAATATTTTATTTTTCTTATTCTTAGTTGGTCTAAAAGATACCTGTTTAAAGGAGTAATAGTAATAATAATAAAAGTAATAATAATAATAATAATAATGTGTTGTGTGATTTTGACACATGGTTAAGTCAAATGAATGACAGTAGGGCCAGTAGTGATGAAGAGGAATTGGGAATACTCTATTAAAAGATATCTGCACGACATGTAAAGCAGAATAGTGTTATTCAAAAGTGGATTAAGATTCATTCAAAATGTATAATGTACAGCAACCATAAATTTTTTGTTAAGTAGCATGTATAACTGATATGCTAAGAGAACAGAGAAAATATAACCATATAAAATGCTCAATTAAAACCAGAGAAAGCAGAAAAATAGTGAAAGACAAAAAAAGAAAAACAAATAGAAACAAATGGAAAACAGTCACAAATATAGTAGATATTAGTCCAACTCTATCAATAAGTATTTCAAATGTGAGTAATCCAAACATACCTCTTAAAAGACATAGAGTGTCTGAGTGAATTAAAAACAAGTAAGCAAACAAACAAAAAGACCCAAGTATTTGTTGACTCCAGGAGACTTACCTTAAATATAATGATACAGATATAGTAAAAATAAAGGGATGGATAAAGATTTACCACTCTAACACTAATACAAGAAAGCTGAAATACTTATATTAATTTCAGACACAGCAAACTTCAGAACAAGCAAAATTATCAGAGATAAAGAAGGGTATTACATAATGATAAAGGAGTCAATTCTCCAAGACATAGTAATTCTTAATACAAGCGCATTTAACAATAGGTAATCAAAACCACGTGAGACAGCAGTGGTGGCACACACCTGAAATCCCAGCTACTCAGGAGGTTGAGGCAGGAGAATTACTTGAGCTCAAGAGTTTGGAGCCAGCCTGGGCAACTTAGTGGGGCCTTGTCTCAAATAAGAAAAAAAAAAAAAAAAAAGGTAGGGGGGGAAAAAAAAACATGTGACACAAAAACTGATAAAACATGCAAAGAGAAATAGACAAATCCACTTTTATAGTTGGAGATTTCAAAATTGCTCTTTCAGTAATGGATAAATCAGGCTGAAATCAGTAAGGATTTATTTGACTTGAACAAATTAGTTAATTGACTTGATCTGACATTTATAGAACATTTGATTTAATAACAGCAGAATACATATGCTTCACAAGCTGACATGGAACATTAAAATTTACCAAAATCTGGGTCTTAAAATTCACCTTAAATATAGAAGAACTGAAATATTACAAAGTATGTATTTCATACCACAGTGGAATTAAGTCGAAATCAATAGCAAAAGGCAAGCTAGTGTATTCTCCAAATATTTGTAGAACAAAGAACCTACTTTTAAATAACACATGAGTGAAGAAAGAAGTATCAAAAGAAATTTAAAAATATTTTCAACTAAATGAAAGTAAAAATATATTGTATCAAAATTTGTCATATGCAGCAAAAGCAGTGCTTAGAGAAAAATCTATAGACTCGAATACATATTCAGAAAAAAAAAATCAAAGATTCCACTTTAGGGAAAAACACAAAGAAGATCAGTTGAAGCCTAAAGCAAACAGAAGCAAAGAAATAATAAAAATCAGAGAAATTAATGGTAATAAAAAAACAATAGAGAAAAACAACATCAAAAAATAGCGGGTTCTGAAAAGATCAATACAACTGATACACTTCTAAACAGACTAACAAAAAAGAAAGAAGCTACAAATTACTAACATCAGAAATGAAAGAGGAGTCATCACCATAGATTCTATGGACACTAAAAGGAAAATAAAGCAATACTGAAAACCAGCTTTATGCTCACCAATATACCTTAGGAAGATCTTTCTAACAAATTAGAACCTTCAAACACAGAATTATTTTCTTTATATAGATTTTTTTACTTTCTAAAATATCTCCATGGTTGTTTTATTAATACACATTAATAGATGTCATATGAAATAGAGAAAACCAAAACGAAGAAGAAGATATAATCTATATTCTCAATGTCAGAGAAAATATTTGCTAATATTTAGGCAGACATACCTCTAAATTTTATGTATGTAGATATAGGTACATAGCAAAACTGATGTAATGCAGTATCTACATTTTTAAGTTGTAGTAAAATGCACATAAAATATCTTAACCATTTCAAAATGTACTGTTCAATAGTGTTAAAATGAATTCACACTGTCGTGCAACCAATCTGCAGAACTGTCTTGCAAAACTGAAACTCTACATTCATTAAACAACTCTTTGTTTCCTCTCGTCCAAGACCTATACAATGTTTTATAAATCTTTTAACATATTGATATGTTGTCAAAGATACTTGTAATTCATTTTTGATATCTGCTTTGGATCATAATTGATTTAGCTATCAAACTATTTTTGAAATTTTGATGTTTTAGTACTCATTCTTAAAGTAAATATTTTTACACACTCCTCATTTTCTGCAGATTAACTCTTAGAAGTGCAAATTCTGGACCCACATGTATGCACATTATTAAGACTTTTCTCTCATTACTTAAGCTGTTAAAGTCCAGTTGGTAAGAATTTATTGATGAGAATATGTAAGAAATTGTATTGTGAAAAAGTAAAGGCAAGTGGCAGGGACCTTACTGTATCACAATACAGTAGTATTTTGATGTATTAAGTATTATAAACTGGCAACAGATGGAGAAGCAACAAATGTAAGGTCAGGAGATCTGGAGTCAAATGCCCACAATGTCACCTATTACTGGAGTCTCCTGAAGCACTGACTCTGTAAACTTACTTTATCATTTTAAAGTTGGATTAATAATACCTGTTATAGAAACCTGTGATGGTTGTTTAAAGGATCAATATGAAACAGGCCGGCCGGGCGCGGTGGCTCAAGCCTGTAATCCCAGCACTTTGGGAGGCCAAGACGGGCGGATCACAAGGTCAGGAGATCGAGATCATCCTGGCTAACAAGGTGAAACTCCGTCTCTACTAAAAAAAGTACAAAAAACTAGCCGGGCGAGGTGGCGGGCGCCTGTAGTCCCAGCTACTGGGGAGGCTGAGGCAGGAGAATGGGGTAAACCCGGGAGGCGGAGCTTGCAGCGCACTGAGATCCGGCCACTGCACTCCAGCCTGGGCGACAGAGCGAGACTCCGTCTCAAAAAAAAAAAAAAAAAATATATATATATATATATATATACACACACACACACACACACACACACACACACGCATATATAATGTGACAGAGAGCCAGAACACAAAACGCTATAACTGTTACTTTTCCCATCCCCCATAAGGTTATAAAAGCTACACACTTCTTCCTAGCTTCTCAGGAGTCATCTTGTGAAAGTGCTGATCATGAAGGGTAGAAGGTTAGAAATATGACAGAATTATTTCGAAGAAAGGCTAGCATTATAAAAAGCCGCCTTTTAAATTATTTAATATGAACTTAGTTCTAAATTGGATAGGATTAACTAGCAATTTTTTTTACTACCCAATACGTGGGGGTTGGCAGGGAAGAATCAATTAGTAATACATAAAATTTAAAAATTATATTTTCCCAGTACCTTTATTCTAAGTTGAAAATTGTGATTGTTTTTATTGAATTGGGTTTGCAAAAAATATTACCACTGGTTTAGAGATAATTACTGATATTACAGAAAATTGCTTGCTTGCATTTAAAATAGCAAGTTGCCCGATTAGGAGTAGATAGTAAAATTGTTGACATTGGAAAAGCCTCATTTGGAGTTCTGGCAGACACCTTTGAAATAGGAAAATGGTTGCATTTCCATAGGCATCTATAAATATGCACTATCACACAGAGACCTGATCACTACTTTGGGGGGAAGTTGCAAACCTATGACTGTTGATGCCCCCAGACTAAAACCTGAATATGTAGAGTTGAGGTATTAAGATTCATTTTTGTGATTCACGCGTGCCAGAATATTAAGAAAACGGGAGTTTTCAGTATCAGTTTAGAAAAGTGAGAAAAGGAGGCAAGCTTTGCGCATAAAGAGACTAAAAAACAAATAGCTTCCCTTTCCTCTGGCCAAGGGATACCTGCAGATTCCTTTTTTCATGTTGCTTTGAGCTGCCAGTCAGGAGTCATGCAGGGGCCTGCGTTATTGTTCTAATCTTTGTCTTTTTTTTTTTTTTTCTAGTTTCTTAAAGAGTTCCTAGATTGTGTCTTTTATCTCCTATACTAAATTTCTTATTTTAGATATCATATGTTTAATTCACAAGGTTTTTTGTAATTTTCCTTTTTATACTATTTTTTATTTATGCTATATTTTCTCTTACCTTTCTAAGGATAGTATATACAATTGCTTTGACTTACATTTTTCTTTGTTTTCCCTAAGTATTTTCTCTGTTTACTTATTATGTGGTTATTTTGATGTTAAAGAATTTCCTCATTTGACTGGTGATTCTTGACTATGTGGATATATTTAAGAGCAAGACACCAAACTGAATTGGTAGTTCTGTCAGTGGGTGCAGCTCCTGGACTAGAAAGCTTCCCTGCAGGGTGATAGGGTGAACAGCTATCTTTTCTCTAAGGGTCCTATGTCAATATCTATAAATCCTATTTCCTTTGATTGTTCAGCTTTTCCAGAGAAGGATTCTACAGTATTATCACAAGGAGTTTTAAAGCCACTTTCTGAAAGACAGAGGAAGTTTTCACACTATTCTGTATGCACACATATACCTAATTTCTCCCTGTCCACTTTGCTCCTTGACTTCCTGTGTGCTTACGTTCTTTATATTTAGAACTTCTCTGGTCAGTTTTCTTCAGAGATTAAACACGTAGTTTCCTTGGGGTTAAACAAGGGGAGTCAGCTATATTTGTTTACAGTGGAAACTCAAAGGGTACAACTATTCCTAATAAAGTCTTTCATGGAATTTCTTAGCCCCCAAACATTCACAAATTTTATACTGAATATCACACCAACTTCCTGGGCCTTTCTGGGGTTCTACAGAGCAGATTGCCATGATTCTCACCAAACTACCCCACCAATTGCAAGAACATTGGTAAATATTTATCTTCTCCCATCTGCCTTGCATCGTCATGCATTGGGATAAGAGGGTTATAGAATTCCCCTGGTTTCATTGAATTCAGAATTCATATTTCTGTTCTTCTCCTTTTCTTGAGATAATTTTTTAAGAAAAAGGAAAAAGACATGTTCACTATACTTTTTTGACATTATAAATCTTGTTTTATAATAAAGTGTATTTTTATTACAAAATTAATGTGCTTAAGCTAGAGGAGATTTTAAATAGAAATCACAACCTAAAAATCATCCTTAATCCTGCCACTGTTAGATAATTGCTATTAAAGTACATATTCTTAATTGACATATTTATTCTCATTGTATTGTATCAATCTGACCCAAAGCTAATTATTAAACCACTCAGGTTCTCAAGATTTTATCTCACAAAATAAAAAGATTAGACCAGATAAATAAATAAAATACTCCTTTCAGAGCCTGTTTACCTTTAATGGAATGAAGCTTTCTGTTAGAATTTCAAGTCTATTTATTTCTATTTATTATCCCTATGGCTTTTATCAACATCAGAGAACACTACCTACAGATATGTACTTTAAGACTTGATACTTCCTTTCTATACAAAGATACAATAAATTAGCCAAGTTAAAAACAAAAACTTTCACACAATAAAGAAAATAAAAGGTGTTAGTCATTAGTTGCTCCTCTAGGAAGAAATAAATTATATGTAGTTTCATTTCTCACATTTTAGAAACAATAACACTTGTAAAGCTCATGTGAACTACCTAATTAATCAATTGTGATTCAGGACATTGAAAACTCCTTTCACAACAGAGGCCATGTCTTATTCGTCCTTATCTCTTTCATGGTGCCTAGATAACTGCTTCACACATCTTGACTCCTAAAAAAAGGAAATTAAATACCTGAAAAAATATTTTTGAAAAAACTTAATAGACTGTATTTTTACATTCAGGTGAGGTTTTTCCCTTTGCTGAGATTAATTTCAATTTAGCCTAAGATATATGGATAAATTAATTTATTGTGCAGATGGCATTTGCAAGTTAAAATGTTGTTTGCCTGGCTTTCCTCTGAATGAGCGTTCTTCTCTTTCTCTCTCAAGCAAAGAAAAACATTTCATTAAATACATAGGGAAGATGTCTAACTTTCAAAAATGCCAAAAGAAAAGTGGTACATTTGGAGTTTAATGAGTTTGGTCAATTAAAATTTTTAAATTTTAATGCTTATGTTTTACTAAATGATACATGTTTATTGCATAAAGATAAAAATACAGATAAGCAAAAACAAAGAAACTTAGAACCATAATTCCAACAGTCAAAGATAATCAATGTTTATATTTTGCTCCAGTTTTTTTATTCATCACACTTAAAAGCAAGGAATTGTATGATTTAAACACCAAAAAACCAGAAATGAGCCTAT
This sequence comes from Macaca fascicularis, assembly GCF_037993035.2. Taxonomy (NCBI): domain Eukaryota; kingdom Metazoa; phylum Chordata; class Mammalia; order Primates; family Cercopithecidae; genus Macaca; species Macaca fascicularis. Next base: position 117,151,074 of record NC_088378.1, read on the forward strand.
TTTTCTCAAAGTTCTCACAGTCAGCTTGAGGGTTAAAAGACCTGCTAAAGCCTCTGACATGGCCGATCAAAATAAGCACTCAATACTCATGCTCACCACAAAGATCTGTATTATGGATTGAGAGGATGAGGATCCAGTGATCTTACCAACTACTGGTATCCTTTAATCTCCCATCTTGCTTTCATTTTTCTTTGGAAACAATACAACTGGATTCAGATGGAAAGCCAGTGACTCATCTCGGACCATTACTTGCATATGTCTGAAACTTAAATCTTTTCAAGTTAGAAAAATCGTCCAAATAAGTAGGATGTGCAATCATTCTGAGCCTGAGCAAATCCACGGTTTAGTACAAGAGTTGGCAAACCAAATTCACCCACTATCTATTTTCTTATGGCCTATGAGCTAAAATGGATTTAAAACTTTTAAATGGTTGAGAAAAAAATCAAAAGAAGAATAATACTGTATAACACATGAAGATTATGTGAAATTCAAATTTCAGTGTCTTAAGGGAAGTTTTATTGAAATAACCATGGCCATTCGTTTATATAACATCTGTGGCTTCTTTCATGTTACAACAGTGTTAAGCGGTTAAGACAGAAATTGTAGGGCCTGTAAATCAAAGCTGGCTCTTTACAGAAAAAGTCTGCTGACTCCTGGTTTAATCTTTTCATTTCATTTCTAATATCAGAATCAGGGGCTTGTCTTCCATGGCCCCTGTTATCTATGATTGATATTTTAGGATGAAAATCTTAATCCTATTTGGCTAATTCACCTAAGACTAACTTACTAAAAGGACATCTATTTTTTAATTTGTTCAGCTGTTGTATCTTGAATAATAAGGCAAATTTTAGCAAAACTAAAACAAATAGGGAAACATCTGCTAATGAATACATTTTACCTGATGCCTTTATTAAAAGGGTATATTCCAGCTATATGCATTGTCTGCTTTATGACCTCTTTTTCCCAAGTAAGATAATCATCAAAATATCAATTTTTAAAAACACTCTTTTTTAAGTTCTGGAATACATGTGCTGAATGTACAGGTTTATTACAAAGGTATACACATGCCATGGTGGTTTGCAACACCTATCAACCCATCAACTAGGTTTTAAGCCCCGCATGCATTAGGTACTCATCCTAATGCTCTCCCTCCTCTTTCCCCCCACCCCGACAGACCCTGGTGTGTGATATTCCCCCACACTCCCCGACCACCATGTCCATGTGTTCTCATTGTTCAACTGCCACTTATGAGTGAGAACATGTGGTGTTTGGTTTTCTGTTCCTATGTTAGTTTGCTGAAGATGATGATGTCTAGCTTCATCCATGTCCCTGCAAAGAACAAGAACTCACTCTTTTTTATGGCTGCATAGTATTCTGTGGTGTTTATGTGCCACATTTTCTTCATTCAGTCTATCATGGATGGGCATTTGGATTGGTTCCAAGTCTTTGCTACTGTAAATAGTGCTGCAATAAACATACGTGTGCATGTGTCTTTATAGAAGAATGATTTATAATCCTTTGGGTATATACCCAGTAATGAGATTGCTGGGTCAAATGGTATTTCTGGTCCTGGATCCTTGAGGAATCACCACACTGTCTTCCACAATGGTTGAACTAATTGACACTCACGCTAACAGTGTAAAAGCATTCCTATTTCTCTGCATCCTCGCCAGCATCTGTTGTTTCCAGACTTTTTAACGATCACCATTCTAACTGACATGAGATAGCAGGCATCTCATTGTGGTTTCGATTTGCATTTCTCTAATGACCAGTGATGATTAGCTTATTTTCATATGTTTGTTGGCTGTGTAAATATCTTCTTTTGAGAAGTGTCTGTTCATATCCTTTGCCCACTTTTTGATGGGATTTTTTTTCTTGTAAATTTAAATTCCTTGTAGATTCTGGATATTAGCCCCTTGTAAGATGGATAGATTGCAAAATTTTTCTCCCATTCTGTAGGTTGCCTGTTCAGTCTGATGATAGTTTCTTTTGTTGAGCAGAATCTCCTTAGTTTAATTAGATCCCATTTGTCACTTTTGGCTTTTCTTGCAATTGCATTTGGTGTTTCAGTCATGAAGACTTTGCCCATGCCCATGTCCTGAATGATATTGCCCAGGTTTTTTCTAGGGTTTTTTTTTTTTATGATTTTGGGTTTCACATTTAAGACTTCAATCCATCTTGAGTTAATTTTTGTATAAGGTGTAAGGAAGTGGTCCAGTTTCTGTTTTCTGCATGTGACTAGCCAGTTTTCCCAGCACTTTTTATTAAATACGGAATCCTTTCCCCATTTCTTGTTTCTGTCTGGTTTGTTGAAGATGAAATGGTTGTAGATGTGTGGTGTTATTTCTTAGGTCTCTGTTCTGTTCCAGTGGTCTATATATCTTGTTTTGGTACCAGTACCATACTTTTTTGGTTACTGTAGTCTTGTACTTAGCCTGAAATCAGGTAGCGTGATGCCTCCAGATTTGTTCTTTTTGCTTAGGATTTTCTTGGCCATATGTGCTTTTTTGGTTCCACCTACAATTTAAAGTATTTTTGTCTAATTCTGCAAATATAGTCACTGGTAGCTTGATGGGAATAGCATTGAATCCATAAGTTACTTTGGGCAGTATGGCCATTTTCACAACATTGATTCTTCCTATCAATGAGCATGGAATGTTTTTCCATTTGTTTGTGTCCTCTCATATTTCCTTGAGCAGTGGTTTATAGTTCTCCTTGAAGAAGTCCTTCACATCCCTTGTAAGTTGTATTCCTAGGTATTTTATTTTCTTTGAAGCAACTGTGAATGGGAGTTTACTCAAGATTTAGCTTTCTGCTTGTCTATTGTTGGTATATAGGAAAGCTTGTGATTTTTGCACATTGATTTTGTATCCTGAGACTTTGCTGAAGTTACTTGTCAGTTTAAGGAGTTTTGGGGCTGAGAGAATGGTGTTTTCTTAATATACAATCATGTCATCTGCAGAGACGATTTGAATTCCTCTTCCTATTTGAATACTCTTTCTTTCTTTCTCTTGCCTGATTGCCCCAGCTAGAACTTCCAACACTATGTTGAATAGGAGTGGTGAGAGAGGGCATCCTTGTCTTGTGCTGGTTTTCAAAGGTAATGCTTCCAGTTTTTGCCCACTCAGTACAACGTTGGCTTTGGGTTTATCATAAATAGCCTCTATTATTTTGAGATATGTTCCATCAATACCTAGTTTATTGAGTGTTTTTAGCATGAAGGGATACTGAATTTCATCTAAGGCCTTTCCTGCATCTGTTGAGATAATCATGTGGTTTTTGTCATTGGTTCTTTTTATGTGATGGATTATGTTTACCAATTTGTGTATGTTGAACCAGTCTTGCATCCCACAACAACTTGATTGTTGTGGATAAGCTTTTGATGTGCTGCTGGATTCAGTTTGCTAGTAGTTTACTGAGGATTTTTGCATTGATGTTCATCAGGGATATTGGCCTGAAATTTTCTTTTTTTGTTGTGTCTCTGTGAGGCTTTGGTATCAGGATGATACTGGCCTCATAAAATGAGTTAGGGAGATGTCTCTCTTTTATTACTGTTTGAAATAGTTTCAAAAGGAATGGTACCAGCTCCTAGTTGATGAAATAATGTCATTTGTAGTTTGACAGGAATAGCACTGGATCCGTAAATTGCTTTTGGGAAGTATTACCATTATAATAATATTGATTCCTTCCATCTGTGAGTATGGAACATTTTTCCATTTGTTTGTGTCATCTCTGATTTTTTTCAGTACTGTTTTGCAATTCTTGTTATAGAAATCTTTCACCTCTCTGGTTAGCTGTATTCCTAGGTTTTTTGTTTTATTTTGTGGTGATTGTGAATGGCATTGTGTTCTTGATTTGGCTCTCAGACATTATTGGTGTATAGAAATGCTACCAATTTTTGTACATTGATTTTGTACCCTGAAATTTTGCTGAAGTTATTTATCAGATCTAGGAGCTTTTGGGCAGAACCTGTGGGGTTTTCTAGTTAGAAAAGAATATCATCTGCAAACATCAATAGTTTAACTTGTTCTCTTCCTATTTAGATGCCTTTTACATTTTTCTCTTGCCCGACTCATCTGCTAGGACTTCCAGTACTATGTTGAATAAGAGTGGTGAGAGAGGGCATTGTTGTCTTGTTTTGGTTCTCAAGGGGAAATCTTCCAGCTTTTGCCCATTCAGTTTGATGTTGGCTATGAGTTTATCACAGATGGCTCTTATTATTTGGAGGTATGTTTCTTTGATTCCTAGTTTGTTAAGGGCTTTTAACATGAAAGGATGTTGAATTCTATTGAAGGACTTTTCTGCTTCTATTGAGATACCCACATATTATTTGGTTTTGTTCTATGTGATAAGTCATTTATTGATTTGCATACATTGAACCAACCTTGCATTGTAGGAATAAAGCCTACTCTATCGTGGATGGTGGATTAGCTTTTTGATGTGCTGCTGGATTTGATTTGCTAGTATTTTGTTCAAGATTTTTATGATACCAAAACTTGGCAGAGACACAACCAACCAAACAAACAAAAACTTCAGGCCAATATCCTTGATGAACATAGATATTTCTGGCCATATTGTTATTCTGCACTCTGTGTTTCTGGAAGTACAAGCTCCATGGAAAAATAATATGGTAACAGCAACTAATAGTTTAAGTTACCACCAAAGGCTTTTATTTTCCTTGTTTTTTCTATTTTCCTTGTTCATCTACAACTTTTGCTTTCAGGGGATATAATTTAATTAAATTTGTTTTTCACCAGTCAATGTGAAATGTCCTTTTTGGATAAAGTTTCATTCAAGCCTCTTTAGAAGTAGCTGACCTTCACAGATTACATAGGTAGTTTGTTGTCCAGATTCCCTTCTTTGGGGCATCACCTCTTCCCTCTTCCATAGTAACATCATTTCAGGTATTTAATTTGGTTAGTGCTTATCCTGCCACCATCTGGTCAGAAGTGGTCATGTGATCTAGGCCTGGCCAATATCCCTGGCCTTCAATTAGTTTATATATAACCATGTAGCCATATCTTGGAGACTAGAATTCTTCCCAGAGACTTTGTCAGGAAAAGCACATTTTTCTCTTGAACTTCAGGCTCTTCATTCATTCATTTATTCATTCATTCATTACATAAATATTAATGAGTATCTTTATATGCCAGACTCTGGTCTGGTCTGTTGATATAAGTCAGTGAACCAAATGGGGTAAACAGTCATGCCTTATGGAGTTTACATTCTAATCATGGAGGGAGAGGGATAATAAACAGTAAATAAAATGCGTAAGTAATAACTGACATACCGAAAAGAAACAAGAGTCATGAAAATGAAGGAAAAATAGGACAAATAAGCAGAATTGGTGGTCAGGATAGGTCTTCTTAAAAAGAGGACATTTAAGGCTGCGGTGGCTCACGCCTGTAATCCCAACACTTTGGGAGGCTAAGGTGGGCAGATCACGAGGTCAGGAGATCAAGACTATCCTGGCTAACTAGGTGAAACCCCATCTCTACTAAAAATACAAAAAATTAGCCAGGCCTGGTGGCGGGTACCTGCAGTCCCAGCTGTTTGGGAGGCTGAGGCAGGAGAATGGTGTGAACCCAGGAGGCAGAGCTTGCACTGAGCAGAGATCACAACACTGCACTCCAACCTGGGCAACAGAGCAACTCCATCTCAAAAAAAAAAAAAAAAGACATTTAAGCAATGACTTAAAAGAGAAAATAGTTAGCCATGCAGATAAATGGGTGTAAAGTATAGCATGCAGAATATTTGCCACCATAAAATTCCTGAGGCAAGAATAAACCAATGTTCAAAGAATGGTGAAGTGGCCAATTAAGTTGTTACAAAACGTTCAATGGGTGGTAGAGCAGATAGAATTGAGGTCAGAGAGGCAATGAGAGAAAAACAAGTAGTATTTTGTAGGCCATTTATAGACTTTGGATTTTGCCATATATAAAATGGGAAGCATTGCAGGATATTGAGTAGAAGAGGAATGTAATTTGACATATTTTTAGAAGAACACCTGACATCTAAGTTGGGAACAAACTTTAAGATAGAAAACTGAAGCTCAGATTAGAGTAGTAGCATTGGAAATGGTAGAAACTGAGAGATAGAAGGTAAGGTTTGAAGGTAGATCCAAGGAGATTTTCTGATGTGCTGAATGAGATATATGATAAAAAGGAACAAAGAAGGATTTCAAAATTTTTGAATTGAGTATCTGTAATAATAGAATAGTCATTAAATGATATGGGGAAGTCTATCCGATGGGCAGGCTTAGCGGATCATCGGTTTGGGGCATGTTGAGTTTGAGATTTCTATTAAACATCCAAATGAAAACATCAAGTAGGCAGTTGAAAATGTAGGCTTGTAGTTTATGTCTGGACATAGGAATTTGGAAGTTGTCAGATTATATTTGTACTGCAAAGCTACAATACTGAATAATATAAAAGGGAGAGAAAGAACAGATCTTTAGATGTATTCCTTTAGATCCTTAGATTTTTCCTTTTTAGGGGAAAGATATAAACCTTAGATCTTTCAAAAATAAGAGGTTGGGGAGACATGGAAGAACATGTCAAAAAGGCAAGGAAAGAGCAACCAGTAAGGTAGGAGGCAAACGAGGACAGAGTGGTTTCATGGAGGAAAGTATGATCAATTTCCAGTCACCTTGCCATTGGGTAAAGAGAACCTGTATGATATTGAAGCCAAGCAATGCAAAAAATGTGTTGAATAAAAATTGTTTCACGAGCTGGGTGCTGTGGCTCACTCCTGTAATCCTAGCACTTTGGGAGGCCAAGGCAGGAAGATCACTTGAGGCCAGGAGTTTGAGACCAACCTTGCAAACATGTTGAGTTTGAGATTTCTATTAGACATCCAAATGAAAATGTTAAGTAGGCAGTTGAAAATGTAGGCTTTGTAGTTTGTGTCTGGACAAAGGAATTTGGAAGTTGTCAGATTATATTTGTCCTGTAAAGCTACAATAGTGAAACCCTGTCTCCACTAAATATACAAAAATTAGCCAGGCATGGTGGCACATGTCTGTAGTCCTAGCTACCCGAGTAGGCTGACTCATGAGACTTGCTTTAACTTGGGAGGCAGAGGTTGTAGTGAGCTGAGATGGTGCCACTTTTCTCCAGCTTGGGCAACGTTGTGAAACTCTGTCTCAAAAAAAAAAAAATTGTTTCACTTTTATTCCCACATTGATGCCCCCAAAATTACTTTTGGCTAGGACAATGGATTTCAATTCAGTCAACACATGTGACAAGAGTTACAGTTGCTTAAACAAAGAGCACCATTTAGAAGTTTTCCTTAAAAGGTAGCAATGTAACTGGCAGGTATTTTCGTTGTCTTCTACACTAAATCTCCCAATTGCTAGGCATCTTTTTTTCTAGGTCTACACTTACAAAAGTATCATCATCAATTTATCATTATAATATAGCTAGTTCATGCCCAACCAAAGTCACATCTGAATAGCAACCAAAATTATGGCTTACTTCTACAAAGAAAGATGATATCTTTAAATTATTCTGAAGATAATGTCTAATATTAAAATGTACTCTCATATACAACTATACTTTTGTTAATTAACAATAAAACTAAACTAAAATAAGATCTACTCGCTCTGGTTACATTCATTTGCTTTCTAATTTTTAAAATAATACCTCACATACGCAATTTGCCACAAGACCATTTTTAATATTAGACTTTTATTCTCTGTCTTTTTTATTTAGCTAATTGCTCAGTTGATCTAGGACTCTTGCTTCACAGAATAGCACAAACCATAATTTCTAAAAGGTCTAGAGATATCATATTTTCTTAATGACTGTCAGCAGGAAATAAAAGGAAGTGCCCAAATAATCCTTTAGTTCATCCATGATTTTTTTCAAGCTCTACTTTGGAGTATTAGACCTATTGTCCCTTTCAAGGTGGTAATGATACTTTTCACTATTATCATGACACAAGTAGTCCAAGATTGACAGGTGCTAACCACAGGTTGCAATTTGGTAAAACCTTTTTCATATTTTATATAAAATATGTCTGCCTCCTTTGGATACTGTCACTTTTATGCCTAAGGTCTTAGAATGAAGGGATTAATAGAATTATTCTGAAAGTGGAATATCAGGTAAGATTTTAAAAGCTACTACTGCTCCTCTTCAATTTCTAGACCTATGCAGTTAGATATAGAAGAGGCATCATTCTATATAAATTGTTGTCACAGATCATATACCACACAAAATAAGACAAGGTAGATCTTCAGCCCAGTATGGTTAATTAAGGGAAAATGTGAATAAGTTTTCAATACATCAAGTTATCATTGTATAAGGCTGACTACTTATCCATGGTGTGAAAATAACAGTAGTTCCTTTCACGAGCGTCAGATTGCTTTACTTCTTTTTTGTGAAATGAGTTCTACAAACAGAAGTTACCTTAATGGAAGAACTTAGTGGTACATGAGAGAGTAAGTCTATGTCATAGGCAAATGCAACATGGCCACAGGAAGCAAATTTAGAAAGAAAGAATAAGAAAGAATGAACAAAGCCTCCAAGAAGTTTGGGATTAAGTTAAGTGACCAAACCTAAGAATAATTGGTGTTCCTGAGGAAGAAGAGAAATATAAAAGTTTGGAAAACATATTTGGGGGAATAATTGACAAAAACTTCCCTGGCCTTGCTAGAGACCTAGACATCCAAATACAACAAGTTTGAAGAACATCTGGGAAATTCATTACATCATTGCCTAGGCACATTATCATTAGATTATCTAAAGTCAACACAAAGGAAGGAATCTTAAGAACTGTGAGACAAAAGCACCAGGTAACCTATAAAGGAAAACCTATCAAATTAACAGCAAATTTCTCAACAGAAACCCTGCAAGCTAGAAGGGATTGGGGCTTTATCTTCAGCCCCCTTAAACAAAACAATTATCAGCCTAGAATTTTGTATCCAGTGAAACAAAGCTTCATAAATGAAGGAAAGATACAGTCTTTTTCTGACAAAAAAATGCTGAGAGAATTTGCCATTACCAAGCCAGCACTATGAGAACTGCTGAAAGGAGCCTAAACCTTGAAACAAAACCTGGAAACACATCAAAACGGAACCTCTTTAAAGCATAAATCTCACAGGATCTATAAAATAAAAATACAATAATATTTTAAAAACAAGGTATACAGACAACAAATAACATTAGGAATGGAACGGTACCTCACATCTGAATACTAATGTTGAATGTAAATGGTCTAAATGCTCTACTTAAAATATACAGCATTGCATAATGGATAAGAATTCACCAACCAGCTATCTGCTGCATTCAAGGGACTCATCTAACTCCTAAGGAATCACATAAACTTAAGGTAAAGGGGTGAAAAAAGACATTCTATGCAAATGGTCACCAAAAGCAAGCAGGAGTAGCTATTCTTGTATCAGAGGAAACAAACTTTAAACCAACAGCAGTTTAAAAAGACAAAGAGGGGGCTGGGTGCAGTGGCTCACACCTGTAATCCCAGCACTTTGGGAGGTCGAGGTAGGTGGATAACTTGAGGTCAGGAATTCAAGACCAGCGTTACCAACATGGTGAAACCCCATCTTGAATAAAAATACAAAGTTAGCCAGGTGTGTTGGTGCATGCCTGAAATCCCAGCTACTTGGGAGGCTGAGGCAGAATTGCTTGAACCTGGGAGGCAGAGGTTGCAGTGAGCCAAGATCATGCCATTGCACTCCAGCCTGGGCAACAAGAACCCAACTCCATCTCAAAAAAAAAAAAAAAAGACAAAGAGGGACATTATATAATAATAAAAGCCTTGTCCAACAGGAATATATCACAATCCTAAATATATATGCACTTAACACTGGAGCTCTCTCAAATTTATAAAACAATTACTACTGCAAATGAGATAGACAGCGGCACAATAATAGTGGGGGGCTTGAATACTCCACTGACAGCACTAGACAGGTCATCAAGACAGAAAGCCAACAAAGAAACAATGGATTTAAACTATATACTGGAACAAAAGGGCTTAACAGATATTTACAGAATATTCTACCCAACAAACACAGAATATATATTCATCAGTGCACATGGAACTTTCTCCAAAATAGACCATATGATACGCCACAAAAAAGGTCTCAATAAATTTAAGAAAATTACAATTATATCAGGTAGTCTCTCAGACAACAGTAGAATAAACTGGAAATCAACTTCAAAAGGAACTTTCAAAACCATGCAAATACATGGAAATTAAATAATCTGCTCCTAAATGATCACTGGGTCAACAATAGAATCAACATGAAAATTTAAAAATTTTTCATATGGAATGATAATAGCAACACAACCTATAAAAACCCCTGGGATACAGGAAAGGCAGGGCTAAGAGGAAAGTTCATAGCGTTAAATGCCTACATCAAAAAGTTAGAAAGAGCACATATAGACAATCTAAGATCGCACCTCAAGGAACTAGAGAAACAAGAACGAAACAAAAACTCAAAACCAGTAGAATAAAGGAAATAACCAAGATCAGAACAGAACTAAATGAAATTCAAACCAAAGAAATACAAAAGATAAATGAAAAAACCTGGTTCTTTGAAAAGATATATAAAACTGATAGACCATTAGTAAGATTAACCAAGTAAAGAGAAAATGCAAATAAGCTCAATTAGAAATGAAAAAGGAGATATTATAACCAATAACTCAGAAATACAAAAGATCGTTCAAGGCTACTATGAACATCTTTATGTGCATAAACTAAAAAGTCTAGAGGAAATGAATAAATTTCTGGCAAGATACAACCCTCCTAGCTTAAATCAGGAAGAATTAGATATCCTGAACAGACCAATAATAAGCAGCACGATTGAAATGGTAATAAAAACATCGCCAACAACAAAAAGTCCAGGATCAGATAGGTTCAAAGCAGGATTCTACCAGACATTCCAAGAAGAATTGGTACCAATCTTATTGACACTATTCCACAAGATAGAGAAAGAGGGAATTTTCCCTAAATCACTCTATGAAGCCAGCAAGCATCACCCTAATGCCAAAACCAGAAAGGATATAACCAAAAAAGAAAACTACAGACCAATATCCCTGATGAACATAGGCGCTAAAATCCTTAACCAAATACTAGTTAACCGAATCCAACAACATATCAAAAAGATAACCCACTACAATCAAGTGGGTTCCACACCAGGAATGACTTAACATACACAAGGGATGTTTTAACATACAAAGTCAATAAATGTGACACACCACATAAAGAGAATTAAAAACAAAACTCACATGATTATCATTATAATCCACCATGATCAAGTGGGTTTCATATCCGAGATGAGCTAACATATGCAAGGGATAATTTAACATACACAAGTTAATAAATGTGATATACCACATAAAAAGAATTAAAAACAAATATCCCATGACCATCTCAATAGAAGCAGAAAAAGGGTTTTACAAAACTGAGCATCCCTTTGTGATTCAGCAAAATCAGTATACAAGGGACATACCTCAATATCGTAAAAGCCATCTATGACAAATCCGTAGCCAAAATAATACTGAATGAGGAAAAGTTGAAAGCTTTCCCTCCAAGAACTGGAACAAGAAAAGGATGCCCACTTTTAACACTTCTATTCAACATAGTACTAGAAGTCCTGACCAGAGCAATCAGATAAGAGAAAGAAATAAAGGGCATCCAAATCAGTAAAGAGGAAGTCAAACTGTCACTGTTTGCTGATGATTAGATTGTATATCTAAAAAACCCTAAAGGCTTCTTCAAAAAGCTCCTAGAATTGAAAAGTAAACTCAGCAAAGTTTCTGGATACAAAAATCAATATACACAAATCAGTAGCTCTGCTATACAACACCAACAACAAAGCTGAGAATCAAATCAAGAACTCAACCCTTTTACAATAGCTGCCTCCCAAAAAAAAAAAAAAAAAAAAAAAAAATACGCAGCAAATACCTAACCAACAAGGTGAAAGACCTCTACAAAGAAAACTACAAAAGACTGCTTAAAGAAATCATAGACAACACAAACAAATGGAAACACATTCCATTCTCATGGATGGACAGAACCAATATTGTGAAAATGACCATACTGCCAAAAGTATTCTACAAATTCAATGCAAATCCCATCAAAATGCCACATCATTTTTCACAGAATTAGAAAACAAATTCTAAAATTCATATGGAACCAAAAAATAGCTTGCATAGCCAAAGCAAGACCAAGCAAAAAGAACAAATCTGGAGGCATCACACTACCTGATTTCAAACTATAGTATAAGGCCATAGTCACCAAAACAGCATGGTACTGGTATAAAAATAGGCACATAGGCCAGTGGAACAGAATAGGGAACCCAGAAATCAACCTAAATACTTAAATCCAACTGATCTTTGACAAAGCAAACAAAATCAAAGTGGGGAAAGGACACCCTATTCAACAAATGGTGCTGGTATTGTTGGCAAGCCACATATAGGAGAGTGACACTGGATTCTCATCTCTCACCTTATACAAAAACCAACTCAAGATGGATCAAGAACTTAAATCTAAGACCTGAAATTATAAAAATCCTAGAAGATAATATTAGAAAACCCTTCTAGACATTGGCTTAGGCAAAGATTTCATGACCAAGAGCCCAGAAGCAAATGCAATAAAAACAAAGATAAATAGGTGGGACTTGATTAACTAAAGAGATTTTGCAAGGTGAAAGGAACAGTTAGCAGAATAAACAATCAATCCACAGAGTAAAATCTTCACAATCTATACATCTGACAAAGGACTAATATCCAGAATCTACAATGAACTCAAATTATCAATAATAAAAAAATTTCATCAAAAAGTGAACTAAGGACATGAATAGATAATTCTCAGAAGGAGATATAAAAATGGCCAACAAACACAGAAAAAATTCTCAACATAACTAATGATCAGGGAAATGCAAATCAAAACCATGGTGTGATACCACCTTTCTCTCGCAAGAATGGCCATCATCAAAAAAAAAAAAAAAAAAAATAGATGTTGGCATGGATGCAGTGAACAGAAAACACTTCTACACTGCTGATGGTAATGTAAACTAGTACAATCACTGTGGAAAACAGTGTAGAGATTCCCTAGGGAACTAAAAGTAGAACTACCATTTGATCTAGCAATTTCTCTACTGGCTATCTACTCAGAGGAAAAGAAGTCATCATACAAAAAATATATTTGTACCCATATGTTTGTATCAGCACAATTCACAGTTGTAAAAATATGGAACCAACCCCGAAACCCATCAATCAATGAGCAGATAAAGAAACTGTGACATATATAAAAGATGGAATACTACTTAGCCATAAAAAGGAATGAGTTATTGGAATTCGTAGCAACCTGGATGGCATTGGAGTCTATTATTCTAAGGAAAGTAACTCAGGAATGGAAAACCAAACATTGTATATTGTCACGCATAAGAGCTAAGCTATGAGGATGCACATGCATAAGAATTACACAATGGATTTTGTGGACTCAGGAGGAAAGGGTGGGAAGGGAAAGAGGGATAAATGACTACAAATTGGGTTCAGTGTACACTGTGTGAGTGATAGGTGCACCAAAATCTCACAAATCACCACTAAAGAACTTACTCATGTAACCAAATATCACCTGTTCCCCTAAAACCTATGGAAACAAATAGTATTTTCCAGTGAGGGTAAATAAGTTCATAGCAATTCTACAAAATCTGATGTAATCAACATGCCATCAGCAGCTATTTTTCAATAGGGTATAGTAATCTATCAAAAATTCAAAGCTTTCATTAATAATTTTTGCCATCCAATTTGGCTGTAGATAGACTTACCATAGTAATAAGTGAAGAAGTAATTAGACACAATCATAGTCCCTGTTCATCTTTATCACTATATTATTGAATTCACTGCAAGGAAATGGGCTAGCTGAGGAAAAAAGTACTGCCAAATGTGGATCATCTGATCAATTCAAATGTTAACAATGTTCCATTGAAATGACTAGTTTCTGGGCTTTCTCTTAAAAGCATAATCCATATTGTTCTTATGTAACACCCTACACAAATCCTCCAACTATACTTCTTCCAAATCTTTGTCAAGTTAGCTAACTGTCAGCCACTGTCTCCAAATCAAAGTAAATGTGGGTCTCAATCTAGGCTTCCTTCCAGACACAGCAAACTGCAAAATGTCCTCCTTGAAGTTCTGCTGAGTGGAAGGATTTCCTTACTCCATCATCTTTCAGGGTTATTCTTATGAGTGCTCTAATGCTAGAGGAATAAACTTGTGTATAGTGCTAACATGCTTTGCAGAATTCCCTAGAAACATCCCTTAAGATTTTAATCCTCTTTAAGTTGAACAGAAAGAACATTCTACAAATCCACAGACATATGTTGAGAGAAGAATGGCAATGTGATCCCTATAGAGGCAATGAATATAGAGGGAGAATTTGTTCACTGAATGTATCCAGAGTCTCAATCCTAAACAGACCACTTCCATTTAATGGTGGACTTCATCCAGTCATATTCGAGCTTGTGGTATGGTGGATCACCACTGTCAACCCATGTCTTGGGGTCACTGGTATCCCATGACTAGGCGTTTGTTTTCTAGAGGCTTGTGGTAAGTCAAATATTCATCCTCAAAAGGAAAGTGGCATTCTGCTGCAAGATATCTAACTTTGCCTAAACTTTAGGGAACACAACCAGAAGTCCTTTGGGATTTTACCACTTGGGAATTAAGCTCTGTTCAAGACTTCAGGCCTCTGAAAATGAGCAATACATTGGGGAATAAGTGGAAGGACAGCTCATACTTCATTCTGAACCAGCTTAAATTCTTCAGTGATTCTATAAAGTATGCAAGTGAAGTACAGAAGAATAGCCAAAATAAATTTTTAAGCAGTGAAGCATATCTAGAAAGAATAATAAGATAACTCTAAAATAAGAGGTCAATTAAATGTTATTCTACCTTCTAGTTTAAAAGGACTAAAAGCTGTCCTTAACTTTGGAGGGGATTACAATTTATGCTATATCTTTAGACTGATAAGAATTTTGCTTAGGTATATATTCTCATAGGCTTTATTTCTAACTTCTATTCATTTTTTTTTTTTAATTTAGAATTCTTACCACCTTCTATTCCATAGAGCCAAGCATTCATGGAGAAGTGTGATGACCTGGGGTGAAGATGTGGTCCATATTCTTCATGTCTAATTCATGAGAGAAATCTACCCCTGCCATATACAGGTGTAGTATTTAGTCAGCTTCCATAAAGAGGTCTCTAAAACCTTTAGAAAGAACCTACATTACATTTTGGATAAAGTGAGGCAATATTCCAGAACTTTCAATATGTTTTACCCAGATCAAACTTGGAGAAATAAAAGAGAGCTTATAGAATCACCATACCTGGAAAATCTTCACTGGTGATTAAAATCTTAAGAATTTGGAGGGAGAAGGAATATTATTTTGATTAAAAATTTCAGATAGGAGGAGCACCAATGGCATCCTCCTGGTAATGAACATCCTAACTCCATTATCATTTACTACATAGTTAGAGAATCACCAGCTTGATTTTATTTTTAATTACTAAATATCCTTTCTAAGTATATACTCCTAAATTTGGGATATAACTACATAAAATATGTACCACTTGTCCCACCTATTGTGAGATAACCTCAGTCTCAATTCTTTATTGCTTAACAATATTAGCTTCCAGTGAGCCAGTGTGGTCAATATCTGAAAACTTTTAAAATGTTCTCTATAGAGTAATCATATTCTTTTATAATTTTTTGACCTTTTGAAGAAGACAAAGTAAATAAGTCAAGGTAGGTATAAAGCCATTATAGTAGTCTTTATCATGGGATCTTCATTTTCTGGCCTTCAATCTTCAGTCTGATTGTAACCAAGGAGACCAAGTGTCCTCATCATAACAACAAAACTTAGTATTTCCTATTCTTAGAAGTTTCCTGAGTATTTTTTTACGCATTATCTTTAATCTCACAACAACTGTTTTGAGTAGTGTTCTTATCTTTTTTTCCCAACTGAAGAATCTGAGATCCCAAATCCCACAAGTAGAAGATGGAGCCACACATGTGGCCTGAACCAATGCTGTGTGTCTACACTGCTGAGGTCATGTCTTGTTAGTATGAGAGAAGCACAGCTCCCCCTTTTATCAGTCATTGCAATTTCTCTCATACAGATCAAATAGAATCTTAAGGAATACTTTTTAATTTTCTTTTATGCTTTGTAAGTCATAACCAAATGTCTCCAGCATTGTCATTCCCCAAAACTGGATTATCTCCACTTTCTGCTTTTGCTGATAGTCACTATCTGTGTCTACTGACTGTGACCATTTCCACTATAATCAACAACTCTCTTGTGATTATAGCCTTCCCTGCAAGTGGAGAATGGACAAGAGGCCCATTTAGCTCTTCAGAGTCTTTCCTTTATAAGCCTCTCCTTCTAGCCACTAACAGGATGGAAACATTGTGGAGGAAACATAATGTGGCTCCAGCAGCTAGATTCAGTAATAAATCTACTATAGAAATCCTTTCCCCCAAACCATTGAATCTCTTTGCCCAAATTATGCCAAATGCTGGCTCTTCACAGTAGTCATGAACCAAGGCTTAGTATAATTGTACATCATTGCTTAAACCAGCAACCTGTTAAAACTCTCGAGATCTGCCAATTGTGTTTTAATATGTATTTCCGATGAGTCCAAAAAAAAATGCAGCATACTCCATATTACTCCAAATATGTGCTCTTGTCTCCTAGACAAAGCATCTTTAAAATCCAAGCCCATTCCATCTCTTCTAGCTTGTCAATATACTGACAGCTTGTACAACTCATCCTGGAAACATTTTCACTCCTTCTGAGTATGGTTTTGCATAGTGATTCTAAGGTCAGTGACAACCTTCCACTCTAGTTACGGGATATGTCTCATAACTGGGAAGATAATTATAACTGCAAAAAAGGAAGATACGGTGGTAGGTGGGTTTAGGTGGTAGAACAAATGATTAGAAATGTCCTGATGTGTTAGACATCTCAATCATAAATCTCACTTAAGGCTTCTAAAAGTTTATATTTAAGTGATCAAAATTCTAAATTTCTACCAGTCAGAGCCCTATCCATGAAAAGTTAAGGCAACTGGGAATTCAGCTTACCTGTACATGGCCCTCTATGCATTATGCTATTGCACTGCCTGGAGTACAGCAGTGCCAGCACTAAATTCAAGTTGAAAGTGTTTTCTTCCACAGAGTGACATGGTTGTACCAGTTAGGATACCTTTGAGTACAAAGGTCTGACACTTAACTAAATGAGCTTCCATAATGGGACTTTGCCTCTTTATACAACCAAGGTCTGGGGTAAGGGAGTTTCCAGTGTTGCTCCGAGAGCTCAGCAGCATCACTGAGGAACAAGTGTCTTCCCATCTTCCTTTGCTATCATACTCAGCACAGCTTTAAGCTTGCGCCTTAGGGTCAGAAGATTGTTCCTGCAGTTTCAAGCATCATGACAATCAATATAGCATTCCGTCTAAGGAAAGGGATATTAAGCATTTATATAATTGTGGATAAGAAACTTTCCCATAACCCAAACAGATAGCCCTTCACATCCCAAACCAGACTTTAGCTACAATGAGTTAAGATGCCTGGCCATAACCTAGTCACAGATAAAGCAGGCAAAATGATTCTCTCACATTTTAATCTTTGGCTAAAAATGTCCTAAAAATGTAAAAACGGAGAGGTTGTTTGTTGGGTAATCAATAAGCATATCTGACACAATAATGGTCCTCGATTTTGTTAGCTGTCTATAATTAGAATGTATTCATGTAGGTTACATAGAGTTACCATAAAATTTTAGTGTATCCTGTTATTCTTTCACATTATAATCTCTCCAAAGCATTCTAATATGTCTACTCTGTGGCCCAAAGCCTTGATTTTGTTGGGTATGTCCTCCTGAAACAACAGCGTAATTAGGTGATAGCCTTATTTTTTATTTACTACCAAAACCTAAATTACGTATTTCCATTATTAATGGGATTACCTCATGTTCCCCATTTTGTTCCACCCAATCCCATTTCACATCTGAAGTCTATTCTTTAAAAACCTAACTACCTAAGTACTACATACCAATATGTTGCAAAAAGCTGTAAGGTAGAGAAGAGAGCAGGGTTTGGTACAGGACAACCATTATAAGAGTGCCCCCAAAATGTTTTATGGCTCTATGCTGTCATCCTGCATTCAGGTCTCAGTTTGGATGAGTGAAATATGCATCAAATTATGCAGGATGAGATCAAGTGACTTCCTTTCTCTTTATTTAGTATAGATCCTAAAAATGATGATTTTGTCACCATTCACTATGCAGACAGATGCTGGGCAGAGTTTTATCTTGGCCACATCAGCATGGATTGGCCTCTTTCCAGAGCAGATACTGGTGGTTATCTTCGGATCATGAATTTTAATTCTGATTCAATCAATTGTGTCTAGGTTGTCAGAGTTAGTTTTATTCAACATAGGTGGCATAATCTCATCAGTTTATTATTAAAACAATATTTTTAGAAGAATATGGTGAATTTCAAATGCACTTTAGACTTTATTTCTGAACCAATTCGAAGCACTAAGGGCAACCATTTAGTGAATAGTTGTTTTATACTAGACAACATGCTAAGTGTGTCACATAATTAATTAGCATGGAGGTAGTAATAGCACCACTGTACAGGTGAAGAAACAAAATGAGAGGAAGTGAATTCCCCAGGATCACATAACAGATGGACCTGTCTATACTCACTGAAATCTTTGAGTGGCTTGAAAGACAGTGAAAAGCTTAAAAAAAAAAAAAAAGTTTTTTAAATTCAGCTACCCTTCAAATCAGAGGCATGTAAACACAAATACATGTAAGAGGCAGCAATGTATTCACCAGGTAGTAAATGTGTATGTTTAATATTGTTTCAAGCAGTCTTCAATTATTAAGTAAAAGAAAGTTAATATAAAATATGTCTAAACTTTAATAATCTCCCTCATAATAGAATTCTATCTATAACCTCTGCTTCTTAAACACATTTGGTGGTTGCTTTGGTTTTAGATGATTTTTGAAATGCTTTCTCCATCTGTTATACAAGAAGGAAATTAACTCTATTGTGACTACTGCATGATGGGCATGAGGTCAGGTGCTTTATGCACAGTGGGATGCTGAGTCTTATATTTCTGTTTGAAATATGTACTTCTCCATTGATTAAAGAAGTGAATTACAATAGCATACATGAGATTTCTTAATATATGCCTTTAAACACACTGTATCATTTATCTGAGCCATCTCTGAAATATCTCCTAATCTATAAATTATGGTTTTCCTAAGCGATGCAGGTATTTGTCATTTTTATCATGAGTACGTGTAATTTTTTCTCTGATTAAAATCATGTCCTAAATGGAACATTAAAAACTAACCTGGATAATGGTTTTGATCTATATTCTGATGTTGTATAAATGCTTCTCATTTTTAATTTGTATTCAGATATTCACATCAGGAAGGAAGAGTCTAATTGATTGTTCTGAAGACACAGTACATACCACATCTAAATAATTGGAAATTTGGGATGCCGCCTTGTATACATAATGTATTTTTCTCTAGTTAATATTTCTTTTGAATTTGAGGTTGTGCAGTCAAAATGTAAACATTTTGAAAATGATTAAACTATTATGAATCCTCTTTAGTTCATAAGCACATGTATTTGAAACACCAAAAAAGTATTAGGGGCTTGCTTTGTGGTATTGAACTAAATTAAACTTTGTCCAAAATTTACATTTTTCTTTACTAGACAAGTTAATGTGGATGACCTGAATTCAGATTCTCTCTCTTCTTCTGTGTGTTAGTTTAACCTCAAGCTCAAGCTCTTTAAGTCTCTTTTTTAATCTAGAAAAGACCCACGATAATTTAGAGTCCTTTTGTGAGGATTATATGAGATAACATATGAAAATGTCTACCTAAGATAGGCTTTTTTTCCATGTTAGTTTCTGCAAAGTATTAACCTGTTTAAATGCTATACAAACTCTGTAAATCACCAAGATCAAGGGAAATTAGAGTTTATGAACAAAACCTAACCTTTTTTTTTCACTCTGAATGTATAAAAATGGTAGATTTTGAGTTTAGAGGAGAATTATGGTAATCAAGTGGCAAGATACAACTGTTACTCTACTCTCTCCTTATTTAATCAAGTATTCAAGTCTCTATGGAGTGAGAAGGACTAACCCCTTCCCACCAACCACTTTCTTACCCAGTAAAAAAGTCAATTTCCAATTGTTTTGCAATCACCCCCTTCAATCTAACCTCAACCTTGCAGCTCAGGTTTTCTTTCTCAACTGAAAATATGAATGTTCTCACCCCCACACTTTTGAAATGCTATTCCGTTTGCTTTGAATCACCTATTATCCTACTACCTAATTCCTCCACTTCACATCTCAACCTAGATAATACTTGCTCTTGAAGGCCTTGCCTGAACATCATACCCTTCCTAAACAAAACTAAATGTTTTACAATTTTACTTTCTATTCTGTTATCACTGGGGAAAGTAGGTGCTCAGTAAATAAGAACATATATGTGGTACTCAACACTTATTAATTAAATACATCCCTATAGTGCTATTGACCTCTTCCTCTGTCCTCCTTGTATGTTTGTAATGAAGGGAATATGCTAAGTCAGCAACCCAACTTGAAACCTTACCAGGATTAATCAATGTCATTTTACTAGTTCATCTGTATATTTTGGAGTCTAACTTAGCTGTCAAGTCTACAACACTGATAAGTTCAGAGTAGCAAAAAGAGAAGTTGGAGAAACAACTTGGTCTACATCATGAATTTACCTTGGTCTGCTCGTGAGTTTGGGGAGGAAAGAAGATGGAGTAGTTGGCAAAGGACAATGAACTACTAGAATTTTGCACCTGGAATTCAGTTCTCATCACACTCCTGATGTGTTATTGGGCACCAACCCTTGATATTCATGTTGGAATTATATCAAGCAATTTTGATTGAGCAATTTAAAGCCTTTATCCTACAGATCTCATAGTAATAAATACAAAAAGGAAATCAGAAAATTCCAAAAAGTATGAATACGACTAAATATTGTGATTACATTAAAAGTAAACATTAACTTGCAAGATATGTGTAATAGTGTCCCACATTTATTCATATTATATTCAGAAGCACAAAGAAAACACAGCTCTTTATTTTCAATGTACAGATATGATGTTCACCTAATCCCCTACCTCTGGGGCAGCTAGGAGGGGGAGAGTGGTGAAAACAAGTAGAGAAGAGCACATTCATTCCAATATAACACTGGTCCACTAGAATAAATTGGAAGTATTTTAAACGTTTCTTTTTTAGATAATTTAGTTTTCTCAGAATGCCCTGTTCTTTTGCTCCTCTCCAAATTTGGGGGCTCCTCTCCAAGGCAGACCTAGAATGACTGGGAAAATCACATAAGTTTATGCCTCAGAATCTCTCTTTTCAGGGACTCTGGAATCTCTTCCAGTGATCTGAAATCTAGTCACAAGCTGATACAGCTCTATAAAATTTGCAAAATTAATATATATTAACCTCAACCGATGAAAATGACTGTCCATTTCCACTCTGATTTCCTCTCTGTCATAGTCTCCCTTTTGTTTAGTAGCACTGGAGTGGCCATGGGAAATTCTGCAATTAGCCTATGGGGACTTTTAGCTGAGAATATATGCAGTGTAAGTTTGGAGTAATATTTTTGTATTTTGCAGTCACTGCTGTGTAAGTTAAATTATTGCTGGCAGTCTTGAAAGGCTTCTAGGAATAATGTAGTCAGTGTAAAGAGTATTTAAGGAAACTTGAAATGTCCTGAAATTCTAAAGCTCACATAGGACAGAAGCTTCAGAGGGCCTTCCAGACTTGACAGCAATGGTAAAAATGCACATGGCATTACTAATTATAAGTTGTAAAGCTGAAAGAAACTTTTCCTAAACTGATAGTTTAAGAATTTTAAATTGATAATTTCATAAAAGATCTCTATTAACCTTGCCAGAGGAAAGACAGAGTTTCTTTTGCATTCTCTGTAGAGGGGTATTCCAAAGTCATGACAAAGCAATTAAAACGTAAGCATCCAGTAATGTAGAGAAAAAATATAGGGTTGAGTCAGGCAGCTAATTATAACAGTTAGTTATATCCATTCCCCCTCTATTTTCTAAAGCATTTGACAACTTTTGAAACCTAATTTTTTTGTAAATTATTTTTTTCATGCTGAATGTGTGTTCATTTTCATTCCTAATTTTTTACCCCTAATGTTCTTATTTTTCTAAAAATGCTCCAAAAATCTTTACGTTTCAGGCAACACAAAAGCTAAATTCATCCTGGATGTGGCTAATGTGAATTTGCAGCTCTAGTTGGGGTGGAGGCCTCAACTCTCTGTGGTGTTTTCAGGATGCTCTGCCACAGAGCTCCTGGGGGTGCATTGGTGTGAATGGCTCCAGCTGGCCTTTGGGAGCAACTTGCCCCCATGCAAGAGTATTTGTTCCTCAATACTGTGGCTGTTTTTCTCCCTTTGCTGCAACCTTAGGCCTCTGCTTCCCCACCAGCCATCTCTGCATCCCTCTGCATTTATCAGTGGGGTATGCAGTGCTTTGGGATCTGTACCACACACTAGCCCTGGGGAAGCAGGAGTGGTGCTCCAGAGTCTCTTGCATAGCTGCCTTCCTCTAATACCACTAAGTTCCTGCACAGAAATGGGAAGGACTCCCACCCAGGGCTTTGCCTGGAGGTTGTACCTCCCCATAGAAAATGCAGAGAAGTGTGCTTTTCAAATCACTCTTAACAATCTATAAGTTTTTGGATACCATTATCCTATAATTTAGCCCAAATGGTGATAATCCCAACATTTAACCAGTTTTTCTACTTTCTCAATCCATTGAGACCATGATTTTATTTTCTCTTTGACCATAACCTTCCTTACATAAAATTATGTTTCAAGTCTATTTCTTGATGTAATAGATGAGAAGTTGTACTCACAACCACAGAATCCAAGTCAATTTCTTGGAGTTTTGAAAACCCTATTTTGGGTGTCCGAAGCTGACAATGAATTATGTCTTTCGCTTTGCATTTTTCCTGAAATAAATTCTAGTTTCTATCCCCAATCCACTAACCACACAAAATAATGGGTCTCATGCTGATTAAGGAAAAGGTCATGTACACAGTAAAACAAAGGAACAAAAAACACAGGCATTACATGGTTTTTCCAGGCTTCTCCCCCTCACTTCACATGAGGAGATGAAAAATAAGGAAAATAATTTCGGAAGTAAAATCTCAGAAGGCATTACATGGTTTTTCCAGGCTTCTCCCCCTCACTTCACATGAGGAGATGAAAAATAAGGAAAATAATTTCGGAAGTAAAATCTCAGAGCTAGTAGGAAAAAGAAAGTGAGAAAGAAGAAACTCTAATACATTATAAGTACCAAACTTTCTTCCACTTGATCATATTTACTCTATTTTAAGGGCTTTTACCTGAACTACCCCTTTGATGAGAGAAAAAGAGGGGGAAGCATATAGAATCAGCTCTACCATAGGAGGTGACTTCCCTACATCCACTCATAGAGCTATGACACTGAGATTCTCCCCCTTGGAACAGAACAGAAAGTGCTACTTAAGGTTAGGATTTTAATGAGGAGCACAGAAGATGCTTAAGGTTGTTTTTAATGGCAACAAGACAAAAAATAGAATGAACATTCACTTGGATAATTTATCCTATTTGTATTTGTATCTTTTCCCTAGAGTAACTGGAGGAAACCCATGCATTATGAATTTTTAATTTCATAATTGCTAATAGCTTTTCTGACAGACGTGGCACAATCTGACCACTAGATTTATTTTTTATATTTGGCCAATTTGTCACAAGGCTGAAGAAACATATTTACAGTAAATATGAAAACCTAGAGAAAGTACAATCCAATTGGCCATGCTGTTTGTTGAAATATAAACTCAACCCCTAAAGTGTTGAAAGCTGTTTTCCCTGTCTATTGTTCATCTGTTTCATTTATCCAAACATTCCACAATGATCACTGAAGCACGCAATGCTGTGAACAGTTATTTTGCCACATTTCCAAAGATATTTCTAACCTGCTTAGCTTACCATATTTTAAATATTTCCATTTATTTTAAATTGGAATAAATGGACACTCTAAAAGGAATAAAGATCTTTTCTGAAAATGCACACCAACACAGTTGGAATTAGATGACCTATCTTGTGACTCTCAGTCTATCACCCTTCATAATATATAAGATCCTATTTCTGTATTTGGCTATACTTGAATACATCCTTTCTATTTTACAAGAGACTCATTAGGTAAAATCATAAAATTTTAGGTCTTGAGATATATCTCAATGGAAATACTGTTTATTTTTCTTATTTTACAAATAATAGAACCAAAATCCTGAGAAGGTAAATGTCTTACTGAAAGTTACATACCTAAATAGTGACAGATACAGAACTTCCCTATTACACATCATGTAATATAATCAGCTGAAACAAAGAGTTGTAATTTAGGATAATGAAGCTTGTATTTGACACTGAGTGAAGTAAAAATATTAAATTTAGAGCATTAAGATTTTGTTCAAGTAGACCGCATGGAGCAAAATATTGCTTTGTGCAAGTTTTCATACATTAAAATATGCCTAGGAAAGTTATCTTTAAAAAGGATCCCAAATAAGTTTCAGTTTAACCGAAAGGCAAAATTAAATGTAAAAAATCTGTTATTGGTGTATAGGAATGCTTGTGATTTTTGCACATTGATTTTCTATCCTGAGACTGCTGAAGTAAGCAACTTAAGATTTTGGGCTGAGACAATGGGGTTTTCTAAATGTACAATCATGTCATCTGCAGACAGGGACTATTTGACTTCCTCTTTTCCTAATTGAATACAATTCTTTCTCTTGCCTGATTACCCTGGCCACAATTTCCAACATTATTTTGAATAGGAGTCGTGAGAGAGGGCATCCCTGTCTTGTACTAGTTTCCAAAGGGAATGCTTCCAGCTCTTGCCCATTCAGTATGATATTGGGTGTGGGTTTGTCATAAATAGCTCTTATTATTTTGAGATATGTTCCATCAGTATGTAATTCATTGAGAGTTTTTAGCATGAAAGCTGTTGAATTTTGTCGAAGGCCTTTTCTGCATCCATTGAGATAATCATGTAGTTTTTGTCATTGGTTCTGTTTATGTGATGGATTATGTTTATTGATTTACATATGTTGAACCAGCCTTGCATTCCAGGGATAATGCCGACTTGATCATGGTGGATAAGTTTTTGGATGTGCTGCTGGATTCAGTTTGCCAGTATTTTATTGAGGATTTTTGCATCAATGTTCATCAGGGATATTGGTCTAAAATTCTTTTTTTGTTGTGTTTCTGCCAGACTTTGGTATCAAGACGATGCTGGCCTCATAAAATGAGTTAGGGAGGATTCCCTCTTTTTCTATGGATTAGAATAGTTTCAGAAGGAATGGTACGAGCTCCTCCTTGTACCTCTGCCAGAATTCAGCTATGAATCCATCTGGTCCTGGACTTTTTTTCGGTTGGTAGGCTATCAATTATTGCCTCAATTTCAGAGCCTGATATTGATCTATTCAGAGATTTGACTTCTTCCTGGTTTAGTCTTGGGAGGCTGTATGTATCCAGAAATTTATCCATTTCTTCTAGATTTTTTAGTTTATTTGCATAGAGGTGTTTATAGTATTCTCTGATGGTAGTTTGTATTTCTGTGGGATCGGTGGTGATACCCCCTTTACCATTTTCATTGCATCTATTTGATTCTTCTCTCTTTTCTTCTTTATTAGTCTTTCTAGTGGTCTATCAATTTTGTTGATCTTTTCAAAAAACCAGTTCCTGGATTCATTGATTTTCTGAAGTGTTTTTTATGTCTCTCTCTCCTTCAATTCTACTCTGATCTTAGTTATCTCTTGCCTTCCACTAGCTTTTGATTTTGCTTGCTCTTGCTTCTCTAGTTCTCTTAATTGTGATGTTAGGCTGTCAATTTTAGATCTTTCCTGCTTTCTCTGGTGGGCATTTAGTGGTATAAATTTCCCTCTAACATTGCTTTATATTGTGTCCCCGAGATTCTGGTATGTTGTGTCTTTGTTCTCATTGGTTTCAAATAATATCTTTATTTCTGCCTTCATTTCATTATTTACCCAGTAGTCATTCAGGAGCAAGTTGTTCAGTTTCCATGTAGTTGTACAGTTTTGAGTGAGCTTCTTAATCCTGAGTTCTAATTTGATTGTGGTGTGGTGTGAGAGACAGTTTGTCGTGATTTCTTTTCTTTTACATTTGCTGAGGAGTGCTTCACTTCCAAATATGTGGTCAATTTTTGTGTGATGTGGTGCTGAGAAGAATGTATATTCTGTTGATTTGGGGTGGAGAGTTCTGTAGATGTCTATTATATATGCTTGGAGCAGAGCTGCATTCAAGCTGGATATCCTTGTTAACCTTCTGTCTCATTGATCTGTCTAATATAGACAGTGGAGTGTTAAAGTTCCCATTATTATTGTGTGGAATTCTAACAGAGAGACAAATCATGAGTGAACTCCCATTCACAATTGCTACAAGGAGAATAAAATACCTAGGAATCCAACTTACAAGGGATGTGAAGGACCTCTTCAAGGAGAACTACAATCCACTGCTCAACAAAGTAAAAGAAGAAACAAACAAATGGAAGAACATTCCATGCTCATGGATAGGAAGAATCAATATCATGAAGATGGCCATACTGCCCAAGATAATTTATAGATTCAATGCCATCCCCATCAAGCTACCAATGACTTTCTTCACAGAATTGGAAAAAACTACTTTGAAGTTCATATGAAACCAAAAAAGAGCATGCATTGCCAAGACAATTCTAAGCAAAAAGAACAAAGCTGGAGGCATCACACTACCTGACTTCAAACTATACTACTACAAGGCTACTGTAACAAAAACAGCATGGTACTGGTACCAAAACAGATATATAGACCAATGGAACAGAACAGAGGTCTCAGAAATAACACCACACATTTACAACCATCTGATCTTTGACAAACCTAACAAAAACAAGAAATGGGGAAAGGATTCCC
Source organism: Macaca fascicularis (assembly GCF_037993035.2). Taxonomy (NCBI): domain Eukaryota; kingdom Metazoa; phylum Chordata; class Mammalia; order Primates; family Cercopithecidae; genus Macaca; species Macaca fascicularis. The sequence continues at coordinate 117,178,137 of NC_088378.1, forward strand.
TATTTAATAAATGGTGCCGGGAAAACTGGCTAGCCATATGCAGAAAGCTGAAACTGGATGTAAGTCTGTTTAAATTAATTAATCTGTTCCACACCACTCTCCTAGCTTTCAGTGATTTGCTGGATTCAATGTCATCCCCTCAACAGAGACAAACACGTACACAAGGAAGACTCCATGTGAACACATAGGCACAGATGGAGGAGTGGAGGTGGTGATGTATCTTCAAGCCAAGTAACATCAAAGATTGCCAGCAAATCACTGAAAGCTAGGAGAGCGGTGTGGAACAGATCTTTCTTTCACAGCCCTTGGAAGGATCCAAACCTGCTTACAACTTGATCTTGGACCTGAAGCCTTCAGAAATGTGAAACAACAAAGTTCTCTGGCTTAGGCTGTCCAATCTGTAATAATTTGTTAGGCAGCCCTAGCAAACTAATATAGACTCCAAATCATAAATGGGCAAGCAGCAGATAAACTTTAAAATTAATTATATAGTTAATAAATGTTTTAAAATTAAAATTTACTGATAATTTGAAAATGTATGTTTAAGTAATACAATTTTATTTTTCCACAAAATAAATTGGCAATTAAAATGTTAATACTGAATGCTCTTGGGTGTGTATGAGGAAATAGCATTTTTCAATGTGAATTAAGGGACTTAAAAATGCTCATACATTTGACTATTTTCCATTTCTCTAAATATCCGTTTAATAGGCAAGCAAAAGTTCACGTACATGACAATACTTATAATAGCAAATAAAATTCAAATTTCCAAAAATAAGAATATTTTTCAGATGGCTGCTAAAAATCTTGTGCTGCAATGGGAAGCTATTCCAAAGGGATTGGCAAACTACAGCCTGTGGGCCAAATCCAACCTATGGCCTGCCTTCCAATAAAGTTTTGTTGTTAACACTCATACACGTGAATGAACACACACACACAACTGGTCCCCAAAGCATTTGAGATGCTCAATATTAATAAGCAATATTAAGATAAAATTGCTGACCTAAAAACTAGATGAATTTCAAAAGGCCATAAACTATAAGCTTTGAAATTATTTACTCTACCAGACAGAAATAATCTGATCTCTATAGGATAAAAATCAAAGTTAATATGTAACTTAGCTAAATGTCAGGCTTTTAATCAATAGTAAACAGTGAATTGAACTAAATACATTTCCCTAATACTTCTATAACACTGAAAACAATGAGTTGCATAATGAAAAGACGTACAATTTTATTTTTATTTTTCGTTGTTATTTTTGAGACAGGGTCTCTGTCGCCCAGGCTGGAGTGTAGTGGCCCAGTCTCGGCTCACTGCAACCTCTGCCTCCCAGGCTCAAGCAATTCTCACCTCAGCCTTCCAAGCAACTGGGACTACAGGCATGTGACACACCATGCCCAACTCATTTTGGTATTTTTAGTAGAGATGGCATTTCATCACGTCGTCCAGGCTGGTCTAGAACTCTTGAGCTCAAATCAAACTGCCCCACTCTGTATCCCAAAGTGCTGGAATTACAGGCATGAGCCACTGTGCCCGGCCAAGATATACATTTTCAAAAAACGAAAAATGTGTTATTGTGTACTGAAAAAATCCAAAAGTTGTAATTATATTATCAGAAAAAATTGGTCATAAAATAGTTAGAAGGTAGGATTGAAAGTGCCTACCATTTATTGTCAATATAACTAATGATTCCATATGTAATTTCAATAACAAGGATCTTGTGATTATACTGAAATTCTTGAGGTTATTTTGAGTAACAAAAAAGTACTATGAATCATTAATTTCTATTCAACAAAACTAAACTCAAGCTCATTTACACATCAGGGTTTTTTGTTTGTCTAAACGGTTCAATTATAAATAAAATTAAATGTTGACTGCATAATTTGTGAAGTATGAGTTATATAAAAAATAAAACCATTAACACAATATTCCTTCTCTATATTACATATATAAATGTGTATTTTATGTATACATATATAACTATGAAGCTTTAAAATCATACACACACATATACACATATATAGGTATATAACTATATATGTAGCTTTTAAAGCTAGTTTTTTTATACCTGGTTTTTTAAAAGATGGGACAAAATCTGTCAATGATTAAAAAGTTTTCTTTGCTCAATAACCTTGTAGATTTTTTTTATAACTCAAACTAGGCACAGAAATTTTTCAAAATAATTTTGGCTATATATATGTGTGTTTCACTACAGGTTATAATAACCTGCTTAGATTAAAAATGTTTGAATCTTTTGTTCCCCAAAGACTATCCAGATTTTTTTAATGAATACTTTTTCTTTCCGTTCTACTACAGTTATATTCACCTACAATGCCAATTTTCATTAACCAGTTCAGAGTGACGTATGTTTCGGTTGTACCTTAACCACTTCAGTATAAAGTATGATTCACAAGTAGAGATCCGGAAAGAAGCCAAAAAAAAATTGTTAAATAAACTCACTGGAATATATGTCAAAAACATTATTAAACTTCTTAATATTAACTACTTCATTTAAATACAAGCAAATAACAATTGAGTATCTTAATGAGCCTGGTACTTGTTGGATACTTTAGGAGAAATGAAAGTTATACTCACTTTTAGAGCTTTCTGTTTCCACTACTGTAAAATTCTCTCAGCCTGAAAGAGCTGCTAATTATATTATCTTCTCTGGCTACTACCTGGAAAGCTGTTTGTTTTTTGTTAGTTCACAACCTAAGAGCCTGAATGATATGTCAGGATTAGTACATCAAGGTTGACATCAAAAAGAAAAAGCAATCTGGCTGGGCACAGTGGCTCATACCTGAAATCCCAGCACTTTGGGAGGCCGAGGCAGGTGGATCATCTGAGGTCAGGAGTTCAAGACCAGCCTGGCCAACATGGTGAAACCCAATCTCCACTTAAAAAATACAAAAAATTAACCAGGCGATGGCACGCACCTATAATCCCAGGTACTTGGGAGACTGAGGCAGGAGAATCACTTGAACCCAGTAGGCAGAGGTTGCAGTGAGCTGAGATTACACCACTGCACTTCGGTCTGGGTGATGGAGTGAGACTCTCTCAGTTAAAAAAACCAAAAAACAAACAAACAAAAAACAAATATCATTCATCCGTTTAGCAAGTAATTACAGTGTCTACAAAGTGCCACACGCTGTGTTAGGAGATTGAGGCCAATCCTATTGAGTCCTCTCTTTCAGGATGCTAGCTACATCATTACAGATAAATATCTATTCACATAAAACAATTTGAATTCTATAAAAGAGCATATAACCAAGTACTAAAGCAATGTTAGGATTTGCAATCTGTTGCTGAAACATTGGAGCCATTTTTGACATCTTTTTTTTTTTCAAATTCCATATCCAATCATCAGGAAATCCTGCATGCTCTTCTTTCAAAATACCTAAAATCCAAGTGCTTCTTGTGACTTCTCTTGTCTGAGCTAGCATCTTCCCTAGTCTGGGTACAGCAGTAGAATCTATCCAGTCACCTAGCCATCATCTTTGTCTTCCTGTTGCCTATTCTCAACACAGCTATGACAGTGATCTGCATAAAATTTAATGTAGGTCCTATAATTCTCCCACTAAAAACCTTCCAGTAACTTCCCATTTCATTCACAATAAAAGCCAACATGTTTACAACGGCCTTTAAAGCCCTGTGTGATCTTTCCTTGGCCACCTCTCTGATGTGTCTTTTATGGCTCTCCCTCCCACCACTGGGCCAGTCATTCTATAGTTCATTATTTTTCAAACATGACAAACTTATATCAAAGATTTTATATTTGTTCTGCCTTGAGTCTATTAAATGAGTGTTCCTGAATGTCTCCCTCTCTTCCTTCTTTTTAGGTCTCTACTCACACATCAGTTTATTAGAGACTTCTTCACTGACTACAGTATATAAAATAATAAAGTACCTCTGCCCCTTTCCACCTTACCTTGTTTGTTATTCTTCATAGATGTCAATTGCTATTGATTGCTCTAGATGTTGACTTTTTGTGTGTGTGTGTGGTTTGCTAAAGAAGAGGGAAGAGCATCCTGAACATGAGAAAGTGGAAGTGTAAAGACTTTCAGTCAGCACAGATCTGCGTTCTGGGCCAGTGAAGCTGGAATGCAGTGTGTGTCTGTGTGTGTGTGTGTGTGTGTGTGTGTGTTCGCAAGCATGTGAAAAGAGAGGGAGAATGGACAGATTTAAATGAAAGAGAAGCACAAGGTGGCATGGTAAAATTTTTAATTTCATTGTAATTGCAATGAGATTTTTAGGTATTTGATTCACAAGTTCTGAACGGTATTTTTTTAATTGCATGTTTTTAATTTATAGGAAAAGGATTGTGGTAGAGTATGTTGGATATTCCTGGCCTTCCCAATCTACTTTCCCCCTTTATCCATCCAGGGAGGCTGATCATTTTAGACAGTATCAGACACCCTAGCCATGTCTCTTACCATTGGATTTGGCCAATGGCAGAATTCACAGAGTGAAAGGAGAAAGAAATGGAAGCAACTTTTCCTTTTAAGAACACATCTGCTGAGCTGAGGTTTGACATTACTCATGCTCCCATAACTAAGGCCTCAGATGCTATCAGTGGCCCAAGTTGGGAGGACTTCCTATCATCACTGCTCATGCCAGATTTCAGTAACTACCTCTTTGCCTTGCTCCATATGGCCTTGGGCTGGCCCAGACACAGTTTTCTCATCCCTTGTTCATTCCTCAACCACGTCCTCATCTTGTGATGTACCATCTATTTCTTACCAGGACCCTGACAGCAAATAAGTGGAGGAGTTACGAAGCAGCTGCAGGTGTCCAGAAGAGAGGTGACTTGAATTAGCATGGCATCAGCAGAGATAAATAGGTAAGAGATGTATTTTGAAGGTAAAATTAGAGGACTTTGCTATATGATTGTCACTAGGAGATAAGAAAAAGGAATAAATGAGAATGACTCCTGTGTTTGTGCTTGAGCCTCCAGCTAGATCAAGGTGTTGTGTAAAGAGTCAGAGAAGAACAGGGATGGTAGAGAACGGTATAGAATATGAAAATATCAAGATATCTTTTCTTGACATGTTGAGTTGAAGTTGCTTCCTTGGTTAAAACTTGATTATGAGGCTGGTTACCAGGGAGACACAAGGGATGGCCACAAGTGTGGAAAGTCATGTGCTCAGAGGTGGTATTTAGTATCACATACTGGATGAGGGAATCATGTAGAAAGCAATAATTTAATTGAAAAAATATCCTGGGCATACCCCTTCCAAAGGTGAGAAACTTAAACGTTTAGAAACTTAATAGAGAAGGAGGAGTCAGCAGAAATGACTGGGAAATATGGGATGTAGCATGTGTGTGCATAGGAAGGAAAGAAGCAGGATAGAGTGTCCCAAAGGCAGGAAGGCGTGATAGTGATCGTCTTGAGAGCACTTTTGGTGTAAGTGTGGAGTAGGAGTGGAAGTTAAATGAAACAAAGGTTTTCATTAGAATTCAACATCGCTCATTAGAGATCTATTCTGAGGATAAAAGTTAGAATATCAGCTGGTAATAAAATGTTCTTTCTTTATTTGACAGCTGAGGATATATTTTTCTTGGCACCATTTAGATAGACTTTGTTACTCATTGGCAGGATTCAGGTGATCAGTTCCTTGCCCCAGTTGCTATATGTCCATTCTATTACTACCCAATCTTAATTGAATTATAAAGCTTTACAAACAGAATAACAACAATAACAGCAAAACAAATATGTTTAGGGTAGTATAATAATGAACTATCATCCAGAATTCTACTTGCAAAATTTTGATTATATCAAAGATCTTTATTAACATTAAAAGACATTAAAAGAGACTTTCAAATTTTAACTTATAAAACTACACTAATTATACGATTTATTTATTATTATTATTTACTGAGACAGAGTCTCCCTCTCCCACGCTAGAGTGCAGTGGTGCGATCTCGGCTCACTGCAACCTCCACCTCTGTGTTCAAGCAATTCTCATGCCTCAGTCTCTGAAGTAGCTGGGATTACAGGTGGCTGCCACCATGCCTAGCTAATTTTTGTATTTTTAGGAGAGACAGGGTTTCACCACATTGGCCAGGCTTGTCTCAAACTCATGACCTCAAGTAATCTGCCCGCCTCGGCCTCCCAAAGTGCTGAGATTACAGACATGAGCCACCACACCTGGCCATTATTTACTTTATTGATGGGTTCCATGAAATGTACTGATATGAAAAAGAATTCCACTGCAATAAGGTGACTATACAGGTAATTTTGAGAAAAAAAGAGTGGCAGACTTACTTTTCAATAACTCTACTTTTTTTCATTTTTGAAATTGCATTGTTACTCCAAATATTTTTTTGCCAATATTAACATTTTCTTTGCTATTTCTCTTGCAAATATTACATGTTCTAATAAATAAGATGATCCTACCTCAGCATTAAGGTAGACTTTGTATTGTCAAAAAACATGATAAAAGCTTTAAAAAAAAGCATGAATTACAGAATGCACTTTAAATTTTAAACTAGAATTTATTATATATGAAATATCCATATTTGTTACTAGTTATCCTATTTTTAGATGACATTTTAAACATGACATTCTATAAAGTACTGTAAATAAGAACACAAATGTGTAAAATAATCATTAAGCTGGCCTCTAATTTTTCCATTCTGTATTTTAAGACTTCTAATGTGCCAATTCTCTTATCTTTTTTAAAAAAATAGAATGCAAACTAAGATTTTTAATCTAATATGAAAATGAATCTTTCAAGCCAAGATATGGACAGATGGGTAATGTAGTAACAAATTGAAACACGGATCTTTGTTTCACAGTTAGATAAACAATTCAACAAATAACCTCATTTTATACTAAAAGATAGCTGTATTCCTTAAACTGCCTTCCCAGCTTCAAAATTATATTTTAAAAACCAAAATATAAGCAGATTAAAAGTGGATGTCTACAACTACACATAGTTGTTACGATTATTATATTCAAGATAGGATATTGAAATGGAACAAAACCAACTCAGAACAAGAAGAAAGGAACAGAAGACTGGATTTAACACAAGACTTTACCTACTGGCTCTTGGGAAAGTCAAATTTCTCTTATGTTAACTTCCTTATGAGTAAAATGAAGGGAATACTGCTCCAGTTTCAGGGGAGATTTTTGTGTGGGGGGGTCGGGGGGGAAGATAGTTTTTTTCTTTTTTAGTTAGGCAAAACTCCTGTGGAAATAAGAGATATAAACACAGCTTATAGTCGTAAGATAAGTGATTACATTTATTATTTGAATAAATGTGTCCTTAAAAGATTCATCCTTGATGAAAGATTACATGCCTAAATTTTAACAAGGTGTCAAATTTTCATGCTGTGGATTTGGTTTCTCTGTGAAGGAAAAAATTAATGAATGTTTGATAAATTAATATTACTTAATATAGACTATGTGGATGACTGTTATAGTAGCAACTACTATTTTGAGCAGGTTATCAATTGTACATAAGTTTAGAAAGGGTTTCCCATTTGATATTACTCTAGTGACAAATGTCAGGAATGACATGTACCTGGTATCTATCTATTTTTTTGTAATCTAAATGCAACTTTTTGTATTCTACTGTTTGCCTAAAATTTATTCATTAGAGAAAGTTTTTCTCTGCTGAAAGACCAAACTGACAGGATCTATGATTTTCTGGAGACTTGCAGGTAATAGAAAACTCTGTGGTTTGAGTTATGAACAATCTTGATGAAGAAATTATATTGTCAAGACTAATATATTAAGCAATACTTCAATCTGTACTCAGAGGATGTACCTTTGCCAGCCTCTTCACTTAGAATCTGTAGTAGGCAGGCTACTTCTTTCAGGGGAGGATGGTGAAGAAAGCTGACATTTTTTTTTTTTTTTGTAACAGATATCAAATGTACAAAAAAGTTACAATAGTACAATAGTATAAAAATTTTCCTATGTCCTTCACTCAGGTTTCACAAATGCTAACATGACTATTTTATCATATCTCTTTTATTCTGTTTTCTCTATCCGTATCTATATGATTTCTTTCTGAGCTATTGAGACTGACTTGCAGCCATGATGCCTCTTTATTCTTAAATTTCTCAGCCTGGTTTTCCTAAAAACAAGGTCTTTCTCATATAGTTAACAGAATTATGTTCAAAATCAGGATAATACTATTGATACAATCCTATTATCTAATCTGTAAACCTTACTCTGAATTTTCTGATTGTCTCAATAACATCCTTTATAGCAAAAGAAAATATCAGGTCCCACATTACATTCAGTTGTCATGTTTTTTAGACTGCTAAATTAATCTTGAACCGTTCAGCAGTCATTTAGTGTGTTTCAAGACACAGGCCAGTAATTTTGTAGAATGTACTTCAATTTCAATTTGTCTGATGTTTCCTCATTAGTAGCATCAGGCATTTGGCAGATATCCTGCAAAAGTGATCTGATGTTCTCAGTGCATGCTATCAAGAGGCAAATGATGTTGATTTATCCCATTTACTGGTGATGTTAACTTTGATCACTTGGTTAAGATAATGTTTGCCAGTTATTTTTACTATAATGGTACTACTAATTCCTTTTGTAACTAGTAAGAACTGTGTGAAAAGATACTTTGAGATTATGGAAATCCGTGTTACTCCTCAAACTTTCAATCTAATTAAACCATCTGCTGATGATCCTTGCCTGAATAGATGTTTGCTAAATGGTGATTTTTAATTCCATAGTTTTGCACATTTACTTTTGCCATTGTACTGTAACAAAAGTACTGCCTTCCTTCCCACCCTTCCTTCCTCCCTTCCTCCCTTCCTCTCTTCCTCCCTTCCATCTATTCTTTCTATCTATGTGGACTTATGAATTCTTATTTGGTGAGTTGTATTTTTAAAATATTATTTATTATATGCTCAAATTATCCAAGATTTGGCAAGTGGGAATTCCCTGAAACTGAATCATAAATGCTTTTACATCTCTTCATCATTCTTTAAACATTTTGCTCTGTTCTGGCAAATGAAAATATTCCAGGTTCATCATGAACTTCCCATTTGCCAGCACTAGAATCAGCCATTTCTCCTAAGAGTCTCGTTTTTTTTTTTTTAAATAGAAAATGATGTTTGGAAACTAGGTCTGAGATCCAGGTAAATTGTACTCATTGCTTCTGGAGCATTATTGTTTCTAAATCCTCTCCACAGAGCACCTGTAAAACACACACACACACACACACACACACACACACGATACAAACAGACATACATATCTATGTCTACATTTATGTGTCTGTTAAAAGTTATGAGTAGATTTTGATATCTCTAATTTTAATCTACCATCACTGGGTTCACTCTATCTTCTCCTTTCCATGTTTGTAAATCCTTTTACCAACAATGAGAAAACTGTCTTCTAGTCTCAAGATATCCACTTGTTTAATTCCAAAGTATATGGAAAATAGTTCCACAATTACTAATCCAGGCCTCTGCATAAAAAGAAGCCTAACAGTTAGACTCCAATAATTGTTTAGAGTTCTTTTTTCTTTAACCTGAGAGAATATAACCCCAATATTGTGTTAAAATTTCCTAAATGTTAGTTCTTTTTTTCAGCTTTTCAGCGTCAGAGTGGCTATACTATTCATTTGTTTATACAGCCCAATTTATTTGTTTCTATTTGTAGAAACAGAGTTACTGTAGCCCAAAAGTAATGACTACTTTACATCCAGCCTAACAACTCAAATGACGTTCAGAGAGATCAAGCGTATCCATCAGTAAAATAAAGGGTTACACATCTGACCACAAGATGTCCATGCATCCCTTCTTCAAACCTGTAGAAATCTCTTCCCAGCAAGAAAAGTCATGCATATTCTCATCCTGTCTCTGAACCCAGTTCAAATCCTAGATCTCTGGGTGATGTCAAATGTTAGCCCTGAGGTCTAGATATGGTGATCTATGTATTATATATACATTTAATTATATTATTTAATTAAATGTGTATGTTTAATATAAATATCCGTGTGTGTGTGCGTGCATGTGCATGTGCGTGTGTGTATTTTTTAATCTTTGTGTGGTTCTTAGCTCCATTTTCTGGAAGATATTTTTGTTTGTTGTTCATTTTTCTGTTTGACCACAATTGCAATAATCATTGGGAATATGATTTTTTTAATCCTTGCTCATGTAAATATGGGGGCCTCTGTGTTGCTTTGATGCTAGAATAGTTAGAGATTTTTTGATGTTATTGTTATCTAGTTTGGTTTAGTTTGGTGTTTACCTAGGCTTGTGATTTCTTTAGCAAAATGATTCTCTAAAAAATTTAGTAGGCTTTTACTCTATTTGCTTCCAATAAGTTTCTGGTGCCAGCAGACATACTGAAAATATTTTTCTTAGACATCATCTGCAAATTTGATTTATTCCTTTTGCTTCCTCGCCTCATACCTCTTTTTCTCAATTATAGCAGCCTTAGGCTGACACTGTGAAATATGTAACTATTCCACTATTAGACTGCAAACAAATCACTGACTTCATGTTTTCCTTTTGCATGCACACTAAAATTCTCCCTCCCTATAGAGATTGTACGGATCATATTTCTATCTCTTGTCTATTTTATTAAGGAAATACTATGAGTACTATTGATTATCACCTGATAAGAGCATTTTTTCTAACAAAATATATAAAATAGGTCCCCACTCAGTTTTTTCCTTGACCCCGGTCATCTTTATCAGCACTTACCTACTTTGGATTTTTAGTTATTCATTTTCAACCCTACAAGTTTCCTGCTGCCCCCCAAAATGTAAATAGCATGAGGGAAGAGCCAAGCACAATGTCTAGTATATGGGAATCCATCAATGATTATGAACCAAATTGACTTACGGAGAAGTGAGCAAGCATATACTTCAGTTAAAATGTGTGGTACAACATTTTAGAATTACAGTGTTTAATGCCTCTTGAGTCATTACTTTTCAATGGTTCACAAGCACAATACACACAAAAAATGGGAAGAAAAATTCTAACCAGACCCAAAGTTATATATTTACTTTGAGTCATGCAAGAACACTTAACATAGAACAGAGCACCCTCTCTGTAAAGATAAGCCATTACGTTGATGAGGATCTTGCCCCCACATTTCGCCTGGTAAGCCAATTTCAAATGAAGTTCAAGAGTCTCCTTAATTTGCTGGTTCTAGTTTACCATACCTTCCCTGATGTCTGAGAATAATCTGAAATAACAGTTCATTCTACTACTGTCAACAATATAAGGAATTCAGAAGTGGCCTTCCTTCATATGAAAAGTTGGCAAAAATATATGAACTCCTTAGCATTTTTACAATTTTATAGGGTGTTGTCAGAATTAATAATGAAGCAAACCTAGAAATCCAAAGAAAACAGTAAATTAAAAAAAAAAAAAAGTATGTTACACTTTTAGCAAGTTCAGTGGAACAGAAAAGTTGATATATTATCTAAATGTAAAGTTCAAGACATTGATTATGTGACACACTGTTGTGACACATCTGGTGACCTTAAAATTACTATCTTAAATTTAAATTATTATAAAAGCAGAAGCGAGAGATCCTTCAGGTTCTTTGTTCATGGTTTAAAATATTTTACATGCTAATACACTCTTACCCTACAGGGATGACACTTAAATTTTACTGAGCCATGGAATATAGAGTGAGCTCAAGGCTGAGGAAAGCTGCCGTTTTCAAAACGATGCCAATTCTGGGCAAGTAGTCAATTTCTGGGTAAGTTGTCACAGGGAGTCACCTGGAGTGAGCAATGGAAACCTGAGAACCTCCTACTATGCATATCTCTCTATATATGTATCATCAATCTGGATATATATGAGAAATATTTCAGACATTTTATATAATCAGACATTTTTATATATGAACGTATATATGAATATATGATTTTTAATATTTTATGCATTTCTCTAAAATATATTTCTAGATATCTATATATTATCTTAAGGAGTCAGATAACTTCTGAAATGATGAAGTCGGTCAATCATTCACTCCTTTGTAAATTATAATATTTTCAGTCGATTTTTCACAGGAAATGAGAAGATGCCTTATGTGTGTGTTTGTGAGGGTCTACGGGTAAGCATTCATGTGTGTCTTTCTAACAAACTATAGAAGTTATTTCTCAATTTGATTTAACATTTATATTTTCCCTAATCTCTTGCTAATTGGAAAAATGTATCTATGCTTTTCAATGCTCCAGTTCAATACCTCATCCCACAGAGTTCCCAAGATAACTGTTAGGATTCAATGAAAGATATAGTTTTTCCCCAAAAAGCCGGCACTTTCTTCAAACTGGATTCAGACAGCAGGTAAGGTCAAGGAGTCAACCAATACTTAGTTCTGGAGCCTCCATCAACCTAATCCAACCATATAAGAAAATGCTCATGCTGGCCTTGCGCGGTGGCTCACACCTGTAATCCTAGCACTTTGGGAGGCTGAGGCGAGTGGATCACTTGAGGTCAGGAGTTCAAGACCAGCCTGACCAATATGGTGAAACCCCATCTCTACTAGAAATACAAAATTAGCCAGGCATAGTGGCATGCATCTGTAATCCCAGCTACTCAGGATGTTGATGCAGGAGAATTGCTTGAACCCAGAAGGCAAAAGTTGCAGTGAGCTGAGATCACACCACTGCACTCCAGCCTGGGCAACAGAGCAGGACTCTGTCAAAAAACAAAAAAAAAAAAAAAAAAAAAAAGAAAGGAAAAGAAAAATCTCATACTAATAATAAAACTGCAGGTAAGTTCAAGACTGATAACTGTGGGCAAAAATGTTGGAATTGAAATAAGGTGAGTTCTACCAACACCTTCCAGTTTTACATACAGAAAATGTGGTTTGCTATATAATCTGTATTACAAACATCTTCCCTCTTCCATTCCGCTGCTTAGAGCCTGAGGGATACTGGAACCATGAACTAGAAGGAGCTCACCTCCCAGAGAGCTTTTCAGATCAGAGCTCGAATTCTTTCCTTGGATTGTGTACCTCCACACTTTTATGTGAGAGAAAATTGAACTTTGGATTTAGCCACAGATACTTAGATTTGCATCACATGAAGAAAAATGTAATTCCAAATGAAACATCATCCCACTTGGAGTAAAATCCAAAGCCTTACACAGCCCCAGTGATCTGGTTACTAGCTTCATAGACCCATGAGTCTCCCTTCTCTGTCTACTCTAAGGTTACCCAGACAGACACTGCTGGCTCAGGTCCTTAGACATTTCCTCAGTCTACATTATTTCTTCCCCAGAGAATTGGATGGCTCTTTCTCTCCCTTAATTGAGTTTGTTCCTCAAATATCATTTTATTAGAATGGCCTTCCCTGATCTATATACTAATATTAACTCTACCGTCCCTCTTTTCCTTTTCCTGCCTTTTCTGCCTGGTTGTTCCCCTTAATCCTTAACATCTAAAATGCTAACTATTCACACTCTTGTTTGTTCATTTTCTGTCTCCCTTCACTAGCAAGTAAGCTCCATGAGTTCACAGTGCCTTTTTACCCACTGCTGTATCTCCACCACCTTGAATAATGCCTAGCTTATTGTAGTTCAGTGAATGAATAAATGTGAATGCACATGATACAGACCATGAGAATACAACATCTAATTGATATTACTATGTGCCTGAGACCCCCAACATATTGTAGGGTTTATGGTTTTCAAAAGTTAGCCTTACATAGAAAAAAAAATCAAGACTGTTCCTTCTTTCCTAGAAAGCTATGGATATTGAATCCTATTCTTTTAAACAATACAGTTAATATGGAAGAAAATTGATGACTACTAGAAATCCTACAGAATAGAAATGTCATTGCTATGAAGTAGATAGCTTTAGCTGGAAGTAGGCAAACATTTTTTCTTGAAAAAACAAAGTAGAAATTCAGTATAAATTTAGAAAACAGTTAAAAATGTCAGTGTAAATTCATAATTTAATTGTGTAGCATTGCTATAGACTTAGAATCAGGGTTAAAATGTCAATTTTCATCATGTTTGATAGCAATGCAATAAGGCTTGAAAGCAAAATAACACAAAGCTATCAGAGATAGGGAAACCAAATTAGCACATGCAGGCTATGTTATTTTACATCTACAAAGTCTAAGGAAATAAATAAAATTGGAGTAGATAAATACATAGTGAAGCAACTGAGAACAAAATAAATGTTAAAAAAAAATAGGGTTTAAAAATAGTTGAAGCTTGTAATATAGTATTTAGTGTTCTTTTTTTCCCTGTCTAAAGTTGAAGTTATCTTTTAAAAGGTTATTTATAACAGAAATAAGGATAAATACTTAGGTAACAATTCATGAAATATAGAGCATGCAATGAAGAAAAGAATGATGTAAAACTCTACTGAAGTCAGGTAATTAAAAAGAATATATAATTGCTGGAGGGAAGACAATATTATAAAAATGTTGATTCTTCACAAATTACTTTTCTAGTTTAGTTAAATTTAATTCAATCCTATATCCTAATGGGGTTTTATTATAGAAATATGTTAAAGTTCATTTAGCATATTAAATAGGTATGAATATCTAAAAGTTTTTATTTTTAAAAAGTCTAGTACACGTACATGTCAAAAAGCTAAAAGAGGCCCGGCATGGTAGCTCACGCCTGTAATCCCAGCACTTTGGGAGGCTGAGGCAGGCAGATCATCTGAGGTCAGAAGTTCAAACCAGCCTGGCCAACATGGTGAAACCCCATCTCTACTAAAAATATAAAAAATTAGCCGGGCATAGTGGCATGCACCTGTAGTCCCAGCTACTCAGGAGACTAAGGGAGGAGAATTGCTAGAACCTGGCAGAGAGAGACTGCGGTGAGCCGAAATTGCGCCACTACCCTCCAGCCTGGGAAACAGAGCGGGACTCCGTCTCAAACACAAAACAAAGCTATAAGAGTATTAAGTGTTGTACTATACAAAATAGCAGTCTTTGACAGTTAAGAATCTAGTAATTCTACAAACATAAATCAACCTACCATCCTCTGTCATTTAACCTAATATAGTAATAGTTCATTTATAATAGTCATAATTTGAGATACAATAAACTTGGTGTTTATATCATGAGTAAGTAAATATTGTCTTTATATGTGTTGTGCTTAGATTTTTCTTCCTACTTTTGCTTTTTCATAAGCTTAATTATTTATTTCCCCACATGTATACTTTTCTTTAAGCTGTTCTATAAAATTTTCAAGCTGCTCCATTGGATCCACCATAAAAAGAATATCAATTTGTTCTTCAGAATTCTCATATTTATCTGAGAATCTATGAATTCTCTCTTTCCTATTTTCATGATCCAGGCCTACTGTACAAGTCTTTTTTCTAAAACTTTCTTTTAACACTTTCTAGGTTGGAACGAATGTTTTCTGGATCCCATGTGCTCCTCTTTTTCCTTTACGTTGTGCTACTAGATTTGCTGGGAGAATCCCCTCACAACTTCCTAAGAGATCTGAACTTCCATTCTGTAGGTGGAAAAGAGAGGGAATCATCTGTTAGTACAGGATGTGGCTGATATTCTGCTCCACAGTGAAATGCCTTTGACCAGTTCCTTTCATTTTCTGCCCTGTGCCTCCACCCTACCTTCACTAAACTAATACATCCAAATATTGAGTATCTCATGAATTCTGCAGAGTTAATTAGTTGTCATAGTATTACCTTACCATTCATTTAAGACTGAGATTTCCTGCCTTGCCATATTGATAATCATTTTTTCACTTTATTTATGATGTTGTGTTCACTTCCGTTGCCATATGGATTTTTTTTTTACTCTTGAGTTTATACCATTTTTATTCTTTCACAGTTATTTTAGTTTGGATCTCGGGAAATCAAAGTAATAAACTCAAAGTGCCATATTTAAATGAATTTTTAATACAATTATTTGAAAAAAAAAGAGGAATAAGGAAAATCTACCATAAGACATGTTAAATACAAGTAACAAATAATTAAGTTAATTGGGTACTGATTAGAAGTAGAATGTTATCAGTAGTATGGAAAAATATCCCAAAAAATATATCTTGGCATATATAGAAATTAAATAAATATAAAGTTAGCATGAGATTAGTAAGGAAAAAATCAAAACCATTTTACAACTGATTAGCTATTTGGATAAATTAATGGATTAGATATTGATCAGTTATTCTTAACTATTTTTGTTCATCTACATTTACCTGTATAACACATTATACTCAGTAAGAGCTCTCATAATCTGCTATAATTCACATCAAGAGAAGCAGGACCAACACATTCTCTGGAAGACATATGAAAATATCTAGGGAAAGGCTAATATAGTTTTTAAAATTTATATTCCCCAGCTAACCTGATACACTCTCCCTTTCTCTACTAGAGGAAAGAAGTGTACTTCTTTGCAGATTTCTATTACTGTTCTAAATAAAAATCAAGATATTAAAAACCAGAAGAAAATATGAGAGCTATTTCTCAGATACCTAGTTTGGGAAAAAAATAGATTTAGAATAAAGTATTTTGGGAAAATTGTCAAGTATTACAACAAAATTAAACTATGTAAAACTAGATAAAAGATACTATAAACTAAAAGCTTCTTTCTGTGGGGAAAAATAGACTTAAAGATAACCAACACACTTGAAAAATTTATAAAATCTACAGAATAAATAATACACAAATAATTTTTATGTCAAAGCAAGGAAAATATATCTCCCAGTAGAAAATGGAGCACAGATATGAGCAGACAATTTAAAGAAGATTCAAAAGGATAATATTTGAAAAAATCTGGGCAATAATTAAAAAATAAAATTTTAAATTGAATGACTGAATTTTTAGATCCAGAAAAGTTGGACAAGATTCACTTTTCCCTGTTCCTCCTTTCTAAACACAACTAAATAACCTAGGAATATTCAACATACCACAGTAAAACGATTCTGACAGTGAGGCAGACAAAGGCAAACTGGCTAGGGTCCTCTTAAGTGAAGATAATATGGCGAATTCTTAGGGAAAGGGAGTCCTTTTATTACATTTGCAAACATTAAGGGTGACTGTGCTGCAGAGCTGTGTTTTGATAAATGCATAATGTTAATTAAACACAATTACAGTATCATACAGAGTAGTTTTACCCTAAAATTCTTTTGCGTCATTTATTAAAACTTCTCCCCATCCCCTCACCCCCAGCCCCCACATTCCCTCCCAGTCTCTGGCAATCACTCTTTTATCCTGTCTGCCTAGCTTTGCTATTTCAGGAATGTCATAAATACAATCATCTACTAAGTAACTTTTTCAGACTACCTTTTCTCACTAAGTAAAATTCAATTTCTTTTTATTGCTGGATAACATTACATTTTATACATGTAGTACCTTTTTTTTTTAAATTAATTTATCAGTTTTGTTAAGCTATTATTGACAAAAACCAAATACTTTCAAGGTGTCCAATGTAATTATATATGTATACACTGTTGCCACAATTAAATTAATTAACACATCTATCAGCACATAGTTACCATTGTGTGTGTGTGGTGAGGGCAGTTAATTTTCTACTCTCTTAGAAAATTTCAAGTAAATAATACAGTACTATTAATGATAGTCACCATGGTCACTAGGTCTCCAGAACTTATTCATCTTAAAGTTGGAAGTCTGATCCTTTGACTAACATCTCCCTGTTTCCTCAATCCTCTAGCTCCTGGCAAACACTTTTCTACTCTCGGCTTTTATGAGTGTGACTGTTTTAGATTCTACGTATATACTAGATCATAAAATATTTGTCTATTCAACCACTGTGCTACCCTCAGTTTTTATGAGTTTGAGTGTTTTAGATTCTATGTGTACGTTAGATAGTAGAATATTTGTCTGTCTGCTTGGCTTATTTCATTTAGTATAATGTCCTTCAGTTTCATCTGCATTGCTGAAATGGCAGAATTTGCTTTTTATTAGGCTGGTAATATTCAATCACATACACACACAAATTTATCCATTTGTCTAGGAGCATGAACTAGGCTGTTTTCATATACTAGCGACTGAATAATGTTAAAATGAACTTGTGATTGCACATGTCTCTTCAAGACATAATTTAATTTTCTTTGGATATATACATAGAAGTAGGGTTGAAGGACTCTATGGTTATTTTTTGTTGTTGTTGTTGTTGGAACCTCCGTACTGTTTTCCATAATGACTGGACCATTTTATATTCCCACCAAGAGTCTACGAAGCTTCCCTTATATCCATCCACATCCTCAACTCTTGTTATCCTTTTCTTGATTATAACCAGAATGACAGAAGTGTTATTCCATATGCATTTCCCTGATGACTAGTGATATTGAGCCCCTTTTCGTATATAGCCATACCTCATTTTATTGATCTTCACTTTGAATTTTACAGATATTGCATTTTTTATAAATCTAAGGTTTATGGCAACCCTGCATCAAGCAAGTGTATTCGTGCCATTTTCCAACAACATATGCTCACATTGTGTCTGTGTCACGTTTTGCTAATTCTTGCAATATTTCAGACATTTCATTATTATTATATCTTTTATGATGACTTGTGATCACTGATCATTGATGTTACTACTGGAATTGTTTTGGGGCTCCACAAACTAGTCCCAGATAAGTCAGCAAACTTAATAGATGAATGTTGTGTGTGTTATGACTGCTCCAACAACAAGCCAACCAGACATTCCTGTGTCTCTGTTGCCTTGGGGCTTCCTATTCCCAGAGACACGTCAATTAGGCCAATTAATAACCCTACAATGGCCTCTAAGTAGTAAACTGAAAGGAAGAGTCCCATGTCTCTAAGTAATAAGCAAGAAATAATTAAGATTAGCAAGGAAGGCATGTCTAAAGCCAAGATAGGTCAAAAGCTTAGGCCTCTTCTGCCAAACAGCCAAGTTCTGAATGCAGAGGAAAAGTTCTTGAAGGAATTAAAAGTGCTGTTCCAGTGAACACACAAATGACAAGAAAGTGAAAAACCTTATTGCTGATATGAAGTAAGTTTTAGTGGTCTGAATATAACGTCAAACTAGCCATGACATTCCTTTAAACTAAAGCCTAATCCAGAATAAGACTGTAACTCTCTTCAATTCTATGAAGGTTGCAAGAGGTAAGGAAGCTGCAAAGTTTGAAGCTAGCAGAAGGTGGTTCATGAGGTTTAAGGGAAGAAGACATCTCCATAAAATAAAAGTTTAAAGTTATCCAGACAATCTAAGGTAATTGATAAAGATAGCTACACTAAATGGATTTTTAATGTAGACAAAAAAATCTTCTGTTTCAAAGATTTGCCATTTTTTTATTTCATAGCTAGAGAGAAGTCACTGTGCCTGGCTTTAAGCTTCAAATACTACAAAACAAACAAACAGGCTGACCCTCTTATTAGGGGATAATGCAACTGGTAACTAAGTTGAAGCCAATGCTCATTTACCATTCTGAAAATCTCAGGGCCCTTAAGAATTATGCTAAATCTACTCTGCCTGTGTTCTATAAATGAAACAACAAAGCCTGAATGGCAGCATATCTTGTTACAGTATGTTTTACTGAATATTTGAAGACTACTGTTGTGACCTGCTGCTTAGAACACAAAAATTCCTTTCAAAATATTACTTCTCATCAACAATGCACCTAGTTATTCAAGACGTTTGCTGGAGATGTACAAGGAGATTATTTTCATTCATGCTAACATGACATCCACTCTGCAACTCATGAATCAAGAAGTAATTTCAAAAAAAGAAGTAATTTCAACTTTTAAGTTTTATTATTCAATACATTCATTTTGTAAGGCTATAGCTGCCATAGATAGTAATTCCTCTGATGGATTTGGGAAAAGTCAATTGAAAATCTGAAAAGGATTCACCATTCTAGATGCCATTAAGAGTATTTGTGACTCATGAGAGGTGGTCAAAATATCAACATTAATAGGAGCCTGGAAGAAGTTGATCCCAACCACATAGATAACTTTGAGGGGTTCAAGACTTCTGTGGAAGAAATAACTGCAGATATATTGGAAATAGCAACAGAACTAGAATTAAAACTGGATCCCAAGGATGTGACTGAATTTCTGCAATCTAATGATAGATAAAACTTGAATAAATGAGGATTTGCTTTTTATGGATGAACAAAGGAAGTTTTGCTTTTGTTTTTTTGGGATGGAATCTACTCCCAGTGATGATTTGGACATTATTGAAATGGCAACAAAGAATTTAGAATATTGTATAAACTTAATTGATAAAGCAGTAGCGGAGTTTGAGAGAATTGACTCCCAATTTTGAAAGAGGTTCTACTTTGGGTAAAAATGTTATCAAACACCATGACATGCTACAGAGAAGTCTTTTGTAATAGAAAAATTCAATCAATGTGACAAACTCCAGTGTTGTCTTATTATAAGAAGTTGCTGCAACCTTAATCTTCAACAACCTCAACTGACATCAGCATGGAGGCAAGACTCTATACCAGCAAAAGATAATGATATGCTGAAGGCTCAGATGATGGATAGCATTTTTTTTAGCAATAAAGTATTTTTAATTAAGGTAGGTATATTGTCTTTCTAGACATAATGCTATGCACACTTAATGGACTAAATTATAATGTAAATATAACATATGCACAAGAAAACAAAACATATCTTGTAATTTGCTTTATTGCAATATTCACTTTAGTGTGGTGGTCTGGAATAAAACCTGCAACATCTAAGGTAAGTCTGTTGGCCATGTGTATGTCTTTTTGGGGAAAAGAAAGCCTATTCAGATTCTGTCCTCATTTGTTAATCAGTCTATTTGTTTTTCTTTTCCCATGGAGTTTTATGAATTCCTTATTTTGATACTAACTCATTACTGGATATATAGTTTACAAATATTTTATCTTATTCTGTGGGCTGTCTTTCCATTATGTTATTTCTTTTGCTGTGCAGAAAGTTTTAGTTTCATGTAGTCAAACTTGTTTATATTTGCTTTTGTTGCTTGTGCTTTTGGTGTCAAATCCAAAACCTGAGAAAACCAGTATGTCAAGGAGATCTCCCCTTATGTCTTCTAGGCATAGGTCTTACCTCATTTTCAGGTCTTACTTTTAAGTCTTTAATCCAGTGCATAACATTACATTTAAGGTGTTTTTTTTTCTTTTTTTTTTTTTTTTTGTATATGGTGATAAATTATCCAATTTCATTCTTTTGCATGTGGATATCTATTTTTCCTAACACTATCATTGAAGAGACTATCCTTTCCCTGTCAGATATTATTGCAGCCCTTGTCAAAGATTGGTTAACTAATGTGTTTATTTCTGGGCTTTCTATTCTGTTCTATTGGTCTAATGTATCTGTTTTATACTACTTTTGATTACTATAGTTTTGAAACATAGTTTGAAATTAGGAAATGTGATGTCTCCAGTTTTATTCTTTTTGTTCGAGATTGCTTTGGCTTTTGAATTTTTTGTTTCCTTATGAATTTTACATTTTTTCTATTTCTGTGAAAAATAACAATTGAATTTTGATAAACTTTACACTTAATCTCTAGATTATGTATGGTAGTATGGACATTTTGACATTAATTCTTCTGATCCATGAACACATGACGTCATTCCATTTATTTGGGTCTTCCATTTCTTTCATTAAAGTTGTGTAATTTTTAGTGACTAGATTTTTACCTCTTTAAATTTATTCCTAAGATTTTATTCTTAAATTTTATAATTTTTGATGCTATTGTAAATGAGATTGCTTTCTTTGTTTTTCAGATTGTTTATAGTGAGTACATAGAAATGCAACTGATTTTTATATGTTGATTTTGTATTCTGCAGCTTTACTAGTTCTAACAGTTTAGTGGAGTCTTCAGGGTATTCTATATGTTTGCAGATGATGTCATTCACAAACAGACACTTTTACTTGTTCCTTTCTGATTTGGAAGACTTTTATTTCTTTTTCTTGCCTAATTACATCAAAAGATAATGTGGCTGAATGGATTAAAAAAAAAGATTCGACAATATGATACACAGGAGACTTTAGCCTTAAAGACAGATGTAGGCTGAAAGTGAAGGGATGGGAAAAGGTATTCCATGTAAATAGTAACTAAAAGAGAGCAGGGATGGTTGTACTTATAAGATGAGCTTTCAGTCAAAATCTGTCATAGGAAACAAATAAGGTGACTAACGATAAAGGAATCAATTCATCAATAAGATGTAACAATTGTAAATATATCTGCACTCAACATTAGAGCACCTAAATATATAAAGCAAATATTGCCAAAATGAAGGGAGATTTCTATACTAGATTTAAATTTATACACCACCATTACAGTATTGTTCTGAATTTGACTACATATATTTACCTTCACCAGTGAGTAAAGGTAAACACTTGCATTTGTTTTATGTTGTTACTTAGTATCTTTTTGTTTAAACTGAAATAATTTTCTTTAGCATTTCCTATAAGGCAGATCTAATGGTATGAACTCCCCCAGCTTTGATTTATCTGGAAATGTCTTTATCTCTTTTATTTATTTTTTTTAATTATACTTTAAGTTCTAGGGTACATGTGTACAATGTACAGGTTTGTTACATAGGTATACATGTGCTGTGTTGGTTTGCTGCATCCATCAACTGGTCATTTACATCAGGTATTTCTCCTAATGCTATCCCTACCCCAGTCCCCCCACCCCTGACAGGCCCTGGTGTGTGATGTTCCCCACCCTGTGTCCATGAGTTCTCATTGTTCAACTGCCATCTATGAGTGAGAACATGTGGTGTTTGGTTTTCTGTCCTTGCAATAGTTTGCTCAGAATGATGGTTTCCAGTTTCATCCATGTCCCTGCAAAGGACATGAACTCACCCTTTTTTATGACTGCATATTATTCCATGGTGTATGCGTGCCACATTTTCTTAATCCAGACTATCATTGATGGGCATTTGGGTTGGTTCCAAGTCTTTGCCATTGTGAATAGTGCCACAATAAACATATGTGTGCATGTGTCTTTATAGTAGCATGATTTATAATCCTTTGGGTTTATACCCAGTAATGGAATTGCTGAATCAAATGGCATTTCTAGTTCTAGATCCTTGAGGAATCGTCACACAGTCTTCCACAATGGTTGAACTAATTTACACTCCCACCAACAGTGTAAAAGCATTGCTATTTCTCCACATCCTCGCCAGCATCTGTTGTTTCCTGACTTTTTAATGATCCAACCGACATTTAAAAATGCTCATCACTGGTCAGAGAAATGCAAATCAAAACCACAATGAGATACCATCTCATGCCAGTTAGAATGGCGATCATTAAAAAGTCCTTTATTTTTAAAGAACAGCTTTTCCAGGTATAATATTCTTATATTGCAGTTCTGTGAGCTTTTTTCGGTACTTTTAATATGTCATCCCACCTCTTCCTAGTCTGCAAGGTTTCTGCTGAGAAATATTTTGATAGTTTTATAGATGTTCCTCTATATAACTTATCTTACTGCTTTCAAAATTTCTTCTTTGACTATTGGCAATTTGATTCTTATGTGTCATAGGGTAACCTTTGGGATTATCTTGCTTAGAGACCTATGAACTTCATGAATGAGAATGTCCATATTCTTCCCAACATTTGAGGAGTTTCCAATCATTACTTCTTTAAATAAGCTTTCTGCTCCTTTCTTTGTATCTTTTCCTTCTGTCACTTCCATGATGTATAAATTTATTTGATGATGTTTCATAGGTCTCTATATGCTTTAAAAAATTTTTTTTCCTATTTTTCTAGCTGGCTAATTTCAAATGACCAGTTTTCACACATTCATTGTCCTCTTATTCTGCATGATCAAGTTCACTCTTGAAGATCTCTATTAAAATTTTCAGTTCTACATGTATATTCCTCAGCTCCAAGGTTTCTATTTGGTTCCTTTCTATGATTTCTATTTCTTTATTAAACTCCTCTCTATGTTCATTTACTGTTTTTCTGATTTTAGTTTTTTAAGTGTTTTTTTCTTGCATCTCATTGAGTTTTTAGATGATTATTTTGACGTTTTTGTCAGGCAATTTATAGATCTCCATTTCTTTTGGGTTTGTTATTGGAGCTTTGTTTCCTTTAGTGGTATCGTGTTTGCCTGATTGTAGTCTGTGTAGCCTTATATTTGTGTCGATGTATTTGAAGCACAAACACCTCTTCCTGTCTTTATGACTTGATTGACTGATAGGTAAAAACCTTCTCTTGTCCGGTCTCTAGAATGATGGGATTGCCTCTAGACTCAGAGCCAAGCAGGGTCACATGACATCTTTACACGTGGATCCACAGTGTGGTTCATTATGGGGTTAGTGTTTGGCAGGACTATTACAGAGGCAGGCATGAATCCTGATTGACTCCTGGTCAGATGAAACTGCCTCCAGGACGTTGGTTAGTAGGGGTGGTTCTGGGATAAAGTCCTTTTCAGGATATGCAGTTGGGTCAATAGATGATGGGCCTGTTTCCTGTGGATAAATGTTACCCCATCTGGGTCCCTTGGAAGACTCCTGCTCATTCACTGTTTGTAACTCTGGCCAGGCAAGATTGGCTCAGGAGTATGGTTGAAGAGGACAGGATCTGAATCACAGGGCTGTTTCCATTACAAAGCTGAATCCAAGATCTGTAGGTATGCCTCTGTGGGCATAAATGGGTGATCATCCTATCCCATACTGGGGTGGGTAGGACTACTTGGACAATGACTGAGCAGGGCTTTTGTGGGGTCATTGGTCTGCTTAAGGATTTGCAGTCAGTCTGAGGTCAAGAGGCCTGCCTTTAGGGGCATGGATGGTCATATCTTTTGCAGGTCCCTGGGCAGCAGGACTGCTCTCAGACCATAGCTGAATTGTAGAGTTGAGTTACAAGGTCATTTTAGGATAATTTGTGAGACTGAGGCTCTAAGGCCTACTCTGGAAAAACAGAAGGGCATACCACAGATTTTATCAATTCACCTATTGAAGGATACCTGAGTTGACTACAATATTTTGCAATTATAAATAAAGTTGTCATAAAATTTCATGTGTAAGTTGTAGTGTGGGTATAATTTTTTAGGTTGGCTGGATAATATCCCAAATAAATAAAAACATTTTCATGCAAAACTTTATATACACAGGTTAATAGAAACTTTATTCTTAATAGCCAAAAACTATATACTAAATACTACCATTCAGTGAGTAAATGGCTAAATAAAGAGAAGTAAATTCATACCATGGACTACTACTCAGCAATAAAAAGGAATAAACTATTGATACATGCAACATCTTAGATAAACCTCAACGAAATTATGCTGAGTGAAAAAAGTCAATCATAAAACGATACTTGTAGTGTTCCCTAATTCTTCCTACTTTCTACGTCCTGACTAAAAATCCCAGAGTACCTTGACTGCTTTGTGACCTAGACAGTGGCAGGTATCTCCCAGCAAGCTTGAACCCAAACCAAGGCCTTGAACATTCTCAAACACTCATAAAGGTATCTAAGTTGTTGCCCCAAACATTGAAAGATACTGGTTTTGCCCCTGAGCCAAATTCCTTAAACCTTCATAAAAATTCCACACCCAGCCTTCTTGATGCAAATGTATCTAGGTATGTAGCCATTTACCTGCTGAATGGTAGTATCTAGTACCTAGATAGTATCTAGGTAGAACATCCTTTTTCTTTTGCTCTCTGTCATGTGGATTGCTATAGCACTCTAAGTTCTCCTAATAAATGCTTTGGACTGCTTACTCTGGTGTTTAGTGCTTCTTTCTTCGGAGTCTCAGCCACATCACGGGACAGTTCAAAGCATCTTTTGTGGAAACATATCTCCCACCACTTTTGTGGTGATTTTAGCTGCATTTCAGTGGAACAAAATGGAGACACTACATGATGCCATTTGTTCAACATTCATTAAACATCATAATTACAGAGATGAAGAATAGATTAATGGTTTCCAGGGAGTATGAATTTGAGGGGTAGGAGAAATGTGTGGTAATAAAGTGGTAGTATGAGAGATAATTTTTATGAAGTACAATAGTCTTGATTGTAGTGGTGGTTATATAATGAAATTACACTGAGCTAAACCCCTCCAAACACACACATAAGCAAGCACATGTACAACTAGTAAAATCTGAATAAATTCTGTGGTATAGCAAATTCATTTTTCTGATTTTGATGGTATACTATAGTTATACAAAATGTTAATATTAGGGCAGTCTGATGAAGGGTGTTGGGATCACCTTGTATGTTTCTTTATACCTTTGTGAAAATCTATGTAATTATTTCAAAATACGATGTTTAAGAAATAAGTAGTCTGGACGCGGTGGCTCACACCTGTTTTCCCAGCACTTTGAGAGGCCGAGGAGGGCTGATCACAAGGTCAGGAGATTGAGACCATCCTGGCCAACATGGTGAAACTTGGTCTCTACTAAAAATACAAAAACTAGCTGGGTGGCGCCTGTAAATTTCAGCTACTTGGGAGGCTATGGCAGGAGAATCGCTTGAACCCGGGAGGTGGAGATTGCAGTGAGCCAAGATCACAGCACTGCACTCCAACCTGGTGATAGAGCAAGACTGTCTCAAAAAAAAAAAGAAAGAAAGAAAGAAAGAAAATTACTGAATTATAAATCTCCCCACGTCCTACAAAATCAACAAGGAGTATTAATAGTCACTTACATTTATAATTCCATTAGGAGAAAATATAATATTACAAATTTCCATTTCCATTTGAAATTTGTTTTATTGGAAACTCAAAAGCAGCAGAGCCAGCTCAGAAGCCGATTCCAAAGCAAAAATTTAGAAGAAAACTACACAGTAAAGATGAGAATACAGCAAAAGTCTAGCAGTGGTAAGCTAAAGATAATCACACTCAGAGTTCCACAGTGATTAGGAAAAACACTGAGTCATTGTGAACCAGAATTGTCTGCTAGGAAATCAAAGGATAGGAGCTTGCACATGCAAGAGCAGAGAAACAGTCTTGGAAAGGCATCACCTCTGAGGAGAGAGGGAAGTTATAAGGTCAAGGTATTATGGAAATGAGAAATAAAAAAATCAAATGGCAGAAATTAAGGATCCTAATGAAACAAAAGAGTATCATGGTATTAAAACACTCTCTTAAAGATGCTATCTTTTACTGTACCAATAGAAACATCATTTTCTAGAAAAAGAAAATGTAGTAAGCCACACAAATAGCTCACACCTTTTCCACCCCATGCAGAAATGCCAGTTATTTCTGGTCCATAAAAAATAAAACCACTTAAGCATAAAACCACAGGAAAATCTGTAAGATGCTCCTATTAAAACTACTGAAGTATTGAGAAAACTTTCCAACTGATTAAAATAATCTCTGCAAAAGCAACCATTAAGGCAAAGGTAGACTATAAAACAAAATATTGGCATAATGAAACGTCATTAAAGAATTTTTACTAAAAATATACCTGGAGTAAGAAGTTCACATGCTTAAGAGTAGGAATGGACAGAAAATACAGGTATAAGATATAAAAACAAATTTGAAGAAAAAGAAAAAATGAAAGTCAAGTCTAAAAATCTAAATATTAGTATTAGAAGCATATTATGAAAAAATAGGAATAAAGAATTCCAAAGTGTTACTACAGAGGATATTTAAGCATTAAACAAGAAGGCTGGGTAAAGTAGCTAGACGTGAAGCTAAATTAGGACTCAGTCTATAGAGAAAGCATTTTAGCTTGGACTGAATATAGTCATAGGGGTATGTATGCCCTAAACAGTTTGTGCGCTTGGGGGAGGTAGAGACAGCATTTGTGGGACTTTGCATTGGAGTACAATGCTGCTATGGCACAGCAGAAAGCAACACTGGACAGAACTCAGTTGGAACCTAGAGTATTCTGACCTGCTCTAGCCAGAGGGGAATCACTCATCCCAGCAATCAGAACTTGAATTTGGGCAAGCCTCACCACAATGGGAAAAAGTGCTCTGGGGTCTTAAATCTGAAAGACAATCTAGGCTATAAGGACTGCAAATTCTAGGCAAGATCAAGGGTAGTGCTGGGCTTTGAGCCACTCGACTTCGGGGGGCACACATGCCTAGTGAGACAGGAGCCAAGGCAACTAATGGACTGCTTGCATGACTCGCTCCCAACCCCAGGCATTGCAGCCTACAGCTCCGAAAGAGACTTCTTCCTTCTGCTTGAGAGGAGAAGGAAGAATAAATAGGACTTTTTCTTGAAAACTGGATACTAGCTCATCCACAGTAGGGTAGGGAACCAGGGAGAGTCATGAGGCCCCTATTTCAGGCCCTAGCTCCTGAATGACATTTCTAGACAGACCCTGGGGCAGCAGAGAACCTGTTTCCTTAAAGGGAAGGACAGAGTCCTAGCAGAATTTATCACCTGCTGACCAAAGAGCACTTAGGCTCTAAACAATCTGCAGCAGTAAGCAGGCAGTGCATACTGTGGGTCTTGGATGAAAATCTGAGTCATGCTGGCTTCAGGTGTGACCCAGCACAGTCCCAGCTGTGATGGCTACAGAGAAAGGCCCTTTCTGCTTGAGAAAAGCAGAGAGAAGAAAAAAGAAGGCTTTGTTCTGCAGCAGAGGTTTCAGTTCTGCCACAGTGCGGAAGAGCACCAAGCAGGCCCCTGAGGTCCCTGATTCTTCCCTTGGCTCTTGAACAGCCAAGGGACTGCCTTCTCTCTGGCCTACCTTGGGCCAGAGAGAAGCCCACTATCCTGAAAAGTGAGTCCGAGACATGGCAGCATTTACCACAAGTTGACTGAAGAGATCTTGGGCCCTAAGTGAATATCAGTGGTATCCTGGCAGTACTTACTCCCCATGGGGCTGTAGTGGTAGCAGACACGGGGAGAGACTCCTCTGCCTGGGGAAAGGGAAGGGAAGAGTGTGAAGGACTTTGTCTCGTGGTTTGGGTGCCATCTCAGCCACAGTAAAATAGATCACCAGGTAGATTTATATGGTTTCTGACTCCTTGTCCTGTTTCCTGGACAGCATCCCTGGACTCACCTGGGACTGGGGGAACTTGCCACCCTCAAGGGAAAAACACAGTCTGGCTGGCTTCACTACCTGCTGATTATAGAGCCCTAGAGCCTTGAGTAAACCTAAGTGCTAGTCAGGTAGTAGTTACAGTGGGCCTTAGGCAAAACCCAGTGCTATGCTAGCTTCAGGTCTGACCCAGTGCAGTTCCAGTATTGATGGCCACAAGGGTGCTTGTGTCACCCTTCCCCCAGCTCCAGGCAGCTCAGCATGGAGAGAGAAACTCCATTTGTTTGAGAGAAAGTAAGGAAAGAAAACAAGAGTCTCTGCCTGGTAATCCAGAGAATCCTTCCAGATCTTATCCAAGACCACCAAGGCAATACCCCTGTGAGTCTGCAAGAACCATAGCATTATTGGGCTTGGGGTCCCCTCTAATTCAGATATGGCTACAGTAACCAAAAGCATAGATGAAAACACTCAAGTCCCTTCAAATACCTGGAAAGGCTTCCCAAGGAGTACAGGTACAAACAAACCTAGACTATGACGACTATAATAAATACCTCACTCTTCAATGCCCAGACACCAATGAACATCCACAAGCATCAGGAGTATCCAGGAAAACATGACCTCACCTAAGGCACCAGGGACCAATAGAGAGACAGATGTGTGATATTTCAAACAGATAATTCAAAATAGTTGTTTTGAGGAAACAAAGGAATTACAGATAACACACAGAAAGAATTCAGGATATTATCAGATACATTTAGCAAAGAAATTGAAATAATTAGGTGGAATCCAGTAGAAATTCTGGAGCTGAAAATATAACTGACATACTAAAAATGCATTAGAGTCTCTTAGTAGCAGAACTGATCAAGCAGAAGAAAGAATTAGTGAGCCTGAAGACAGGCTATTTGAAAATACACAGAGCAGACCAAAGAACAAAACAGAATGTGGCACATTTAAGGTCTAGAAAATAGTCTCCAAAAGGCAAATCTAAGAGTTATTGGCCTTAAAGAAGAGGCAGAGAGAGAGAGTACTAGGGGTAGAAAGTTTATTCAAAGGGATGATACAGAACTTCTCAAACCTAGAGGAAGATTATCAATACTCAAATACAAGAAGGTTACAGAACACCAATCAGATTTAACCCAAAGATGACTACCTCAAATCATTCAATAATCAAACCCCAAAAGGTCAAGGATAAGGGATTCTAAAAGTAACAAAGGAAAGGAATAAATTACAAACAATAAAGTTCCAATATGTCTGGCAGCAGACTTCTCAGTGGAAACCTCATAGACCAGGAGAGAGTAGCATGACATTTAAATTGCTGACAGAAAAAAACAAAAAAAGCTTCTACCTGAGAATAGTATGTCCCGTGACAATACCCTTCAAACATGAATAGACAAAGAACATTATTACATGATGATAAAGGAGTCAATTTAGCAAGAAGACATAATGATTTAAAATATATATGCACCCAACATGAAGCACTATGATATATATAGTAAATATTATTAGAGCTGGAGAGAGACTAATACAATAATAGCTGGAGACTTCAACACCCCACTATCAGCAGTGGACAGGTTATTTAAGACAGAAAATTAACAAATAAATATTGGACTTAATATGCACCATGGAACAAATAGACCTAATATATATTTACAGGGCATTGTATCCAACACCTGCAGAATAAACATTTTTCTCCTCAGCACATGAATTATTCTCAAGGATAGACTATATGCTAAGCCACAAAACAAGACTTAAACATTCAAAATGTTGAAATTATATCAAACCTTATCTGATGACAAGGGAATAAAACAATTGATAAGAGGAATTTTTGGAAACTGTACAAACACATGAAAATTAAACATTATATTCCTGAATGATGAATGGGTCAATGAACAAATTAAATAAATTGAAAAGTATTTTGAAACAAATGATTATGGAAACACAACATACCAAAACCTATGGGGTACGGTAAAAGCAGTACTGAGAAGGAAGTTTATAGCTAACCACATTAGAAAAGAAGATACACTTCACATAAAGAACCTAATGAGGCATCTTAAAGAACTAGGAAAGCAGGAACAAACTAAATCCAAATTTAGAAGAATAGACACAGTAAAAATTAGAACGTAAATTTGAATGAACAAAACAATACAAAAGATTAATGAAACTAAAAGTTGCTTTCTGAAAAGAAACTTGACTAACCTTTAGATAAAGAATAAACTCGACAAATGTTTAAACAGACTCAAATAACATCAAAAATGAAAAAGGAGACATTACAACCAATAACTCAAAAATTCGAGGCTACTATGAGCAACTCTATGCCAATAAGTTGGAAAACCTAGAAGAAATGGATACATTTTTAGACACATACCATCTACCAACATTGAACCATGAAGAAATAAAAAACCTAAACAGATGAATAACAAGTAATGAAATCAAAGCTGTAAGAAATAGTCTCCAAAGTAAAACCTGGGACCCAATGGCTTCACTGCTCAATTTTGCCAAACATTAAAAAAATAAAATAACACTCATACAATCCCAAACTATCCCAAAATTTAGAGAAGTGAGTACTTCCAAACTCATCCTACAGGGCCAGTAGTACCCTGACACCAAGACCAAAGATAAATCAAAGAAAAAAAAAAAAAAAAAAAAACTACAAGCCAATATCCCTGATGAATATTAATGTAAAAACCTTATAAAATACTAGCAAACCAAATTCAACAACACATTAAAAAGATCATTTGTCATGATCTTTGGGATTTATCGCAAGGACACAAGGATGACTCAACATATGCAAACCAATGTGATACATTATATCAACAGAATGAAGGACAAAAGCCATAGAATCATTTCAATTGATGCTGAAAAATAATGAAGTTTAACATCCCCTCTTGATAAATACAGTAAGAAATGGGTATACAAGAAACATACTTCAACATAATAAAAGCCATGTATGACAAATCCACAGCTAGTATCATAATAGAAAAACAAACAAACAAACAATAACAACAACAACAAAAAACACTGAAATACATTTCCTTGAATATCTGGAACATGACAAGGATGCCCAGAAGCACTACTGTTATCCAACACAGCACTGAAAGTTCCAGCTAGATCAAACAGACAAAAGAAATAAAAAGACATCCAAATTGGAAAGGAAGAGGTCAAATTATCCTTGTTTCCAAATGATATGATCTCATATTTGGAAAAAGCTAAAGATTTCACAAAAAAAAAAAAACTATTAGAACTGATAAATTCAGTAAATTTGCAGTATTCAAAATCAATATAGAAAAATCGGGAGTATTTTTATATGCCAAAAGCAAATAATCTGAAAAAGAAATTTAAAAAGTAATCCCATTTACAATAGGTACAAAGCAAGTTAAATACCTGGAAATTAACCAAAGATGTGAAAGATCCAATGAAAACTATAAAAAAAATTTGATGCAAGAAACTGAAGAGGACACAGTAAAATGAGAAGGCATTTCATGTTCATGGATTGGAATAATCAATATTGTCAAAATTTCCATACTACCGAAAGCAATCTACAGATTCAATTCAATCCCTGTCAAAATACAAACTACATTCTTCCCAGAAATAGAAAAAAAATCCTAAAATTTATACAGAATTACAAAAGACCCAGAATAGTCACAGCTATCTTGAGCAAAAAGAGCGAGACTGGAGGAATCACATTATCTGACTTCAAATAATACTACACAGCTATAGCAACCAAAAAAGCATGACACTGGCATAAAAACAGACACATAGACCAGTAGAACAGAAATAGAGAACCCAGAAACAAATCTATACATACACAGTGAACTTATTTTTGACACAGGTGCCAGGAACATACAGTTGGAGAAGGAGAGTTTCTTCAAAAATGGTGCTGGGAAAACTGGATATCCACAGGCAGAAGAATAAAACTAGTTCCCAATCTCTTGCCATATACAAAAATCCAACTAGAGATCATTATGTTAAGTGATAAAAGCCTGGTACAAAAAGACAAACTTTGTATGTTCTCACTTATTTGTGAGAGGTAAAAATTAGAACCATGGAACTCATGGAGATAGTGGGTAGAATGACAGTTACCAGAGGCTGGGAAGTAGAGTGGGGCAAGGGAAGTGGGGATAGCCAATGGGTACCAGAAAGTAGTTAGAAAGAATGAAAAAGATCCAGTATTTGATAGAACATGATAACTATAATTAATTTAATCATACATTTTAAAATAGCCAAAAGAGTGTAATTGGATCATTTGTAATATGAAGTATAAATGCTTGGGGTGATGGATATCTAATTTACCCTGATGTGATTATTATACATTGCATGCTCCTGTCAAAATATATCCCATACCTACTATGTGCCCACAACAACTTAAAAATTTTAAAAATTATCAGAAATTTTAATTTGTATCAGATACCATGCTAGATATGAAGATAAGACAAAGTCCTTGTCCTCAAAAAATTTGTAGTCTGGTGGGCAATAAATTGTAAATTGTCAACTGCAATATGGTATATGAAATGTTAGGATGATTATGAATGGGTAGCCATATGAACTCACTGAAGAAACAGTTAACCTATACTCTGGATGTAGAAATAGGGTTATATAAAATTTCATCAAAGCCCTGACAGATTATAGGGAACTTTTGAGGAAAAAGAAGTTGTTAAAAGGATGCTCTAGGCATTCTGATGCATGGTTAATGAGTTCAAACTGGGGACCAGATGAAGATGAAGGGTAAAGGCTAGCAAGAGAGATCCATGAGTGCATTTGACTTTTATCCTAGAGAGGGTATAGAGCCCACTAAAATTGTTTAAGCATGGGAGTAATTTGGTGGTCTAATTAACATAGAAGTATTACTCTTACAGCAATGTAGATGATTAATTTGAGGAAGACTGGGAGAAGGAAAACCACTGAGAATTGTTTCAATAATCCATATTACAAATGAAAAAGGCTTAAGTTAGTGAGATGAAATATTAATACATTTCATAGAAATTAATATGTCAAGTGAAACTAAACAAATATGCACAACTGAAGCCCTACAAATACTAGTACATAGTCAGCAAAGAAAATGGAGGGCCTAGTGTGGGGAGGACAACACAAAGGTCATAGGAATACTTTGAGATAGCTGCCCATAGTAGCTAAGAGGGAGAAGTATTTGAAGACAAAAGTCATAGTAAACTTTTAAATACTGCGGAAAAATGAAACCAGATATGTTATAAAAGTAACCATTGGATTTTGCAGTGAGGTTTCTGTTGACCTGAGTTGGAGTTTTGGCGGTGTAATGCTAACATTGCGGTACACTGAGAAATATATGCCGAAATCGTTTCCTGCTACCTGAGCTGGCAGAGGGGCATCTGCGGCAGCAGCCAGACACCAAGGCTGTGCTGAAAAGGAAGGGCCTCCGCATCGGTACCCTTTACATCGCTGAGAGCCACCTGTCTTGGTTAGATGGCTCTGGATTAGGATTCTCACTGGACTATCCCACCATTAGTTTATGTGCATTATCCAGGGACCGACCTGACTGTCTAGGAGAACATTTGTATGTTACAGTGAATGACAAATTTGAAGAATCCAAAGAATCTGTTGCTGATGAAGAAGAGGAAGACAGTGATGATTATGTTGAACTTATTCTGAATTTATATTTGTACCTAGTGATAAATCAGCATTGGAGGCAATGTTCACTGCAATGTGTGAATGCCAGATCCTGAGGATGAGGATTCAGATGACTACGATGGAAAGAATATGGTGTGGAAACACATGAATGAGGACAAGGGGACATCCCTACATTTTACACCTATGAAGATGGATTATTCCATTAACAGAAGAAGTCCAATCCACATTGGAGAGATTAGAAGAAAAGGTTTCTCAGTCTGTGAACAGCCAGTATAATATGGCTGGGGTCAGGAGAGAAGATTCAATTAGATTATGAAGATGGGATGGAGGTGGATATTACACCAACAGTTGCTGGACAGTTTGAGGATGCAGATGTTGATCACTGAAAATAATTTATGCAAGTTTGAGATTCTGCTCCTATTGCGGTGAGCAGAGATCATGCCATTGCACTTCAGCCTGGGCAACAAGAATGAAACTCCATCTCATACAAACAAAAACAAAAAGCAACAACAAAAAATTCTGCTCCTAACTGTAGGAGAGACTTGATGCCTTTTCCACTCTGGAGCAAAGTTGATGAAAGTCTTTTTCCTTTTCCAAAACCCAACCTGAACCAGTTCTTTCTTGAGACAGACTGTGCTGAGATAACAAGTTGTCACTAGCAGAAGAGATACTATGACCTTTACTAACTTGATGAATTAACTTAACCAAGAGGGTATTTGTAGTTTATTCGTTACCCCAAAACTTTATGTGTTTGAGTACCCTCTGAGTAGGTCTATAATTCCTGCCTTCATTGTATGCATCTTCTGTAAGCTAGAAGACCTATGTGGTGAAAATGCACGGGAGCTTGGAGTTACAGGTAGACTGGGAAAGAGAGGGTTCCTTTCACCATGTTTTACCAGGCTGCTCTGTTATAACCTCTTTGGTTATGTTTTTTTAATTTCCAGCCTTTTAGATCAGTTTCTGTAACAGAACCAGTGAGTGAGTCTGGGATGAAGTCCTCAAAGTATTTCAAATGGTAATTATTTTGTTTTTGTAATAGCTTAACAAACCTAGGTTTTCTATATTTAAAAAAAGAAAAATAAATGCCAGACTCATATACAAGATAAAAACAAAGCTCTTTTGAGAGCCTTGATGGATGGGGAAATTATGGGAAACTTGAAAGGCAATCAAAAAGTACCCTGAGTTCCTGGGAAAAAAATAAGATGTTTGGGGCATCAATTTAGGTAAAACTTGGAATAAGTTTAACTCTTCTACGTCCCCTCTAATACATAAGAAGGAACACGGTAAGGGCCAATGATTAAGTTGCAAGCAGGAAACAAGAAGTTTAGAGTTTTACTCCTATATGATAGCTTTTATTTTCTCAGTGATATAAATTATGATATAGCCATCTAGGTAAGAAAATATTATACAGCCATTAAAATGTTTCTGAATGGTCTAAATAATGTATACCCTGGGTACAACACTGTTTGCTTCAAGGCAAATGAGATTATGAGTAAATCATTTTTCTGCTTTTAAGTAAATCATTTTTTTGCTTTTCACTTTTGCATATTTCAAAACTTTCTTCATTGAATCTATATATTTTTATTATCATAAGTGAATACTGTGGCAGGATAAGCTATCTTCATCCCATTTATAGACAAGGAAAAGACAAAAGAATGAGTGTTTTTAACAATATAAACTTGGGAAGAGGAACAGATAATTCTGTACCATAATTTCAAGAAGCTATGGAAATACGGAGAAGTTAACTCTAGAGTGTAAGATGCTTTAATTTTTTAAATAAAAATATTTAGATTTCTCATGAAAGAAAGGCAAGCTGCCATTCAAGGTCAAGCTGACATTATTGACCTTCATTTTTCCTGCTCCCCGGACTGTAAACACCCTCACTCCTACCTGCATTCTACACAAGGGTCAAAAAAAAAAAAAAAAAAAATCATGGCTGTGACAAAGTCTTCAAGGTTTTTATTTCTAAAGCGAATAGGGGAAAGTTGACAGGGAATTGGGACATAGGTTGGGGGATATTTGTGGAGGAGGCAAGGAAAAAATGGAAGGAATCAAAGGTCTCAGCATTGGGGAAAGGGAACAGATGTTCTCATTGGAGGTGGGGAAATGATTGCTGCCATTTTAGAGGAGTATCTTTAAGAGATGGCTGAATGGCCTTGTGTTTGATGACTTAGCTGGACATCATTTACTCTAACTAGAATTTTACCCAGCATCCCGTTTGACTTTGGTTAAAGGGGGCAGGGAGGCAGATTTTGTCGGGGTCCGCGTGTTTCCTAAACAAAGGAATGAACACACAAGACAACACAAGACAAGACAAACATGGCGGCCGCCTCGAATGGCGCAGTCCGCTTTATTTTATACAGTCGTTTGTGGAATGTTGCCAAGTCACAAGACACATTGTTTTTTTCTGACCTTTCCCTGACTTTCTGGATTTTCAAGATGTTTACATATAAACAGGCCCCCAACGCCCTACTTCCTTTGCAAGAGCAGGACTTATTGGGAACGCCCTGCTTTGTTTGCGAGAGCAGGACTTGTTGGGAACGCCCTGCTTCGTTTGCGAGAGCAGGACTTATGGGGAACACCCTGTTTGTGAGCACATAGTCCTCTACAGATTTTGCCTGTTTTTAGAGCTATCACAAAAAAATACTGAAAACTTGGTGACCTAACACAATATAAATTTATTCTGAGTTACAGAGGCAGAAGTAAAATAAAACAAAACAAAAAAATGAAAGTGTGGGACAGGACTGTCCTTCTCAAGGGAAGAATTCTTCCCTGCCTCTTTCTAGCGTCTGGTGGCTCCCAGCAACCCTTCGTGTTCCTTGGTTTGTAGCTGCATCACTCCTATCCCTGTCTCTATGGTCACATGTCTTTCTCTGTGTATCTTTGTGTCCTCTGTTCTTCACATAAGGATACTAACATTCATTATAGGGCCCACCTGGATATAGGGCCCACCCTAATCCAATATGACATCTTCTTAACCTAATTACATCTACAGTCTATTTCCAAATGAGGTTGCATTTATAGGTATTAGAAATTAGAACTTGAATGAATCTTTTTAAGAGACATAATTAAACCCACTACAGACCAGAAAAAGAAACAGGGTATGTCGTCTACCTAAAGTTGGACCATCAGAAGCGTGAGGATAAAATCAGGTAGCTTAAGCAGGGAAATCTACTGTGCTCAGTTTCTACAGCAGCTCTTTTCCTAATTCCTTGATGAAGGCGATGAGGTAACAAATACTTGTTGCCCTCCTGAACACACCATCAGAAAATCCATAGCCACCTTCTGTATCCTTTAGGTCAGTGGTTCTCAAACTTGAGCATGCATTAGAATCACCAGAAGGGCTTATTAGAACACAGATTGTTGGGCTCTACCTTAGAGTTTGATTCAGTAGGTCTGTAGTGAGGTTCCACAATTTGCATACCTAACAAATGTTTAAGTGATAATGCTACCAGGAACCATATTTTTGGGGCTGGAATTTCCCAAATTTTAAAGTGTATATTTATTATGTTGAATTTATGTTAAAATAATCCACGTGATTTTTTAGGAAGTGGCAACAACTATCAATGATAAATATGGATTAATTTAATCCTACATTTAATCATATTGATGGAAAATACAAAATTAACTTGAGGAAAAAATCTACATGAGAGAATAGTAAGATGCTAAATTTTTAAAATGTACTTCCTCAAGAAAATAGAGGATATGCAGAAAAAAGGATATGACTTCTTTTTATCTGTATTTGTTACCCACAGAATGATATCCAAAGAAATTTGCATCCATGAAATAAGTAATTTACTAGGTAGAGAGAAGATTCAGAACAAAAACATTAAATATGTTTATAAAAAAAACCAAGAGGGATAAAATAATAAAAACTCCACTCAAATTAGTTATCTGAAATGACAAGTTGAATTATTTCTGAATGTAAAACAAAAAAGAAAAAGGAATTAGTGAAAATGTGACATGGAAGTGTGATCCAAGGGTATATTTATAAAATTGAATATGTAAAGGCAAAAATGTGAAAGTAGAAACAACAATCAAGAAAATAAAATGAATTTTTCCTTAAGGTGACTAAATAGTCAAGTTTTAAGTTTATAAGAGGGCAAAAGAGGAAGACATGAAAAGAATATTTCTTTTTTAGAAAAAGTAATTTTATTAAATTTCAGGAGGGCAACTGTAATATAAGTTTCCAGAGAGAGCAAACAAGTTAACGACAAACCGAATAAAATTAGATTATCTTCAAAATAGACTATATTAAAATTCCTACCTGTTATTGATACAGGAATGCTGGGAAGGGAAGAGCATGGTCCTTTAAATAATATGGAAGCAAGGGAAGGGAAATGCTGGGTACAGGAGAGCATGGTCCCTGGGTAGGGCTCCACCCCCACAGACCTAGGTGAGGACAGGCATTTCCTGCCCAAATGTTGCATTTCCCAAGACCACCCTGGCCCACCATACCCCCATCCTGGGCCTATAAAAACCCAAAACCCTAGTTGGCAGACACACAAGTGGCCAGACGTCCAGAGGAATAGTCAGAAGAAGAAAAGCTGCTGGTCGTGGAGAGTAGCACCCCAGCAGAAGAGCACACCAACACCACTAGCACTCCGGCAGGCCATTGACCAGGTGGAGTTTGGCCAGGGCAGTTGGAGGAGAGCCAGGGCAGTGGGGCTGCTGAGAGGCCCAACTCCAGAGGAAGACCTTCTCCATGCTGGCTCCCCCATCAGCTGAGAGCTACTTCAACTCAACAAAACTTGGCGCTCATTCTCCCAGCCCATGTGTGATCTGATTCTTCTGGTATACCAAGGCAAGAACCTGGGACACAGAAAGCCCTCTGCCCTTGTGACAAGGTGGAGACTGTAATTGAGCTAGTTAACACAAGCCACCTATAGACGGCAAACTAAGAGCACCCTGTAACACACACCTACTGGGGCTTCAGGAGCTATAAACATTCACCCCTAGAACCTGCTGTGGGGTCAGAGCCGGAGCCCCACAGCCTGCCTGTCTGTATGCTCCCCTAGAGGTTTGAGGAGCCAGGCACTGAAGAAGCGAGTCACACCCCCATTGCACACCCTGCAAGCAAGGGGAACAAGGGAACTTTTCCGTTTCATTATCAAGAGACAAGAATTGTGATGTAAGAAATCCCATTACTGGGTATATACCCAAAGGATTATAAATCATTCTGCTATAAAGACACATGCACATGTATGTTTATTACAGCACTGTTCACAATAGCAATGACTTGGAACTAACCCAAATGCCCATCAATGATAGACTGGATAAAGAAAATGTGGCATGTATACACCATGGAATACTATGCAGCCATAAAAAAGGATGAGTTCATGTCCTTTTCGGGAACATGGGTGAAGCTGGAAACCATCATTCTAAGCAACTAACACAAGAAGAGAAAACCAAACACCTCATGTTCTCACTCATAAGTGGGAGATGAACAATGAGAACACATGGACACAGAGGGAAACATCACACACTGGGGCCTGTCAAGGGATGGGAGGCTAGGGGAAGGATAGAATTAGGAGGAATACTTAATGTAGATGACGGGTTGATGGGTGCAGCAAATTACCATGGCACATGTATACCTATGTAACAAACCTGCACATTCTGCACATGTACCCCAGATCTTAAAGTATAATTTAAAAAAAAAATTATATTCGAACAAGTAAATAAACAAAAATCACTGAAGTGTGAGAACCAATTAGCTAAATTATTAAATGAGGAAAGAATCAAGTATATAACACTGAAATGTACTTTAAGGGAAAAAAAATTTTGAAAGACTCAGCACAATAAGAAATAAGAATATTTTTAAATGGGAAATGACAAAAAGCTGGGATAAGAAAAGAAGTTAGTAAAGCGTTTTTATGTATAATTGTTAATGTAAAATATGTATTAGTAAATAAAACTATTTTGAAGAGATTACAAAATGAAAAAATGTAGTATAATACCATCAACTATTATCTGAAATAAAACTCCAATTATTTCAAGAAATCTTAGGATATGAGAAATGAAGCAACCATAAAAACATGAAAAATGAAAGTGAACTGAAGTCATAGTTGATGAGCCACACACAAAAATCTACATATGTATTATGGCTGAAATAGTACTCACTAGAAAAATTCTAGTCTCAAGAAATTTCATTAGAGAGGGAATGGAGAGAATGCATTAACTATGCATTTAACCAAATTCAGAGGAATATAGATTTAAAAATGGGGTTAAAATATGTGTTAAAATTTATGAGTAACTAGACATAAAATTTAAATAGGGTATGGAATTTCCAATCCAATAGAGGAAGAAACAACAACAAATTCGTCATCTATTGCTGCATAACAAATTACCT
The DNA here is from genome assembly GCF_037993035.2 of Macaca fascicularis. Classification (NCBI taxonomy): domain Eukaryota; kingdom Metazoa; phylum Chordata; class Mammalia; order Primates; family Cercopithecidae; genus Macaca; species Macaca fascicularis. The sequence goes on from NC_088378.1 coordinate 117,218,892, forward strand.
CAAAAGTCTGCAGCTTAAAATAACATTCTCTCAGATTCCATGGCTCACAAATCCAGGTATGGTTTAGTTGAGTGGTTCTGGCTCAGAAGCTCTGAGGCTGTAGTCAAACTGTCAACCAGTGCTGAATCACCTCATATGGGACAGAAGCTCCATTTCCAGGCTCAACAACTTGGTTGCTTGGAAGCCTCAGTTCTTCATTGGCTGTTGGACAGATATTTCAATTATTTGTCATATCTACTGCGTTGACTGCCTGAGTGTCTTTAGCACATGGCATTTGGATTCTTCCAGTGAGTGATAAGAGAGAAAGAACAAAGATCGGGGTCTGGGGAGAGAGAGAGAGAAGAGTGCCCAACCTATTATTGGAGGTGATATGCTGTCCATTCTCCCTTGTTCTATTCACCCCACAGACTGATCCTGGTTCATTGTGGGAAGGAACCAAACAAGGTTGTAAACACCAGGAGGAATCATTGGGATCTTATGGGTTTACTACCACAATAAGCAACCACAGAAGTTTAGTAATTACTGTAAAAATGGGAAATAATGAAAAGGAGACAATAGACCTAAGACACGGAAAGCAAAAAGGAAGGAGACAATAGACCTAAGACACGGAAAGCAAAAAGGAAGGAGGGGAAAAGAAAATGTTGATTAACCACAGAATATGTGAATAATTGAATTTTTCCAATGAAAGACAAACAGTTCCTAATGGATTAAAAAAGAACATTCAGCTATGGGTTGCTTACAATAGAAAAATTGAAACTAAAATGACACAGAAAAGTTGTAAATGAAAGGATAAATCTACGTATACCAGGCATATGTTAAGCAAGCAAACAAAAAAGACAGGAAAATGTAAACATTAGGCCTTTAGACAAGGCTGAACTTAAGCATTAAAAAAGATAATATTTTATATTGGTAAAAGGTTTAGTCCTCAGATAATATATAATAATGGTAATATTAATCTGAATACATAGAATTCACATAAATATTACTCCTAACATAATAGTTCATCTTGGTACTTCTACCATAAATCTTGTAAGTACAAAGAAAGCCAGATGAAGTTATAATTAGAGTGAAATATATTAATGCACTTCTCCCAGTATAGAGCTAGACCTCAATAACAAATGACACCAATATCTAACACCTTAGAAAGTTAAAACACTCATGTAAACTGAAAGTGAACTGAAATCATAGTTGATGAACCACACACAAAAATCTACATATGTATTATGGCTGAAATAGTACTCACTAGAAAAATTGTAGTCTCAAGACATTTCATTAGAGAGGGAATAGAGAGAATGCATTAACCATGCATTTAACATAATCTTAAATGCAAACAGTAGAGAGAAAACTGTAAAATAAACAAAAGAGGGTAGATTATAACCTCTATGAGGACAGGGATTTATTTTCTATCTTATTTGTTACTGTATCTCCTGCACCTAGAACTATGTCCAGCACACTCAAAATAGATGGAATAATGAAACACATAGAAATTAATTAGTTTTAAAAGTTTACCTTAATAGAATCAACCAGAAACCAATATAATAAACAATCTTTCTGCAAAGGAAAGAATCCAAATATCAGAGGTGTAAATAAGAATTGAATACATATAAACATATCACAATCGACTTTTAAATTTTAAAAAACACTATGTGAAATAAACATGTACAAGAAAATAGAGGCTGTTATGTTTAAAGTTTGTTTGTTAAACATCTGTATTCAGAATCATTAGGAGAGCTTGGAAATCTCTTCCTGAAGATTCTTATTCACTGGGTGTATGGTGGGACTTAGGATTCAGTATTTCAGTAAACTTGCCTTCTACCCCAAGAAATTCCTATGCACATTTAAGTTTAGGAATGTTTAAATCTGTGTGGATGTTGAAAACCTGAAAGGGAGAGGAACAGCCACCACAAGAATGGAAAACAATCTACTGTGACGATGTCCAGTCCAAGAAGAGTCAACAAATGTCAGCATAGGCAAGAGATTGCTCACAAAAGGGGAAAGAAAGATATGCAAATTGGCTGTAAACATGGAAGGATACTCAACATCATTAGTCATAAAGAAAAATGCAAACTGAATCACAGTGAAATACTGCCACCAACCAGAATGGCAAAAACTGACAAAACCAAGTGTTGGTAAATATATAAAATACTTGGAATGCTCATACATTACTGGTGGGACTATAAAATGTTTATAAGCACTTTAGAAAACTGTCAGTGTCTAATAAAGCTAAATATATGCCTGCTATACAACTAAAAAAACTTTAATTCTAAAGATATACTCAAAGGAAATGAATCTATGTCCCATAAAAGGCACAAAAAATATTCAAAGTTTCATTCATAACATTCAAACATTGAAAATAGTCATCTAGAAAGAAATGGATAAAGTGTGGTGTATTTATACAACCAAAAATTAGAGTAACTTTTTTAAATGAACAACTGCTGCATGTAATACGGATGAATCTCAGAGACATAATGTTGGACAAAAGCCACATACAAGAACATGTATATGAAGTTCAAATACAGGCAAAACTAATCTATAGTGATTAGTGTATAGTCTGGGTACAGTGTATAGTGTATAGTCTGGGTGTAAAATTATATATAGTACTTAAGATTTATATACATTACTATAGATATGATATATAATTCAATGAAATTTATATTTTAATCCACAAATAGTACATGTATTAACTAAAAATTGCTTGTTAATGCTGTTTCAAGGTACTTAATTTGTATTGCCATTAAGTAGTTTTCTATCTATATTTAACAAACATTGCCAGTTTCTTCTCTTTCTAGCCAGGTAAGTGTAGGAAACCTACTTACTGATTATCTGCTAATTCATTACCCTGATCTGTTTTCTCTGGGAATTTTTTTCTGATTCTCAACAGCTTAATGAGCATTTAGAGTTTTAAATAGTCTGAATAAATTTGCCTAAACCAAGGCATCACTTTGAAGTTCAAAAATCCATTGAATGACTAAGCATTTCTTTATCATCCAAAGAGTGTGATTTAAATTACAGCAGAAATGGCAATCAAATCTAGTAAAGCAATGTGACAGAGAGAAAACGAATCTAATATCTTCTCATCATTCTTTCTAGCAGTACCAGATTAAAGTGCTCTCTAATGCCTTCATTACACAAGACTCTCCCATACTCTGAGGAGCCCAGGAAACCAAGGATGTTGGCCTAATCTTTTGTCATAAGTGAGAATGTTGTGTGCCCTTTGCCATTACTTCACTGAAGACAAATATACAGAAAGTAATATACCAATTTCATTCAAGAAGATTGCCAAAAATATAATTAGTATGATAGATTCCCCTATAATATACATTTTAGGATAAAACAGTCGTTTTACTTAGACTGCCATAACACTACCATAGACTCAGTGACTTAAACAGATTTTTTTTCCGCATTCTGAAGGCTGAAAGTTTGAGATCAGAGTGCCAGCAAGGTGAGATTCTCTGCCTCCTTGCTGTGTACCCACATAGTCTTTCCTAGATGCATGTGGGGAGACAGATCTCTTTCCCTCTACCTTCTTATAAGGGCCACCAATTCCATTAGATTGGTACCCTACCCTTATGACCTCATTTAACCTTAATTACCTCCCCAAAGCCCTCTCTCCAAGTACAGTCACGTTGGAGATTAAGGCTCCAATATACGAATGGATTTTGAGGAGACCTATTTAGTCCATAGCAACAGTGTAGTAGTTAAAAGAGGGCGCTCTGGAGTTAACCAGATTCAGACCAGCAATCTAACATCTCTTAACTGTAGGACCCTAAATTCTCTATGATACACTTTTCTTACCTGTAAAGTAAGATAATAGTACCAGCCTCATAGAATTATGTAATTAAATGAATACATATACACCTACATAGCACATGGTAATTATTTTTATTTAAAAAAATTTAAAAATCTCAAAAGCTTTTGGCATATCAGTGGTTTTTTTTGTTACATGAATAAATTATACAGTGGTGAATTCTGATATTTCAGTGTACCCATCATCAGATTAGTGGATGTTGTACCAAATGTGTGGCTTTTTATCCCTAGCCTCCCTCTCACTTTTCCCTTTCTGAGTCTCTAAAGTCCATTATATCACTCTGCATGCCTTTGCATACTCATAGCCTGTCTCCCACTTGTGAGAACAGTTTTTGATTTTCCACTCCTGTGTTACTTCACTTAGAATAGCCTCCAGCTGCATCCAAGTTGCTGCAAAAGACATTTCATTCCTTTTAATGGCTAAGTAGTAATCTATGGTGTATATATGCCACATTTTCTTTATCCACTCATTAACTGCTGGGCACTTAAGTTGGTTCCACATCTTTGCAATTGTGAATCAGGCTGCGATAAATATACATAGCAGGTGGTACTTTTTCAATAAATATTAGCTTGTGTTATTAGGGTAATCTACATCATGTAGGAAAATATCTTAAAAATATATTTGAGGTCTCAAAAAATATATATTTGAGGTGTCAGATAGACTTGATTGTATTGTTATGTAAAACGTGTTTTAAAAATATTACCTTGTAGCAATGCAGTGAAGTTAATATAGCAATGGTTTTCGTTTTTATGTCAAATCAGCAGCATCCGCAAATATGTTATAAATGCAAATTATTGAGTCCCACCCAGACCTATTTAAGCAGCTCTCTGGGGGTGAGGCCCAACAGTCAGCATTTTAACAAGCCCTCTAGGTAATAGTGCTGCACACCAATATTTGAGAAACACAGTAAAAATGTGAGGCAGTCTTCATAGAGAAGCACTATTTGGTAAATCCTTGGCATAGAACATTGAGCTTCGTATGACTTAGCAACTTGATGTATTATTCAAATTAAAATGAATACAGGAATAATACAGAAATGATAAACCACAAAATAACTGGAACATAATTTCATGCTACTGATGAATAATGAAGAAACAGACATCTATAGGCAAATAAATAAAGCAAATTTGCTTAAAATAAAGGCTTTTGTTTTGGTTCCCAGCAATTTAAAAGTGAAATCTACTTCAGAGATGATAGTATAACTTCTGGTATCTCCCTCAAATCTTTAGGGCTTATTATTAAAAAAAGGAAATGTCACATGAAAAACTATACCTCTACAAGATTTTTGCAAGCCATTTATGTTCCAGGCTAACCTCTCACTTAAGGGCAACCACATTTGATAATACAGTTGCGCAAAGCACTTAAGAACTAAAACTTACTTTTGCACGATCCTACTTTATCTCTGTATTTGGCTTTGTAAACGTGCTTCGCTTTGCTTTCAAATGGCATTATGTCATTTTTCACTTGGAGAGTTGATAGTGATTGACGGAAAGCATTAAATTAGAAAGACCTGGCTAGAATCCAAGTTGTCATCCACAGCAGCATCTCCAAGGCATTAAAAAATGAATTTTAAAAAAGTCAAAGCCATGAGTCTGTTTCATAGATAAAATGAAATGGATCAAAGATTTCAATGGCCTATGGCTTGCCACAATTCAGCATGAAAGTAAAGAAGTGATTCATTGTTTATATTAATCTTATATCGAGTTATTCAAAAAAACCCTCTTATGACCAGCATATCAAGAGGCTTCATTGTTTTTTATTGTTTTTCTCACTGAATATACTGGAGAAAACTACTCACCATTAATTCAAGATTTGTTTCTTAGTTATTCATACCTAACCTAGGGCCCTGGTAGTAAAAAGACTTTTCAAAATTATGGGTGGGGATAAATGAGTGAGTGGGTAAAGGGGTATAAGAAAAGTTGAGGGAGCAAAAGAAGAGTGAAGGTGGGTGGAAACCTTGATGTGAACCATCTTTAATATTCTACAATTGCAGAGAATAATTTATTCTGTGCAAATGCGATAGAATCTTCTTGCCATAAACTAATGGAGATACCAGTTTATGCACTTTCCACCCATCCAATGAGTCTTTGCCAAAAAGAAGCAAAATATTGTGATATGCAAAGAGTGGATATTCAAAAAAGGCTTGGTTATGAATTCAATAAGCAGGAGACCAGGAAAAAAACTATCATCAAATTACCTCCCTCTACTGATGTCTGAAGAGATACCTTATATATCTCAATTGGGTTTCTATAGTATTGTAAAGGGTTTCCTAAGTGAGTTACTGTCTTATTACTACAGTACATTTGGTGACTTGTAATAACCACTTCATTTACATAGGAAGCAAGGTATCCTACAAATGCTTAATTAAAATTTTATTACAAATGGAACTGAGGTTAGTGGTTTATCAAAAATGTATTAAGTTAGTAGTTAACTAGATTATGGCTTTAAACACATGTGCATTATATAACATTTGTACCAGGATTTTGGAGTTACTCTGTCATGCTAATGGATTGATCATCCTAACCATTCTAATTCTAAAGTCTGGTGGTTGAAACATCAGTTTTTTTTTTAAATAAAATTCACTAACCATAAATATCACATATAAATCAAAATGGTTTGCTTTAGTTAACAACTTAACACAATAACATTACTTAGATATTAAACTCACAAGAAAGAAATTCATAGTGGAAGTAAAACTGCTCACAGCCTATCATTTTACAATAGATCATTTAATTTTAATCAACTAAGACTTTCAATAATATATCAAAAGACATAAAGATGGCTCTTTCCATTTTTAAATATGAGGGGATTTTAAACGTCCAGAACAATCCTTTGTGAAACTCAACTTCCCTTGAAAACTTTACAATTTAAAAATACTGTGGTAGTAGTTAACTCTTTCATTCCCAAATAAATCTCTTTCTTAACCTTGAAGTTTTTGCCACAAATATTTCTATTTGAAAAAATAAAATTTTTATTCCATTATATAAAACAGAGTTTTAAACAAAGCATGTACTAATTTTACTAAAACTGTCCAAATGAAATTCTATATATAGAAAGAAAGTATTCTGAGAAAATGAAGGTCTAAGAATACGATTTAATTAGCAACAGGTAATGTACAGAATATTCTAAGTCACAATAATTTGCAATCAGGAAAACCTTGATTACAGTGCTCAGATTTTTAGATGATTTCTTACTCCTCAAAATGATTTCCCATGGAGGCTTTACTATTTGATATAAAAATTTTAAGTACGCATTATACATTCAATATTGTAGGTTTCACATTGCTATTGATGTTGCCTTTTGAGTCCTCAACCAATTTTCCAATAAGTAATAAAAGTGATTATCCACGCAGCTCTGGATTCAGGCTGCCTGGGATTGAATCACGTTTTTTTCCCAATGAACCAGCTACACTGCAGTGCAGGTTATTTCTTTAGTTTCTTTATCCGAAAAGTAGGGGCATATTGGTTATCTATTACTATATAACAAGTTACCATAAACATAATGGCTTAAAACAATGCACATTTATTATCTCATAGTTTCAGTGGGTCAGTAGTCTGGGCACGGTTTACCAAGATCTTCTGCTTAGGGTCCTATTAGGCTAAAATGAAGGCATTGGCCAGGCTTCGTTCTTTCCTGGAGCTCAGAGTCCTCTTTGAAGCTTACTTAAGTTATTGGCAAAATTTTGTTTTTGGAGGTTGTATTAGTTTGTTTTCACAGTCCCGTAAAGATACCACTGGGTAATTTAAAGGAAAGAGGTTTAATTGACTCACAGTTACGCATGACTTGAGGCAGGCCTCAGGAAACTTGCAATCACGGCAGAAGGCACCCTCTTTGCAAGGTGGCAGGAGGGAGAATGAATGCAGGAGGAACTACCAAACACTTATAAAACCATCAGATCCCGTGAGAACTCACTATCGGGAGACCAGCATGGGAGAAACTGCTACCGTGATTCCATTACGTCCACCTGACTTCTCCCTTGACATGTGGGGATTATCGGGGTTAATGGGGATTACAACTGAAGGTGAGATTTTGGATGGGGACACAGCCAAACCATATCAGAGGTTGTAGGACTGAAATCCTCAGCATCTATAGACTGCCCCTCTACATAGGCAGTACACAGTGGATATTTGTTTCAAGGCCAGCATAAGAGCATATCTCCTACTTCCAGCTTCTTCTCTCAGGCACAGCATAAGTCCTCTTTTAAAGGGCTCACCTGATAAAAGTCAGGACCACCCAAAATATTCTTCTTTTTTATTAACTCAGAGTCAATTGATTAGAGGCCTTAATTGCCTCCTGAAAATCCTTTCACCTTTGCCGTATTCTATTGGTTTGTTGACAAAAAAGTCAAACTCTGTAAAATATTTGAAGAGATTTATTCTGAGCCAAATATGAGTTACCATGGCCCATGACACAGCTTTCAGGAGACCATGAGAATATGTGCCCAAGGTGGTTGGGGAACAGCCTAGTTTTATACAGTTTAGGAAGACATGAGACATCAATCATGTAAGTTGTACATTGTTTTGGTCTGGAAAGGCAGGACAACTTGAAGCAGGGGCTTCCAGGTTTAAGTAGATTTAAACATTTTCTGATTGGCCATTGGTTGAGCTAAGCTGTTGTCTAAGACCTGTAATCAATAGAAAGGAATGTCTGGGATGGTAAAGGGATATGGAGACCAAAGTTTTATCATGCACATGAAGCCTCCAAGTAGCAGGCTTCAGAGAGAATAGATTGTAAATGTTTCCCTTCAGACTGAAGGTCTGCATTAATGTTAATGTTGGTCAGCTTTTCCTGAACTCCAAAAGGGAGGGGGCTATAATGAGTCATTTCTGACCCTCCTTTCATGACCCGAACCAGTTTTTCAGGTTAGCTTTGGAATGCTTGGCCAAAAGGAGGGGTTCATTCGAATGGTTGCAGGAAGCTTTGAATTTTATTTTTGGTTTACAGGTTAAAAGTTACAGGTTCAGGTGGTGGGCGCCTGTAGTCCCAGCTACTCGGGAGGCTGAGGCAGGAGAATGGCGTAAACCCGGGAGGCGGGGCTTGCAGTGAGCTTGAGATCCGGCCACTGCACTCCAGCCTGGGAGACAGAGGGAGACTCCATCTCAAAAAAAAAAAAAAAAAAAAAAAAAAAAAAAGTTATAGGTTCTAGATTGGGCGCAGTGGCTCACACCTATAATCCTAGCACTTTGGGAGACCAAGGCAGGCAGATTACCTGAGGTCAGGAGTTCGAGACCAGCCTGGCCAACATGGTGAAATCCTGTCTCTACTAAAAATTTTAAAAATTAGCTGGGTGTGGTGGCATGTGCCTGTAATCTCAGTTACCTGGGAGGTTGAGGCAGGAGAATTGCTGGAACTAGGGAGGCAGAGGCTACAGTGAGCCGAGATCACATTATTGCACTCCAGCCTGGGTGACAGAGCGAGACCCCATCTCAAAAAGAAAAAAAAAAAAGAAGGACAAAAAAGTTACAGGTTCTACCTGCAATCAATGAGAAGGGGGTTACACAAAAGTGTGGATACCAGAAAGCAGAAATTACAGGGGGCATCTTATAATTCTGCCTATCGCTGTCAATAAAAACAATACATTCCTCTTTGGGCTGATTTTTTAAAAAGCTTATTTGTATAAAGTAAGTAGAATAGTTCATGATGCATAATAAATATTACTTATTACTCTTTTTAGTTTGCTAGTCATTTTTGCACAAGCTTTGGGTGACTAAAATGGTGGTGTTATTGGGGGAGAATATAAGCTGAGTGGAAATTATAGGTTGTGAGAGAGCCTCCAGTATTCATTGTACTCCATTTGTAACTTGATGGTAAATGTGTTCTGTTACCTTGCTCATACAAGTAGTGGAAACAACTGTCAAATTCCCATAGCATTGTTGCCAAAACCTGTGATGTTCCATGGTCTATCATATCTTGAATATTGTAAATATTTTGCCTACCAAATATTGAGATATTCAGTGAAAGTTGAAGATAGGTGGGTTATAATATGGGTTATTCTATATCCTTCACATCTGTGTTCTTCTCATTGTTTTTATGTAGGATTCAGAAAATTTTTCTAAGGAAATACTTGCTGATAATATGAATAATAAACAATGCTTTATTAAAGAAAGCGTACTAAAAGCAACAACAGTATTTCTGATTATCTTGCTTTTTCTCCTACATATTCCTCAGAAAAATCTTCTAATTATTTACACAAATGCATCATTTAACTGGCATAGAATAAACAAGCTATGGTGATGTCAATTTTTGCTTTGAACAAAAGGAAAGTGTTTTTCTTTCACTTAAGGCCACAGACAGGTGAGATGGAGATAGAGGGGGAGTGGATGTCACATTCTCATATTACATGAATTAAGTATAAATAATTTTTTTAAAACTTCTCTGGATGTACCTGAAAACAGAGCTCATAATTATTTTGGTTAACTTTATCCAGCTCTCCACTTCAACACCTAGAGAACTCAGAGGAAGGCAGGAGTACACCAAAACAGTCCCTATTATTTTTTAATAATAGTCACCAAAAGAGCTTCACAGTTCTTTTCGCATTAATTCTTAGAAAATCTAGTGGAAAAAGGTAATTCTTGAAAACAAACAGCAGAATGTTTAATGATTCCAAAAGGTAATCAGAGAGAGGAGGCGTTTTTCTTTGTTTTTATAAGTCATTGACATTTTGGCTTAATTTACAAAATGTTTTATGGGAACTTCAGGAGCATTCTGTCTTCAACATCCAACACCAGAAGAACCCTTTGTGTACTTCCTCTAGCATATGAGTTACTGGTTACTCCCCTTTGATCTTTCCCACAAGCTTCTTTCCTATGATTACTTGAGGAATAACTCAACTTGTTTGTGAATGCTGCCAAATAAATTGATCAGTTTCATATTCTAGTCAAAATTATAAGTTCAGTTTTTAAACTGCAGAATAGGCAAATATGTTGATCCAAGTGAAGAGAGAAATTGTTTCGTGATTATCATTTTTTAACAGACCTTTGTCGTATTTATCAAACTTTGTCTCTACTTTTTAAAATTATTCCACTTTTTTCATTACCTAGTGTCTGCTAATAGTTTGGTTTCAATTTCTTGATGATATAATTTTAATATTGTTTTGTTGATTTGTTCTGGACATAGGAAAATATTTTAAAAATAAAGTATTATTTTATGTAAACATGCCCATCTTCATATACATATAACCACATAAGTTTAGTTTCTAGGAGAGATTTATGTGTGTGTACCTACCCATGTGGTATGTTTTCAGGTCTTTTGAAGCCATTCTATCCCATATTTACAACTTTCCACCCATTCTCTCATATGCAAAATTGCATAATGAGAGTCTCAGTTTTTTAGTTAACAATATTGATTCCTAAAAAGCAGGTTTAGGATGAGAACTGCAGTTTGATATTTGTTTGGCAGGCAGCTAATGTTCCTCTGAAATACTTAGGAAGTTATACTTATACACACACACACACAAAATTTGAAAACAGACGCCTATATAAAGTGGGACTGATTATCCATTCTCTCACAGAATCATGGCAAAATTTCCACTAAATTAAGAAAAAAAAAGAGAGAGAAATGGATTAGAAAGCCTAGTCAATAGAAACTGCGATATAATGCCAGTAAATCTATTATTGCCTTCAAATATATTGAAAGATCCTGTAAGCTTCTCTCATTCCTTTGGACTCAGGTTTGGATAAACCAGAAGAAAAGACCTCTATTATTTTACTTTGTGGCCACTTGTTTAAGGCAGCTAGTAGATTCCTCCTCTTTCCTCTAATCAATTGTCTTTTCCTATGCCATTGAGAAGCAGAAATGCTTGAAAAAACAAAAGAAAACAACAATAAAACAACTTCGTTGAACTTGGTGGGGAGTAGATTGGAATTGGCACATTGCTTAATGGGAATAATGTTTCTTACAGTGGAAAGCAGACTTGGCAGAAAGAGGAAAAGTTCTCAAATGCATGGGCATTCTGGGAGTTGAAATTATTCATGTACTTCTTTCCTTTACTTCGATCTTTCATGGCTCCAGAAAATGAGCATAAATGAAGGCCCATTTTAACATAGATGCCAAAAGAGAAAGTCTTTTGGATACAGAGAATTGGCTGAGTCGATAGTTTTCCAAGTATTCATGTTCTAAATAACTACCATAGATATTACATAATGCACACAAATGAGTAAGATACAGGATTTTGTGCTCAAGTGACTGAAAAAATAAGTTATTTTTAAAAAGCAATTTTCCTAATAAGATTTATCATATTTTTATTATGCTAATATGCATTGTAATCAGGATTATGGGGACAGCAAGCTGCATAGTTTGCAGTATGTTTACCATAAACTGCAACACCTTCTTCCCTGGACATTTTGTGGGATTAGTATTCCCAACAGAGAATACAATTATAAGAAACTACATATGTCACACACCCTTAGTCTGCAAATCTAAGAAATTGTACAAATTAAACTCCTTAAAAATAAAGATTTCTTGCATGAATAAATGAAATGGGCAAGGCTTTGATAAATGAGGCAGACCTGGGAACAACAAACTTTCTTTAGTGGAATGCATAGTATCTCTCTTAATTACCCATCTCCCCTCTCACTAGTAGCTAGCTAACCCTGTTCCAACAGACATCTTGATCTTCTTTATTTTCTGATCTAAATTTGAGAGGAGCAAATACGTATAGCCTGACTAATTGGTATCCCTTCATATTGTGCTGAGGTCTTAGCACCTTGCCAGGTCATGTGTCTCTGACATCTGGTGGGGTCACCCTTGGCACAGGGTCTACCCATGCTCTTACCCTTTGCCTTTTATGTTTTCTGACATAAGGGCTATTGGAAAAGAAAACTGAGCATGACCAAAATCCTGACTGGTCATTTTACACTTATGAAATAAAATTACAAAATTAAGGTGAAAAGTAATCATCATTCAGAAAATAAGCAAATATCTGAAAATAACCTTCTCAAATAAGCACAAGATGATTAAAATACTTGAAAATCTTTATATGATTCCAGAAGACATAACCTGTGGATAAAACCAGATACTTTTAAGAGGTAAAAATGTCGAATGAGGGAAAAGCAGAATCAAATGAAAAGACATTGTATCAAAGAATAAAAATAAATGTTTAAAAATTCTAAGGCACAATAACATTGTAAAGAGCTTACTTGAGTAAGAAGTAATTCATGAATTGGAGAACATCAGACTGAAAGGGTTTTGGTGACAAATAGTTCTGATGACGAATAGTCAGGGACAGGTATTTATAGGATAAGTACAAAAACAAAATAAAAATATTTGATTGGTTACCCTTATACAGTGTCTTATTTGGTGTATCCCATTGGGAAGTCCCTAATTATATAATATAAATTTATTGGCTACTTCTGATTAGTTGAGCTTAATTTCTGTTTGTCATTAATATAGGCATTTACAAGAAATAGCTCAAGTTAAGTGTCATTTATATTTGCAAATCAAGCAAGGTTGGGGTCACTTATGAAGCCTAAGTAGTTTTGTCTGCTCAGATTCTTCAGGTCTGGTCTCCATTTTAATGTACCATAACACATACAATAGCAGAATTCAAAGATACTACAATGAATAAAAAGAAGAATTAATGCCATAGAAATTTAAACATTTGATGTGAAAGTCAAACTTCAAAATGATAGAAACAGAAGAATATGGTATTCATGTAAAGTAGAAAACACTGGCTCAAGCCCAAGTCCTCCCAGATCTTCTCCCTATGCCCTCTGGAATTCATGCTCTGTAACCAACATCTTCCTTATATTTAGTCCTTATTGAAATATGTCCTGAGGATGACACTTTTTTTTTTCTTTTTCAATAGACAGGGCAGACATCTCTTTATTGCATTTTATTTTTTTAACTTTTATTTTAAGTTCAGGGTTACATGTGCAGATTTGTTTTATAGGTAAACTTCTGTTATGGGGGTTTGTTGTATTAAGCCTGAGTGATAACCCATTAGTTATTTTTCCTTTTCCTCTTCCAAATCCCACCCTCCACCCTCCAATAGGCCCCAGTGTCTGTTGTTCCCCTCTATGTGTCCATGAGTTCTGTCCTTTAGCTCCTACTTATATGTGAGAACATGTATTTGATTTTCTGTTCCTGCATTAGTTTGCTGAGGATAATGGCCTCCAGCTCCATCCATGTCCCTGCAAAGGACATGAATGTATTCTTTTTTATGCCTGCATAGTATTTCATGATGTATATGTACCATATTTTCTTTCTCAAGTCTATCATTGATGGGAATTTAGCTTGATTTCATGTCTTGTGAATAGTGCTGTGTTAAATATATGTCTGCATGTGCCTTTATGGGGAACAATTAATACTCCTTTGGGTATATACTCAGTAATGGGATTGCTGGATTGAATGGTAGTTCTGTTTGAAATTCTTTGAAGAATATCCAAATTGCTTTCCACAGTGATTGAATTAATCTACATTCCCACCAGCAGTGTATAAACTGTGTTAGTCTGTTTTCACACTGCTGATAAAGACATACCTGAGGCTGAGAAGAAAAAGAGGTTTAATTGAACTTACAGTTTCATATGGCTGGGGAGGTCTCAGAATCACGGCAGGAGGTGAAAGCCACCTCTTACGTGGCAGCAGCAAGAGAAAATAAGAAAGAAGCAAAAGCAGAAACCCCTGATAAACCCCAGACTTACTCACTATAACAAGAATAGCACAGAAAAGACTGACCCCCATGATTCAATTACCTCCCCCTAGGTCCCTCCCACAACTCGTGGGAATTCTGGAAGATATAATTCAAGTTGAGATTTGTGTAGGGACACAGCCAAACCATATTGTAAACTATTCCCTTTTCTTCCCAGCCTCATCAGCAACAGTTATTTTTTGACTTCTTTGTAATAGCCATTCTGAGTGGTGTGAGATGGTATTTCATTATGGTTTTGATTTGCATTCCTCTAATGATCGGTGACATTGGGCTTTCCCCTTTGCTTGTTTTTGTCAGGTTTGTCAGAGAACAGACAGTTTTAGGCGTGTGGTCTTATTTCTGAGTTCTCTATTCTGTTCTATTGGTCTATATTTCTGTTTTTTGTTTGTTTGTTTTTGGTTTTCTTTCCCGAGGGTGATACTTTGTTTACAACTTTCTTATGTCAAAGTTGCTTCTTATTTTATTCACCGTGTGAATCAGTTTGTAAATATGGATCAAGGTTCTCTTTGTCCCTCTTTGCTATTTTCAAACCATTTTTTGGTCTTTTTGTCCCCCCACAAATCTCAACCTGTTTGGAAGTCAAGCTCTGAGACTCTGCCATTTCCCACCCTCACTTATATGTCATCCATATATTTTTTGCAAAAGGCACAGTATCTTCCTCTTTACCTGTACTTTCACAACCTTTCCTGATGACATCAATGCTCATTTGGATAATTCCTCGGGCCTCTCAGTTCTTTGACCTTCCAAACTCCGGTGGTCATTTCTTTTATCCCATAGTAGTCAAGCACATGGTTATACCCTTGATTTTGTTTTAGCAACAAGTGGCCCACCTTCAAACTCACAGTAACAAGTATCCTTTCTTCTAATGATCACCTCTAATTCTTCCAGTTCACCTAAGCTAGAATTCCCATACTATCATTCCCTCAAGGGCCCTGAGAGTTTTAATCCATTGACCCAACTACATTTTCAATATTGGTCATACTTTCATCTTCTCTCATCACTCTGCTCCATCTCTTACCTATATTCCAGAAGTCTTCTTTCTCCACCTACCCAAACTTTTACTTCTGCTAGTCTCTATTAGCCATGCCTTTCTACAAATAAACAACCAGAAGCATTTTTTAAAAGTTCTTTCCTCAACCATCATAATCAATCTATCAGCAAGTGTTGTCAATTCTGATGTCCCAAATCCACCCACTGCCCTCTCTCTGCCTATCACCACCCTGGTTCAAGCTACCATTGGCTCTCACCTGAAGTGCTGTATGAGATCCTTAACTGGATTTCCTGCTTCTCTTATCTCTTATAATCATTTGTGAAATAATAACAAGGGAAAATATTTTGAAAAAGTAGACCAAATCATATCTTTTCACTTTATAAAACCTTTCAATCCTACCTCTTTGACTTCAGCTCCTACCACTTTTTGCCACATTCGCTATGCTGTCAACATTCTGTTTCTCATTTATCTGAACGGTCCCCAGGCCTCCAATCAAATGTTACCGCTTCAGAGAGGTCCTTTCTTATCACTCTATTCAAAATTGACCAGCTCCCTCTCTTCTCTCACCAGCACTTTCTATCAACTTACCTTTTTTTTTCTTTTTCCTTGTTTATTATTCATCTCTCCCTGCTAAAATTTAAGATCCATGAAAATGAGACCCTTTCTATCTCACTCACTGTGGCATCTCTTAATCTCCAACAGCCAGACCAGTGCCTGGTATGTAGTGATTGCTACTCAGTAAGAGACCAGAAAAAATAGAATACAAACTATAAGTAAATATATAGTTAAGAAAACTTTCCAGAGTTGAAAAATAATCTGGTTATTCAGACTGAAAGTTCGAGAGAGAGAGAGAGAAAAGGAAAGAAGGAAGGAAGGAAGGAAGGAAGGAAGGAAGGAAGGAAGGAAGGAAGGAAGGAAGGAAGGAAGGAAGGAAAGAAGGAAGGAAAGAAGGAAGGAAGGAAGGAAGGAAGGAAGGAAAAGAAAGAAAGAAAGAAAGAAAGAAAGAAAGAAAGAAAGAAAGAAAGAAAGAAAGAAAGAAAGAAAGAAAGAAAGAAAGAAAGGAAGGAAGGAAGGAAGGAAGGAAGGAAGGAAGGAAGGAAGGAAGGGAAGAAAAAGAGAGTGAGAAAGATCAGCAAAGAATAAAGACAGGCTTTTCTCAGTCTTTTCAACTGCAACAGGAGCCCAACAACTGTGGAACACTATGGATAGACTAAAAAGAGATGGTGGTGTTTTAAGGAATTTATAACGAGCTTAATTTTCTTTAATATATCAAGGCTACTGAAAGAAACTCTCAAATAGGTAGTGGCTCAGGAAAGTTACCACGATTTCTCTTTAAATGAAAAAAAATAATAAAATGAATGACTAAAAAATCAGAACCTAAAAATAAAAAAAAAGACTTATTTTTTTGTTTTTAATTTTTTAACTTCAGAAAGCCTGTTGAACTACATGTTGTAATGTACATTTTGTGGCTTCCTAAAATATGACCTAAAGTACTTTTCTCAGTATTTTATCTTTTCCCGCAACTTCTTTTGCAACCAAGAATTTCTCATTATACAAACTTTGTTTCAAATGTAATATATTGCCAACCATGGCAACCAATTAAAACAATAATTGGTTGTATATAGTTCCAAACTTGAACTATTTTTGCCATTGTGACATTAGTGGAGGGAATAAAATCTCTGTTTCTCTCTTTCTTCTTCCTCCACATTAAGAAGAGATAGATAGAGCTCAGTAATGGCGATTTTCATTATCTAAAAATTTAAGTGATAATTTTCGTTATCTTTGAATGACTTTAAACACAAAGATTTTTCATTTTAACTCGGGAAGACTTATAAATTACACTGTGACAGACTCTTTGTGTCATCAACAAGCCTTTGTAAGGAAATTCACCAAACTGTTAGCGTTATTGCTAAATGACAAAATTATTCATGTTTTTCCCCTTTACAAATTGTTTAATTTTTATACTCTGTGATTATCCTTGCATTTATGTTCAGTTGAAAGGCCTTATAAATGGTATAATTTTATAGATACTATTTTATCATCGTTAGGTAGAAAATGCACCACAAGAGACTTGATAGAAAAGGTACCAAAGTGTTAACAGTAGTCAACTCTGGTTGTATAAATAACTGACTTTTTTCTTTCTTTTAATCTAATTTTTTTTTACATTTGTTTTCTTCATGAACACATGTGTTAACTTTGTATTAAGAATGATTAAACCTTGATTTTAAAATCCAGGCATCGCTGAAAAAGTTAACATAGCAATCTGCAATCAGCTGCTTTATATCCCAGTGAGAATGAAGAAACCAAGAATGGAATTAATAAGGGCAGAAGTGGGGAAGTAGCAAGGAAGGTAACCAGAAGGGAGAGAAGGACATTAAGCCACAGGAAGTTTCTATAAGGTAGGGAAAAGGATAGGGAGTGCAAATAATAAATATTTGCATATTTACCATAACCCCATCCCCCAGAGACATTTTTCTTTGCATTATTTTAAACATGATGAGCTATTTGCTATTAAATACTTTTCAATTTTGGTTAAGGCTGACTTGATTTTTCTGTAAGTCAAAACAACATGAGCTGCAACCACTGTCAGATTAATATTTTAGAAATAAATGCATTTTATAAATAAATATCCATAAATGAATGAATGAATGGACAGTTGTTAAAGAGATTTCACAGTTCATTCATTTATAGCCCAGGCATTTAATACTTACTATTTGGCACTGGAGTACAATATTAAACAATATAGATGTATATTTTAAATACTAGTATAAGTGTTTGAGTGGAGGACTAGATAATAAAAGATAAGCAAATAATGAGAATAGTTTTATATATTGATAAACTCTATGAAGAAAATAAAACAGATTAATACAAGATGCAAAATGGAGGAAATTGGAATTTGATAGGAATCTAGGGGCCATCTATATGACTCCTGAGTTACATGTTTAGTAAATACTGATTTGGTGAGAATTGATTATGTTCAATGCAGCATACTAGGTGAGAGGAGGGGTGATGACAAAAAGTTACTGCTCTGTGAGGGCCCACAACCTAACAATCTAGTGGATTCACAGAACATGTATTTTTTAATGTGGTGGTTCCTAAAGTGTGGGTCTCCAGACCAACACAATCAGAATCACCTGGTGCTTATTACAAATGCAAATTCTTGAGCCTTACCCTAGAACCACTGAATCAGAAATTCTAGGGATGGCCCAGTTGTCTGTATTTTAACAGCCCTCCAAGTGATTCTGATGCACACTAATATTTGAAAACCACAGCCTACTCCCCACTCAGCTGAACTTGTTAATTAGAACCAATATTCTCACCCCAGCTAACTGAAAATTAATTACAATGGAAATATATTCCCTTTTCTCCCTCCTTATCTAGGACTTCTCAGAAAGTCATGGAAAATGCATATTGGCTCAAGTAGTCTAAAAAAGCATAGTCTCTTCTCCTAATCTGTAGGGAAAAGCACAGATTTCCTTTCACAAATAACTGCAAAGTGACTGATTACCATGCTGCAAGAGAGGCCGTGCAGGAGAGGTGAGAAAACCCACTTAGTCTCAGCACACTGGCTGCTCAAAGAAAAAAGAAAGAATTGTTTCTTAAAAAAACCCAAACCAAAAGTAGAACTATATGCTTTGTGTTGCTGAGAAAAAGCATGGCTCTTTATATGATGTAGATGAATTCATCTCAAGACAAATCACTCATTCTCGTAGTTGTTCGTGCTTACTGAACAGCTATGTGATGAAAAATATATGGTAGAATATAATTTTTTTTTACTACAAGTAACTATATTAGAAAAATTACTAAAATGTTGGCAAAGCAAACTCAAATAGTCAATATTGATTATACAACTTACACTTTGTCTAAAGAAACTTCTACATTCTTGCTACTGTTATGGTTGGACTATGTGCAAAGCTGCTAGTTTCTCTCTTCAATTGTAGACATTCTCTTTACAACCACTGAGTTATTAGTAGTGCTAGCAACAATTCTCTAGATCATAAATAAAGGTAGAAAGGTATTTCATTCTCCCCAGTGATAGGTCTTTCCTATTTTAAGGAACAAGGGAGAGGAAGTGAGAGGAAAGAAAGACAGAACAGGAAGTTATCCTGTCAGATACAGGGGCTAATAAAACACCATATTTCAAAGCAAAATAAAATTCCAATTAAATGTTTCTCAGTGAATAAAATAAGGACCAATGTCAGGATTTTCTTATTTTAGGTTTTCAGATTCAGAAAGACATTTAAACTCAAATGATTACAGATAAAAGGCTAGGAAGTTATATTCACAAATATAACCACCCTTATTGAATTTTCAAATCACGATTCCAAATAAAATCCAACCAAATTTTCAATTATGATTTCAAAATGATCATTTGTCATTCATAATAATACTTAAAAATTATCTATAAGTTAGTCTCGATGTTACTGTAGTCTTACTCTGTTATTTTCAACATCCACATAGTTCTAAGATTTTGTGTTTGATTCTAGTTTTAAATATTATACCTGCTGTACTTCCAAGCAGTCCAGAAGAGGACACTTAACCAGAATTATCACCGTCTATCCAACTGATAGGCCCATCGTGAGCTTATTATTACTCTCGGTGAGCTGTGTTCTTTCATGTCTAAAACGTGTTTGTGCGGAAGCCAAACCAATTACAAAATTTCAATCCCAAATTGTTCCAAATTTCTGGTAAATTAG
Organism: Macaca fascicularis; assembly: GCF_037993035.2. Classification (NCBI taxonomy): domain Eukaryota; kingdom Metazoa; phylum Chordata; class Mammalia; order Primates; family Cercopithecidae; genus Macaca; species Macaca fascicularis. Next base: position 117,239,036 of record NC_088378.1, read on the forward strand.
AGTGTAGAGCAGGTACACGTTTTATTCATTCACTCACAGAGGTACAATATTCTGGTAATACTATATGAAATCTAGTGTAACAAAAAACATAGTTATTCAATCAAACATAATATGCAGATAATAAAAGTCCTTTGATATATAAAATACATGCATAATATAAAAGAAATCTCAATCCTTTTGGGGAAAGTACTTGTAAAATAATACATTCATATACACAGCAATTTGGGACAAATTAACAATATATTTTCATATTTTATACCATCTCATTGAAATACCTTGATTCTCTAATAAAACCAACAGAAAATGGAACCTGGTAGAGAAAACAAAAAATTATAAAAGATGAAATTTCCGCAGCAAATACAATAACCAAAAATAATTGTCAATGAGGTCTCAAAGAAGTATAAAAAAGACAATGTAATTAAAGCTTGTTTGAGGAGTTAATCAGTTAAATAGGTATTTTGTTTAAAAAATGCAAATAAAATATGTATTGAAACAATGAGAGATACAGGGAGATCAGTACTAAATTAGAAACATTGTGCATTCATGCTTTTGGAAAAAATATCTTTTGCACCTCTGTCACTAACGTACCCTGGCAAAGCATCATTTTGGCTACCAGCAATATGACTAAGACCATCTTATGTGCACCCTAACACTTCTAGAAGAAGGAGAACAAGGGAAGAAGCTTATTTTGTGTCTCATAGCAAGGAACATTCAAGGCAGGCTAAACTAGCTTGAGAAAAAGCAAGAATTATTTCATGGGTTTTAGGGGGTATTGCTGAAATGGTTAAGGAGCTATATCAGATTGTCAAATGTCCAGCCATAATGAAAAACATAATTAAATAGAACAAGTTAAATCTCTGAAAATCCCCAAGTCTAAAATAGGAAAATAAATATAAAGCATTTAAATAGTTATTATAATGCAAAAGAATGGCAACTCAATATATAGACTCATTGATTTTAATTAGTATGGGAGTATTTGAGTATTGTGTTTCTACTATTAAGTACATTTTCACTCATCAAGTAGAAACCTTTCTCTACCAATTGAATAAATAAATGATAACAGGAAACTCTACGGTAAATACTCCTGAGAAATATGGGAACTGTATGAAAAACGTGTCATTGTACACACAAAGACCAAACAAAAAGGAGTTAGCAATGTGTTCCCAAATAATGGCTTAAAAATGTTCTCAAGAGGAGAAGTAATTATGCAGACTCAATCCTTTGTCTCCTGGTTAAATTATTGATAATGACATATTAATAGGTCAAATATTAATTTTCCGTTATACTAACACTCCGGATTAATAGAAGAGGACCAAACAGTGGGGATGTAATACTGGCAGAGTAAAATTTCTCTAAAAAATTTTGGGAAAGGGAACAGGATCTACAAAGCTAAAGCTCAGTGGAAATGTCTGGGCTCAGGTAGTTCTGTGGATGTAGCAAGTAAAGATGAGAAATTAAATGATGCCCAGCCTGGAGCATTACTGCCAAGGTTTGGAAAATACAACTAAGTCCATATGCCAACAAAGAATCAATTGATCATCCAGAACTTGCAACTTCAGCTGCAATGAGACGATAATCTTTTATTTTCGGCTTAGAAGATGGCTACATCCTTAGGAAATAAACAATATGACTGATGAAGTTATTGTAACCCCGAGAGGACCCAAGAAGAAATTTAAGAGTGAACATGTTAACAAGAATGAGAATAATAATAAAAATATAATGAAAACAAGTCTACATCCACTGTATTGATAATTTTGTAACTGGGTTAAGTATAAATCTTTAAAAATTTTGAGATAATTTCAAGTGTTTTCCTGCTTTATTTAAGTGACTGAAAGTCTTACATGTGATATAATGTACTTATGATTTTAATTACATGTTTGAGAAATCTAATTAAAGTGTTAATATTTAAATAACTGGATAATTTTGCTTTTTACAACTTTTGATATATTTTTCTCTGAATTTAAGCATCAAAAGAATACATTTAATAGCTGTATAATATTAAGACATTGAGCATTAAGTAAAGTAAAAATAGTTTCAAATATATCTCACCATATGTAAGAGAACCTAGTGGACATTAAAGTGAATACTTATATGTGCTAGGTACTGTTTTTGATGACTTCTCATATTTTCTCTCTCAGTTTATCCTTAACTTTATCACAGTTCTATGAGTTTTACAGTGTTGTATTTCATAGATGAGGAAACCACAGCACAAACAGATTAGGTGATTTGTCCTAGGTTACACATCATGCAATCCCAGGCTTCACTTGTTCCTGGACTTAACCGATGGTGCCCACTAGTTACACTGTATGTAACGAACTGTACTGAGTCACTGTTACATTTAAGCTTGAATTCTTCTCTATAAAGTTGAATTTATGTATGCTGCACCTTTTTCAGTTTATATCAAAACAGGACATTTACACAAGTGACAAGTGGGCCTTGTATTCTCTTTAGTGGATCTCCCCTTCACTCTTGAGAAGAATAAAGCAAGACATCACTTAAAATGAAAACTTTTGAAAGAAAGTCTCTGAAGAAAATTTGTTTGCCTGATACCGTAATTCATATTTTGATGATAGTAATAATGTATAAAGTAGGCAATATTTTGAGTTTAAAATCATTTCAAAACATTAAAAATGTTTTTGCCCTCATTCAAAAGATCAAGAAATACAGAGACATAGTTGTTCTGAATCATTTAACATTCTTTCCAGAGTTCCTCCATTTATTTGTATTTTTACAGTTGCAAACAAGGTGAAGAGGAGGGTGCAATGAGTCAAGCTGACAGTTTTGGAAAGGATAAGTTCTGTCCTGCCTTGCAGTAATTGCCGCAAGCACAGGTTTCCATCTTATTGTTAACATCCTACTAGAATTTAATGATCACCCACTACAAAACTCACTCAGGACTTGGATAAAGATGAATAACTAGAAAGTATGCTTAAAATATTTCCTAAATATCTGGACTGCTACACAACAAAGCCATTTCATTACCTCTAAAAGTAGAAATATGGTATTAAAGATAAATTCAAAAACAAAATGACTTTAAAATCTAAGCCAGTCTCCTAAATTAATGATTTTATAACCCAGTCACTTTGACAGGTATGTTTAAATTCCACATAATGAACCTGAAATATGCTCTAGAATAAATGAGGATAGCAATGTCTCCATTTCTACTCTTATATTCTCAAATTACCCTCCAGTCCCAGAGAAAATAGTCATCTTTCTTTACAGTGCTGCTCTCAACTTCTATTTATATTCCTTGATGTCATCCAGTATCCTTTTTGACCTTGTTTTTTCAATTGCTTCCCCTCTGTATTTTATTAACTTATGTAAGAGTAGTAATCCACTGCTGGCAAAATGTTTTCACATATACTGAGTCCTCATAACAATCCTAAAGTTACAAATAATACCGGTCCCCTATATACAAAATCAGGCTTAACTGTACGTTTCCTATCATTCAAGCTCTGTGGATACCAGAAACCAATAAAGAGGAAATTCAGTTATTTTCTTGCCCCTCATTACCATTTCCAAATCCCCGTCAGGGTTTTTGTCTGGTAGAATCACTATTGTTTCCTTCTTTTCTTTTTTTTGCAATATCATCTGCCAACCACAGGGACTTACGGTCTACATATGGCCAAGAGTCATCTATTCCATCTCTAGTTTCACAAGTGTTTTGGATGATGTCAAAGACTATGATGAGGGCTTATTCAGCAGCCTATCTTTATGTCCAATGACCTTCCCCAAATCTGCTTACACAGCCACACCCTGGAACTTATCACAACTCAAATCTGCTACACTACTGAAATTTTGCACAGAGATACAATTGTCTCTATACAGCCTCTTCTCTTTCTTAGTCATTCTACACCACAGTCACAGCAGAGCTATAACATTTGTTACAAATCTATCAATGTAGTTCTGTGTTAACTCCCTTCACTGTGCAGTCTTGGTCCAAGACCCAGCTCTTTAAGCTTCATAACCCTATTCTTCATTCTACTCACCATACCAACCTTGCAATCCCCAGAGAAGACCACTTTCTAGTGATTAAAGTTTCTTCTGGAGAAAAGAACCCATTAGGGAGAATTGATGCTACAAAAAATAATAAATAAATCATAGCTAGATCTTAAAAGCCTCCTGGGCAACCCTCTACAGATCTTTAGGTAGTATCTACTCCATTTCCCTCCGTTGCTGTTCCAAATTTTCACATTTCTCAGAAAATCTTCACACCACCACATCCTCCCTTAACCTCAGCAGGTGAAATTGCATTCTATTTTGCCAAAAATATTTAGGCATAACCAAAATTATTTTATCCCTTACTAATATGATTTGTCTATGTCCCCACCCAAATCTCACCTACAATTCCCACTTGTCATGGGAGGAGGAACCCAGTGGGAGGTAATTGAATCATGGGGGTGGCTCTTACCCATTCTGTTCTCATGATCTCATGATAGTGAATAAATCTCATGAGATCTGAATTTTTTTTTTTTTTTTTTTTTTTTTTGAGACGGAGTTTTGCTCTTATTGCCCAGGCTGGAACGCAGTGGTGCCATCTCAGCTCACTGCAACCTCCGCCTCCCGGGTTCAAGTGATTCTCCTGCCTCAGGCCTCCCAAGTAGCTCAAGTAGCTAGGATTACAGGTGCCCACCACTGCACCTGGTTAACTTATGTGTGTGTGTGTTTTTAGTAGAGATGGGGTTTCATCATGTTGGCCAGGTTGGTCTCAAACTCCTGAGCTCAGGAGATCCACCTGCCTTGGCCTCCCAAAGTGCAGGGACTACAGGTATGAGCCACTGTACCTGGCAGATCTGATGGTTTTAAAAATGGGAGTTTCCCTGCACAAACCTTCTCTTTTTGCCTGCTGTCATCCATGTAAGATGTGACTTGCTCCTCCTTGCCTTCTGCCACAATTGTGAGGCTTCCTGAGCCATGTGGAACTGTAAATCCATTAAACCTCTTTCTTTTGTAAATTGCCCAGTCTCTGGTATGTCTTTATTAGCAGTGTGAAAACAAACTAATACACTTACAAAAATCATCTATGGCTATACGCATTTTTTTCACCTATGTATTGAAAGACATCTCCTCTGCTCCTGCCTCAAGCTAATTATCCCATCTACACGTCCAATTCCATCTCTGCATTAACTTATTCTTTGTCTTAATCTGGATTCTCCCAAAAGCAGAGCTTGAAATAAAGGATTTTGTACAGATAGTTTCTTGGGATTATGACCAGAGAGAGACAGGATATGAGAAACAGAAGAATGAAACAGAGAATAAGGAAAAACAAGTGCAAAGATATAATTTTAAATTGGTCACCCCAACAAGCAACTGTTTCTTGTTCATGTGCAATATTCTCAGAAGTCTTGAGAAATACAAGAACTGTCCACCCAGGGGACAAAAGTTAAAAGTATTTGTCTACCAGCTTCCATCTCCTATTGGTCAAAGGTGGTCCCACAGACATCAGTTCCCTAATATATTTTTCTGAAATTTTTCCAGTATCAGACTAGATGGTCAAGAGTCTACTGAAGATTGCCTTGTGAAATTTCCACAGGTATCTGAATAATATTCATTATGTGGTCTCTACTAATAAGCACACATATACATACACATACATGCTCCTCTTGTGGTTCCCCCATTACTCATCTAACTAATTGCCTAAGCCACAGAACTAGGATTATCCCTGATTCTTCCTCCCTTGTTAGTATTTCACTCCAATATTTCACAATTTCTCACTGATCCTTACCTCCTTGATATCTTTAAATTAATCCCTTCCTTGTATTTCTTCTGCCACTATATTATTTCAGGTTCTCATCACTTTTCACTCTGATTACTCTAATTTCTATAGTTTTGCTGGCTTCTGCTCAATTATCTTTTAATTACTTTCAGTATGAGGTTGTTAAAGGTCCAAAGCTGAGCTCCTGAGACAAAGATATAAGTGCAAATAGTTTATTGGTGAATTTTTCCTGAAGGCAGAGTAAGGGAGTAGGAAAAGTAAAAGAGGAAGACAGTTATTAAAGGATGCATTTATGGCTGTGGGTAACTGAGGACCCCTGAGATTTTCCACTTGTGAACTTCTGAGGAACGATGTATAACATATTTTTGAATTCTTCCTACCAAAGGATGTAGAAGTTGATGATTGCTCTTGGATTGTGCTGTGTGTAGGGTAAACATGTGATCAGGAAAAAAAAAACTCTTGGGCAAAAAAGACTTACTTTTGTCATTTTGCTATTTGTTTCCTATTTGCCTTGCAGCTTTTTTGTCCCCATTTCCCACATTACTAGCTCATTTTGTGTTTAGTTTTTTCAGTAATAAAACATTTAAATTTCTTTCTAATTTACTTTTGTAAATATTCTATAGCTATTGTCTTTGTGGTTACCATGGATATAACATTTAACATCCTGGAGATATAACACTGTAACTTGAATTTATACCAGCTTAACTTCAACAAAATACAAAAACTCTACTCCTTTAAAAGCTCTGTCCCCTTTATTGCAGCACTATTCGCAATAGCAAACACTCAGAACCAACCCAAATGTCCATCAATGATAGACTGGACTAAGAAAATGTGGCACATATACACCATGGAATACTATGCAGCCATAAAAAAGGATGAGTTTGTGTCCTTTGTAGGGACATAGATGAAGCTGGAAACCATCATTCTCAGCAAACTATCACAAGGACAAAAAACCAAACACTTCATGTTCTTATTCATAGGTGGGAATTGAACAATGAGAACACTTGGACACAGGAAGGGAAACCTCACACATTCGGCCTGTCGTGGGGTGAGGGGAGAGGGGAGGGATAGCATTGGGAGATACACCTAATGTAAATGATGAGTTAATGGGTGCAGCACATCAACAAGGCACATGTATACATATGTAACAAACCTGCACCTTGTGCACACGCATCATAGAACTTACAAAGTATAATAATAAAAGAAAGCTCTTTAAATGTTTTAATCTTTTAAATCACATAGAAAATGAAAAGTGAAGTTATAAACCATTATTACAATACTACTTGCTTTTATAATTGTTCATGTATTTACTTTTATTAAGATTGTTATTTCTCTATATGCCTTCTAGTTACTGTCTAGTATCCTTTCAGTTCAACTTGCTAGGCTCCCCTAAGCATTTCTTATGGGACAAGTCTAGTGAAAACAAACTTCTTCAGCTTTTGTTTATCTGTAAATGCCTTAATTTCTCCCCTACTTTTGAAGGACAGTCTTACTATATATAGGGTGTATATATATATATATATATATATATATATATATGTCTTACTTTTTTTTCTTTTTGCACTTTGAATAAATTGACCCACTGACCTCCTGACCTTTAAAGTTTCTGATGAGAAATATGTAGATAATCTCATTAAGAATATCTTGTGTGTGATGAGTTGCTTCTCTGTTTTTAAGACTCTGTCTTCGTTTTTCAAATAATTAATTATTATATGTCTTGGCGTGGGTTTTCTTTTTTGAGTTCATCTTACTTGGAAGTTGTTAAGCTTATTGGATGATTATATCAATGTCTTCTATCAAATTTGGGGAGTTTTCAGTCATTATTTCTTCAAATATTCTCTCTGCCCACTTCTCCCTTCTCCTTCTGGAATTCCCAAAATATATATATTGTTCCATTAGGTCTATTAGATGGTATTCCACAGGTCCCTTAGGCTGTGTTCATTTTTCTTCAAATAATTTTTGACATGGCCTCCAAAACCATTCAATGGGAAAAAGACAGTCTTCAATAAATGGTGCTAGGGACACTAGATATTCACATGCAAAATAATCAAATTGGGCCCTTACCTAAAATCATATAGAAAAATTAGCTCAAAATGCATCAAAGGCCTAAATGTAATATCTAAGACATACAGTAAAAGCTTCATGAGATTGGATGTGGCAGTGATTTCTTGGATATGATACCAAAGACACAGACAGCAGTAGAAAAAATAAAAAATTGAACTTCATGAACATTTTTAAAAATTATGCATCAAAGACACTATCGACAGAATAAAAGGTGATCCACAGAAAGGGAGAAAATATTTGCTAATCATATATGTGATAAGGGATAAATAACCAGAGTATACAGAGAACTCCTAAAACTCAACAACAACAACAACAACAAAACAAACAACCTGATTCAAAAATAGACAAAGGATTTATGTAGTCGTTTCTCCAAAAAAGATATACAAATGGCTAATAAGCACATGAAAGGATACTTAGCATTACTAATCACTAGAAAAATGCAAATTAAAACTACAATAAGATAGCACCTCACATTATGATAATGAGACCAATGATAACAGCCTCATCAGAATGGCTACAAAAAAAAAAAAAAAAATCCCAGAAAACAACTAATGTTGGCAAGAATGTGGAGAAGTCAGAACCCTATGAACTACCGGTAAAAAGGTAAAATGGTACCACTGCTTGGAAAAGAATATGGTGATTCCTCCAGAAATTAAAAATGGAATTATCAGATGATGCAGCAGTTTCACCTCTGGGTAGATATCCAAAAAAAAATAGAAGGCAGGGTCTCAAAGAGATATCTGTATACCCATGTGTAGAGTAGCAATTTTTACAATAGCCAAGACATGGAAGTGACCCAAGTCATTGTCAACAGATAAATTGGTAAGCAAAAAGTAGTATATGCATAAGATGAAATATTATTGAACCTTAAAGAGGAAGAAAATTCAAACATATGCTACAACATGGATGAACCTTGAGGACGTTATGCTAAGTCAAAGAAACCAGTCACAAAAAGACAAATACTGTATGATTCCACTTCTACGAGGTATGTAGAACAGTCAAAATCATAAAAACAGAAAGTAGAATGATGGTTGTCCAGGGTTGGGTGGATGTAAGAGAATGGACATTCATTGTTTAATGGGTATAGAGTATCAGTTTTACAAGATGAAAGTGTTAGAGAAATGGATGATGCCAATGGTTGCACAGCATTATGAGTCTATTTAATACCACTGATCTGCATACTTAAAATGGTTAAGATGGTAAATTTTATGTTATGTATGTTTTACTAAAATAAGAACATTTAAAAACACACTTATTATGTAAAATAGAAGGTGTAAAAGTTTCTATTAGGATTTTGGCAATGTTTAGCTGAATACTCTGCTTCAGGGTCTCTCACAAGGCTGCAATCAAAGTTCAACTGGGGCAGAATTTGCTTCCAAGAGCATTCATTACAGGCAAGACTCAGTTCAATGTGGATTGTTGTATTAAAGATCTCAGTTCTTCGCCCGTACTTCGCCAGAGGCTACCCTCAAATTTTGCTCTGTGGACCTCTCTAACACGGCAACTTGTTTCATGAAACATGGAAAGATACTCTGCTAGGAAGATAGAAGTTAAAATTCTCTGTAATCGAATAACAAAAGTGACATCTCATCACTTTTGCTGTATCGTATAGGTTAGAAGCAAGTCAGTAAATCAGCCTGCACTCATGGAGAGAAGATTACCTGAATGTGTGAACGCTAGGAGGTAGGATTATTGAGGGCCTCTTAGAAACTACCTATCACACTTTTCTAAATTCCCACCACTTCTCTAACAGGTGGTTTCCAGTGTAATCATCCAATGTACATGTTTGTATTAAAAAAAAAAGATCATGTTATTTCTTTTTTTTTTTTTTTTTAATACTTTATGTTCTAGGGCACATGTGCACAACGTGCAGGTTTGTTACATATGTATACATGTGCCATGTTGGTGTGCTGCACCCATTAACTCGTCATTTACATTAGGTATATCTCCTAATGCTATCCCTCCCCACTTCCCATACCCCATGACAGGCCCTGGTGTGTGATGTTCCCCTTCCTGTGTCAAAGTATTCTCATTGTTCAATTCTCACCTATGAGTGTGAACATGCGGTGTTTGTTTTTTTGTTTGTTTGTTTGTTTTTTAGTAAACAAAAATTATATTAGATCTAGTTATTGGTTTTAGAATTTTGTTTTTTTTTTTTTTGTCCTTGCAGTAGCTTGCTGATAGTTTTCCCTTTAGAAACTGGCAGAAGACAGGGATGCCCTCTCTCACCACTCCTATTCAACATAGTGTTGAAGTTCTGGCCAGGGCAATCAAGCAAGATAAAGAAATAAAGGGTATTCAATTAGGAAAAGAAGAAGTCAAATTGTCCTTGTTTGCAGATGACATGATTGTCTATTTAGAAAACCCCATCGTCTCAGCCCCAAATCTCCTCAAGCTGATAAGCAACTTCAGCAAAGGATCATGTTATTTCAAACCTTTGTGTCTTTGTAAACTTGCCTTCTGCCTTCAGTGGTCCCCTAATCTGATCACTTGACTAACCTCTCTATTTTTTTCTTCATTTACTTACACTAGTTAAATTTAAATGCACTGCCTTTGTGTTCTCATAGCACCTTGTTCAAATACATATTGTTGCTCTTAACCCTGGAATCTAATTGTTTATTTATTCATCTCATTCCCTAAACTATTCATCTCCTGAAGCCCATATTCTTACTACAGTGTTTGAACCTTAGCACAGTGTCTGAAACATTATGATTACTTAATTGATATATCTGGGGCAAATGAGTGAGTATTATTTTCATCTTATAGATTAGGGAATTAAGACAAAATAAATCAGGGGGTTATTCAATATCTTACAGCTTATAAACTAGAAAGCCAATTTTCAAATAGACGCTCTTTATACATAGAAAGATGGATCCTGACTCAGTTTGATATTTGTATTATAGTCCCTATTGTTATTATTACTAGTAATATTCTATTTTATGTCAGCTGACTTCTTTTCCCTTGCACATAAGCAAGCTAGGGTCTCCTATAATTAAAGTAAGTTGGAAGTAGGAAGAAGATATTTTCTTGACCTTGATGTTCTTCTAGGTTACATTTTAACTTGTTTTCTTATTCTCAAACATCCTCAAATTTATCATTATAGTTTTCCAAGTTTCATTGCAACTCCTATTTTTTGAGCTTCATCCTTACCATTTTGTTAACAGCTGTGCTAAGTTGTCTAGTGGTTATGTGCATGTGTGTATATGTGTGTGGTGGTGTTGTTATGGCTGTTGTTGATACTTGCTTATATGTTTTCACTGAGTTCAGTTTAATTCTGGTTATTATTGACATTCCTTCTTGAAATACTTTTTTCTGTGGCATTAAGATTAGTATTTCTCCCACCCATCCAACCACCCCCTTCCTCTCCTACCATTTAATACCTCTCACTTAACTTGGAGGCCTTTTCCAAAACTCAATAATCATGTTGCTTTCATCTCATCTCAGTGCTTCAAGTAGATATTTTATGATAATTTCTCAATTTATATTTCAAATAATCCCTCATTTCAAAATTATACTGTGTATAATTTCATAAAAGACCTTTTTACTTGAATATTATATTATCAGCGGAAACCCCTTCATTCTATTTTTTTCAGCTTCCATTCTACCAGTAACCATACCTCTTTCCCATACTAGTCAACACTTGTTTATGCCCTAACTTTTTTGAGTCTGGTCTTTTAAATCCTACAACGCTACCTTGTATAACACTCTGAGAAACTGATGACAGACAACTCATCCTAGATTGTTTATCACTCTCCTTTTTATAACCTTCAGTGGTTATCAGTTTGTACATGATTACATCCACATTTCTTCATTCCTTAAAGTCTCAGTGTTTTCATCTGCAAAGGAGGGGAGTGATATACTCTAATTTCTGAGATGGAAGACTAGATTGATATAAAATAGACATCTGGCTCATAGTAAATACGCAATAAATACATAAACTGTTTTTAGTTTCTAAAATGCAGTTTTTACTTCAGCAGTCAAGTCTATTCACTGCCTTATAAATTTGCCTGGCACACTTAGGCTTCAGTGACTTCCCCTACATAATTACTTCTACGACATTTTATAGTCCCCTTAAATAATCAAATTCCAGTTATTCTTCAAAGTAATGATCTCATTCTGCCTCCTCCTTAAAGCCTTATCCATTTTGCAGTGAATGAGCTATTCTTCCTCTGTAACCATTTAACAGGTAAAGGTATTGTCTGTATCACTCAGTTGACTCTTAGCAGATTCTGTGCTTTGTTACAAATGGTTCCAGAGCATGCAATTTGTCTCTCTACCTAAGCTTCAAGAGCCTAAGCTTCTTGAAGGCAGGAGGAAATGTGTGTTCTCTTTATTATCTCCTGTTCTTTAGAACAGAACAATTATCTGGCTTATCTGTCATTTGTCCCTACATGCCCCAAATGCTCTAGTCATCCTAGTCTCTTTGGCAAATCTGCCATGACATACTTACATATTCGGTCATGATGTTCCTACAATGTCCTTCCTTCTGTATTCATTTGAACTCTTTCTTTCAAGTCTCATCTTCTCCATGAAGTCTACTTAAATATTTCAATCCCCATATTCTTTCTCCACTAAAATTCTACAGTTACATGGTCACTACAAGGGCCATGACATGTACTTCTGAATCCTGTGTGGCATTTGACACTCTGTCTAGGACTTACTAATGAATGTTTATTGGTTGGTTGATTGATCAATAAGCATAATTTTCCTTTTATTTTATCATATTTTTATTTTATAAAAATATAGCCTAACAACATGTAAACTATTATTACCACGAAGAGTAGTCAGAGAGAAGACTATGTTCTAGGCCTATGGTTAAAAGGCGTAACACACCTGTTTTCTCATAAGGATGCCAAATTAACATATACTTTCTTAAAAGATGTTAAGTCAAAATATCTCTTAGGTGGGTAAAACATTTCATTAATGTGATATAAATTATTTCCCCTACAAATATACCAAACACTTAAGTTTTGTATATGTGGATTTTACTTTATAAAAAAATGTTTTCCCGAATTGCACTGTTACAGAGATTTGCTTTCCTTCTAGGTGAGTCATCTTTTCATAATGATTCATAATCTTTTACAGAGTCCCTTAAAATCAGAATCTCTTTCATAAAAAACAAATTTAAGGGGAAAAACACTTTTGTGCATTTCCCATCAATTGTAAATAGATTCAAAGTGGTTGTTGAGATACATGGGTTTGACATCACCCTTAGAGACAGAAGGATAAGGGAAAAAAATGAAACAAACTTTTGTGTGCTAATGATCTTGCTATTCATTTACTCATTTAACACTACATGAATCTTAATGTAAACAGCTTCTGAAGGTGCTCATTTATAGGAAAACACTTTAGAACCCATTAGAAAGGAAAGAGTTATCTAGCCAATAATGAGATATGCAGAAAAGTGTCAGGAATGTCTACTTCTTTGTTTGCAATAGCAGCAAGACTATGTCAAATCTATTGTTATTCTAATCTAGAGCCATGTTGTATAAAGCAAGGTTTGGCCAACTATAACCCATGGACCAAATTCCTCTCTTTCACCTGTTTTTGTAAGTAGTTTTATTGGTACATAGACACATCCATGCATTTATATATTGTCTACAGCCATTTTCACAATACAGAAGCAGAGGTGAGTAGTTCAACAGAGACAACAACATCTAAAATACTTACTGTCTGGCCCTTTATACAAAAGGTTTACCAAACTGTACTTTAAAATATATTATGTAAAATTCTTAATCTGGGGTTTACCTGATGAATACATGCTATCTCTATCCTCATCAAGGAATTTGGAGAATCAATGAAAAGGACAATGGGACTGAAAATGTGCATTTGTAATGAATTAACTAGTAATGCTTATCAAACATACGTGGCTACTGTTGTAATTTCTGGTATTATCATTATTGGTCAAATTTATTAAGCTTCTATTATGTGCCAAGACCTTATATGCAGTATCTCATTTATTCCACAAAAAATCTTTGTAACATAGATACTATTTATTATAATGTCAATTTTTGAAATGATGAAACTGAAGAGCAAAGAGCTAAAGTAACTTGCCCAGAGTTACACACTAAGGACAGGCAAGAGTCAAAAACCAAATCTATTCAAATCTACAATTCATATTTTAAACTCTATGTTCAGTAGACACCCTACAAATTGGGGAAAGAAACAAAGGACTGTAGAAAACTCAATTTCTGCCTGATCCTGCAGTAAGCTGTCTAAACAGTTGCTTATATTGCAGACAAAACAAATATATTTGGAGAGTAAACATATCTGATAACAATAACTTAAGCATACCCTTAAAATAACCCTGTATGGTAGATGCACCTGAATATGTGTTCTGAGCTAAGGAATCAGGAGTGGCCAACCTGGAGATTTGTTCCTTGTCCATGAGGAGCATCTGAGCCTTCAATCCATCCTGTGGAACACAGGCTATACAGAGGATTAGGGCCCTGAGTTTTGGGTTAAATGAAGGCTGTCAGTTGGAGGTCATTAAAGGGAAGGTATTAAGTGAAAATGCTACACAAACCGCATGCTGTTTGTAAGTGGTTGTCATTTTCCTGCCCAGCCCACTGCCACTTGGCTGTGCCATTATCTTGTACAGCCCATTACCACTGGACTGCAGGAAGGCAGATACATAAGTCCCACCACCAGTGGACTGTATATAAGGTGGATATCTTGTCCAGTCTGCTACCACTGGACTGTTTCTTTATGTAAGACAGTTCTCCTATCCTGCTCTCTGCTACTGGACTATCTTCCCTGTATATAATCCCCTAATAAAACCCCATGTCTTGTTAGCTCACTTTGGGCCTCTTCTTGAGTGTCTTGAACCTGATGCCTTCCTTATTGAGGTTAATAGGGGTTCGGCACATCATCATACATTGATTGTGGGAGACACTTGAGGCATTGTAAATGTATTATTCTATCTAATTTCCATATCAACCTTGGAACTGAGCTCCATTATCCACCACTTTTTACAAATGAAAAGAGAAAAGATTAGGTCACTTGTTGAAGGTCACACAGAAAATAACAACAGGTTCTCTGTTAAATCACTCTATAGTGTTCTACCCAATAGTCAATAAACAATACCTACACAACCAAAGCTTCAAACAACTTTTAAGTTTCTCACTCGTAAATATTAGCAGATATCCAAGAAACATTAGACATTAAGGAAATATTCTAACACAAAAACAAGCAAACAAAAAGGAAGTAATCAAAGAGATTGAGGGAGCAAGATGGGGAATAGAAGTCTCACTGATTGTCTTCCATCCCACAAGGATACCAAGTTAACAACTATCTACAAAGAGAAAAACACTTTCGTAAGAATCAAAAAACAGATGAGCATGCATCACCAAAAATCAGGTGAGTGCCTGGTTTTAACTCTGTATCACTGAAAGAGGCACTGAAGAGATAGAAAAAACAGTTTCAAATTGTCAGCACCACCACTCCCCCACTCCATCGGCAGTGGCAGTGTGGTATGCAGAGCATCTCTGGGTACTGGGAGAGGTCACAGTAACGGTGAGGCATTGAACTCAGTGCTGCTGTCCTGTTAGAGCAAAAAGGAAAAGTGAACCATACTCTGTTGATGCCTGCCCATGGAGAAAGCATTTAAACCAGCCCTAGCTGGAGGGGATCGCTGATCCCAGAGAACCAAACTTGAGTTTCTGAAAACTTTATTATCGTGGGCTAAGTGCTTTGTGCTCTAAATAAACTGGAAAGGCATGCTAGGCCATAAGAACTGTAACTCATAGTAAAGTCCTAGTACTAAACTGGACTTAGAGACAGTGGATTTGGGGGGCATATTACCTACTAAGATACCAACTAGGATGGCTAAGAGAGTGCTGGCATCACCCCTCCCATAACCCTAGTCTGTACAACTCATGGCTACAAAAGAGAACCATTCCTTCTGTTTGAGGAGAGGAGATGGAAGAGTGGGAAGAACTAGTCTTACATCTTAGATACTACCTCAGCCACGGCAGGAGAGGGCACCAGTCAGAGTTGTGAGGCCCACAATCCAGGATCCAGCTCCTGGATGACATTTCTAGACACACCCTGGGCCATTGCCTTGGATGAAAAGGCCCAGTACTGGTATCACCTACTAGCTAAAGAGACTTTGGGCCCTAAATAATCAGCAGTGATAACTAGGTACTAAGTTGAGGGCCTTGGGTGAGCCTCTGAGACTTGCTGGCTTCAGGTGAGACTCAGCACATTTCTAGCTGTGGTGGCTATGGGGCAAAATTCCTTCTGCTTGAGAAAAGTAGAGTGCAAAGTAAAGGGGACTTTGTTTTGCACCTTAGGTACTGATGCAGAAGCAGGGCAGGGAGGTGCTGGGAGGAGAAGGCTAGTCCCTGGCAAGGGTGCCACCCCCAGGCCTGTGCCCATGGACCTAGGTGAAGACGGGCACTCCTACCTTGGTGCCCAAATGTTGCATTTCCCAAGGCCACCTGGCCTGCCATGCTCCCATCATGTGCCTATAAAAACCCTGAGACCCTGGCAGGCACACACACAGGCAGCTGGACACCGAGAGGAGCATATCAGCAGAGGAACACATGGGCAGCTGAATGTCAAGAGGAACACACCAGCATAGGAGCACACCACCACAGGAGCACATCACCACGTTGACAGGTCATTAACAGGTGGAATGACATGGAATTTGGCTGGGGCAGTCGGAGGAGAGCCTGGGCTGTCAAGTGGCCCGACCCCAGGGGAAAACATGTACCTTCTGGCTCCACAGTCTGCTGAGAGCTAATTCCACTCATGAAAACCTTGCAGTCATTCTCCAAGCCCATATGTGATCCAATTCTTCCCATACACCAAGCCAAGAACCCTGTGATACAGAAAGCCCTCTATCCTTTCAATAAGACAGGGGTCTAATTGAGTTAACTAACAGAAGCTGCTGATGGACAGCTAAACTAAAAGAGCACCCTGTAACACATGCCCACTGGGGCTTCAGCTGTAAGCATTCACCCCTAGACACTGCCATGGAGTCAGAGCCCCAGAGCCTGCCCGTCTGTATGCTCCCCTAGAGGTCTGAATAGTGAGACACTGAAGAAGTGAGCCATACTCTCATCACACACCCTGCAAGGGGGACAAGGGAACTTTTCCCATTTCAATACTAGCATGGCCACAGGGGAGTAGAGCACCAAGTGGGCTCTTTGGATCCCTGATTTCAGGACTTGAATCTTGGACAGCATCTTTGGACCTGCCCAGGGCCAGAAGGGAGCCCAATGCCCTGAAAAGTGACTTCCAGGCCGGACAGTATTCACCACAAGCTGACTTCAGAGCCCTTGGGTAGCACCTTGGGATGTGCCCTGGGCCAGAAGGGAGCTCACCATCCTTGGGCCTTAAGGGAACATCAGCAGTAGTGTGGCAGTATTCCCTGTGACCTGGGTGGCAGTGGCTACAAGGTGAGGCTCCTCTGCCTTTGGAAAGGGTGGGGAACAGCACGAAGGATCGTGTCTTGTGGATTGAGTGCCAGCTCAGCCACAGTACAATAGAACACCAAGTAGATTTCTAAAGTTTTTGACCCTAGTCCCTGTCTTCCAGATGGCACCTTGGACCTCGGACCCACCTGTGTCCTGGGGGAGCTTGCCACCCTAAAGGGAAGGACAGTTCACAGTTTTGGCAGGTTTTTCCACCTGCTGATTGCAGAGCCCCATGGCCTTGAGCAAACATAGGCTGTAGCCAGGGAGTGGTTACAGTAGACCTTGAGGGAGACCCAGTGCCGTGCTGGCTTCAGGTATGACTCAACATAGTCATAGGGGTGGTGGCCATAGAAGTGGTGGCCACAGGGGTGTTTGTGCCACTCCACCCCAGGTTTAGGTGGCTCAGAATAGAAAAAGACTCCATTTGTTTGGAAGAAGTGGAAGGAAGAGACCAAAGATCTCTGTCTAGTAATCTAGAAAATTCTCCTGAATCTTGTCCGAGAACATCAAAGCAATTTCTCTACAGGCCTGCAAGAACCAGTGTTACCAGGTTTGCAGTACTCCCTAAAGCAAATGCAGCTTGGATCACAAACCCAAGTTTTTTAGAATATATGGAAAGCATTCCCAAGAGATACAGGTACAAACAAACCCTAACAGCGAAGACTGCAGTAAATCCATAACTTATAAATGTCCATTCACCAAAGAACATCTACTAGCATCAACACCATCCAGGAAAATGACCTCACCACATAAACTAAATAAGCCACTAGTAACCAATCCTGAAGAAACAGAAATATGTAATCTTTTGAACAGGGAATTAAAAATACCTGTGTTGAGGAAACTCAAAAAATTCAAGATAACACGCAGAAGGAATTCAGAATTCTATCAGAAAAAAATAAACAAAGCTATTGAAATAACTAAAAAGAATCAAGCAGAAATTCTGGAGTTGAAAAATGCATCAGAGTCCTTTAAGAGAAGAATTGATCAAGCACAAGAAAGAATTAGTGAGCTTGAATACAGTCTATTTGGAAATACACAGTCAGAGGAGACAAAAGACAAAAGAATAAAAAACAATGATGCACACCTACAGGATCTAGAAAATCACTTCAAAAGGACAAATCTGAGTTATGGGCCTTAAAGAGAAGGTAGAGAAAAAGATAGGAGCACAAAGTTTATTCAAAGAGATAGAGGACTTCCCAAACCTAGAGAAAGATATCAATATCCAAATACAAGAAGGTTATAGAACACCAAGCAGACTTAACCCAAAGAAGATTACCTCAAGGCACTTAATAATCAAACTCCCAAAATCAAGCATAAGGAAAGAATCCTAAAAGCAACAAGAGAAGAAAAACAAATAACATACAATGGAGTTCCAATATCTCTAGCAGGAGACTTTTCAGTGGAAATATTACAGTCCAGGAGAAATAATATGTCATATTTAAAGTATGGAAAGAAAAAAAATACTTTAGAATAGTATATCCAACAAAAATATCCTTCAGACATGAAAGAGAAATAAAGACTTTCCCACACAAACAAAAGCTGAGATATTTCATTAACACCAGACCTGTCCTACAAGAAATGCTAAAGACAGTACTTCAATCAGAAAGAAAAGAATGTTAATTAGCAATAGGTAACCACCTGAAGGTACAAAACTTACTAGTAATAGTAAGTTCACAGGAAAACACAGAAACATTATAACATTGTAACTGTGGTGTATAAACTACTCATCCTAAGTAGAAAGACTAAATGACCTGATCAAAAATAATAACTACAATGATTTTTTCAAGGTGGGTAGTACAATAACATATAAATGGAAACAACAAAAAGTTATAAAGCAGGGACAATATTAAGGCATCGAGTTTTTATTAGGCTTCTTTTTGCTTGTTTGTTTATTCAAACAGCATTAACTAGTTATCAGGTTAAAATAATGGGTTATAAGATAGCATTTGCAAACCTTGTGGTAACCTGAAACCAAAATACAATGGATATACAAAAAATAAAAAGCAAGAAACTGAATCATATTACCAGAGAAACTAATCTTCACTAAAGGAAGACAAAAAGGAAAGAAGGAAGAGAAGGCCACAAAACAATGAGAAAACAAATAACAAAATGGCAGGAGTAAGTCCATACTTATCAATAATAACATTGAATGTAAATAGACTAAACTCTCCAATCAAAAGACATAGGGCCTGGCGCGATGGCTCATGCCTGTAATCCCAGCACTTTGGAAGGCCAAGGTGGGTGGATCACCTGAGGTCAGGAGTAAAACAAAAAAACAAAACAAAACAAAACAAACAAACAAAAAAGACATGGAGCGGCAAAATGGATGAAAAACAAAATCCATTGTTCTATTACCTACAAGAAATATCTTGCACCTAAAATTGCACACATAGACTAAAAATAAAGGGATGGATAATCATATTCCAGGCCAATAGAAACCACAAAAAGAGCAAGAGTAGTTATACTTATATCAGACAAAATATATTAAAATATACATTATATATAAACATATTATATATCATAATAATATGAAAATATATATTATATGTTACTTCAAGACTAAAACTGTAAGAAGAGACAAAGAAGGTCACTACATAATAGTAAATGGGCCAATTTAGCAAGAGGACATAACGATTCTAAATATATATGTACCCAACATGGAGCACTCAGATAAAGAAAGCAAATATTACTAGAGCTAAAGAGAGAGACAGGCTTCAATACAATAAGAGCTGGAGATTTCAACACCCCACTTTCAGCATTGGACATATCTTTCAGACAGAAAAACAACAAAGAAACATCAGGCTTAATCTGCACTACAGAACAAAAGGACCTAATAAATATTTACAGAACATTTTATCCAAGAGCTGCAGAATACACATGCTTTTCCTCAGCAGATGGATTATTCTCAAGGATAGACCATATGTTAGGTCTCAAAAAAGTATTAAAAATGCAAAAAATTGAAATAATATCAAGCATATTCTCTGACCATAATAGAATAAAGCTAGAAGTTAATAACAAGAGGAATTCTGGAAATTATACAAACACATGGAAATTAAAAATATGCTTCTGAATGATCAATAAGTCAGTGAAAAAATTAAAAAGGACATTGAAATTTTTTTGAAACAAATAATAATGGAAACATAACATACCAAAACCTATTGGGATACAGCAAAAGCAGTACTAAGAGGGAAGTTTATAGCAATAATGTGCTTGCACCAAAAAAAGAGAAAAACTCCAAGTAAACAATCTAAAAATGCACCTTAAAGAACTAGAAAAGCAAGAGCAAACCAAATCCAAAATTAGTTGAAAAAAAGAAATAATACAGATCAGAGCAGAAATACATGATATTGAAGTGAAGCAAACAATACAAAAAGACCAGTGAAAGAAAAAGTTGGTTCTTTAAAAGGTTAAAGAAAATTGGCAAAACTTAGCCAAACTAAGAAAAAAGAGAAAATATCCAAATGAATAAAATCAGAGATGAAAAAGCAGACATTACAACAGATACTGCCTAAATTCAAAGGATCTTTTGTGGCTAGAGCAACTACATGCCAATAAATTGGAAAATCTAGAATAAATAAACTAATTCCTAGACACATAAACTCTTCCAAGGTTGAACCAGAAGAAATCCAAAACCTGAACTGACCAATATCAGGTAATGAGATAAAAGCTATATGAAACATTATCCCAGGAAAGAAAATCCCAGGACCTGATGGCTTCACTGCTGAATTTTATCAAACATTAAAAAAAGAACTAATACCAATCTTATTCAAACTATCCTGGAAAATAGAGGAGGAAGGAAGATTTACAAACTCATTCTGCGAGGCCAGTATTACCCTGATACCAAAACCAAAGACACATCAAAGAGAGAAAACTATAGGTCAACATCTCTGATGAATATTGATACAAAAATCCTCAAACAATACCAGCAAACTAAATTCCACCATACATTAAAAAGATCATTCATCATGGCCAAGTGGGATTTATCCCAGGGATGTAACGAAGGATAAAAACTGTAAGACCATTTCAATTGATGCTGAAAACCATTTGATAAAATTCAACATTGCTTTGTGACAAAAAAAAAAAAAAAAAAAACCCTCAAAAAACTGATTATACAAGGAATATACCTCAACATAATGAAAGCTATATATGACAAACCCACAGCTGCTATCATCCTGAATGGGGAAAAGATGAAATCCTTTTCTCTAAAATCTGGAACACACCAAGGATGGCCACTTTACCACTGTTCAGTATAGAACTGGAAGTCCTAGCTAGAGCAATCAAACGAGAGAAAAAAATAAAAGACATCCAGATTGGAATGGAAGAAGCCAAATTATCCTCGTTTGACGATAATATGATCTTATATTGGAAAAACCTAGACTCCACCAAAAAACAAGTAGAACTGTTAAGCAAATTCATAAAGTTGCAGGATACAAAATCAACACAAAAAATCAACAGCATTTCTATATGCCAACAGTGAATAATGTGAAAAATAAATTTAAAAAATAATCTCATTTACAATAGCCACACATGAAACTAAATACCTAGAAATTAATCAAAGAAGTGAAACATTTCTATAATAAAAACTATCAAATACCAATGAAAGAAATTGAAGAAGATACCAAGAAATGGAAAAATATTTTATGTTCATGGATTGGAAGAATCATTATTATTAAAATGTCCATACTACCCAAAGTGATCTACCCAAAGTAAGATTCAATACAATCCTTATTGAAACACCAATGACATTCTTCATAGAAATGAAAAAAGAATCATAAAATTTACATGAAAGCACAAAAGACCCAGAAAATCCAAAGCTATCCTAAGCAAAAAGAACAAGACAGAAAAAAAAAATTCACATTACCTGACATCAAATTATACTATACACAGCATAGTACTGACATGAAAACAGACATATAAACCAATGAAACAGAACGGAGAACCCAGAAACAAATCCACACACCTATAGTGCACTTATTTTTGACAATGGTGCCAAGAGCATGCACTGGGGAAAAGATAGTCTCTTCAATAAATGGTACTGGGAAAACTGGCTATCCATATGCAGAAGAATGAAACTAGAACTTTATCTCTTACCATATACAAAAATCAAATTGAAATGGATTAATGACAAAAGACCTCAAACTCTGAAGCTACTTTAAGAAAACATTGGGAAAATTCTCCAGGACATTTGTCTGGGCAAAAAATATATTAAGCAAGACCCCATAAGCACAGGCAGCCAGAGCAAAAATATACACATAGGATCTCATCAAGTTAAAAAGCATGTGCACAGAACAGGATACAATCAACGGAATGAAGAGACAACCCACAGAATGGGAGAAAACATTTGCAAACTACCCAACTAGCAAGGGATTAATAACCAGAACATATAAGGAACTCAAACAACTCTGTAAGAAAAAGCATACAAATCTGATCAAAAATGGGCAAAAGATTTGAATAACCATTTCTCAAAGGAAGACATACAAATGGCAAACAGGCATATGAAAAGGTGCTCAACAGAGGAATGCAAATCAGAACTATAATGAGATATCATCTCACCCCAGTTAAAATGGCTTATGTCCAAAAGACAAGCAATAACAAATGCTGGCAAGGATGTAGAAAAAGAAAACATTTGTACATTGTTGGTGAGAATGTAAATTAGTACAAACACTATGGAGAACAGTTTGAAGGTTCCTTAAAAGACTCAAAAAGAGCTACCACATGAACCAACAATCTTACTACTGGGTATATACCCCCAAAGCAAGGAAATCAATATATTGAAGAGATACCTGCACTCCCACATTGAAGCACTGTTCACAATAGCTATGATTGGGAAGTGACTTAAGTGTCCATCAACAGATGAATGGGTAAAGAAGATGTAGTACATACAGACAATGGAGTACTATTAAGTCAGAAAAAGAAATGAGATTCAGTCATTTTCAACAACATAGATGAAACTGGAGATCATTATGTTAAGTGAAATAAGCCAGGCTCAGAAAGACAAACATCACATGTTCTCACTTATTTGTGGGATCTGAAAATCAAAACAATTTAACTCATGGATGTAGAGAGAAGAATGGTAACCAGAGTTGGGGAGGGTAGTTGGGGTTGGCTGGGAGGCAGGAATTGTTAATCGGTGTGAAAACACAGAATAATAAGACCTGCTATTTGATAGCACAACAGGGTGACTTTAGTCAATAAGAGCTTAATCATACATAAAATAGCTAAAGTAATGTGATTGGATTGTTTGTAACACAAAGGATAAATGCTAGAGGGGATGGATAATCCATTCTCCATGCTGTGCTTATGTCACATTGCATGCCTGTATCAAAACATCTCATGCACTCCATAATTATATATACCTACTATGTACCCACACAAATTAAAACTTTGAAAAAAATTTTAAAACAGACAGTGATAAAAATTTTAAAATACCAATAATTACTATACAGGGAAAGTAAGAAAAGATGTTTTATCTATGAAACACAAACAGGATGTTAATTTTTCAAAGGGGGGTATCCAAATCACAAGAACTAGGTTCTGGAAAATAAAAATATGAGAGAACAAGTTCAACAGGAGAAGTAGAACAAATAAACAATAACAGAAATAGGGGAATGAAAATAACAGAAAAAAGTAATATTACAAGATTAGAACACTCAACATGCATTAGTATTGCCAGAAATTATCAAAGAAATAATTTAAGACAGTTTTTCGGAACTGATGGATATGTTTCCAAAATGAGTGACCAGCAGTGAAAAAAGACCCACATTAATAGACATCATCACTAAAATTAATAGGATTAAACATAAATAAAACTGGAACACTTCCACAGAGAGAGAGAGAAAAAAGTGAGTTCACATTTAAAATACTTTACAACAGAATAACACAATTTCTCAGCAACATCAGAAGCTTAAAGAAAACTGAACAAGCTATTCTTTATTTTCTGCATGAATTGTAAATTCTGAGTCATGTTAAAAATTTCCACTAGGATTTTCACGTAGCTAGCTTCTCTTTGTGTAGCTAACAGTTTTGCCTTGACTGCTTTGATCCTATTTTCTTGGTTGTATAACGTTTTATCTGTCATTTTTTCATGGTTTGTTGTACCTTGGCTTTTTCATTATATTATGTATTCTTCTTGTCCTTTTTAAATCATCGTACATTGAATTCAATGTTAATATTAGTAAGGTCACCTCTATTCTGCAAGTTAGTACATTTTTTAGAAGTTTTGCCACTTCATAATTTTCAACAGCCTGATTTTTTTTTTAGAAATGTATTATGAACACTAAAAATATTTAAATACATTTGACCATATATTTCTCTGGCAATATCAAAAGCTGAAAAGTGTCCATGATAGTTCTCATACTCCTCAACTCCCACCAAAAATTAATGAGAGTTTTAATTTTAAGTTTCATAATAAAGTGTTCCTATTGACTTATTAAAAAAAAAAAAGAACCGTGAAAATATTTCAGCAAGTGAGAAAAAGATCTTATTATTGTTTTAGAATAATAATTCTGGAACTAATGAATATACATTGTACATTTGAGAATTGTTTTTGGAGGGTGAGGCAATTCTTGCTAAGTAGTGAATGTAATAGTTACAGGAGAGATGATAATTACTTGATCTAAGACTGTTCAAGTGGGAATTGAGAGATGATTAATTGGATAATAGGTCAAAGAAGGTGGAGGTGGGAGGCTGTCTAAGATGATGTTGGGATTTCTATCTTGGTTAACTGCAGGATGATAATGGCATTAATTACCATAGAAAATAATAGCAAAAGATAATGTTGTTCATATGTTGATTTGAAGTATCTCAGGAACCAGCACTTTACCTTACAGATTCAAATAGAGGCTTATAAAGTAATGAATCAGTCTTAATGTAAAATTTTCCTCTAGTCCTCCCTTGACCTAGTACCTGGATTCAGTAACTAGACTTTTACCCAACTGATCCTGTTACTAAGTACCCATTAGACTTTCCTCCAATTTCGAAGATAAAGGTGCTTCCTCTAATCTTCACAGTTCATTGAAAATATGCTACCTATTAATCTCTGCTGTGGCCTGTTTGTGTGTCCTCCAACTTCATGTTGAATCCCTAACCTCTTAGGTGATAGGGTTAAACAACAAAAATATAGTGATAGTATTAAGGTGAGAGTATTAAGAGGTGGGCCTTTGGGAGGTGATCAGAGGGATCTGCCCTCAGGAGTGGGATTATTGCCCTTATAAAGAAGCCTGAGAGAGCTTGTTTGCCACTTTCATCATGTGAAGACACAGTGAAAAACTACTATCTGTGAATCAGGAAATGGGTTTCACCGAACAACAAATCTGCCAGTGACTTGGTCTTGGGCTTTCCAGCCTCTAGAACTGTGAAAAATAAAATTTTGTTGTTCAGAAGTCTAGAATGTTTTCTTACAGAAGCTGAAATGGACTAAGACAATCTCCTAATCCTAACTACTCATTTTTATGGATCTCTTGTTATCTCCTGACCAGTATCAGTTAAGATTCTTGCATGTAAGCAACAGAAGCCAACTTGAGCTAACATATGGTATTCAGTGACATAATAATGATAGGTACCATAAAGACTAAGTAGGAAAGCCAGAAAATCAGACTTAGGAAAGGGTCGGACCCCATCGGAGGCTGTGCAATGAGAACCACACCGCAGAGCCAACAAAGGGTTGATTAGAAACCAGCTTCTGTCCTGCTGCCATGATGCTTCAGAACACTGTAGCCACTGACGCAGAGACTTGGAACCCCTGCTCCAGGGGGCTGATGCCAATATTGCTCTGTGAATATTATCTAAACACCACTTGCATCTTTCCCTCCAGGTCCAAATGCCCTGACAGGTGTGTGTTGTGGCTATGCCTAGGCCACATATTTGTGTCTTTCATGTCTGGTATGGAAATAGAGATGACTCTCCCTCTTTCACTTCCTTAGTGAAAGGAGCACACTGTGTCCCACTAAATTATTCAACAGGTACTTATTGAGTATACACTGTGCACCAGTTCTAAGCACTGGGATACAGTAGTGAACAAAATAAACCAAAATCCCTGTCCTCATAGACTTATAGGATGACAATGAAAGGAAGTTTTTGCCATATGATTGCCCAAAGCTTGTTTTCTAATCTGCTATGAATTAGTGTTTGCAAAGATTCAAACTCCAAACAAATGACTGATTTTCTGAGCTCTATGTTTCCTAAAAATTGGGGTCGGCTGCAAGGTTTGAGACACTATCTTATAATGCATATGTCCTAAAAGTTTGGAAAACTTAAAAAGCAGCCATTTAATTCCTCAGCTTGGCACTTAAAACAAGTTTAGTCCCTTTGACTCCGACACAATGTCTCATGTCAATCCTATGCTTCTGTTTAACTTGTATGATATGATTACAGTTTGAACTGGCCAGACGTATTTCTTTTGAATCTTTGACAATTTTTCAGTTCTTATTTTATATGTACAGGCAAATTATCAAATATTCTACAAACTGATCCTTACCTATGTAGGTTCAATCCTAGAGCTTTCTGTGAAAGAAGCTCTCAGCCATCCCTCACTCAATCTTCCAACTGGAAAGAAAAGTGCAGTTGGTTTGTTAATCACTTCAGAACATTTAGGGTCCTTTACACAGTTATAAGAGATATGAACACTTAAATATTATGTACAAGGGTTTCTAATCCCAGTCCCCTGCAACACAAAAAGAGGGAAGCTGAGGGGCTTGATGCTGAAATCCATAATTAGCAATGAAGTATTCCACAAAAAAAAGATATAATGAAGGAGAGTCAAGTATAGACTTAGTCATAGTATAGACTTAGTCATAGCAATAATACTTCAATAATGCTTAAGGGGTGAGTAGCCTCTGGAGACTGGACTATGAGCCTAACCAGCATGGATACTATGATGGTTAATACTGAGTGTCAACTTGGTTGGATCGAAGGATGCAAAGTATTCATCCTGGGTGTGTATGTGAGGGTGTTGCCAAAGGAGATTAACATTTGAGTCAGTGGGCTGGGGAAGGCAGACCCACCCTTAATCTGGAGGGCACCAACTAATCAGCTGCCAGCGAATATGATGTAGGCAGAACAACGTGAAAAGGCAAGACTGCCCTAGCTTCCCAGCCTACATTTTTCTCCCATGCTGGATACTTCCTGCCCTCAAACACAGGACTCCAAGTTCTTCAATTTTGAGACTTGAACTGGCTCTCCTTGCTCTTCAAGCTTGCAGATGGCCTATTGTGGGACCTTGTGATCATGCCAGTTAATACTTAATAAACTCGCCTTTATAGGGATGTGTGTGTGTGTGTTTGTGTGTGTGTGTGTGTGTGTCTATTATTAGTTCTGTCCCTCTAGGGAACCCTGACTAGTACAGATACCTTGTCTATATGGGGAAATGCAATCCAACTTTGAAGCAACTCAATTAACCAACGAATTTCTGGAAGGCAGTCTTTCACCATTCTTCTTTTCAAGACTGGTCTTACAAAAGTTCTTGCCCTTACAAAACAACCAAACCCTTCAAAAGGAGAAAATAAGTGTTTCTCAGGTCCAGATGTCAAAATAACAGCAAAGTCTCAAACTGTGACTAAACCTCGTCGCAGAAGAAAATATCAGTCTCCTAGGAAACCTACATGAGCCAGAATTGTCATCACTCTTTAACTGCTGAAGATTTTTCTATACAGCTCACAAATTTTCACCTGTAGTAAAATATTACTTTGAAAACCTTTATAAGCTACTAAAAACCAAGGTAAAATTTAAAGCAAATGCATTAATTTATTAAACAATTCATTATGGAGAGCCAACTACAGGCTAAGAACTGCTCTGGCTGAGTGTACAGCACTAATGATACTGACCAAGCCTTTGCTTTCTAGAGCTAACAGTAAATGGAGAAAACAATAAAGCAGGCTTCAAGAATGAGGAGGCATAAGTTGGGGGTGCCACATTAGATAAGGGGGAAAGAGAAGGTGTCTCAGAGATGACATTGGAGCAGAGACTTGTGAAATGAAGGAGGAAGCCAGGAGTCCAGTCAAACAGATGTTGTGAAGGGATGGAGAGAGTAGGCCGTGTGAAAGCTTTGTAGCACCCACACCTTTGGTGCATATGATGCTGGTAGTTATTGAGAGTCGCCTGGTGTAGCTCTAGCAGAGTGAGTGAGCAGGAGGAGGCAGACACCTCACCTAGGGATGTAACAGGGCCAGAGCATTCAGGGCTCTGTAGACACAGTAAGAATTTGGGATTCATTCTAAGTGAAATGGAAAGTATGACAGTGGAGTTTCAACAGGTAAGTAATAGAATCTGACTTTCTTTCAAAAGGCACCACTCTGATACCTCTGTGCAGAGATGTGAAAGATCTCCTAAGATGTGAGAACATTCCTGTAAAACAATGCTATTATTTGCTAGTTAGTTATCATGATTAATTGGTTAATTAATTTTGTGGATCTTCCCTTTTGCACGTTTTTTGGCATGAGGGATCATAAAGCTTACATGAGGTTCTGTTGATGCCAACAATAAGGTAAAGTATCTTGGTTTTTTCCTAAACTGTCAATGATGTAATTATTTTTTATTCTCCCAAAATGCTTGTGTTTGAACTCTAGACCTGATCGGATTTTAAATAAGTTAACAGGAAAAAAACCCACAAAATTCTGTTGCATTAATACATTCCCTCTAAATACTAGATGTCTCTTATAATGCAAAATGCAACAAAGCATTTTTCTTTGTATTCAACTCTGAAAAAAGCATCAGAAATATCGCTGACTTGTGATCTGAAAAGGAAAGAATAACAGATCAATAGATAAAGAAGAGATACTTTCTAAAAGCTTCAGTAGACATGGGAGGAGCACCTCTATCTTTTATGTGTGGCTCTGCCCTTCAACACTCAGTTCATCAGATGCTCTGACCGAAACTCTTAGAGCTCAGTTCCTGGGATGGATCATAAAACACAGGTCTAAATTTGTTAGCCTTAGCATTCTACTGGCCACAGTGATTGGTTCAGAGGAGGTCACATGACTCCAGCCAGGCCAATCAAAACAGATCTCAGGAATTATGGGCAGCTGAGAGAAAGTGTGCCTTTGCTTTCACTGAACACGAAGATGCAAATTGACTAGAGTCGCTGTACTAAGGCAAAGCCTCTTTAAAAACAACAACAACAACAACAACAACAACAACAACAAAAACCCAGAAGTGGAGCTGAAAAACTGAAAGAGAGATATCAGATCTTGGTGCTATCATTTGAAACTTTGCTTTGAGTTACACCTAAAGGTAGTCGTCTTCTCAGCATCTCACTTTGTGTGACCCATAAAATATATATTCTTGAAGCTACACTGGGCTAGGTTTTCTGTCAGTTGAAACTGAAAATATGGTAATGGATACATATTGAGTTCAAATAATCTTGAATGCGAATGATAAATAATACGTAACACTAGATATTAGATGTTTTTCTGTTAATATTACAACCTGTCTTTTAATATAACGAATGGAAAAAATATTCTAACATTTATCAAAATACAGAGAGAAATAAGAACTTAGAGACCTAGACTTACGGTGGAGTACTGGGAAGTGAACAGGAAGAAGTGAAATGGGATTGATATGGGCTTCATGGAACAGAGAAAAGGGGAAAACTGAAATTTTCAAGCTAACCAGGAAGTCCAATAAGCATCAAATTATAGAGCACAGTAAGTCAGAATATAAACAAGAGGCAAAAAACCAAACAGACCCCTAAACCAGTATGAGAAGGTTTAAAACTTGTATTAAAAGGACCAGACTTGAAAAAGGTGCCCAGGGACTTGGAGATTAGCTGAAGTGCTTTTTATAGGTAACCTTTGGAGTCAGCATAGGTGGAGAGGGAGTTAGTGAAGGCAGTGAATAGACAAGAATATACATGACACAATAAAATATTCAGTTATGTATCCAGGCCAAGTAAAATATTCAGAATTCAGTAGACCTTCACATCCCTAAGGCAACATGACTTTGAAAGGAGAAATGTCTTCCTGTGGAAAAACGTTCCCTGTTAATGGCATGGTAATTCTCTATGACCTGCAACTGAATCACTGAAAGCCATCAAAGTACAAGATGAAAGTTGTATTTCTCTGCTTCTCTCCCACGTATCCCCTCCCACCCTAACATAAATGTGTTTGGCATTGACTGGTTCACAGTGAAAAATGAAGACATGAACTAAATTTACTGTAAATGTGCATGAGATTAAGGAAAAAGGTGAATACTCAGAAGATATTGCTACATAGAAAGAACCTTGAAGCTGTGAAAAGAGCTACAGCTACAGGTCAAAATTAGACTCAGACACAATTGTGAGATGAAGGTGCTTAGCAAAGTCATTCTTATAGTGCATACTTGGACCAGCAGCATCAATATTACGGGGAATTTATCAGGCAGAACTACCAACTTAGAAATTCCAGGGAGGGGGCTCAGCACTCTGGTTTAACCCCAGGAGAGAGAACAGTAGTAGCCCCAAACCAAAACATGATGAAGTAAGTCTTCAGTTATTTTTGGCTTCATAAATCTTGTGACTTTCTGTAACACCAACCTGTCTACATGACAGTCCCTTGGATCAAGACAGGTAAAAATAGGCAAGTAAGTAAATACGGTATTGATACAAATTTTATAAAATTGGACTACTGCATAGAATTTCATTGATATATTAAAACTTGGTCTCACTAGCCTATGTTCTACACACCTAGAGAAGAACTAATAATATAAAGTACCTATAAAAGCACCACCTCGCTATGTCAGGAACACAACAAAACAATAGATAATAGGTTCAAAATACCTTCAAAAGGTAAATTTTGATTCATCCAAAATACTTAAGATAGTTCATTATGCTACATATTATTTATTGAAATATTTATACCTGTTTCTGTCTTTCAGATTTAAAATACACCAAAACACACTCATAGAAAAAAAATGATTCAGGTTGAAAGAGAGTGAAACGTCTTGTGATCATAGTAAATGCCCTCAAGGGGAAAAAAAAAGTTAAAAAGGTTTACAAATGAAAAAGCAAGAAGAAGAAAAAAAGATGAATAGAGTCATACTAAAGGAAGAAAGATTCTTCAAGGAAGAGGTAAAAAAAATTAAAATTAAGTTTCTTCTTGGGTATATTTTATTTTCATGAAAAACAAATGTTACTGACAACCACCACAAAAATATTTGGCAGTGTGGTTGATACATATGTAACTGTCTGCATTGTATAAAGATTCAGACGGGCATGCGTTAAAAATTTTTATTTATTTTTAATTCTAAGTAGCAGTACATGTTGGAAACATGTCAGAGATTTAAATTAGAAACAATACTAACTACACTGAAAGCCACAACAGTCATCATAGACTTTTGGTTTGTCAAGGAAAATCTTTACACCAACACAGAGACTCCTTTTCCAGCCTCCATGGTAAGTGATCCCAAAGCCTCTGGTTGAACATAGTCAGAAGAGGCAGTGTGACCTCTTTTTAGTAATACAAATCGTCAGAAAATTTTGTTTTAATTTGATAAAAATGCCTTGTCATATCATCTTGTCAACAATATACCCATTTTAGGCACCTCTTACAGTTTGATCATAAACTGACTGTCCTATAAGATGATACATAGAATTAAAAGAAATATTCCGTTTGCATATTTTTTATTCCTATGATTCATTTTATTTTCATGCAATTCATCCATAAATGGCCATAACTTTGGGGTATATATGTGACTACCCAAGGGTTGCTGGTATTTTAAAAGCACTAATAAATACATTGAAACTAACATTCTCTTTCCTGAAACCATATTTTAGTTCAGTATTCACCCAGCATCATGAAATATAAAATATTATTCATATATTACATTTCCAGATTTAAAAATGCTCTTATT
Source organism: Macaca fascicularis (assembly GCF_037993035.2). Taxonomy (NCBI): domain Eukaryota; kingdom Metazoa; phylum Chordata; class Mammalia; order Primates; family Cercopithecidae; genus Macaca; species Macaca fascicularis. Next base: position 117,271,058 of record NC_088378.1, read on the forward strand.
GATAATAACACTAAATAATTTTAGTGGCACTCTTTATGAATATAACAGTCATACCTATGACTTTGAAAGGTCTGCTAAGTCAGCAAAGAAACAGCCTGCCCTATGAAGGTGAGATAAACTGCTAGCTGCCTCCCCATAAAAACAAGAACGAGCCATCATTTTAAAGCAGAATTTCTCTTTCTTAAGAAGAATACATTGTGTGGTCTCATTAATAAATAATGTCTATTTATTGAGAGTAAGGAACATTTTTCTCCAATAGGAAGAATGTAATGTTAACTTTTACAGCCTGAAATAGTATAATCACTTTGGTATGTAGAGCTAATCTTGGAGGAAGGGCTAGAACAATTTGCTTAAATAATTTTGGAAGAGAAAAGGTGCAAGACTTCCAGTCATGCTTCATGAGATCCCACATCAGAGGGCTAACTGTGTGAATGCATGCATGCATGCATGCATTCATTCATTCATTCATTCATCTATCCATTAAGGGTCAAACAAAATCTAGGTGCCAGGAACACAGCAGGAAGCAATGCCCCTGCCCTCATGGCTCCCAGCTAAGTCTGCTGTACAGAAGGATGCCAATGATGCACTTGAATGGCAGTAAGTCTGGCGCTCAACCTAAGGGCCAGAGTGTACAGGAGGAGAGGTGATGTTAGCACACCAGCCTCCCTGGCATAGAGGCTGTGTTTTGTGGAGCAATAACCGTTATATCTTAACAATTCAGTGCTGCCTCTTATTAAATCAAGAGCTTTATACTGATGTAGCACAGCCCAACTAAATAGAGGCTATTAAAAGAAATAGAAATCTTTTTTTAATGACTTAGGTCATCACTGTAAAAATTATTAATATTATAGCAACATAATATTGTCACCTGGAGTCCTGATACTTAAAGATACTTGAAACTGTTTATGTTGGTGGGCAACATAAACCTTCTCCCCCTAAAATAATTTTCTGATTTCTGTGTCTTAGGAATCTACAAGAAATGGAATAGACAAGGGTGACCCATCATTTGCATAATGACCTTCTTTGGTTCCACCACATTCTACATTTCTTCTTATTCACAATGTTTACTGCTCTCTGGAGAAGGAACCTAATTTTCCTCTAGTAATTTTGATGAATGGCTACTGGCTGTTGGTGAAGACATACATAAAATTAAAATATAAAGTAAAGGAAGCTTGAACTATTGGGAGACATCTGTAATCCACGTGATTTCCCTTTTATGCTATAGTTCTGAAATGTCAAAAAGGAGACAGGGCCTCCAAATGACAACATTAGAAGCTGACTTTATGGTTTTTTGTCCCAATAAATCTACTCAAATTTTGGAATGTTATCATTTATGGTAACGGTAGAGAACACGGAGAAATATTTATATAGGACAGAGATCATGTCTAAGAGTCAGTAAAATACTATTCCTTGAATTAGCCTTGAAGCAATAAAATCTATTCTTTTGCTTGTTTGGGGTTTTGTGAGGAATTTTTGTTTGTTTTTCAGATTTATTGAGGTATAGTTGACAAAAATTGTATATATTCAATGTGTACAATGTGGCATTTTGATATTTGTATACATTGTGAAATGATAATTATAATCAAGTTAATTAACATATCCATTATCTCACATAGTTACCTTTTTTGTATGGTAAGAATATTTAAGATGTATTCTTTTAACAAATTTCAAGTTTAAGTATACAATGTATTATTATTAGCTATAGTCACAAAGCTGTTCATGGTATCTCCAGAACTTATTCATCTTGAAACTGCAAGTTTACACACTTTGACTACATCTCCCCATTTCCTCCATCACTTGACTCCTGGAAACCATCTTTCTTCTTTCTGTTTCTATGACTTCAACTTTTTAAGATTCCGCATGTCAGCATGTGAAATCATGTAGTATTTGTCTTTCTGTGTCTGGTTTATTTCACTTAGCATAATATCCTCCAGATACATCCATGTGATTGCAAAGGCAGGATTTCTTTCTTTTATTAAGGCTAAATAGAATTCCATTGCATGCCACATTTTCTTTATCCATTCTTCTGCTCAGAGACACATAGGTTGATTTTGTATCTTGTCTATTGTGAATAATGCTGCAAGAAATGGGATTGCAGATATATCTTTTATATACTGATTTAATTTTTTTTGGATATATACCCAGAAGTGGGATTGTTGGATAATATGATGGTTCTGTTTTTAATTTTTGAGGAACTATCATATTCCTTTTATAATGACTGTACCAGTTTACATTCCTATCAACAATGTATGAAGTTTCCCTTTTCTCAATATCCTTGCCAACATTTATCTTTTGACTTTTTGATAATAGTACTGCTGACGGTTATGAGCTGATATCTCATTGTGGTTTTAATCTGCATTTTCCTGATGATTAGTGATGTTAAGCACTTTTTCATATACAATATCTGTTGGTTATTTGTGCATCTTCTTTTGAGAAATGTCAATTCAGGTCCTTTGCCTATTTTTAAATCAGGTTTTTTGGTTTTTGTTTGCTATTGAGTTGCATGAGTTCCTCACGTATTGTGGATATTAACCCCTAATTAAATATATGGTTTGCAAATATTTTCTGACATTCCGTGAGTTGCCTTTTAACTATGTTGATTAATTTATTTGCTGTGCAGAAACTTTTTAGTTTGATGTAGTACAATGTATTTATTTTTGCTTTTATTGCCTATGCTTTTCGTGTCATATCCAAAAAATCATTGCCAAGACCAATGTCATGAAACTTTTCCCCTATGTTTTTGTCCAGGAGTTTTATGGTTTTAGATCTTACATTTAAGTCTTCAATACATTTTGAGTTGATTTTGTGTATGATGTAAAATAAACATTCTTGTGTTTTTCTTTTTTTGTTTTGTTTTGTTTATTTGTGGGGTTTTTTCTTTTCTTTTTCTTTTTTTTTTTTTTTTTGCATGCAATTATCCAGTTTCCTCAACTCCATTTACTGATGATACTATTCTTTCCCTATTGTGTATTATAGGTAACTCTGTCAAAGATTAGTTGACCATGTGCATGTGGGTTTATTTGTGGGCTTTCTATTCTGACCGTCAGCCTATGTATCTGTTTTCATGCCAGGACCATAGTGTTTTGTGTACTAAACTTTGTAGTATATTTTAAAGTTAGGCAATGTAATATCTACAACTTTGTTCTTCTTCCTTTAGCTATTTGGGGTCTTTTGTAGTTCTATATATATCTTAGAATTATTTTTTCTATTTCCATGTAAAATGACAATAGAACTTTGATAGCAATTACTTTAAATCTGTAGATCATTTGGGGTAGTATACACATTTTGACAATATTAATTCTTCTGATCCATGAACATAGGATACTTTTTCACTTATTGGTGTCCTTTTCAATATCATTCATCAACATTCCATTGTTTTCAGTGTATGGAACTTTTACCTCCTTGGTTAAGTCTATTCCTAAGTATTTTATTCTTTTAGATGCTATTGTAAATGGGATTATTTTCTTAGTTTCTTTTTCAAATAGTTCCTAGTGAGGGTACAGAAAAACAATTGATTTTTATATGTTAATTTTGTATCCTGCAACTTTACCTGTGTATTAGTTCTAACAGTTTTTTGGTGGAATCTTTAGAATTTTCATTTTCTTTTTCTTTTTCTTTTTCTTTTTTTTTTTTTTTTTTTTTGAGAGGGAGTCTGCTCTGTCACCCAGCCTGGAGTGCAGTGGCCGGATCTCAGCTCACTGCAAGCTCCGCCTCCCGGGTTTACGCCATTCTCCTGCCTCAGCCTCCCGAGTAGCTGGGACTACAGGCACCCGCCACCTCGCCCGGCTAGTTTTTCATATTTTTTAGTAGAGATGGGGTTTCACCATGTTACCCAGGATGATTTCAATCTCCTGACCTCGTGATCCGACCATCTCGGCCTCCCAAAGTGCTGGGATTACAGGCTTGAGCCACCGCGCCCGGCCTAGAATTTTCTATATATGTAGTCTATGATCTAAATTTAAGATGATGTCATCTTCAGAGACAAATTTACTTCTTTCTTTTCTTTTCTTTTCTTTTCTTTTGAGACGGAGTCTCGCTCTGTCACCCAGGCTGGAGTACAGTGGCCGGATCTCAGCTCACTGTAAGCTCCGCCCCCCGGGTTCACGCCATTCTCCTGCCTCAGCCTCCCGAGTAGCTGGGACTACAGGCGCCCGCCACCTCGCCCGGCTAGTTTTTTGTATTTTTAGTAGAGACGGGGTTTCACCGTGTTAGCCAGGATGGTCTCGATCTCCTGACCTCGTGATCCACCCGTCTCGGCCTCCCAAAGTGCTGGGATTACAGGCTTGAGCCACCGTGCCTGGCCTTCTTTCTTTTCTATTTGGATGCCTTGATTAATTTATTTCTTGTGCCTAATTGCTCTGGCTAGGACTTCCAGTACAATGTTGAATAGAAGTGGTGAGAGTGGCCATCCTTGTCTTTTTCCTGATCTTAGAGGAAAAGTTTCAATTTTTCAGGCATATTGGCCTGCACTTTTATTTATTATTATTATTATTATTTTAGTATCATTGCCTGCCTTTGGTGTCAGGGTAATCCCATACTCTTAAAATTAATTTGGAAGTGCTTCCTCTTCAACAATTTTTTGAAAAAATTTGGGAGGGATTGACCTTAATTCTTTTTTAAACTTTTGATAGAATTTACTCATAAAGCCATCCAGTCTGGGCTTTGCTTTGATGGAAGATTTGCAATTGCTGATCTAATTTCCTTACTAGTTATTAATAGTTTCAGATTTTATATTTCATCATGCTTCAGCCTTGGTAGGTTTTAAGTTTCTGTGAATTTATCTATAGTAAAATGTATTCCTAGGATGTAGCTGAACATCATTAGGATAACGAGGTCAAGACTTTAGAATTTAGAAACACCTCTGCACTTGTTTTCTACTTTAGTATCCTATTAAACAAAAAACAGCATCAACTCCACCCCAAACACCTCCAACCTTTGTGCTAGACTTTTGGATATACAAGTTCTTAATTTTTCTTTGATATTTCTCTTTTTCTTCAAAATTATCAGACATTGCTGAATATTTCCTATGTTCCCCTCTTGCATTAGTGCCTTCTTGTCTGAATTCACCTCTCACTTCCTTCAGATAAATCAACAATTTATTTAATGTAGGATTCTAAGTCAAAATATTTAGGCAAAATCTTCAACTAACTTCATACTTGAAGTTATTTAAACTTTAAGAGCTGCATAACAGCTGTTTTAGTTTTTTAAATCCATTCTGAGAACCCAAAGGACAGAGGCTGAGAATTTTTAAATTTCAACCACTAGCTAGACGACGTGCTCCTATAAGGTGGACCATTAACACTTCACATCAAGGCCTATTCTGGTGAAAATCTAAAGTAGGACTATTAAACTAGACCACTCAAATATCTAATACTGACACCTGAATCAGCAAGCTGTATTTCTATAAATGCTAAGAATTTATATTTTAATAAATTCAGCTGATCTAATTGAGATATATTACCTTAGAGTCTTAGGAGACTTTAGCTAAAAAAATTATTAAAATGTTGTTAAACAATAATAACATATATATGGAATAAATAAAATTGATTTAATAATTTTATTAATTTCATAAATAGTTACAGAAAACGTAGTTTATATAAGTCATTGTTTATGGTTCTGAGGGTACAGAATGACCTAGAAAATGTTTTTGATCTCAAAAAACTGACATTCTTGTGGGAGAAAAATTCAATAAAATAAATTTAAAAATTTTTAGATTGTGATAAGGTTTAAGAAGTATATAAAAAATGGATAGCGATATAGACAGGAAGTAGACCTGAGAGTAAAGGGCTCTATGAATAAAGTTATTGAGGAAGGCATCTCTTAGGAAGTAAACTTTAACTCAGACCTGATTAAATTTTAAACTTTGTACCGGCATTTGGTTTAAACCAGAAACATTTTGATAAAGAAAAGGTTTAGAAAAAACAGAGTACATAAGTGAGAGTAATAAAATTAAAAGAAAATGAAAGTAATGTATAGGATACATTTGTGCTATGTTATAATGAAAGTTGAGAATGTGTTTTTTAAAGCAGACTTTATTATATTGGTAAGTATCCACTGGATATGATTGAAAGCTCTAGTGAGTAAGTTATTACAGGAAGATACACTCTGTGCACTTTAAAATGATAGAAGGAAGATAAAAAGCAGAAGTCTTATTAAAAATCACCTATCTATATTTTTACCCAGCATGACCCACATTTTCTGCTCAAATCACCTCCACAGAGGAAAATAGGATTTGTCATGCTGGATTAGATCATTGCTCTATTACATGTGCAATGCTGATTCCAGCATGAGTCAAATATTTGTTGCATCAGACGAAACTAAAAACTTCCAAAACAAGCTGTCATGCTTGCCGTGCTTTCAGCTGCAGGCAAAATTCCACGTAGAGCTATACTTCAATCATTGAGCTCCTATTTTAGATATAAGCCTTTTTTTCAAGAAGTTTAAGACACCATATTTTATACAGGCCTCAATAAATATGAAATATGGTCACATCTTCCAGCTTCAATTCTCCTGCTCCAAATGCTTCTCTTTATCTCCCATCTATATTCATTTTGTGCCATGGAAGACAGGGGAGAAAAAGAGGCAGTAAACAGCTATATAGTTCCATAGGATATGGTTGAAGCAACAACCATGTTCATCTTTTAGGCTGCTGCATAGAAATTTTCTTTCTACTTCAAAGAAACCTCTGGATGTTAGCTTTACTCTATTTTACAAATGATACATTGTATGAATTGTTATGGTCCATGAACCTGCAGGAATAACTCATTGTAATGCTTTAAAACTTTTTCTAGCTAATGTGCATACGAGTCAGTATAGACCCTACTCATATGAAGAGATGGTTAATTATGAATAGAATATTTTCATGCTGCATGTAGGGATTGTATCTTATATATCTGTCCCAACCAGGCTTGCTTTATATTCCGTATTCCCTTGCACATTGTAGGTGCTCAATAAATGATTAGCCTGTCAAATTTGTCTTCCTAATTAAAGAGTTTAGGCCATTTACATTTATTAGGATAACAAATATATTTAGTTTTGTTATATTGTGTTATGGTGGACTTTCTATTTTTACTATGCTTTTTTATTCTTATTTTTCTTTTTCTATATTGATATTTCTTGTTATTTTTCATTTTACAGGTTTGCAAATTATAAAATACATTACTGTATTTCGGTGTTATCTTAAAATTTTAAACATACATTTAACTTAAAAAAATGTACAGTTAGTCAACATTCTTACTAACAGTGCAAACAATACATGGACAGTAGAATGCTTTAACTCTTGTCATCCATTCTCCGTTATAGCCTAACAGCTAATAGTTTAGATTTAACATTTTTAGACTTAACTCCAGAAATTAGGAACAATTACTAATTTATACAGCCAATAATTATTTACATTTACCCACAAAGATTTCAGTTTTTGTTAACCATTCCTTCTGGCATTTTAGGCCTTCCTTCTGGCACTATTTTTATTCTTCCTTTAGCATTTCCTTTAGTGTGCATATGCAGGTGACAAAGTCATTTTTATTTGTCTGGAAATATCTTTATTCTACTTCTATTTTTAACTATAGTTTAATTTGTTGTAGAACTCTAGCATTTCTAGATTATAAGTGTTTTTTGCTCAAGGTTTGAAGTTATTTTATAACTTCATTTTTTGGGGTTTCTAATACTTTAAAGAGGTATCTTTTAAAAAGATAGCTCCTCTATCAGTCTAATTGCTTTTCCTTTGTAGATAGCCTGCTTTTTCTCTCTGCAGCCAGATATTATTTCCTCCACATCTCTACTTGTTTATTTTGGAATTTAGATTAAATAATCACCAAAATTTGTCATTCTATTATCCATGTGATTTACCCCTTTTGGATATTTCCCATCTCTTTTTCTAGCTTTTCTGGATTTCTTTTCAGATATTTTATCCAATTTAGCCTGGGTACAGTGGCTCATGCCTGTAATCCTAGCACTTTGGGAGGCTGAGGAGGGTGGATCACGAGGTCAGCAGTTCGAGACCAGCCTGATCAATATGATGAAACCCCATCTGTACTAAAAATACAAAAATTAGCCAGGTATGGTGGCACGTTCCTGTAATCCTAACTACTCAGGAGGCTGAGGGAGGAGAATCGCTTGAACTCGGGAGGTGGAGGTTGCGGTGAGCCTAGACCGCGCCATTGTACTCCAGCCTGGGCAACAGAGTGATACTCTGTCTCAAAAAAAAAAAAAAAAAAAAGATATTTTATCCAATTTATTAATACCTTCAATTGTGTCTAACTTGCTATTTAACTTATTCACTATTCTCTATTATATCATAATTGTACATTTAATATTTTAACTATTTTTCAAAATTACCAGGGTAATTTTGATAACTTCATACTTGTATCATATGTTCAATATTAATCTTTATTTCAGGCTATCTTATTTCTTCTGATAATTATCTTAATATTATCTTATTATAATTTATTTCTTTTATTTTAGATTTTTAGGCTTCTAAGGTTAGGGTCTGATTCTTTTGTTTGATATTTTTGATGTCTCGTTCATTTGAATTTGTGTGGCTTGTGTAAATATACAGCACGGAATGCTGTGCAACCATGAAAAAGAATGAGGTCATGTTCTTTGCAGGGACATAGATAGAGATAGAGACCATTATCCTTAGCAAACTAACATCAGAACAGAAAAATCAAATACTGCATTTTCTCACTTATAAGTGGGAGCTAAATGATGAGAATACATGGGCACGTAGAAGGGAACAACACACACTGGGACTTTTTGGAGGGTGGAGGGTGGGAGTAGGGAGAGAATGAAGAAAAATAATTAATGGGTAGTAGGCTTAATACCTGGGTGATGAAATAATCTGTACAACAAACCTCCATGATACAAGTTTACCTATATAACAAACCTGCAGTTGTACCCTGGAAATTAAAATAAAAATTTTAAGGAAAAAAAAGAGTTCTAAGGATATCCTCATTAAAAAAAAAAAAAAATTATTCTCCTATTCAAAAACAAGGACAAATGGGCAGTCTCATCATTGCCCTCTGAAAGGCAGCTTTTTAAGCCACTGCAGTTGTCATCTTCTGTGGGTCAGGTATGATACAATGTGCAGAGATGTTTCCTATTTGACTGCCTGGAGTTTGTCACCTGTCTCCAACCCAGCAGGCACATCACTGGATCTCTACATGCTCTTGGCATTACTTTACCTCTCTGGGTTTAAGTTTTCTCTTTGTTTCAAACATCCAAGTATTTCCCGTACTCTCTCACCAGTTGAGACATTTTTTTTTTAACAATTGTTTTCTAAAAATATATTATACCTGTGTATGTGTATATACACATATATATGTATACGTGTGTGTATATATATATGTATGCACATACATATAAAAATCTGTATTTTTTCCTACATGATTTGGTCAATAGGAAACAAAGAGCCAATGTTCCAATTACGAGCTTAAGCCTCATGTGGCATTGTCCATCTCTACTTTTTTTCTTGGGTTCCAAAAACTACCATGTGAAGAATCCTGAGCTAGCCTGCTGAAGCACAAACAACCACATGGATCTGAGTAGTGAATTCATGCTAGCCAAGCTGCAGGTGTCTGAGAGAACACAGCCAAGATGAGCAAGTTAAGCCACAGATGACCTGCTGGTTGAGTACAGATACCTGAGTGAGGCATCATGGGTCTTCAGCAATTTTATTATTATATGCTATTATGCTATTTTCTTTGTGTTTATTTTGCTTGGGGTTTGTCAGTCTTCTGCGTATGATGAATTTACATTGTTCATAACATTTAGAAAATTTCCAGCCAGTATTTCTTCAGCATTTTTGGCTTCTACCTTTTTCTCCTCTCCTTTTGTACTTTGAATCCCATAGATATTAGCCCACTTAATATCAAGTCACTGAGGTACTATTTTTTTATTCTCATTTATCTACTTAATTTTGAATAGATTCTTCTCATGTCCACTGACCTTTTATTCTGTAGAGTCTAGTTTGCAGTTAAAGCCATCCAGTCATTTTTTTCTTTATATATTTTGACTTTCATCTCCAGAAATTCCATTTGGTTGTTTTTATTATCCTACATTTCTTTCTTCATTATGTTTATATTTTTCTTTCAATGCTTTAATTTATGGATGGCATTAATAATAACTATGTTAAAGGCCACGTCTATTAATTCCACCCTCTTTGTCATTTCTAGGTCTGTTTATATTAACTAATTTTTTTTCTCAGTTTTGAATCACAGTTTACTACCTCTTAATATATTTAGAATGTATTTATTGAATATCAAACATAGCAAATACCACCTTGCTGAGTGTTTACATATATTTGTGTTTCTTTAAAGAGTATAGAAGTTTGTTTTGGCAGAAAGTTATTTGTAGATAAGATTAATCCTTAAGAGTCTCATGTTTTCAGTCCCAATAAAACGTGGATAAAGGACATGAACAGACACTTCTCAAAAGAAGACATACATGTGGCCAAACTGCATATGAAAAAAGCTTAACATCACTATTCATTAGGGAAATGCAAACCAAAACTACAATGAAATACCATCTCACACTGGTCAGAATATATGTTATTAAGAAGTCAAAAAAGAATGGGTACTGGCAAGGTTGTGGAGAAAAAGGAATGCTGTGCACTGTTGATGGGAGTGCAAATTAATTCAACCATTGTGGAAAATAGTATGGAGATTCCTCAAAGACCTAAAAATAGAACTACCATTCAAACCAGCTATCCCATTACTGGTTATATATCCAAAGGAATATAAATCATTCTATCATAGAAGCACGTGCACACATATGTTAATTGCAGCAGTATTCACAATAGCAAAGGCTTAGAATCAACCTAAAAAAACCATCAATGGTAGACCACATTTTTAAAATGTGATACATATATACACCATGGAATACTACACAGCCATCAATAAGAATGAGATCATGACCTTTGCAGGAACATCGCTGCAAGCCATTATTTGTAGCAAACTAATGCAGGAGCAGAAAATCAAATGTTCTCACTTGTAGATGGGAGCTAAATGATGAGACCACATGCACACATAGAGGGGAACAACACACACTGGGACCTATTGGAGGGTGAATGATGGGAGGAGGGAGAGGATCAGAAAAATAACTAATGGATACTAGGCTTGATACCTAGGTGACAAAATAATCTGTACACTAAACCCCCATGACACACAATTTACCTACATAAAAAACCTGCACGTGTACCCCGAACTTAAAATGAGTGTTTTTTAAAAAGACTTGTTTTTTAAGTACTGTAGTCTGAGTAGTCTTTATTCTAGGGAAAATTTATACCTACTAAAACAGGACACTTCTATGACCTCTACTGATTGCCTAAGTTTTCAATGAGCTTTTTCTATTTTGATTGGATTAAATTTAAGTATCTCCTAATTCTGTATAAACTTGAGAAACCGATCATCTTATAACTTCCCGACATTTGTTCTTGCCAAGTCTCCTGAAGTTTTACCCTAGGTATGCACAGATTAGTGTTCAACCAAAGATTCAAGAAGATTGGCATGTGGATTTCTGGAGGTCTTAGTATGTATAACTCCCTCATTTCTGTTTCTCTGCCTTGTAAACTCTAGCTGGTCCAGCTTCTTTAACTTTACTGTCTGTCTCCTCACTTCAGCAAGAGCCTCATGCTCTGCTTGGACTTTCCCCAACACACACACACACACACACACACACACACACACACTCTCTCTCTCTCTCTCTCTCTCTCTCTCCCCAAGAAATTGCCTTTAGACAGAAAGTTAAAGAGATAATAGAATTAATTTTGTTTTTCTTTTCAAGGGAAATATTCTTATACCATCTGTTGTCTCAATGTCTGAAAACAATTATTTTGTATATTTCGTGTAATGCTTTATTTGTTCTGGATTAGGAGGTAGGTTCATACCAGTTTCCTTCTGTGCTAGAATTAGACGGCTTCTGGATGCTGGGCTCTTCTGCTAGATAAGCGCTTACCTGAGATTGAGTACACACAAGTGAATCCACGTTCACCTATTTTCCTATATTTACCGTCCTCAAGTAAATATCTGAAGAATCTCAAGTCCTTGGCATGCTAAACACCAAGAGTCAAAGTGATTCCACCATTACTTCCTCTTGCTCAGACCATCATTTCTGTTCAATGACCTGTTTACATCTTTAAGGAGTCATGAAACTCAATATGGTAAGGCATGTCAACAATCAGGCATTACTGTAGAATAACAAGACAGGAAGTTGGTTATCATGCTATGGGTTTCCAAAATACTACAATGGCCAAGGAGTTACACTTGAAACCAAGTTCCCCTCAGATGTTTGCACATTTTCTCTTGGGACTCCAATATTCATTTATTGCATAAACAAACTTACATTAATCACCTCTTTTTAGCCTCACATCTCTCACTCTGTGTTGATTCTTACCTCCCAAAATGCCAGAGTTTCACTCATGCTTGGCTCTCATCTCTTTTATAGTTTCTTACGGCATATTCTCAGTAGCTGTTTGCTCTGCTTGTTTCATGGGTCATTGTATTATTCTCACTTAATATTCTGATCATTTTAATTTAATATTCTGGTAATCTCTTATTCACTGATGATTTTCAACTTATCATTTTCTCATTGCCTTTATGAGTTAATTTCTTTTGTGTATCTTTACACTGGTGTGTGAGGATATGAGGGCAAAAGGCAGATATTTTCACTTAAACATCTTCTGAAGTGTTCTCATTGCATACTAGTTAAATTCTTTTTTTATAATAGATTTATCTGCCTTACAGTCTATGTAAGTATAGTGTATGTTATAAATCTGTTAAGTTGTCAATGATTGTTTCATATTTTATGAATATTTCTAATGAACATGTCTGGATTGAAAGTAAGAACACATTTTATCCAGATTTCTAGAAATAAAAATTATGGCCTTGATTTTTTTCACTGTATAACTACACAATTTTTTACCCCTATAGAATGTTGATTCTTTTCCTGTAAAGAGAACTTAGACCATATTGTCTTGATTAAATTTTCTCTAAAAAGTCTTTAAATTTTATAAGTATTTCAAAAGTTTGTTTTAAAAAGCTATCGATATAGGCATAGGAAATTGTAGGTAGTTTTTATTTTTTCTTTTTCTGTCTGTTTTGGAAGCTTTTATGGAACATTGTGGGGGTTTGTACACATATTTTTTACGTCAAGACTTCATATGCAAGGATTTAAATCTCTAGCTAATTGTGGACTTGTCAGAGTGGAAGCCAGACTGCAGTAAACTGAAGACTGAATAGTTTGATACAGTGGAAGCCATGAATATAGATAAGTCTTTCAAGAAATTTGATTATGAAGAAAATGTAAGAATAAAGAGAAGTAGATGGAAGGGGATGTGGAACTTTTTTTTTAGAACAAAGCATACTCGAGCATGTTGATATGCTAATATTAATTCACCACAGAAATGGAGAGATTGAAGATGCACAAGAAATTATTATAACAGCTAGAACAAAGTGCCTGAGAAGGTTAAAGAAAATAAGATCTAGTTTACAAATGGAAAGATAAAACTTAGAAGAAAGGAGACATATCTCATTAATTTTAATAGATATCTAATAGCAAAAAATGATGAAAGGATTAATCATTGACTGACTGATTGATTTCGATAACTGGAAATTGAGGAAATGCAGGCCATAGCTTAATAGCTTTAAAAAAACTTGTACTTGCTCTCCTAGTCAACTTGCAGATTGACCAGGAGTTGGCTGGGATTAAGTTAAAAACCGTTAGAAATTATTTCAAACCAAATCTACAGAGCAATATTTGTAAAATGAAACTAAAACACTTTTTAAAGACAAGTTATAACTGTAAGTGCTTATTTTATAAAAACAAAGTTTTATAATTATCGATCATGCTTCTACCCTAGGAAACTAAGAAGTAGTACAAATTTAACCAAAAATAAGTGTAAGGAAACAAAAATGAATGAAAGTAAATTATATAGAAAAATGACAATATTAAAGAAAAAAATCAGTGAAACATAAACTTGTTTATAAAGATCTGTAAAATTTATTACACTCTAAATAAGATTTATTATAAAAAGAAGGCACAATGCCAAGTTATGAATGATACCAATATTAAGAATGAATGAATCAAGTGATGTCACTAAGATTGTGGAGAAGGAAGCCTTGAACTCTCTCCTTCCTCAACAAACATACTGGTTCCACAGCAATTCACAGATATAGTCTTGTTATGAGAAAACAGAAACCAATTTAAAGGCTCTTGTACCCCAGGAGAATGTGAAACCAGACTCACTGTAGCTAGTGGGGAGATTTATGACATCTTCTTCTAGAATCCCTACTCCCTGCATGCCCAGCTTCACCCAGGAGAATGAAAATGTCGGTATGTGTGTCTGGTTCCACATATTTCCTAAGGGGCCTCCCCAGAGGATTGGCTTTTGTCTTGCCAGCCTTGGAGCTCTGATAGGTGTGGCATAGTCTAGTCACTCAGGGGAGGGTAGAGATAGCAACTTGAGTTGATAAACACAGTTGATCCTCCCTTCTGCTCAGCACAGAGGAGGGAGATGAGAAATTCCAGCTCTCAGCTTCCCTTTGAGGAGGAAAAAGTTAAACCCTTTGTCTAGCACCTCAAGTTTCTCAAGGACTGTCCAAATAATTAGCAACTGTCTCACCTGAGCTGCTTGATGTAGACCACACCTACATTTAGAACTGTCTAAGCTATGGTCTAAAGAACATTACTTACTTTTGTGCTCCCCTGATATAGTACCTTGTTTATATTTCTCCTCTGGCACTTACCATCTGTAACTTGTATATGTCATTTGAAGTCAGCTTCTCCTTTACAATGTAAAGAAAGTTGATACGTTTGTCATTCCACGTTCAGTGTGTAGTCTAATAACCCCATCACAGAAACTCCTGTGTGTTTACCTAGGGTTTAATCTCTCATGGCTATTTCTGCCCAGTCTCTGTTTTAGATGAAGTTTTAGCTTCATATGCATCCCATCCTCTTTCCTTCCTTTCAGTGCTGACTTCAGTGAGGAATTTGCTCACTTTTTTGTGATCCTATTCTTTTGTCTACCCTTCTCAAAAAGGGATACCAACTGCACGCAGAGCATTTTATAGGTACATTGGCTGATGCTTTAGGGCAATAAAGGAGTTCCATAGCTACATGTTGCATAACCCCCTCTTCTTGTCAATCTTCTCCTCGTATCTCTGTTTTTCCATGCCTTAACACCCTTGGGCTCTGCTAGAAAACTCAATTCTTTTCCATGTTATAGGTGAGGAATTTAATTCTTCATCAACTAATGAGTGCTGCGTACACTTTTGTAGAGACAAAGACTCATTAATGGCTTCTCTAGCAAAGGACCCACTTTTTCCTTTATCAGCAAAGAATAACTGGCAGATACATTTCTTTATCCCTTTCTTCATCAGCTTCTGCCTAAGAAAAAAGAGCAACAAGTACATGTGGTTTTTCACTGTCATAAATCCTGCTAAAAGCGGTAGGGTAAGTTTTGATTTTCAATGAAGTGTTCCTCTATTGTGCTTACATGACAGTTGCTTGGTGAATGATCTCTGTCAATACAGTCCTAGCTCCTTGAGGACAGTCAGGGACTTTGCAACACATAAGTTCCTCTCTGCATAGAAAGGTGCTGTGCACATAATATTTCTTGAGAGGAAAATGAAGGAATGGGCGAATGGATAAACAATGAGAGAAGATTTTGTAGTATTGCATGTTCTGTGCATATATGTTTGATACATGTGGTCTGTGTCAGTGCTAGTTTGTGAGATGGTCAAGGTCCCAGTGAATCACAGGCCAGTCATGTGGTCTGGATGAGCTCTTCAGTGTAAACACCTCCTAAGTTAATATACTTAAATGGTAAATACGTATAGAGAACTATTAGGAGAAATAACAAAGATGTATAATCATACCAAGCCTTCATAATACAAAAGATCTAGAGTTTCCTAGTATATCAAAGTGATTAGGTACATGGGGTTTAAAACAAAGGAAACCCAGGTGCAAATCCTGACCTGTCACATACAAGTCACTTCAAATGTGTTAAATCACTTAGCCCCATGTTTCTCATCAGTAAAATAGTTATCATTAAGGAAGAGGTGTTGTGAGAATTAATAGAGATGTATCAAGTCCCTTACCTTACTTAACATAGTGCTGGCTACATTACCAAAACATATAATAATAACCTTCTTATAATATTTGCCATGGCAATTGTTATTAAATCTGAATAATAACAACTAAGTTACTTGAAAATAAGAAATGCGCTGGCATTAATCTAAGATTTTCTTCAGCTTCAACTTGGAGAACTTGTTAAGTCTCCTGATAATCTTTGAAGTCAAATGAAATTTTGTAACTGACTCTCATCCCAGTTCTTCTCAGTTATGTTCAGGAGGTACAAACTAAGCCATCTGAAACATCTGTATTTCAATGACATCGAAAGAAAAAAAGTCCATCAGGTTATTAGCAAAAAAAAAAAAAAAGTCTGATTAATCCTAATGTAATCCAATCCATGGCACATTTATACAGATTTGACTCTAAATTGTGAAAAGGAGCTGATTGTACAGTTCAGTATAACTTTTTTATGCCTACCTCGGGAAAAATGCATAAATCATTTCAATAAATCACATGTCTTAAAATTATATCAGAAAAATATTGAAACTTTTTCAAGACTGTTAAATGAAAAATTATTGAATTCATTGAGTGGAATGAATTATTCATTGATAAGGTACTGGCCAAAACTGTGATATGACTTTTGACGCTGCTGTGCAAATTTTAACTGGGACTCAACTGTCTTTTCTGTCTCAGAGTTAGTGAATGCCAAACCCATAATGATGAGTATTTGTGGTCCTGATTGAGATTTCTTTGGTCTACAGGGCGCTAACTGTGTCCACTTTGTTCTTTTGTGCTGAAGGCCATATCAACAACTGTGTGGACCTTTTAGCTCCATATAAATCCTGAACCCTGTGAGAAATAGAACTTCATCAAAGGGCAAACAGGAACCCATGCCGTTCTCTCTCCTCATGTTTACAGGTAATCAATGTCCATTTAGTTGCGTTTTCTAATGCTTGGTGTCCACCTAGTTGCATAAAATGAAGAATATTTTGTAAGTATGTTAGTAACATTTATTGAACTGTTTCTGGTTTCTGAAAGTTGGAAAGGCAATCTTTAAACATAGAAACTGAAAAAATTTGTAACTGTCAATAAATAAAATCTTTTTCATATCAGGAACACATAAAAAACCTATATGCCTAAATAAATATAATTTAAGTGTGTCAAGTCCCCAGGAAATCTCTGTATCATAGTTGAAGTGTAGAATATATCAAACATAGGAAAGAAACTACATTGGATGGTAAATGAAAAGCTCTGCAGGCAGCCAGCAACTGCTCCTTGTTCACAGTATATCTGAAGGGGGAGACATCTACAATATTTCCCCTACAGAAACAAGGTTGAAACTTTTTTTTCTAGTCCAATAAGCATCCATACATCCAATAAATACCTATTTGAAGAGAAAAAGTAGAGAGATCCAGAACAGGATTTGAGAGATGGACGATAGAGAATGTGGGAAGAAATTTGCCTATCCCCTAAAATAGAAGATATTGGTTATTAGTCAAAACACAAGAACAGATAATAACATTAAAAAATGAGAAGTAATGTGAGTTTACATATCTGTTCACATGCTCTTCTATTAAATATTCACCTTAGTGTGAACAAACAGGAAATGGCAAGTGGGAACAGATGACACTGTGTATGGCCTGAACATTAACATGGGTAATCTTAGTAACCAATAGAGTTACATTTGATAATACATAACATATTTATGAAGAAATACATAATGATACCATGGTATATCACCAAATAGAAATATTTTTATAAGAACAACCCATGTTAATTTCACCTGTGCCATGAATATTTTCTAAAATCAAATCTGCATTGGTTGTTGAAAGATCCCTACATGGCCTAACAATAATGTATTTAAATACCAAAATGAGGTCCTTAGGGGCTAAGGAGTGATGAAAATTAATGCATTTTGAGGATCAACTCAGAGTTTTTTGAAAAAGGCTCAATTTCAAATATTTAATCTGTAGTCTCCTTAGGTATGTCTATTTGACTTGGCAAAATGTAGTAGAATGCAACATAGACACAGAAATCAGGTGGATTAGGTAGAGGTGAAAAGAGTCAAATAGTTTATTGATTGTTCTTTTATTTTTTCTTTCTGCCACATTCTTCATTTGCAGGTCCTCCTCCATTCCATTTCTCAATCTGTAGGACTCCAACTTTTTTAATCAATGCCTAGTTTGCATGTCTTCTCCATAGTGAGACTGTCCTTAATGAACCTCATTCCGCCCTAAATGATAATCATTCTTTTCCTTTGTGGAGCCAAATAATTTTGTTCTCAACACTTATTTGAGTTATTATTTTCCCATCTTCACTTTCACGAAGTCTTTGTACACCCAATATTTAGAGTTCTCACTGAATCAATATTTACTGAATAGGCTGGATAAAAATCAGTGGAAGGACTTACAGCTGAGCAGCAGAAAATTTGAGCTATTCCCTATCACCATATTTCTTTTCCATTCCACTCTCACTCAGCTCCCTTTCTTCACTCTTATTCCTTTCTTCTTTTTTCATCCTTACCACCTGTCATTTTTTTCTCTGTTTTATTCTGCTTTTTGTTAGAGTTTTTCATTTTTTATGATATCTTAGAAATAAGTTTCAAATTTAGTATAACTTAACCTTCAATATTTGGCTTTTATAACAGAGTTTTCTCTTTCTTCTTAAATTTTTAAGGAATATAGAAAATGAATGTTTAATATTTTTTCTCTATTCTCACTTTTCCTGATCAACCTCATAATCCCAAGACTTACAGTAACGTGTAACTCAGGTTATTTTAGTTTTATATTAAGTGTAGCTAATTTTTTTCTATTTATTCATAAGTGGCCATCAGAATCTATGTATACTTTTTTTTTTTTTTTTTTTTTTTTTTTTTTTTTTTTTTTTTTGAGACAGTCTCTCACTTGCTCTGTTACCCAGGCTGGAGTGCAGCATGATCTTGGCCCACTGCAACCCCCCTCCACCTCCCAGGTTCAAGTGATCCTCCTGCTTAGCCTCCCGAGTAGCTTGAACCACAGGTGCATGCCACCATGTCTGGTTAATTTTTGTGTTTTTAGTAGAGATGGTGTTTCACCATATTGTCCAGGCTGGTCTGGAACTGCTGAACTCAAGTCATCTGCTCACCTTAGCTTCTCAAAATGCTGGTTTTACAGGCATAAGCCACCACACCAATTCGGATCTACATATACTCTCAGTTAATCCTGAGTAATTATCATTCCTTGTAGATGAATTGTATCCCTAAACATAAATTACCTTGAGCCATGCGTATAAGTCTGAAGATTTTAGTCCTTATGGAAGAAGAATAAATAAGTAAATGGAAGATTGTTGATTTGCATTTTTATATTAGCTCAAGATTCCAAAATTGAAATCAAATAAAAGCATCCAAAAAACTCTAGGGTTTTTTTTCTTATAGACTAAATGATTTGGCTCTATTCAGTTCTTACATTCAAATACATTTCAAAATAATTTTTACTTTTTTCCATTGGAAATTATATTCTCCTTCTTTATAACAATTATTTACATTTCAAAAGACAATATGGGGTATTGACCTATAGTTTTCTTTTTGAACCATCCATTTGCTTGTTTTTGAGAAAGAGACTTTTGTTTTATGGAGGACACATTGCTCAGACACAAGGATAAGTCATACTTCTTTTCAGCGCCAAATATTTTGAAAGCCACTTTTTATCACAATGTTCCAATATGATAGAAAAATGAATTATTTTCCTTATTTTATAGAAGAGCACACTAACTCCCAGATAATAAAGTGACCCCACCAAAATCATGTAGTAGGGAATGCGATATGGAACTTCATAATTCCTAAACAAACATTTTATGATATCTCATTTCTTTTTAACCCTTAAATACTTTGTTTTTTCCCTTCTAACATAGTTCCCTTTTATCCTTACCTGTGATAAAATAAGCATTAAGAAATATTACACCAGTCCAATAGAAAAGGAAAGAAAAATACACAATATATTTCTTCTTGGTAGAGTAGAGGTAAGTTTATTCTAGTAGGACACATTGAAAAACATGAGTCACCTTAGTATCCTTGCTAATGTTCAATCCAATTAATCTCAACATATGCACTTACAGAGTATTGGAGAAGGTAAAAATTAATTCCAATACAGTTACATCTGCAACTATCTTTTAGAATGCCTTACTTTTTTAGATTGTTCAGTGTCCTTAGTTGCTGGACCCTTAGCTAGTTTAAGTAGAAAAGAATTGATTAAGCCATACTGGATGCTCACAGAATCATTGAGCTTCAAACTCCATTGCTAGGAGCACTTCTTACCACAGAACTGGGCTGAGGAGAATTCTCCTGACCCTAATGGCACCAGAACAACTTTGATTCTGCCACAGTTGAGATTTGTAATTCAAGAAACTGTCACATTACCTACTACCAGCCCCAGAAATACCATGCTGAACTGATTTGATTAGGAATTTGTCATTGCTGTCAACCATGCAAACAGGAGTTTCTGATTCTACTCAGACCAGCAAAGTACATTTTCCATGTTGAGCCTGTTTCGTCATATAGCTGAATTACAAATCAAAGTTCAAGGAAGTTGCATCTCACTGAAGGAACCTAAAGCATTTGTCTGGGAAGGGAAATTGGGGAATACAGTTTTATTAATTTTACCTTTATTGAATGAATGCAGCGTTCAATCCGGTATGTTTACATAGAGAGACCTCTTAAAACATGAAGTGAATTTTCCAAAGATTTTGGACATCTCTGAATGATAGATGATTACTACACCTTTGCAAAAATATCACTCTTATTTGTAAAAATCTATAGAGCAAGTCAGGAGAAAAAAATAAATCCTAACCATCCTCTAAGATTTTGCATGGAGATGTCCCATAGCTTATTGATTTTTAGGCAATTTCCTGTAAAGAAGTTCTCAGGCAAGCTTTATTTTTTAACTGTAAAGTTAGAAGTGTTCATATATCTTAGTTATAGTTGTTTGGAAAGGTAATCAAAGTAAATTTCTGAAATTATGTTCTTCAAAGAGTTAAAGTATCATTGGAATTAGTTGAAATACATCTGTTTGACAGTGACATGATTAATGAAGCCTGCTGCTCTCTGTGCTTTCAGAGTTGAACTTTCATTAGACTTAAGGTACGATTATAAACACTATTTGTTTTCTTTTAATGTAGGCTTTCTAGCTTTTGGGATTTTTGTGGTACAACTTTTTCAAAGGATGTTATTGCCAGGTGGCTTCAATAGCTTCAAATTTTAGGAGATATTCTTCATCAATAAAGACATATTCTTTTGCCTTGGCTAATTAATCTAACCTGTAATCTATTCTCTTTTCTACATATTTTGTTTGAGTTACATAAAGTTAAATAACCAGGTAAGGGGGAGAATGTTATCATCCAGATGTTATCAACCATAGGATCACACTAGCAAAACTACTAGCAAAACTTTGTTTTGCTAAAATTACAAAACTATATTATATATATATATATATATATATATATATATATATATAGCAAAATATTGAGCAACAGAGTACATTTCCCAGCTTGCCCATTTGTACAATTTAGTCTAGTTTTGCCTTTATAATTAGTGAATAACCTTGAACAAGTCATTTAACCTTTATATGTTGTAATTTTCCACAGTGGTAAAAGGTAACATTAATAATACATGACTCTTGTTTCCCAAGAATGTTAGTAATATATAATTAGTAGCATCTGTACCTGTTCTGTGTTTCTTGCAAGAAATGTTATGGGATAAATATTAAACTGTGATCATTTTTGAGTTGGAGAAGGTCTACTGTGTTTTGATCAATCCTGCACACTTTCCCCCTTTATTACGTAACAACACTGCCTGACTTTGAGAATAGTTTCTACTCTTGCTTTACCCATGTGATTCGGAAGGGGTTTCTAAACACAGCATGTCATTCTCCTGTCCAGAGTTGTGAACATATGCTTTGGGCCAACATTGCTACCATTTTCTACTTTTCTGCATCTAGTGATTCACTCAAAAGTTTGAACATGATCGAAGCCACACCAATAAGAATCCCACTCTGAGACTGCTGCATGCTGAAAGAGGAGACACTCATTCTTTTCTCTAGGGCAATGTTTCTCAAATTTTAGAATCCTTCAGAATCACCTGGAATATAATGTTAAGACACAGACTTGGGTGAGGTGCCCCAGATCCAGAGTTTCAGAGCAGGTCTGATGTGATCCTGGGATTTACATTTCTAATAAGTTTCGAGGTTGCTGTTGCCACTAGTCCAAGGACTACACGTTGAGAATTATTCCTCTGTGATCACTAAGTTAGAAGGCTGAAAGCCTGAAGCCACGAGTGACTAATTCCCTTGCAATATGTATAAAGCCTGCTTATTATTATTTTCATCATCATCATTATTATTTGTTGTCTGTAATGAGGCCAAAGCTCAAAGAGTTGCAGAGAAACACAGCAATAAAGAGGTGAGTGAGAGAGGGTATGACAATGTCAGCACTTAGGTTCTGCATTCAACTGACCCAGACACAGGCCTGTCTCCACCTCTATTTTTCCCAGTTTCATGAATCAATAACTGTCCTAGCTAGCTTACCCTAATTTGAGATAGCTTTCTGTTTTATGAGAGCAAAAAAATTTACTTTTACCCAGTTTTCAAAAAATAAAGGAAAATTTAATTTAATAACAGTATCATTAAATGATACAAATTTCATTCAAGAAAGGTCCCAGAAAAATGCATCGCATTTGGCCTGTTTGATTCTTCAGGAAGATGATGTTCAGGCATATCTATCTATCTATCTATCTATATCTATCTATCTATCTATCTATCTAAAATATTATTTAATATAAATATAAAATACTGTTTTATATATAAAACAATATATATTGTTATGACAGTATTTTATATTTACATAAAACAATATAATATATATATATACACAATATTTTGTACCAAAGTCAATTGTCATTTTTCAAATGGGTTCATCATTTTTATGTGTCACACTCTAGAATATATGAGATAGTACAGAGTATCAGTTCACTGATGATTGGTTTCTTAAGAAATAGATACAGATAATTATTTTGAATTACCATTAAAGATGGTATTTAATTGCAGCACAGCTTTTTCTATGCACATCTCTCTCAATTGGGTTTTGAAATAGCTCATCAAGGAGTTCAAATTATAATAATATAGGGGCAGCATAATATCTCACTTACTTATAAACATACTTCCAGCACTCTTGCTTGGGCAATACCCGTACTGGGGAGAAACTGTCATTTCTGTGTTTGTACTATTTATTTTACTAACTATTGAGTGACTTCAACAACAGAAGCTATTCACAGGTTTAAATTTGTTTCCAGAAAATGAAGTAGGAGGACATAGAGTAATGCTGAGAAGGTGCAGGAGAAGAATTCTGATGATCCTGCTAGGTAATTAACACAGTAAGTAATGCCTTCTTTGCATGAGCTCTCAATTCCCCCACAGAGCCAAAATCAGTCTTTTCATCTTTTATTTCGCTCCCATTTCTAAGGATCTTTTCTTTACACTTCACTGAAAAGTCCTTCATTTCTCATTAATGCTTTAAGTACAAAGCTAGTTCTGGTGATGATATAATCTTTCGCAAGTCTAAATTAGGTTTCATACAGAGCATTACAAAGTCAAAAGGCAGAGCTCATGCTGTTCTGCTATTTTACTTAGTGTTTATATGAACGAAAAAGCATGGCATTTCAGAAGTTTGATTTTTTTTTCTTTTCTTTTTTTAAAATCAACCTTTTATAGTTGATTTAGCACTTTTTAGACCAAAAATAGCAGAAGTGGTCAGTTTTGATTATTTATGTCATTAGACGTTTTATTCTTGCACAAATTTCAAAAGAACACATAGTTTCATCAACCTGAAATATTTATAATATTTATATATGTAGCCAAGGAATGGGCCATCTAAATTTTAGTAAGAATTGTCTGTGTATTTATTTGCATCATATTAGGCTTAAATTCCTGGTGTATTAAAACCCAATGTTTTTGTTTTCTTGGTATTTTTATTAATTATAATTATTTCATTCTACAGACATTACTGATATTAAACTTGGCCAAACACTGGAAGCTCACCAAAACCTTGCAGCAGCTCATTTACCTTGTCTGTGATTAAAAATACTGGTTATTTATCAGCAAGCATATATTAAATATCTGTTGAGAACAATCACTCAAGTAAGCATAATTGAGGATGCAAGTATCCTCTCTCCAGAAGATTTCAATCAACAATGCTAATATACACACACACATGTATTTGTGTGTGTGTGTATAGACATACACACGTCCATATCTACATACACGTATGCACACACATACATATAATGTATGTTTTCATATTTTTATAATATGACTTAATTTCTATTTTAATTGTCCATTCAGTATTATAAGCAAAAAAATATGATATTAGATAATTCTTTGTTAAACATTGCCATTTCTATTTCAAAATGAGTTAACTGAAGTTTTATTTCTTCCCTGATTGCATTCTAGGAGGCAGCCAATTCCTTGGACTTATTTAGCATTCACTGGATCCTAGCAGGGCAGGGGGAGCTCATTATCTACACCCACTCATACTGGCATCTGCGAACATGATGCTACTTCTCCTGTCTGGTTTAGGGCAGAACCATTCTTAATCCATTGCGATTGTCAATCTCTAGTCTATTTTACTTTGTCAAATTCATTCAAGCTTAGAGGCCACTCTTACCGTTTATTTGTCTGTGTTTGGTAAGTAGCAGCCTTTCAATTTCTCTCTTTTTTTTTTTTAATTATACTTTAAGTTCTAGGGTACATGTGCATAACGTGCAGGTTTGTTACATATGTATACTTGTGCCATGTTGGTGTGCTGCACCCATCAACTCGTCAGCACCCATCAACTCGTCATTTATATCAGGTATAACTCCCAGTGCAATCCCTCCCCCCTCCCTGCTCCCTGTGATAGGCCCCGATGTGTGATGTTCCCCTTCCCGAGTCCAAGTGATCTCACTGTTCAGTTTCCACCTATGAGTGAGAACACGCAGTGTTTGGTTTTCTGTTCTTGCGATAGTTTGCTGAGAATGATGGTTTCCAGCTGCATCCATGTCCCTACAAAGGACACAAACTCATCCTTTTTTATGGCTGCATAGTATTCCATGGTGTATATATGCCACATTTTCTTAATCCAGTCTGTCACTGATGGACATTTGGGTTGCTTTCAAGTCTTTGCTATTGTGAATAGTGCCGCAATAAACATACGTGTGCATGTGTCTTTATAGCAGCATGATTTATAATCCTTTAGGTATACACCCAATAATGGGATGGCTGGGTCATATGGTACTTCTAGTTCTAGATCCTTGAGGAATCCCCACACTGTTCATGGTACTGGTACCAAAACAGAGATATAGACCAATGGAACAGAACAGAGTCCTCAGAAATAATACCACACATCTACAGCCATCTGATCTTTGATAAACCTGAGAAAAACAAGAAATGGGGAAAGGATTCCCTATTTAATAAATGGTGCTGGGAAAATTGGCTAGTCATAAGTAGAAAGCTGAAACTGGATCCTTTCCTTACTCCTTATACGAAAATTAATTCAAGATGGATGAGAGACTTAAATGTTAGACCTAATACCATAAAAATCCTAGAAGAAACCCTAGGTAATACCATTCAGGACACAGGCATGGGCAAGGACTTCATGTCTAAAACACCAAAAGCAACGGCAACAAAAGCCAAAATTGACAAATGAGATCTAATTAAACTAAAGAGCTTCTGCACAGCAAAAGAAACTACCATCAGAGTGAACAGGCAACCTACAGAATGGGAAAACATTTTTGCAATCTACTCATCAGACAAAGGGCTAATATCCAGAACCTACAAAGAACTCAAACAAATTTACAAGAAAAAACCAAACAACCCCATCAAAAAGTGGGCAAAGGATATGAACAGACATTTCTCAAAAGAAGACATTCATACAGCCAACAGACACATGAAGAAATGCTCATCATCACTGGCCATCAGAGAAATGCAAATCAAAACCACAATGAGATACCATCTCACACCAGTTAGAATGGCAATCATTAAAAAGTCAGGAAACAACAGGTGCTGGAGAGGATGTGGAGAAATAGGAACACTTTTACACTGTTGGTGGGATTGTAAACTAGTTCAACCATTATGGCCTTTCAATCTCTTATGTCACTTTAGGACTGTGGAAAACTTGAAATCATATCAACTTAGCATGTCCAAATGTGATCTCTTAATTTCATCCTTATTACCTGCTTTTCCTCATTCTTCTCCATCTCCATAAATGACAGCATCATCAGCCTATTTCATCAAGGAAAAACCTAAAATCTTTCTTAATTATGTCCCCATTCTTCCTAGTTTCTTTATCACTCCTTCCTTAGTTACTGCCCTGATATGAGTCCATTACCTCTTATTTAGACTAATGAAATAGCTTGCATACTGGTTTTTGCCTTCTCTTTAGTCCCCTAGAACCTATTTTCCACATAGCAGTCACTAAGATAATAGTCGTTCAATGGCTTCCCATTGCCTGAGAATAAAAGCCGAGTTCCTCACCATGGCCTTTATGGTTGGCATGGACCTGTCCTCTGTCACTTCTCTAAACTTACCTTAGTCCTTTCCTCCTCCCACCCCATGACACCCTACGTCACCCCATTGTGCTCCTTCGTAGTCTCTCATTTCTTTTAGGATAAAGGCAAAACTCCTTGACACAGTCGATACAACCCTCTACAATCGGCCCATTGCCCACATTTCTAGCCCCCTCCCTGCCACTCTCTCTCACTCACTTATGAATGAATCTCTATTTGATTTCTTTCAGATAACTCCTTCAGCCAGACCTCCCGAAAACGTTATTTCTTGCTCTCTATGCCTTGCTTTCTCTGGCCTACTCCTACTTTCCTTTCAGGTATCAATCTAAGCATTCTTCCTGAAAGGGCCTTCACCAACCCTCTGAACCATACCAATTCCTCCTGCTACAGCTACGTATAGTCCCGTGAACTTCTTCCATCATAATATCCCTAAAATTTATTATAATTATTTGTTTAATATCTATTTTCTCATGCCAGACCAAAAGCTACGTAAGAGTAGGGCTGAATTCTGACTTTTCGCCCAAAATATTCCCAGTACCTAGCAGAGAATGTAACACAGAGCAGGCCCTTGATAAATTCCAACTTCAGTAAAATTCCAGACGTACACATGAAAAAGATTTCTACCACCAAAGTTCCAAAAAAGACTGTGTGTGAGCGTGGGCACACATATGTGTGCACATGTGTGCACATGCATATGTGTGTTCTCACCATAAAAGATACTGAATTATTAAAACCATTGGCAGCAAATTAAAGCTCAGTCCCTCCTGCTCACTGCAGCAAGCCTGAGAATCCTGGAAGACAGACACTCCCATTGCCATCTCCTAAAATAAGATCATAAATAATTACTTCCAGATTTTGTCTGGCAATTGGGAACCCTCATTCTCCACCCCACCTCCCTGCCACTGGCATTCCTTAGTGAATTACTTAAAAACCAGAGGAAAGTAGATCTCTCTCTCTTTAGAGACCTCTATGGACAGAGTATTCATCGGTCCTAGATCTTCCAGAGCAGTCGTAATGTCAACTAGAACAACTTCCTGTCTCCCTAAGTACATTTGTACATATCCAACCAGGCATCCTGATGGTTGGTTCAGAAAATGTGGACGCTGGCCTCACACAGGATGACTTGGAGGGCGAACAGCCACCTGCAGGATGTGATTGTAGGGAGTGAGAGAACAGATTCTAAGACTTATTTGAAACATCTTGTTCTCTTCCTTCTGCCTTCACCGCACTTACCATCATGCTAGGATGAGGAGAAAAGTCCAAGGTTAGTAAAGGAGCTATTTACTCCTTTACTGTTTAAATTATATTTTATTCAGCTGCATGAATGCCTCCTAAATTAACCGAGAGACTGTATGAACAGCTCTTAACATACCAGTCAGTGTACAGCAAAAGTTCAGTAAATGTTAGTAAGATTAATATAATAATTTAACTGCATATGAATAAATAAAGGCATAGAGGTTTAGCAACTTCCATAAGGTTTCAAAGCTACTGTACCTGGTAATTTAATATTCATAAAGAAGATTGTAGCCCAGTTTTATGTGTTTCACAAGTGTCTTTCACCACTGCATTAAAGTAGGAAAAATGTTCTTATTCAACTATGTCATCATCTTAAGCATTAATCATTTTAAGCATATAATCTTTTTAAGCATTGTTTGTATGTATGTCAACATATAAAATATTCTATCAAATAATAAAAATGAGATCTTGTCTACCTGTGGAACTATTTCAAATCTAAACTAATATTTATATCCTAAGAAAGATACCTCATGCCATATGAAATCATAAACCAAAAGCATAAATTAGACTGAGTTGGTTAAATGCTAAAAAGATTGTAAATGGCAATTACCTACCTACATTATTACAATGATATGAATAAACCTTACATCTTAGGCAAATATCTCTTCACTAGTAACATATTTGTTCATTAACATACCAAAATACTAAAAATCCTTAAAGAGAAATATAACATGCTACAAAATTTGAAACAGAATTTTAAATGGGAAAGTCATTTCCATCTCGGGTAACATTTTGCTACTCCACTTCCTTTGCCTCTGTGGGAACCTGGTTTGCTAAGAAAAAAAATCTATATCTTGCAGTTCTTGAAAAAAAGAATGTTTTTACCTAAAATTAATGAACTACCACTTAGCAGTCTGGACACAGTGAGTGACCTGTCATTTAAAACATCCCTTGTATAAGTAAACTAGCCCCCGAAGTAGCCTACTGTGAATTTTCCAGTTTCAAATAGATATCAGAGACCTAAATAAATAAAATATGTTTCTTGCAACACAAAGTACATCAGTGTAGTTAGGTAATCAAATCACATAGTTTGCATTTATACTATTAAATTATTTCTACATTGTATTTGGAAACTTACTGAGCAAAGATGATCTGAGAGAGTACATGAGAAATCAAATATAACTAGAACTGACACAACTTTTCTCCAGGGTTAGCTATTCAGAAAATGTGCTTTCTTTTATTAAAAATTGAGTAATGACAATTATAAAGAGCTACAGGAAGCAATGATTATACTGAGGGGATCATTTAGAGAGCAACCTACATAAATGTCTAGACAAGAAAATAAGAAAAGCTAAGGATTAATGAGCCAAGAGTCCAACATATGAAGCTTGAAAAAATTATCAGAATAGATTCTAAGGAATTTGAAAGATGATAAAAATAAGTCATTAAACTGAAAACAAAGATACAATAGAGAGTATCAATAAAACTAAAACCTATTTCATTGAAAAGAAAAATGAATGGATAAATCTCCGATGAGCTTGTTCAGAAATTAAGAAAAAGGAGGAGAATTCCCTAATTAAAGAATAAACAACATTAGAAGTAAGGGCGAGAAACAAATTTAGATCCAGCAAGATTAAAACAATATTAATAATACTATGATATAATTATGTACAATATATGATCTTAATATATTCTAATAATATGAAAACTTACATGAAATGGGCAAATTTATATATATAATATACATATTTACGTGTGGGTAAATATCTGTGTATATATGTGTGTATATACATATATGTGTGTATATATATATATGCCTTCTCACTAAAGAAGAAAAGATAGCTTGGCAAGACTTATGTAAAGATATTCAATAAGGAATTTAAGATTTTTACTTTCAGGAAACACCATGCTTGGTGGTTTAATGGGCTTATTGAGTATGCTATCAATAAACAAATTATTATGACCTTATATAATCTCTCCAAAATAATTAAACAAAAGAGATAAAATTCCCCCAGCTCCTTCAAACAATCTTACTATCAAAATCTGGCAAGGAAAGGATAAAGAAAAAAAATCTTTAGGAACAACGTGTAGCGTAACTATTTGACTCAAGAAAAACTCACCTGACAAAATTGAACACCCATTAATTTTTTTTTTTTTTTCAGACGGAGTCTCGCTCTGTCGCCCAGGCTGGGGTGCAGTGGCGCGATCTCGGGTCACTGCAAGCTCCGCCTCCCGGGTTCACGCCATTCTCCTGCCTCAGCCTCCTGAGTAGCTGGGACTGCAGCCGCCCGACACCACGCCCGGCTAATTTTTTTGTAGTTTTAGTAGAGACGGGGTTTCACCGTGTTAGCCAGGATCTCCTGGCTTCGTGATCCGTCCGCCTTGGCCTCCGAAAGTGCTGGGATTACAGGCGTGAGCCACCGCGCCCGGCCCCCATTAATTATTTTTAAAAAGAAGAAGAAAAAAGTCCCTAGCCATGGGATGACTGGTCTTGTCTCTTAACAATTAATGTCGTTTTAAAAAGGTGGCCTAAAGTGATATAACTATAAGTAAAATGTATCATTCTGGTTTTGATCTGAGTTTGGATAAGGTTTTGATCTGAGTTTGGATAAAGCAACTAGAAGAGAGAGCTTGAAATGTTCTCCGTACATAGAAATGATAAATGTTCAAGGAAGTTGATACTCTAAATACCCTGACCTGATCATTACACGTTCTATGCATGTAAGAAAATATCACGTGTACTCTGTATGTACAAATATTATATACCAACAAAAAAGGAGTAGTTAAAAATTAAAGAATAAAGAAGACAGGGAGATTTAAATATGAAGTAAGTATAAGATAGAAGATTATTGATATAAGATAGGGATTATTAAGTAAAAAATAACAGATTTCAAAAATGTGCAATAAGATCTTCCAAAATAGTGCTTGATTTCTTGTCTCTGTCTCTTTCTGTCTCATTCTGTGTCTCCCCACTAAAAGCATAATAAAATATAATTTTATACCTAAGAGAAGGGAAAACATTGAGAGATTGGAAAATATCCATTGTTAGAATGAGAATTAATGGGAACAAATATATTACTGGTACCCATACAAATTGGTTAGCAATTTGTCATTATTTTACAAAATTCAACATCTAGATATGGTATAACACAACAATTTTATCATATGCATATATATTATACATATTAATATATATGTATATATGTCATGCAGTAATGACTGTTAAATGTTATCATGCATCAAAATCACTCAGAGGGCTTATTAAAGTTTTCTGTACCCCTTCCCAGAGATTTTTATTTATTAGTTCAGGTTGGGACCCATGAATTGGATTTCTGACAGCTCATGGGTGGTTGGCATCAATGCTTCTAATCCCAGAAACATACTTGTAGAACCACCACACTCAAGAAATGTATTCATTTGCCAAGAGATACACATGAATGTTCGTAACAGCTTTGTTCACAATAGAAAATAAACCTAGCAGCAAGCTAAATGTTCCCTGACATGGAATACCATAACAAATAAACCATAGTTATACGCAATTACAAAGGTAAATCTTGGACAGTTAAAGAATATTATATGCAGAATGACTGCAATTTTGAAGAACTAAAATGAAGTAAAATTAAACAATAGATTGTTTAGGTATTATAAATATATAATAAATCTACTTAAAATGATAAACAAAAATTTTGGATAGTGTTTCTCTCTGTAACTGAAGCAAAGCAATGGAATAGGTAAAGAGTACCCAGTTCGGTAAAACTATATCTATAGTGTTTTATCTTTCATTTGCCAAGTGTTCCTTTTATTATTATGCTTCATTAGGCATGCATTTGTTAAAAATATTCTATTATATACAATAGAATAAAATCATTTTAGAAGATTGCTACAGAAGATACTATGAAATACTAAAACTTGGCCAGTATGAGGCTCTCTCAATCAGTCACTAATATAATAAGACAAGCTTTACACATAAAGTGAATTTTCCTTTTAAACCACTTTGTTGAGGTATGATTGACATACACAAAGCTGTACATATATAATGTATGCAACTTGGTAAGTTTGGAGATAAGTATATACCCCTAAAATCATCACCATAAACTTACCCATCACCTCCAAATTTTTCTCCTGCCCTCTTATTTAATGGGCAGGGACATTGGACCCAATGGAAATGATTATCCATGGAACTGTAGCTGGCTTACCTATCTGCTATGGCTCAACAAAAGCTGGCAAGTTAGGGATCATTACTCACAATAGCCTGTGTTGAACAAAGACTGAAACCTTGAGATAACTTATTTACATAAATGAGTCCTGGGACAAAGTGGAAAATGTTCTCTCACATACTTTCATGGCATTAACATGGCACAGCATTTGACTTTATAAGCCAGTGCACTGTCACAAGAAACTTCAAACGGGCTCAGATCTAAGTTATAGCCAGCCTAAAGTTACATTCTGATAGTGGCACCAAAGGTGATTTACAGATAAGGATAAATGCACACTGCTATATTAAAACTCAGAGTACTCCAGCTTCTCTCTAAAAGCTCATTATGTAACTTTCTATTTAAAACTATATCTAGGCCAATATCTCCCAAAATGCGTTTTACAAAAGAGTAGTTTGTGAGTTAAGAGAGGGCAGAGATTGTCTGCCTTGGGGGTCTCCTGTTATATTTCAAATATCTAGCACAGTAACTAACACCCTGCAGGCATGTAATAATATTGACTAGATAGTGTGTGATGTTATGGGAATTTTTAGGAGAAAAGAGTCTGCAGTCATATGTGGAGCCATTGTGTATAATTGAACATGGTGACCACCACAAAGGATGCATGGTTGATGTGAGTGAGGACTGAAATCCAGCCGTGCTAGACTTGCCGAATTTCCCAACAGCCTACCTGTGAACTGTGCATCTTTCAAGTAGAGAATACAATACAACATGTATAGCTTAAATTCAATATAACTAGACATTTTTCCCCTTATGATCTCAGAAGACAAGTGTATTAGTCTGTTTTCATACTGCTCATAAAGAACTGGCAGGGACTGGGTAATTTATAAAGGAAAGAGGTTTAATTGACTCACAGTTCCATATGGCTGGGGAGGCCTCAGGAAACTTGAAATCATGGCAGAAGGTGAAGGGAAAGCAAGGCACCTTCCTCACAAGATGGCAAGAAGGAGAGGTGCCAAGCAAAGTGGGGAGAGCTCCCTATAAAACCAGATATATATAGCATGGGGGAAAATATATATAGCATGGGGGAAACCACCTCCATGATTCAGCTACCTCCACCTGGTCTCACCCTTGACACATGGGAGTTATGGGGATTAAAATTCAAGATGTGATTTGGGTGGGGACACAGAGTCTAATCATATCAACAAGTCTTTCACGGAATAACTTGGGAAGCATGGAGCTAAACTGCTTGCCAGAGGGTGGAGGTTATACAGAGGAGATGTATAGAGAGGTGAGAGTTTTTGCCATTTTTTTCTAACTAATGGGGCTCTTACTGGTGATGTCTTTGAGGAGAAATCTCACTCTATTGAATTTACCTATCAATTACTTTTTAAACATTTCTATCACATATAATATCAAAATAATCACAATAGTATTCTTGGCTAGAAATGGAGAAGCCTTTTCCCTTCATTCAATCTTCCATTCTTGACAGTGTTGGGCTGATACTTTTTTCCTTTCTCATTGACGTCTCTAAGAAAGAAATGTCTGTGTGTTGTTTAGAAGTCTCCTTTCTGATATGGTGACACCTGAGGTATTAATGCTCTTCTCTCTTGACACATTTCATCAAATGGTCGTTTGTGAGATACTACTCTCTTTTCCTTCCCTTTTTTCCCTTTGAAATTAAATCAACTTCCACCCAAGGAAAAATAAATGTCCTGAGATGAGATTATCATAATTGTTTTGATAGGCAATTGATGTAGGAGTTAAGAAGAAATTACTTACGCACATAGTGAGGATACGGAAGTCCTCAGTAAGGTTTTCCTTTAAATGAAAAGCAGCCCCAAATCACTTTCCTTTCTAACAAAGAGCAGCCTATAAAATCGAGTTGCAGACATAGATGTTGTGCCAATCATGTTCAAAATGGCTCCATCTTTCCCTCTTATCAGCCATGTGTATGCACCTGTAATCCCAGCTACTCAGGAGACTGAGGAAGGAGAATCACTTGAACCCAGGAGGGGGAGGTTGCAGTGAGCCAAGATTGCACCATTGCACTCCAGCCTGGGAGACAGAGCAAGACTCTGTCTGGAAAAAAAAAAAAAAAAAAATAGGATGGGGTGGCCAGCCTTCGGCACATGCTATATAAACGTTACACCTGATCAAACCAATATGTAGGCCCTATGTAAATCAGAAACCGTCTCCTCAAGCCTGACTGTAAAATCTGGTGAAAAACTCTGCCACCTGCTGACCTTTTGCCTTTCGGAAGCCACCGTCTCTCACCAGAGAGAGCGCTGTTCTCCTTTCTCTTTTTTCTGCCTGGTAAACCTCTGCTTTTAAACTTCTCATATGTGTGTCTATGTCCTAACTTTTCTTAGTGCGAGACAACAAACCCCAGGTATTTACCCCAGACAACGTAGCTACTTCACAATGATAGTAAACTTCAGACAGATCTCGATGAACTATTGTGAAGAAAGTGGAAAAATACCTTTTCTTGCATAGATTGATATATTATCTATAAATCAAGAGAGATTAACCAAACGAGATGCGTAATAGCAAGCATTATAGTACTTAAGACATATGCATTAACTAAGGGGCCAAGTCCATAAACTATTATTTATAAAGCAACTTTTGATAGAATATTCTTTTTTGTAATCTTTAATTTCCAATATCTACATGAGATGAGTCAAAAATTCATTTTCTATATTTACCCTTTACTTTATACCTCACCCTTATCCTATTTTCCCGTGTATCTGGTAAAGGGTTGGGGTTGACCCTGACAGCTCAGTTTTAGAACCTCTGATACCAGTTGCCTTTCAGCTGAGTCAGCCAATGAGAAGTATTGATGAGCATTTGGACAGCATGAGAGAGGGGGAGGCCACAACGTTTCTCCAACTTCCTCTCTGCTTCAGATGGCAAATTTGGCAGCGCCATGTCTTTTCATGGCTCCAGTTTCCATCAGTCATGCTTATAGCTACTGGTGGGATAACACCAGCCCCTAGATTCCAGTTACAGACCTTTGAATTTGCTTTGTCCCTCAGTCTAGAGGTGATGGCAGCTTTCTACTGTTGCTCAGCTCTGGGTTGGCTCACCATTCCCCATTGCCCCCCAGATTCCCCACTGCCTAGGTAAGCAATTTCTTTCACTACATTCCTTCTGTTCAAAACACTTACAGAAGTTTCCTTTCTAATGATTGAACCCCAACTAATAAACTTCATTGCATTTCATGTATTTTTAAGATAATTTTTGATTATTCATTTTATAAAAACTGGGGAAGCTTATTTGTTATTTAGAATAAAATGAGATCATACAAACGTCATGAAATAGAGGAGGCCATACACCCTTATCTTCAAGGTTTTTCATACTTCAGTTTGTGGGAGGAAACCATCTGGGCATCAGTTAAATTAATTCTGCAAATGTTTACTCAATCCCTAGGGTGGGGCAAGGAATATACTAATCATTAGTTTCTGAAAGTTGACTTGGAGCCCTTGAATAATAAGTAAAACTAAACAAGCTCTTTAAAGTTGTAAAAATGATAACACTATTCAAGGGAAGACACTGATTCAACAAACCTCAATAATAATATTTTCCCTATTCCATTGATATACTTCCGTCCCAACTAGTTTCTATATCTTCTTTAGGTCTGTAATTGCTAGATGAACACACTGTGTGCTTTCCTATGGGTCTTACTAATGTGGTATTTTCTTTTTCTTTTTTCTTTCCCTTTGGATTTAATTTCCTCACCATTTGGTGTCATTAGAAAGTTAGGACTTTTTGAAACAGCAGAACCTAAGCTCACAAACCACAAAGTGAAAAATTAATTCCAATATCTATCATCCATTTGTACAACAAAGGTGAAAGGGCACCAACGTAATCCCTTGTTTTTTATAGGCATGTTAGTCATCTGGCATTTTAGTGCATTAGAATTTATTATCTCAGCAGTCTTCAGCATTAAAAGCATTTTAAAAGTATTTTAACATCCACTATAGACACTGTTGGTGCCCTGCCCACATTACCTCACCTGTACCATTTCAGTGGACATCAAACTACCAGAACCTGCCTTTCTTTGCTTGTGAGTTTTTTCTGATACTGGAACCTGTTATTCCCCTTCTTTTGCCAGACTAGAAAGAACAAGGAATCCATGGACCCCAGGAACAGTCCTCAACCAAAGAACACTTCTTTCCTCAGGTGTTATGGATCTGAAGAATGTAGAAAGAGTCCTCAGTGGGATAAGAACTAGGTCAATATACCCTTTACTGTCCACCATCACTAGCCCATATCATTCCTCACTGCCTTCTCAGTGTTCTCTCCATGGCCTAAACAAATTGTTCATGCTCAAAACTTTGTCTTATGGGCTGCTTCTAGAGGACCCCAAACAGAGAAAAAAACAAATTATTTCTCAACTCTTTGGGGAAATGTCAGCCAATCCCAACAAGGTGACTCACCCTCATGCATATTTTCTAGGGGAGAACCAAGTGACTAAATGCTGCTTCTGATAAAGCTACAGTGATTAATGAAGAAATCAACAATTGCAACAACACTTCACCTTTCTGTGCTCCGTTCCCTCACATTTTCATCATGTCTAGCTTCTCTAATCAGGGTATCTTTGGACACAATAACAGAACAAATATTCCAATGATCAAAATTAAGATGATAGTGACCAGAAATTCAGGCCATGGAGAGCCCACCATTGTAATTATAATCAATTGTGTTCACTTACTGATCAGCTTTGCTTCTGCGTTTATTAGTTTTCCATTTAAGATGTCAGTGAGTTATTAAAAGATTATCTCCTTTCTCAACCATTGCTATGATGCTATTTTTGTTTCTCTGACTATATAGAACTAAAAATTACATGCAAATGAGTGCCAATTTAGCTTACTTTTTAGAATTTCAAGCAGTGAATTGTGATAAAAGTGTATTTATGATAAAAGTGTATATACATTTTTTCTGAATCATGGCATCATGTTGCTGTTTTGGGGTGGTAAATCTTTTGTTATGTTTCCAAATACTGTTTTGCAGCTGATATTAATAGACTTTACATAAAATATTCCAACTTCCAAAAACAGGGCTGTGTGTATGTCAGAACTGTACTTCTATTGTTAGCCTCCAAGCTTTCCATTACTTAACATCTCCACCTCACAGGCCATTGCAGAGTACAGCAGAGAGTAGTTATTTCCTGTGGAGAGTTGCTTTTCATTTTGTGAATACATTACAAGGTAGGTTTAGGCAAATGAGAGGAAACAAAATGTTAAGTTATTGAGATAAACAACTTATAATCTATTTCCACTGCTTAAGCAAAACATAAGCAAGGCTTGAACTAAGAAAGTGTTATTTGGATGAAAAGAAAGTTATAAAGATGGCAAATTGCTGAAATTCTAATTTGCTTTTTGTTGTCTAAGATCCTCATTGATCAAAGAGAGAAACCACACCATTTCTACAAATGAGTGCTAAAAACTGTTAAGACAGATGCCATCACACTGTTTGTGAACAACTAAAGGCAAAAGGGACACCCTCATGACAGAAAAATGAGGCAACCTGGGAACTTTAAAGGCACTTAGGCACTCTGCTGTCCTTTATTGGTGTTTTTTATGCTCAGTAATATGAAGGAAGCAGAAGCATAGACCAGGGGGGAAAATAAGAAAACAGATAGATTATATTAACACGGTGAAGAGACAAAGATTCCATTGTCACCAAGAATGTCATATTGCTAAACTTCAATTTAGGGGGTTACTTAAAGGCATGGCCTTATGGAAATTTAATGATACGTTATGGTTCATCAGAACTTGTCATTTGGCCCCAAGCTGCGATAATCAACTTTTCAATGTCAGACTCATTTACTCCTCGAAGAATTCTGAAATAGCCATTCTCTCCCCATGACTTTCCCCAGGAATTGGCAGCAATCTGCAGAAAAGCAAACAAAAAAAGTTGAGAAACATACTTAGGTATTAAAAAAAAAAAAGCCATTGGAAACCCATTTGTAACTTTAAATGTCTTTGATTTACCATAGACTATAATTATCAAGAACCTACCTACTTTTAAATAAAGGTTGTATTATGTGTCAGTTACACTAATATGCAGGCACGTTGGCAATAGCCAGAATTGATATGACTCTTCTGAGTTTCCCAGAGTACTAAGGTAACATATGCATGAGCTTTTGAAATGCCACATCAGAAGATGTCATGCAAGCTGCAGTCTACTATGTGAACAATAGCCTGTGCTAGGTGCTGGAAGACCAAAGACAAATAACACATTAACTTATGTTCAGAAAGTTTCTAATCTAATGAAGAATGACCAACATAAGGCAAGTGCTAAGATAGAAATAGGTACAGCGTATTTTTGAGGTCAGACAAAGGGCATCTCATTTACTTGGATGGTTCAGGGAAGACATTGTTGTAGCAGTGTCACATGGGATGCATATTAAAGCCTGAAAATAAATTCACCAGATATAAAAGGAGGAAGGGAGATTCAAGTAAAGGGAAACAGTAAAATCATAAACACCAAAGCATGAAATAGCATGAAGTAGTGAAATGAAGCAATAAAATTGTTATAATTAGATCATGAGACAGAAGCAGAATGGTAGGTTATGAGGCTGGAAGGGGAGGAAAGTACATCCATAATGAGACAATAATAGGAAAGATGATGACAAGCCATTGAGTTGATTCCAGCAGGAAAGAAAGGTGGGCAAATTCATGCTGTGATTAGATTATCCTATATGATATGAAGTGGATAGATTTAGGAGGGTAGAGACAAGAGGCAGAGTGACTAGTTAGTAGACTCCTGTAATAATTCAACTGGATAAGGGAAAATAAAATAATTGAGAAATCTTCAAAAAGTAAAATCAACAGGAATTAGATTTGTTTTTAAATTCCTCTTTCTAAAATGCAGAATGGTTGGATGGTTGCAGTAAGTCCAAAATGACTCCTGGTTTAAAAGCTTGAATGAATAAGTGTGTGATGGAGCTAAAATATCAATGGAGTACATGGAAAATATCATGAAGGCCAAAGGACACACAGAAGGGAGTTAGTTCCACAACTAAATGCAGCAGAAAAGCCCAGTAAATTAGCGGCTTCATCTCAACAGCTCTCACATTCACTTCCCATTTACCTTACACTGGGACTAAGAAAATATTCTCAAGGCATAAGGTGTCGAATTGAGCTTTCACTGTTTTCTACAATGTAAGAGAGAGGCAGATTGACTCAGCATCAGAAATTGTCATGACATCAACCTTAAGAAATAGTCAATTTTTATCAGCATTTCTTTTTAAGATTTGGCTCTTTGCCTCCTTAATCAACCCTGACAGTTTAAAGGAGCACTCTCAAAACTATGTCTAAAATTATAAATTCAATTTATTATTTCAAAGATGAAATGGACTTTGAATAGCTGAGACGGAAACAGCATCAATGTGCGTGAGAGTTCTAGCACCAGTGAAATACACTAAATGCCAATTTTCATATTTTTTAGTCAGTTCATGTATCTATATCTATATATCAAATAAAATTAGTCACAACCTAACAAATGGCTAGGAATAGTAATATTTGCAAATTCTTGCAAATATGATATATAACACCGTACCCATTCTCATTGGAATATCTGAAGATTATTACTATCCAAAATTTCATAATTACATTCTTGGTAAATACAGGAAAGGTATATAAAGATTATATAAGCAAATATGAATTTATGTGCTAATGAGAGCCAACCATAGGTTTGCATCTTCCTACTCTCATTTCTTCTATTTCAGCATTTATTTTGTTTGTTTCTTCCAAATGCCTACATTTGTTTGTATTTCATTATAAAGGAAATGATTGCAATGCAGG
Source organism: Macaca fascicularis (assembly GCF_037993035.2). Lineage (NCBI taxonomy): Eukaryota > Metazoa > Chordata > Mammalia > Primates > Cercopithecidae > Macaca > Macaca fascicularis. Next base: position 117,310,894 of record NC_088378.1, read on the forward strand.
GGAGAAAATTTCTAAAGATTTAACTTTTTATCTTTTGTATTGACATACATGATACAGTCACATGTGTAAAGTGTATTAATCTTAAGTATACAATTTAGTAAATTTATAAATGTGTTGATGAAGTTTATGTTCATGTAGTCTCCACTTAGATTAAGATATTAACCATTTATAGCACCCCAGAAGGTCCACCATGTTGCCTTCCTGTCAACATCCATCCACCCTCCCCTCCCCATCAGCTTTTCCTATAATTGATCTTTACAACAATGGAATAATGCAAAATATATTGAGGTTGACTTTTTTTTAGCTCAAAATAATGTTTCTGGGATTCATCTATGTTTGGCATATGTAAGAAATTAATTCATCTTATTACTGTTTATTTTCATTGTGTGATTATACCACAGTTTATTCACTCTCCTGGTGATAAACATGATGAACATAAGTAGCTGCTCCATTTACACATGTATCAGTAGTGTAAGATTCTATTTATTCCAAATCCTGATCTATGCTGGATATTATCAATCCTTTTAATTTTAGCTCACTTAGTGTATATGAAGTGATATTTCATTGTGGTCTTAATTTGTATTTCCTTGATAATTAGGAACGTTGACCACCTTTTCACATGGCTGTTCAGGCCATTTGGATATCCCCTTTTTCTGAAGTTTCTGTTTAAGAGTTTTGTTTTATTGAGTTACCTTGATCTTCCTATATATTTGTAAGAATGTCTATGTATTATATATGTGAGGACTTGTCAGATACCTTTCCAGATACATAGTTATAGATACATTTTTATTTTTCTTATAATACTGTCTTTTAAATAGTTGTTCTTATTTTAATGTAGTCTGATAATTCATTCTTAAAAAGTTGATTTTGTGCCCGATTTAAGAAAGAGTTTTCTAATAGATATCACTGTCTTTTAAATAGTTGTTCTTATTTTAATGTAGTCTGATAATTTATTCTTAAAAAGTTGACTTTGTGCCCGATTTAAGAAAGCATTTTCTAATAGATATCACAAAACGTATTTGTCTATGTTTTCTTTGAGAAACTGTATTATTTTGCAATGACATTTAGGTCTCTGCTCCATCTCAAATTGTTTTTGTCTGTATTTAGTAACAAAGGGATCTAGGGTTTTTTGTTTTTTTTTTTTTCATATGTATATAAAGTTTCTGTGACCTATGCATTGGTAAACCATGGCTCCTGAACAAAATATGGCTCACGGAGCCCCTTAAAAGCAGATTTAGAAGTCAGAAATTTTGTTTTCCCTAATGGTCTTGAAGATGTAAGGTACTCTGTTGAGAGAGGATCTGTAAAACTCTGTGTGAGGGAGCCACATGGATGGAATTTCAGGCATCGTCTAAGATCTGAGAATATCCTCAGTCAGCAAGAAAACGGGGACTTGGACCTACAACCAAAAAAACAAGTCTACCAACAACCACGTGAGCCTAGAAGAGGGTCGTAAGCTCCAGAAAGGAACACAACTCAGACAACACTTTGATGGCATCCTTGTGAGATCATGAGCAGAGGATCCAGCTGGGTTCGCTAGATTTCTGACCCACAGAAACACTGCGATAATAAATGTATGTTGTTTCAATCTGCTAAATCTGTGATAGTTTGTTACACATTAATAGAACAGTTAAGTGCTGAATTTTATCAATGCATTTTCTGCACCAATTAAGATATTCAAGCCGGGTTCGGTGGCTCAAGTCTGTAATCCCAGCACTTTGGGAGGCAGAGGTGGGTGGATCACCGGAAGTCAGGAGTTTAAGACCAGCCTGGACAACATGGTGAAACCAGTCTCTACCAAAAATACAAAAATTAGCCAGGTGTGGTGGCAGGTGTCTGTATTCCCAGCCACTCGGGAGGCTGAGGTACGGAGAACTGCTTGAACCCGGGAGGCAGAGGATGCAGTAAGCCGAGATCACGCCACTGCACTCCAGCCTGGGCAACAGAGGGAGCTCCGTCTAAAAAAAAAAAAAAAAAAAAAAAAAATTCATGTGTTTTTTTCTCCTTAACTCTCATAATTTGATGAACTATATTGGTTGATTTTAGTACTTGAAACCAACCTTGCATTCCTAACGTAAGTTTCACTTATGGAGTGTTATCCCTTTTATATATTTCTTTTTTTTTTTAATTTATTTATTATTATTATACTTTAAGTTGTAGGGTACATGTGCATAACGTGCAGGTTTGTTACATATGTATACTTGTGCCTTGTTGGTGTGCTGCACCCATCAACTCGTCATTTACATCAGGTATAACTCCCAATGCAATCCCTCCCCCCTCCCCTCTCCCCCCTCTCCCCTCCCCATGATAGGTCCCGGTGTGTGATGTTCCCCTTCCTGAGTCCGAGTGATCTCATTGTTCAGCTCCCACCTATGAGTGAGAACATGCGGTGTTTGGTTTTCTGTTCTTGTGATAGTTTGCTAAGAATCATGGGACATGGATGCAGCTGGAAACCTTTTATATATTTCTTAATTGTAATATTTTGTTTGGAATTTTATGCTCATGAGAGATATTAGCGTATAATTTTTCTCTTTTGTCTCGTCTTAAACAAGTTTTGGTATTGGTGTTACCGCTTCATAAAATGAGTTTGGAAGTAACTGTTCCTTATTTCCTATTCCCTGAAAGGATTTGTTGTAAAATTCGTTTCATTTATTCCTTAAATGTTTGGAAAAATTCACCAGTGAAGCCTTTTGAGCCTGAGTTCCTCTGTGAGAATAATTTAAATAGGTTCAATTATTTTTCAAATTGCTCCATAACTGTTTAGGATATTTTCATACTGTGTGGGTTTTTGATAAGTTTTGTTTCCTGATAAATTTATCAATTTCATCTATATTTTCAATTATATTGGTATAACTTTTTAATAATATCCTCTTATTACCTACTTAATATCTATTGAATCTGCAGCAACGTTCTCTTTTTTCATTTCCATGGTAATTTGTCTCTCCTCGTTTCTTTTTCGGTCTTCCTAGACATTTAATCTTTCTTTGCAAAGAATCAACTCTTTGTTTTGTTGATTTTCATATATTATAATATGTCTGTTTTCTTTTAATTTTTTTTTTTTTTGCTCTTCTGTTTATTATTTCTTTCATTTTATCTTTGGTTTAAATTTTTCAGCTTATTGAATTATTCTTTTCAACATTTAAAAAAATACGTGCATCAATTTCAACCTTTCTTCTTTTTCAATGCATGCATTTACTATTACATTCAGTACCGCTTTACCTAGTAACAAAAGTTTCATCGTAGTATATTCTGTACAATTTCAATTATTTAAATTTATTGAATGTGCGCTATGGACCAGTATGTGGTCAATATTGGCAAATAATTTCATGTGTACTTAAAGAGAATGTATATTCATCAATATTTATATGTAATAATCTATGAATTTCAATGACATAAAGCTGGCTAATAATTTTTTTCAATCTTTCATACCTTTACTTATTTTTAGCTGCTATTTCTATGAGATACTGAGACATGTTTAAATATTTGCCTACTTTTTTTCTGTAACTTTTGGTGTATGTTTTTTTGGAACTGTGTTATTTGAGCTTCTGTTTGTCTAAAAATGTCTTAATTTTGTATTTATTTTGAAGAAAAATGTCATCATGCATAAAATTCCATGTTGGCACGTTATCTTCATCATCATTATCAATATTATTATTTTATCCAGCACTTTAACAATGTCATTTTGTAGTCTTCTACTTTCCTTTTATATTGTTGTTGTTGAAATCCCAGCTGTCAGTCAGTGCTGCTTTTTTTGAGAGTAATGTGTCATTTTAAATACTGCCTGTTTTTAAATTTATGTTTTTTTTTTATCTTCAGCTGTTTGATCATGAAATGTTTGAGTGTGATTTTCTTGCCATGTTTGCATTCATGAATTCAGGAACTCATTTTTTATTATAATTTCAGTTCTGAGATACATGTGCAGAACGTACAAGTTTGTTACATAGGTATACACGTGCCACGGAGGTTGGCTGCACCCATCAACCATCATCTACATTAGGTATTTCTCCTAATGCTATCTCTCTCCTAGTCCCCCACCCCCGAACAGGCCTCAGTGTGTGATGTTCACCTCCATGTGTCCATGTGTTCTCATTGTTCAACTCTCACTTATGAGTGAGAACATGCAGTGTTTGTTTTTCTGTTCCTGTGTTAGTTTGCTGAGAATTATGGTTTCCAGCTTCATTCATGTCCCTGCCAAGTACATAAACTCATTTTTTTATGGCTGCATAGTATTCTATAGTACATATGTGCCACATTTTCTTTATCCAGTCTATCATTGATGAGCATATGGATTGGTTCCAAGTGTTCGCTATTGTGGACAGTGCTGCAATAAACCTGTGTGTGCATGTGTCTTTATAGTGAAATGATTTATAATCCTTGGGTGTATACCCAGTAATGAGATTGCTGGGTCAAATGTTATTTCTGGTTCTAGATTCTTGAGGAATTGCCACATTCTTTCACAATGGTTGAACTAATTATAGATTGAAATTCTCCATCTAGATTTTTCTTAATTTTTTAAAATAATGGTTATTTTAAAGCCTGCATCTAAAGTATCATCTATTGCTTCTATTGATAATATTTTTCCCTTGGTTGCTGGTCACATCTTTGTGCTTCACTTGTCTCATTTAACTCAAACAAATCATAGCATGCCTATTACAAACCCAGTCCTCACTTTATGCCCAAACCTACCAAACACTCCTAGGCCAAAAAATTTTCTCCAGATTTAGCACTCTCATTTTTTAAAAAACAAAATTTTGGAAAAATCTTGATATTTTCTACTTATGTAGTAGAATCTGTGGCTTGCTGCTATGTATTATATTTTACTTAGTAGTGAAAGACATCCAATATTTTTATTATAAAAATAGATTTATGTCATAGGACTATTTGTAAATACTTTGAAACATCCATATATAATTGTGAAGAAATAAAACTTTCCTAGATTTCTCAGTGCTCTTGAATAAAGTTTCTGCTTCCCTGACCCACAAAACATTGTATATAATATAAAGATAGGGAATGTTTTCTTTCACTTCTCCTAAAAATATTCTACTCTTCTCATACCTTGAGAATTAGATATGTAGCCGTTCATTTAGTTTAATGATCTGATCTGAAGGGATAACAAAACTTCTCTTATCTCTTCTAGAGGTTCAAAGAGAGCAGAGACAAGGTCCTAAAGTAAGTTCTAAGGTGTCAGAAGTATGGGGATGTTATCTCCTTCAGTATTTACATCTCAAAAGATATGCAGCCCATCATCTGGAGACTTTATCTGCTGTTTATCTGGCCCTTGGAAAGATATGTTTATGTTCCTAAAGTTTATAGTGAGAACATAGGATCCTCTTCAACTCATCATAATGGAATGAAATATTTTTCCTTCCTGTTGGGAAAGGAGGAATCTGCTTGTCTCTCTCCTGTAAACAAATGGAGAAAATCTATTGTTCCTTGTCCCTCATTTATGAGATATAAACTGCTACCTGTGTAGACAAATTTTATTGACTCTTATCACATCACTGTAGGACTAAGGTGTGGGGGATGCATGCTGCTATATTACTCTGGTTGTCGATCTAGTTATGAGTATGTGTTAAGAACGCTTTACTTCTGACCCAGGTGTTATATCTCTAGCTACGTCTATATATATAACTATATCTATATCATCTATATCTGTGGGATAATATCTCAGACCTTTCACAATTCTTTACAAAACGGTACAACAGTACTTAAATATTTCATATTTTAATTAAACCACTAGTATGTTTTATAAAAAATAAAATTATTTAATTACTTGATTAGTTTTTCCTGAATGCATAAAGTTATTCATTTGCTCATTCAATGAGTATTGTTTATATTCTCACTATGTACCAATCACAATACTTTACCCTTGACATACATTGGTAAATAAGTCAAATATGATCCTGACTCATGAGGAGAACACAGTTTAGTAGAGAAAAAGCTTCAATTAATGTGCAAAATATTATAAATTTTAGTCTGATTATTGTATTTCTACTGCTCACATTCAACAGTTTATCAAACAAATCATAGCAGGAAGAAATCTTACCCCTAGCCCCATGAAATAAAATTTTCTTTGAAGATGTTTGATAGGTAGTAAATTCAGAATTGACAGTAAGTACAACAATGTACTTAAAAGGGATAGTGTGCATGTATGTGTTAAATATATGAAAATAAGTGAGTATATAATCATACTTAGTGAGTGTGTGTGTGTATACACATGTACACTACCTAGAGGTATGGCTCTAGGGTGGGAATGATCAGGTTGAGGATGAAAGGGTCATAAAATGTTTTCCTCTGCACATTCGTTCATATTCACTCAGCAAATGGCCATCAAGTGCTATATGCTAAGAACTGTTGTGAGTTAAATACATTAATCAAAGAACTTGGTTTTGTCTCTAAATATTACATTGTTATGAGATTAAATAACTGTTCAAATTTATTTAATAAAAATCCTATGCAGCAACTTAATAATAGGTATTCAAATAACATATCCTAGTATCTAACTTATTTATTTTAACTATTGGACATGAATGTTGATTGTTGGCTACTCATTATTTTATTTTAATGAGAAAAATTAATTTTTAAAAGCTCAGTTTAACTATAAAGAAGAACCCTTCTACTTAAAAGCATAATACCTCCATATATCAACAACACAAATATAAGGTATGAACACACAATTGGGTGATTGAATTCTGTGAGTGCCTTATGAAAAAATATACCAAGAGTCATTCTGATGAGTACAAGTTCTAGCACCTAGTGTTTTGTAAGCCAAAATATGCCCTCTAGTGTGTACATTTAAATTTAAATTCCATGGTAAGTATTAGCATCTAGACTTTATTCTATCTGTATAAATAGGTACATAATATTAGGACTTTGGACAATTGACCAACTTGTTGTAATAAACCGAGTATTTGATATAATATGTTCCAATCTTCTTCAAATAGTTTCTTGCCTGAAACTTTCTGTTATTTTGAGACTGGATATTGGTTCTTTCTGAGTAAAGACACATGTGTATGTTATAACTGGCAAAAATAAAAAAAAAAAAAGCCTTAACCTATAGGATATATATACTAACATAACAAAAGCATCAAGTTCCTTGCCATATAAATATATATGAGGGAAGTTTAATCAATACTTTAAGTTTAATGTAGAAGATAATAGAACAAAAAGTTACCCTGTTGATTCTCAACTTGAAGAAAAATAAACACTGATTTTTCTTTTACAATTTGAAATACTAGGAGTTGAGGAAAACTATAAATACAATATAAATGTTTATAATGAGTTTCGTGCTGGTGAAAACACTGATGTTATCAACACTATTACACAACTGAGGATGTGACTAAATAATACAAAGCAGGCAGAGGAACAGAAGATTCAAACATATTCACTTCAGAGCAAGAATTCAACTGGAAAGAGATACATACCCAAAATTTTTCTTTCCTCCCTTGTGCTCCTCTCAGTGTGCCCCATCTACAATTAATAACAATAATAAAGATTGGTATGGTTAAAATGTTTGGTTTGCTTCTTGAGAGAATGCAGATTATTGTCATTCCTACATCTTTTGTGTTTTCTCTCTGTCCCATCCTGTTTCACAATGGAAATATCACTATTGCCCTACAGAAATGTGCTTGTATAGTTTTCTTCTTTACCATAACATTATTTATGTGCACAGAACAGACTCATCTATATATAAATGGCTTGAAATCAAACTCATTGATCACAGGAGAGAAAGACTAAGGCAACTGGGATACAAAATTTTTAAAATAACTTAAAAAATACTTATCCTCAAAGACTTGGAATTAACTCAAATGCCCATCAATGATAGACTGGATAAAGAAAATGTGACACATATACACAATAGAATACTATGCAGCCATAAAAAAAGATGAGTTCATGTCCTTTGCAGGGACATGGATGAAGCTGGAAACCATCATTCTCAGCAAACTAACACAGGAACAGAAAACCAAACACTACATGTTCTCAGTCATAAGTGAGAATTGAACAACGAGAACACATGGACACAGGGAAGGGACCATCACACATCAGGGTCTGTTCAGGGTTGGGGGCTAGGGGAGGGATATCATTAGGAGAAATACCTAATGTAGATAACTGATTGATGGGTGCAGCAAACCACCGTGGCATGTGTATACCTATGTAACAAACCTGCACGTTCTGCACATGTACCCCAGTACTTAAAGTATAATAATAAAAAAAGAAAAATTAAGATTAAATTTAAAAAATAAAAAAGAAGGTACAACCATATTACAGAAGAAATTAAAAGTCATAAAGTGATAAAAATACTTGTCCTCTTTATGTCTAGTCCCTTGAAACTCTACCAAACAATTCTACCACTCTACCTTAAATGGCATAAACTAAACATTTCTAGGACTACTGTTATAAACCATAATGGAAACACAGACACTTTTGTAGAAGATGGAGTTTATGTAAAAATATTTATATATACATATTATTTTATAAAGTGGCTTTGTGCCTAACGTAGAATTTTTATAAACACATGTGTGTATGAATACAGAAGCTTATATTCCCACTACTGCTCCATTCTGAATATAGCACTTAACAGCTCATAAAAGACCTAAACCTACATGATTTCATTTTTCTTCATGATTAAATCCAGAGAAGTAGGTATTATTAACCTGTTTTATTTACCGAGATAATGGAGACTTGTCCAATATCATACACTGGGAATTGTTGAGCCAAGACTCCAAGTCTCACATTCTTCTTAATACATTATATTGATTTTCTTTTACAGACATATAGGCCCCATTTGCAGTGTGTACTTACTTTCATGTAATTTGGTGAATTATGAGCGCATAATTAATTCTGCCTACATATTACCCCATTAACCTAAACCTAATATTCAAACTTCCTACAGCAGGGTTCCTTTAAGCTAAACTATGGTCTACCATTACAAAACAAACATACCTAGGAGAGATACAAATTTCCAACATGGTCAGTTTGCAGAAGGCTATTTTTAATAGGGTACAGAATAGAATGATGGCATCACAGCATGGAGGTATTGCCTAAAGATGACAAGTTTATGGTAGAGCTCTTGTCACACACACACACACACACACACACACACGCAAATCATATAATCATATAATGTATTTGGATCCTTTGGCATGAGGGTGAGGGAAGAAAAAGTGATTTGGGGTGTGCAAAAACACTAAAGAATAATTTTGCTTTCTCCTGTTCCTGGTAGAGACTAGGAGTGGTATTTGCACTGACTGCCGTCTCATTTTATTCTCTGCTGCATACAAGGGTACAGTGCTCCAAATATTCTGGGTGGTTAACAATGTAAGTTGAAACTGGTTCAATTTCCAAAGACATTTTCCAGTTTTATAATTGCATTTATGTTCTTGTAACTTTTCTTTAAACAGCCATCACCACTGAAAAAACTTTACCATTCCTAAGTGCCCCAAAATATTCAAAGTCCATTACCTTCTTCAAGTAGTAGATCACATCTGATATCTTCAAGCACTCATTTTCTACCCATTTATAAAAGCTGTCATAACAATTTCAGAAAGACTTTACCACTCAATCAAACTTCCTTGTGGGTGGTCTGGTTATCATTTATGTTAGCTATTCATGCAAAATACGAAATCCAAGACTAAATCAGAAGAATCTAAGGGATCATTTAACTCTAAGATTAGAGGCACAGGAGGGACCCAATATCTGAGATCCCACCAGGTATGGTGAGAAGGTAGAGACAGTCCTGCTTAAGCCACCGTGGAGCCTCCTACGAAATAATTCCCAATCAAGAAGGAAGGATTCAGGCATGATAAGCTGGACTTAGTAACGAAGCCCTGAACAAAACAGACAAGTAGCAATTGAGTATAATTTGTTCTCTCTCCCTTGGGTCTGTCCAAGCTCAACTACTACACTGGACTCAGCTGAGGTTGGAGATGGGAAAAGGGCAAGTCAGGCTTGTCATTAAAACCTCAAAGAGCTATTTTATAAAAAGTTTGTATATTCTATAAAACATTTTAAGAATACTTAAAAAGAGGATAGAGCAAAGTGATAAAAGTTTCCTTCCTACTTTATAAGATCTTTCAGACTTCTTGAGCTCAGTGCGTTGAGGAAGGTGCATGGGAGGAAGAAGAAATAGAAAAGTCATACAAAGGAGAAGAGGAACTTCAGAATGTAGTGTATACTTTTTATTATTTTCGTATTACTGAATAAATGAAAAGTGAAATAAAATCCCTTAATATGGAAACTTTCAGGAAGTACGAACTATTACTTTTACTTTTGTTCAACTGCCATTATTTTTCATTATGTTTCTATATATTTTGTTACAATTTTCCAAACAATAATTTCACTGATGTAAAAGACAACAACAATCGTTGCAAATCTTTCAGCTCTTTAGAGTTGCTCTAACTTTCTTTTCAAGAAACGTGTTTATTATATACAATTTTAAGATGCTCATTTAAAACACCAGTCATTCTAAACCCAGAGAGAATAGCAGCGTTCAGATTGTTATATGCTTTCTCAAAATGGGCAGCCAAACCAATTATCCAAGTCATTGACTAGAGGTGACAGAGGAAAAGGAAAGTAAGGCAACCGAGTCTAATAGTTTCAGAGACTAAGGTGCTGGTATAAAAAAAAATTAACAAAAGGTGTTAACCTTTATGAAAAATTCAAATGAAAAGAAAATATTACACATGGAAAATACCACCACAGAAGCTATTGTGCAGTTAGTTCACCTATGTTACAGCCTCTGTGTCAAATGATGAGCAAAGTCCATTCATCACAGGATTTAACATTTGCACTGCAACCTTCAGCTATCTCTTCTCTCCTCTATCTTCTCTAGACAGTTTCTAAGATGGTAATCACATATTTCATAGAGTGATAATAATGAGATCTTGTAAAAAAAAAAAAAAGGTTTGTGGGTTGTTCCCCAATGATATTATAGCAAATTCCTATGCTTAAAACATTTATTTAAACTAAAATAAAGGTTAACTAGTGCAAAACAAGAAGGCTACTCATTTTATTCACTTACAGGAAAGAGTTCCCATCTTCTCGAGGGCATTTTTTTCCTAATATATGTATGTTCCTAAATTGTGGTACTATTCCTTTGCTTGCTATTATACCAACAGGTTGAAAATTCTAGAAATATGCATATATTTTCACAAATGTTCTCTTATAAGTCAGTGGCTGTCTCTGAGGATATGAGGATCTTCATTATATTCATATTTGCTCCAAATATAACTATATGTACTCTATTTCCTTTTACGTTTACCTCTTCATTTGAAGATTATTTACAAACATTTGTTTAGACAGACCAGAACCGTACTTTACTGAGGTTATTTATTTATTTATTTATTTATTTATTTTTGAGACACAGTCTCACTCTGTTGCCCAGGCTGGAGTGCAGTGGCATGGTATTAGCTCACGGCAACCTCTGCCTCCCAGGTTCAAGTGATTCTCCTACCTCAGCTTCCCGAGTAGCTGAGATTACAGGCAATTGCCACTGCGCCCAGCTAATTTTGGTATTTTTAGTAGAGATGGAGTTTCACCATGTTGGCCAGGCTGGTCTTAAACTCCTGACCTCAAGTGATCCTCCCGCCTTGGCCTCCCAAAGTGCTGGGATTACAGGCGTAAGCCACTGTGCCCGGCCTACTGAGGTTATTTCTATACCTTTGTGAGTATAGTGGGTTCACAAGTTTGAGAGATCTTAATACTGGCTATTTGTTTTTTTTGTTTGTTTGTTTTTGTTTTTGTTTTTATTTTTTCTCAAGGAAATCTACTTAATATGGTTCTTTGGAATTGTTTCTACTTCATTAAATTGTTTCAATTATTTGTTAAGACCCATTAATACCTTTTCCCTCAAAATTTAGTAATATCTGGGAATACGCTGGTTTTGAAAAAAAATCTGGGCAGCTCTTAGCCCATCTACCACGTTCCCTAAGGATGCATGAGTGCTGCCTGAGCCTTTCTGTCTCCCTGCATTGAGACTGGGTTTCCATCTCTCACTCAATGCACATAATTATTTAAGCTCTTCCTTCAGGACAGATTTTATATGCCCACTTTTCATGAGTTCCAGAAACACCACTTTTTTATATATATAATATGAAAAGTCTTTATGGAAAGACCATAAAGTTCCTGCGGAGTAAGGTATTAAAACCCATAAAACAGTGATTTAAGACCTTGTACTTCTACGGTTATTAATATTTCCACGCATGTTCCTTTTAAAAGGGATATTGTTCTTTTTAGATAAGTGTGCTAAACACTAAACTTCTCTAAACCCTATTTTAAGTTATGCCTAGATAGTAAAATTATTGGAACAGAATAATTGAATAATTTGCGTATGACTTTAAATGATTTTTTTTTCTTTTCCTTGGTTTTGGAAGATTTTGCCAATGAGGCCCATACACCCAGTGAAGTCAGATTAGATGTTGTAAATAAGAGAGGGTTGAAAATATAACTTTATTAAAGCAATATTTATATTCCCATAAGTAACCCTTTTAAGGTAAGCACAGAATCTCTTCTGTATACTACAGCTGTTAATTTCTACTTTTTTTCAACAAATTACTGGTTAGCCCAAAAAAGACACATATTTTGCTTTCAAGAAACTGTCAATCTAATGGGAGTGATATTGAGGAATGAAAAACAAGAATATAAATAAATAGAATTATATAAGTGTCACTTTAAAAAAGAAGCATATATTGAAAATTTCTACAAGTTAACAGATGAAAACATTAACTCTGTGCCAGAGGCAAAGATGACTTTCTTCAGAGTAGAGTAGAAATTTCTTCTTGACACGGGAGTGTAGAATTTACAGCAAAATCAGCAGGTGCAGTCATAGAACCATGAAAACTTCACCTCTGCCTATTCCAAGAGCAGCACTTGGTCCAGTGTAACTGAAGGAAAGGGATGAGAGTGGTGGGGAATGAAGTTAGGCAGGTGTGGCTCAGGCCTCCAAGAGTATTCGTGGTTACCAGACTTGGCATTTACAAAGTTGGTGATAAAGAGCCATTTGAATATGGAATGTGACATGATCCAGCTCTGGTGTTAGCATAGGATATAGTCTCCAGGGAGAGCAGGCTCTAAGCAAAAGATTAATTTTGCAGTTCAAGTAAGAAATAATGAAATTCTGAATAAGAATATGAGACCCATAAAGTAATGTTGTTTTTTCTTTAAACAATTGTATCCTCAACATCTAGACAATGACTTTCACATAGTTGACCCTAAACAGATATTTGTTGAGCCAGTGAATTGAAGTACCTTGGCAGAGAGAATGAATAAGAGGGAACAAGTTTGAGAGCTACTTAGAAGGTAAAAGTGATGATTTGTTGGCCAATTTATATGGAAAGAAAGGGATGAGAAAGAGTCAAGGTTAGCAACAGCATTTCGAAGTTGAATGAATAGGTACATCAAATGTGCACTACTTGAGGTACACATTTGTACACCTCAAGTAGTAATGTACTTGTACAATTACACATTTGTATAATACTTCATATTATACAGAGATGTGTTTCTGATTATCAGGTTAGTTTATCATTGCCTAAGACAGTGGTTACAGAATTGCTTCACCTTCTTTTGGATTTTCTCTGCTGATATGGCTCTACACATAAACCTTTAAATTAATGGGTTTTCTGTGTTTCTGACAAACAATAAGCCTAAGAACGAAGAAAAACTAATTTCCAAAAGAAATTCTGAAACAATCTTTCACTACAGGAATTCGTCTGTGATGAGAATAATTATTTCCTAATTCACATGGTAAGAATACATTTGCTTAGGGATTGGATTCCTTAAAGCCAGCCTCGCAACCATGTAAGAATCTGGAGTTAGAAGAAAAAGAAAAATCGTTTTATTTATTATGATGGTAGGTATATTACACTGTAGCATAATGACCCAGACCAAAATGTTGCAATATTTGGGAAGATTTGCTATTTCTGGGATCTCTGCATGTACCCAATAGACTAATACTAGGGATTCAAATTCATGTTTTCTGAGCAGACAAACTCTGTAGTAGTGAATATAGATCCAGACAGATTAAAAAAAAAAACAGTTTTAAAACAGTGGACATGTAAAGACATTTTATGCAGAACACCATACTTGGACAGGAAATTTTGGAGCAAAACAAGGAGCAAATATATCATATAACCTGATATGGAACTCCAACCCTTCTTATTAAGGAAATGAAAGTCAGATAGGCTACCAGGATAAAGAAACCACTAGATGGGCTTCAAGTCAATAACAATGATATGACTACACTGGATATAAGATTTAGAGGTAAGACTGCAGATAGAGTCTTAGTTCCCATTACACAAAGATTTGAAAGATAACTGCAGGAAGAATAAGGCAAAGATATGCAGGCTTTTATTTTCTTATAAATGTTCTACCTGAGATACTTAGGAACTTCATTTTTAAGAAAAGCTCATGCTTAGTAAATGAAGTGGTATTGAATATGAGAAAGTGCTAATTAATGCTACATCAAAGATGGATAAAAATAAACTCTATGGGAAAGCAAAATGAAATGTGGGCATTCCCTACCACCCCTTAATTTTCTACTTGAGCCAAATGTTAATCAAGCTAGGGTTCAATATATCTAAGATCAGGTACTTTTATCGATATGTTCTGCCAGGAAGCTACAAATTTTATCACAGATTGAGGAGCAGATGATGGTTCATGAAATAGCATTTTTTGCATGAAAATATTAATATCACACATGATCCTGTGTACCTAATGTTAATTATCTAAACAACACTATACCATGCCTACCATATTCCTTATATCCTGATGTATCAGGAAGCAAAAAGATTACAAGTGTAGTATCACATGTAATTTGACCTATGAAAAGAAGTATGGAGAAAATTGATAAATGTGTATGCCCAGTTCATACTCTGGTCAGAATGTCCTACTGTAGAACTGAGAGAACTGTCCTTCTGCATTTATTATGCTGACAGAATATGCATTAAAACATCTACACATCTACAACAATGTGACATGTGCTGAGCAAAGAGAGAGCAAAGACCAAAATCATATATAATGATCAATGATAATTGACTAGGGTAATATCTTTGTTTGTTTGTTTGTTTGTTTGTTTTTGAGACGGAGTCTGGCTCTGTTGCCCAGGCTGGAGTGCAGTGGCCGGATCTCAGCTCACTGCAAGCTCCGCCTCCCAGGCTTAGGCCATTCTCCTGCCTCAGCCTCCCGAGTAGCTGAGACTACAGGCGCCCGCCACGTCGCCCAGCTAGTTTTTTGTATTTTTTTTTTTTAGTAGAGACAGGGTTTCAACGTGTTAGCCAGGATGGTCTCGATCTCCTGACCTCGTGATCCGCCCATCTCGGCCTCCCAAAGTGCTGGGATTACAGGCTTGAGCCACCGCGCGACTAGGGTAATATCTTATGAAGAGAAACTTTAAGGGAAAACTTTATCCCTTTGATGTTAGGAATAGAAATGGCTTTTTACCTTCTCATAGAATCTTAGTACTGGACGGAGACTCAGAAATTATAGCATATTCTAAGGGTTGGTTGCCCAGCTATGGTTTACAGGCAAAATCTAGCCTGAGATGCCTGTTTTTGTTAATAAAATTTTATGGAATATCCATGATCATTTAT
Organism: Macaca fascicularis; assembly: GCF_037993035.2. Classification (NCBI taxonomy): domain Eukaryota; kingdom Metazoa; phylum Chordata; class Mammalia; order Primates; family Cercopithecidae; genus Macaca; species Macaca fascicularis. The sequence continues at coordinate 117,326,478 of NC_088378.1, forward strand.
TTGCATATTGTCCATGTCAGCTAATGGTAGAGTTGAGTAGCCAACACCACATGGCCCACAAAACCAATCAGACTCTAATTCAATTTATATATTTCATAGATAAAGGGACTGAGGCTCAAGACGTTAAATAACATTTCAAGATTATATGCTTAAGTGGCTGAATTATCACTTGCGTCTTAGAAGCAGATAATAACACAAGCAATAAAAATTAGGACTAGAAAAAGGCAGAAAAGAGTAGAATCATTTCTAGCTGTGGTGAAGAGGAAAGGCATAATAGGCCTTCGGTAATCTGTAGGAGATGCCGGGGGAAATGAATGTATATCTGAGAGAGAAGAGCATCAAATAATGTAAGGAGCCGGCCTTCACGCATTCACAGAGAAATCGTGAAAGTTTTGGAAGAAAGAGGGATTGTAGGCAGCCATAGGAAGATAAAACTAGTGATACTGAACAAGATATATTAATAAATGGAAAAGTGTGGAATTGGACATAGGGGAAACACTTGGGTCATTATAGCAATATTCTAACCAGGGTTTCATTTATCACATCCAAGTTTCATTTGTATCAAAAAATGTAATGAACACAATTGTTACATTCATGGGAATGGAGAAGAGTAATATTTAATGCATTTATCTTAAGGATCAAAATAAATCCAAGTTGTCACTTAATGCCACAGTTAGTACTCATTAATCATGTGCAAAATTTGTTTTTTCTGCAACCGTTTCCTTTTTATCGTAGCACAGACTTGGGCTGACTTTCTCTTTGGTCTTATTGAAGTAATCAGTAATATCCTAGATATTTCTGTGCAGAGAAGACATTGCAAAACATAGCAACATATGCCTTTTAACAAAACTCTTGGTTCATTCATTCATCAGAATTCTCTCTCTCTCTCTCTCTCTCTCTCTCTGTCTCTCTCTCTCTCTCTCTCTCTGTCTCTCTCTCTCTCTCCATATATATATATATAAAACCCACCAAGTGCTCTCTTTTTCATGGGACAACCAATCCATATTTCCGTTGACAGAGAGAAGTCAGGAGCCACTTTACTCTTAACCCCGATGTCCTCTCCCTCCACCCCCACATCTCTGGAAATTCACAAACATACACTTTCTGAATCGCTATGTGAATTCTATTGTATTTGATAATTTGAGAGCAACACCTATGACAGAAGTATTAGATTATAAAATAAAATCAACCAAAAAGTATTTATTAAGCTAACTTTGGAAGGTAGCACTGTACCAGGGCCTAATAACATTTTATTTCACAGGCATCCCAAAACCTGAAGTCTATAGACATTAAAACTAGTTGAGGCCAGGCGCAGTGGCTCACGCCTGTAATCCCAGTACTTTGGGAGGCCGAGGTAGGCGGATCACCTGAGGTCAGGAGTTCGAGACCAGCCTAGCCAACATGGTGAAACCCCATCTCTACTAAAAATACAAAAATTAGCCAGACATGGTGGCAGGTGTCTGTAATCCCAGCTACTTAGGAGGCTGAGGTAGGAGAATCATTTTAACCCAGGAGGCGGAGGTTGCAGTGAACCCAGATCATGCCATTGTACTCCAATCTCGGCAACAAAAGCAAAACTGCGTCTCAAAAAAAAAAAAAAAAAAAAAAAAAAAAAAAAAAAAAAAAAAAACAAACAAACAAAAACAAAAAAAAACACCAGTTGAAAGCCATTTTATAAACCTGCTAAAGCATAATCTCAAACTTTGTATAATCCATTGCTCCCAGATCTCTATAAATTTAAGGAACTGCCTATAATTCCCTTCCTTAATTGAACAATTGTTCAGGTACCACATCTGTCTTTGATATTTCTCAACTAAAAAAGTTTTGTTTTCTACCACAGTGATTTAATGCAATCCAGTAGAAGTTAAGTGTAAATGACCCAATTCCTACCACTTATGTGGCTTTCTTAGAACAAGTAGAATCACATTATCTAAGATCATAAAAAATTTTATCGCATTTACCAAAGAAATGGTTTCTTCCTGTCATTACATTTCTCTTTTCCTTACTGTCTTTATTCATCTACCTGTGAAATCAAGGTAAGGTAGGTCAAAAATTAAATAAATAAATAATACATTTTAAAAATAAATGTAAAATTGTATCACATCATAGATAAGTACTCATTAATATCATAATTAGAATCAATCTAAATTCTATTTTTTATCTGAAAATACATTCAGAGTAATAAAAAAGTTAAAGAATGTTTGAATTTTAAAAATTACAGAAAGTATAAAGTGAGCATAAGGGGGCAGACATACTGTTTCATTTAATCCTCACAATAAGACAGACGGAAACTTATTATCCCAGTGCAACAGATGAGAAAACCGTGATGCAGAGAGTTCATACGACCTGCCTGAGATCACCCAGCGAGGACAGAACTATCACTGGAACCTAAGCTTGACCCCAGTATCCTCGTTCTTTATGCTATAAGGCGTTCCTTCACAATCAAGACTAGTCCTACACTTGACCTCAAGTCAAAAGAGTCTCTCTCTCTGTCTCTCTCTCTCTCTCTCTTTCTCTCTCTCTCTGATACACACACACACACACACACACACACACACACACACAGGTTTTGTAAGTGACATTTTTTTGGAATGTAAAGATAGCTTTCTAAGAATTCTTTTAAAAACAACACTCCTACAATGTATTTGCCTGAATAAAAGGAAAGCTCTTTCTTCTTACTGTTGTTTTTTGCCTTGTCTTGCTTTGTTTTGTAATAAGTCAGTTCATAGCAATAGCACTTACACAGTGGAACAGACCTGATCAGTGTTTGAGATGATGAATCAATGAAGGACCAGTGTCAAACAAGACAAAACAAATGGAGCACAAACTGTTCTGTCAAGTTGATTCAGTACTGACAGACAAGGCAACATGATTCAATCAGCACTGAAAACAGAAAAAAAATAAAGCCCATCTATCAGTTTCAACATCCCCAGGGCCCTCTGCACCTCTGCTCTTCTGACAGTGAATTCAGCTCAAAAGATCCCAACAGTCCTGTGGGACCTCTCAGTGGCTTCCTTGAGTGACTGATTGATGGCTGCAACAAATCCGAGGGTCATAATTTACTTTATTTTATTTATCAAGGCTCTCCATGTTATTCATCTCCATATCTCCAGAACTAACAGGATGCCTGGTACACAACCATCACTCAGTAAATTTGTTAAAAGTTTGAATTAAGAATAAATTTGAGAGTATAAAAATAAATGAAATAATTTCTATTTCATATTATATATTTCATAATTTATAATTAATATTAGTTGCATTTTTTTCACTTTGTAGTAAGGTTCAAATATTTTTGGAAGTCATTCAACATAACAGCCAAAGGATTTTCTTAGCCTTCATATAACTTTTGCTTTTCACCACTTTTAGTACATGCACAATATAGAAATGTATTAATGCCAAGTAAACCCACATAACAGAAATCATATTTGTCAGGACTTAAGATGGGCATAAAATAATATTGTAATGAAACTTGTGCATGCAATTGTAACAGCAGACATGAATTCAAAGATTCAGCAAGAAGAACCAACTGTCATTTATTATTTTCTCTTTCTTCAGACTTCAATGGGCATTTTTTCAGTCCTGGTTTTATTTGACATCTCAGCAACATTCCACACTACAGGTCATTCCTGCCTTCTTAGGACTCTCTTTCCCCTAGGTCTGTGTGACATCAAATTCTCCTTCTTTTCCTCTTCCCTGTTTGGCCATTTTATTTCCATTTTCTGATAATCTTCAGTAATTTAAAAACTTCTGGAGGTAATTATAAGGTAATTGTCATTGAAAAAATTCTGATTAAACTATCTGGCCCTAAAGCTATATGGGGTAGTATTATTTTATTTCCTCAATGGTTTACCCTATAATCATTTACTTAATCTAATTTTCAACTCAGATTAAATTTATGTGCTTCCAGAAAATTAAATCATAAGGATTGGTGAGTTGGTTTTAATAATATCATGATGGCAATAATTATAATGATGATATTTATATAGTAATAGTTGTTGCTAACTCTGTGTATAGTGCTTCAATTATTTAACACTGTTCTGACTGCTTTCCATACACTAACTCAACACCATACTCCTACTCCTAATACAGCCAAAAATATTTCTAAAGATAAAATTTGTAATTTTAAAGTGTACTTTAATAGCAAGATTCTAATGTTTTAGCTCAAAAATCCTGGATTACGTTTTTAAGTTTTAAAATTTATTTATATAGTATACTTATAGAGATTATCATATATATGTGTGTTCCTACATTCTAAAAGTTCCAGACAATTTAGTGAGCATGAAACAAGCTTCTGGATTTCTTTTGAGTTGTTTTAATGTGTATAATAGTGTATTTCTTTCCATATCGATAGACCAAAGTTCTTTTCCTTTCTAAATTTTACTAATTTTCTCTATCACTGAATGTCATCTTTTTGCAAGGAAAAGGTGATTTTCTAAAAATTATATAAGAGTTACTGCATATGGGAAGGTGAGTAAGCTCATGAGGAGCAAGCATATTAAGTGACTTACTTTCAAACACCAGCCTTACAGCTCATGTTTCAAATTTGTCTTACAAACATTACATATTGAAATAGCTCTTGAATTCTGGGGCTATCTTGCAAGTCGTAAGAACCAGAAATGTTCAATTCAAAAATGTCAAATATCTACTTTACTTTTGTGATCAGAAAACAGTGAACATTATTTAAAAATATATCTGAATATATTTCATATATTGTATATCATATATCTACATGTAGGCTTCAAATGTGTAATAAAAAATGTACAAGCCTTCAAAATTCCTATTTAAGAATCCTTGAAAATTAGCATTTATCTGAAGAAAACAAAATGCAGGGTACTTAATAGTAGTTTTTGAAAAGTAAAACTCTTTATAAATTAAAAATGTATATTCAATTTAAGTTGTTCTGAGATTTTTGTTTTGTTTTTTAATCTCACTTGGAAAAATAAACAAGAAAATCACTACATAAATTTGAAAAAAATGAGAGCAACGAAGCAATGCATACAATACGTGATAGTAAAACTAAGATGTTGAATTATAATAGTGAGTATTTTGAACAAGATACCCCAGAATCAAACCCTAATACATTTATGTAAGAATTTAATAAGCAATAAAATGCATTAAAAGAGTGAGGAAGAGGTACATTATTAATTATGCTGTATTGAAAGCTTTTAGTTCAGAGTTTGAAGAAAAAAAAATTAGGGCTTCACCACACATCATATGCCCAAGTATCTTTCAGGCATACTTTTGATATAATTACATAATAATTTAATAATGTATAATAATATAATAATTTAATAACTATATTTAATATTTTGATTATTTGATTATTATTACTTAATAATTACTTTAATATATAACTTATAGTTATATAATATGTTATATATAATACATTATAATATATGTTATATATTATAACACATATGTGATGTAATATTTAGTATAATATATAACTTTTAAAAATCTAGAATAAAAGTTAAAATATTATACAGGTCAAAACCATCAGAAATAAAATTACAAAACTGAACAATAATGGAGTTTAGTCAATATTCTAAAGAGATATTTCTTCTCTGTGGACTCAATGTATGTGTCCCCTCAAAATTCATATTTCATATGTTGAAATCTTAACTCCCAATGCAATGGTATTAGGAGGTGGGACCTTCGGGAGTGATTATTTGATGAAGGTAGAATTCTCATGAATAGGATTAGCCCCTAAAAAGGACACCACAGAGAGCTCCCCTGGTCCTTTTGCCATGTGAGGACATAGCAGGACAGTCATCTATGAACAAGAAAGCAGGCCCTTCATCAAACACCAAATATGCTGGTACGACAATCTTAGACTTTTCATCCTCCAACACTGTGAGAAACGAATGTTGTGTAGGTCACACAGTGTGTGATATTTTTGTTACAGCAGTCTGAAGGAACTAAGACAGCTTCCGATGCATAATGAGTTCATACACAAGTTTTTAAAACTAGCACTCTACTAGAAAAATTAACAAAGAACAACAATAAAGAGTTCACAGTAGAGAATGTTCAAATGAATAATTAACGTGTTCGCCTTGAATTCTGGGCCATTTTCTACTCCAGTTTTCACTTGTACCATCTCTACAGCACCAGCACACGCTCAGGTAGAGTTCTTCTCTTTGCTTCTATATACCTTTATGCCATTCATTTCTAAACCAATGAATTTACAATATTACATGTCTATGTAGCTGTCCCCACTATTAGATGATGTGCACTTCAAGGTCAGGCAAATTTATGTATGTGTTTCCTGGAGCTCATCTCTGCCAAAGTGCATCAGGAAAATATTCCTTTTACTTTTTAAATATTATTCAGCTTCCGCTACTTGTCTTGCGGTTTACTGAAATCCTCTTTCTTTTCTTTGGTCACAGTTTCTGGACTCAAATTTATCTCAAAGTGGAATGACTCAGAACTAGGATGCTGAACTGAACTGCTTGCAAATGTGAAAGAAATATTGTTCTGTTTATCGGGAACATCATTTCACAGGATATGGGGAAAAGAGATGTCACATGAACACATCTTAGAATTTACACTGTAAACCAAACAATGTTGCTGCAAAGGCATGTAAGTTAATATAGAAATAATGGAAGAATGTGAAGAAAACTCAGAGACAGTGAAGAAAGCCAGGATAGGCTCCAAGATCAGTAAGTAGTCATCATTAAGTAGAAGAATATCCCCCTGTCTTGGCTACCTCTTAGTATCATTTTTTATTGGATTCCTCCTTGCTCTACACTTACCCGTAAGTTCCTTCAGATTCCTTTCATATGTCATATTCTATCTCACTGTGAGATTAGGCATTTCCTGCTCATATTTCCTGGAGCAGGCTTCTGTTTTCATATACCATTTATACTTTCTATTTGCCCTACTACATTCCACAGTAGGTGTCACTTTTTCCTGGCAACCGTTCCTGGTCCCCAGATTTGGAATTATGTGCCTTCTTAGATAATGCACGTCTTCACTACTCAATGTATGTTCCTATCCTATCTCCATCTACACACTTAAGACATTGGACATTGGCACTTGCTTCTCTCTCTCTCTCTCTCTCTCTCTCTCTTTCTCTCTCTCTCTCTCTCTCTCTCTCTCTCTCTGTCCTTCTTCTCTCTCTCTTTCCACGCTGAGGACAGAGGCACTATTCTATTGATGTTTGTATTCTTAAAGCCTACCATGGTACTTGACATATTATGTGTTTTTAAAGAGTTTCTTGTTGAAGAAGAAAAAAGCAAAAATGTTTTAATCTATATATTAAACACATAGTTCAAAGCAAGTAAGAATAGAATTTTAGATATTAAAAAAGCTGCATTTGATTTTATTGTAAAGAATTTTCTAGTAAAAGAGGGAATACAGCAATTACTTGAGAAAACCTCAGAGGTGACCAGATTTTGAGGAATCTTGACACTGGATTGTACATACACACACACGTATGCATACATGTACGCGTATAAATACACTATTCTACACTATTCATAGACCATTAATTTTGAAGTCAGATAACCTAAAGAGTTGTCTTAACATTCTCAGTCTTTTATTTCTGGCAAAATGAAATAATTCCCATCTCATAAGGGTTTTAAAAGTATGAGGGTTGTATTTCGTGACAGTTCTACTACATTTGTTTAGTGATATTTCTACTACAGTGATTATGGATATAGTTGGTATCAAAAGCATGTATTACTTTATTCATAATTTTGAGACAAGGTCTCTATGTTGCCCAGTCTGCTCTTGAACTCCTAGGCTCAAACAAGATTTTTGCCTCAACTTCCTAAGTAGCTGGTACTACAGACACACACCATTGCACCTGGCTGTTCAAGCTTATAAAGCAGGGATTCTCTAAATTTCTCAGTGAAGACTCTCTAAAGACAGAACATATAATCTCAGAGACCCTGAGAGAGATAGACCAAGGTAACTCTCTACAAACTCAAAATTTGAATCTCTAATGGTTTTTTCCTTTAAAATTTATGCAAATTTGGAATTCTACTCCAAAATACAACTCTATTAAAATGTTCCTATCAAATCTTTTCATTTTCCAGTCACCTTTGCATTTGGGCAGAGCCATTGAATGAGTTCTAGCCAAGGGAATATGAATGGAATTGTGGATTTTTTCTGAGTTAAGGCTTTAAGAATTGCATTTAAGAAGCCTTCCTTATGCTCTTCTTCATTGTCCCTATGCTGGATAAGATCACAACATGTGACTCTCACAGATGATAGATCAAGAAAATGGAAAGAGCTTCAAAGCCCTGAAACCATATAACAAAGAGTCACCCAACAGCTAAAATCACCCATCTTAAACTATTATGTGAACAAGAAATAAACTTCTATTCATATGTTTGAATTATCAAATATTTTGAGTCTATTTATGGTAGCGGCTACTGTTATTCAAACCAGTGCACCCCATCAAAAAAGAAAAGTGCAAGGAAGAGAGAAGTCTTTTGCAATCGAAAGACATTCTAACACCTGAATTAAATGTTTTTGCAAAGTCTATACTAATTATCGCACATTTATTTGCATTTGCTAAATAAGCATAGTAGAAATGTTCATTCAACTGTCTTAGACTTCCCCATGCATTAAGAACCTCTAATTAAAACATCTGCTCCGAATTGATCAATTTGCCAGGAGTTAAACATAACATAGCATGAAAATTCAGACTTAGCATTCACTTGTTATTCAAAAAGACAGAGGAAAAAGAAAAGATAAATGGGGAAAAACAAGTGGTGGCCCCAATAAAACTATGTCAAATAATTTGTAATTGCCCCAAATAATAATTTATGATCTTGGATTTCTTAAAATTTATTTGCATGGAAAATATGGTAAAATACATTAAAATTCAATACTAAAGCATTATTTTATGCTCTCCTAAAAGGCAAATATATTCAGCCGAAGCTACATAGGCAGATGACAGGTAGATAGATAGATAAATAGATAGATAGATAGATAGATAGATAGATAGATAGATAGACAGACAGATAGATAGATATCAATGGTTTATGACTACAAAGTATGGCAATGTATTGAAGCACCTAATGTAGAAAATCATGGCTTTTAACCACTTTATAAAACTGTATTCTTAACCTGTAAAGTATTATTTCCTTATTATTACATAATTACTTTTTTTCTCATAATGATTTAAAAAATCTAATAAATAAAAAAGAAACTAAAGAATCCTGAAGTGATTGAGATCAAAATTATCATGACAAATGATTATGTGAACAAAAAATAAACTTCTATTAGTATATTTGAATTATTAAATGTTTTGAATCTATTTTGGTTCAATCATTTTTCTATCATCTCCAAATTCCTCAATTCTCTCCTTTTATCAGTCTTATGTCATTTGTCACTCTTTCTGTCATTTTAGTAACATAACAATATTTGAGTTGATGTGTTATGCATATCCTAAACTCTTTTTTTTTTTTCTGACTCTTTATTGCACCCATTTGGAAAATCATTAGTCTTGGATGAACTCATTTTCCCATTTCTCTTTGCATACAGCTGAGCAGTTGACCACAACTGCAGAAAGCACACACAAGAGAGCAGAATGGTACCATTACTAATGCCTAATGATCTCTTTGGGTTCCCCTGGTCATCTTCCCCTCCTAAACACCTAGATGACCACCGCAAACCATCTAATTTTCCTCACATTTCTAAATATACATTCCTCTCCTCTCACAACATCTTTTTTCTACAGATAACCTAAACTTCTAGTTCCTAAAGATGAAAGAGGCAGTCCAACAGAAATTTTTCTAAACTCACCACTACTCTAAACACCAAAATATAGCCAACTAACCTTATTTTCTCTCCACGTATAATAGAGTTACCACTTGGTCCCCTCTCTAAGACCAACCTCTATGCATGCTCTTTAAATCCCAACCCTTCCAGGCTTCTAGCTTTCTAAGAAACCCTACACTAGCAACTCTCTCCTACTTTTTTCTTTTTAAACCTCACTGGCCTCTCCCACTCTGTCTCTGTAAACTCATATTTTTTTCTAGTCAGTAAATAAATATTGAATTTTCCCATGGCTTAGTCTCAATCAGTCTGTCTTTCTTCTTTTTCTGGGTAGCCCTATCTATGCTCAACTTTTCTCTCTCCTGTGAGATCAGCAAATCTGCTTGTCTTCTCTGATATCCATTGACACTTTTATGTTTCAAAAACATCTCGAAACTATGAAGTCCTACAGTAGACTTTTTATCCATCTCATTGTATGTCACCATTCCCCATCAAGTCACAATTCTAAAGGTGGATCACTCTTGACTTCTCCCTCCCCATGCCCCATTACAAACTCACATCATGTCTTACAGCTTTTCTCCCTAAATATGTCTTTATCCATTCATGTCTCCCAGCTCTTCAACCATCTTACCCAAGCCCAAACTCTTATCTTTTACTTGCAATACTGAAATCTGCCACTATATCACACTCTACACACTCAGAGCAATCTAAATAATGCAAACAAGGATTGTGCCACTTTTCTACTTAAAAAACTTCAATTATTTTCCTTTGCTCTTTGTATCTTTAACCACATACTTAACATCCTTGACAAAAATCTGTGATATGGTCTACAAGTCCTGCCTTTTGAGATTCAGCAAATACAATCGTCCTTGTGTCCACACAGTGTTGTGTAGTCTTCTATGCAAAGGGACTTCCCACAAGTTGCCCCCTTTGCATGTTTCTATACAATCCATAAATCTCAGCACAGACTACTTCCTCAGTGACATTTCTCAGATCTTCAAAATTGGGCCAAATCTATCATATGTCCTCTTACCACTTTCTACCCTGCCTTTATAAAATAAAATTGCAAAAATTCACTCACAACTTCAGGCTCTACTTCAATTTCTAGTTCTTTCTCTATTTCCACCACATCTGCAGTTTTTTTCTCCACTGAAGTCTTGGAATCCACCCACAGTAATCCCTGAGGATTAGAATCAACTTCTTCCAAACTCCTGCGAATGTTGATATGTTGAACTTCCATGAATCACAAGTTTTCTTAATGGCATCTAGAATACAGAACACCTTCCAGAAGTTTTCAATTGACTTTGCCAAGATCCATCAGAGAAATAATTATCTATGGCAGGTATAGCCTTATGAAATGCATTTTTGAGTAATAACACTTGACAGTAGAAATTACTTCTTGTTTCATGGGCTGCAGAATGGGTATTGTGTTAGCACACATGAAGACAACATTAATCTCCTTGTACATCTCCATCAGGGCTCTTAGGTGATAGGGTGCATTTTCAATGACAAGTAATATTTTAAAAGGAATCTTTTTCTTTTTGAGTAGCAGATCTCAACAGTGGGCTTACAATATTCAATGAACCACGTTATAAACAAATTTGCTGTCATCCAGGTTTTATTGTTCCACTTCTAGAATGCATGCAGAGTTGATTTAGCATAACTCTTAAGGGCCCTAGGGTTTTTGGAATGGTAAATAAGTGTTGGCTTCAACTTTAAGTCACCAGCTGCCTTAGACCCTAAAAAGAGAGTCAGCCTGTCCTTTGAAACTTTTATGCCAAGCATTGATGTCTCATCTTTAGCTATAGAAGTCCTGGATGGAATCTTCTTCCAATAGAAGACTGTTTCACCCACATTGAAAGTGTGTTATTTAGTGTAGCCACCTTCATCAATTATCTTAGTTAGATATTCTGGATAACTTGCTGCAGTTTCTCCATCAGTACTTGCTGCTTCACTTTGTACTTTTATATTATGAAGATGGCCTCCTTCCTTAAGCCTTATGAACCAATCTCTGCTAACTGCAAGCCTTTCTTCAGAGGCTTACTCATCTTTGTCAGCCTTCACTGAATTAAAGAGACTTAGGGCCTTGCTGTGAATTAGGGTTTGGCTTAAGGACATGTTGTGGTTTGTTTGATTTTCTTTCCAGTCCACTAAAACTTTTTCCATTTCAACAATAAGACTGCTTTGCTTTCTTAATATTTGTATATTTGTTGGATTAGCACTTTTAATTTCCTTCAAGGTTTTTTCCTTTGTATTCATGATTTGGCCAACTTTTTAATGCAAGAGGGCTAACTTTTGGCCAGTCTCCAACAACATGCCTTCCTCACTAAGCTTAATCATTTCTAGCTTTTGATTTAAAGTGAGAGATGTGTGACCACTCTGATATAGTTTGGCTCTGTGTCCCCACCTAAATCTCATGTTGAATTATAATCCCCAGTTTTGAGGAGGGGCCTAGTGGGAGGTAACTGGATCAGGAGTATATCTCCCCCTTACTGTTCTTGTAATAGTGAGTTCTCATGAGATTTGGTTGTTGAAAAAGTGTGTAGCACTTCCCTCTTCTCTCTCTCTTTCTCCTATAGCCATGTTAAGATATGGCTTCTCCTTTGCCCTTTGGCCACGATTGTAAGTTTCCTGAAGCCTCTCCAGTCATACCTCCTGTACAGTCTATGGAACTGTGAGTCAATTAAACCTCTTTTATTTATAAATTACCCATTCTCAGGTAGTTCTTTATAGCAGTATAAGAATGGACTGATACATCTTCCTTTCACTTGAACCCTTAGAGGCCTTTATAGGAGTATTAATTACCATAATTTTAATATTGTTGTGTCTGAGGGAATATATAGGCCTAAGGAAAGGAGAGAGATGGGAGAACGCCCCTTTGATAGAAGAGTTAGAACATACACAATATTTAACAATCAAGTTTGCCATCTTATATGGGTATGGTTTGTGGCACCCCAAAACAATTACTATAACAACACCAAAGATCACCAATCACAGGTCACCATAACACATGTAATAATGAAAAAGTGGGAAATATTGTGAGAATTACCAAAATGTAACACAGAGACTCAAGCAAGCACATACTGTTGGAAAAAAATGGTCCCTTTAGACTTTCTCCATGTAGGGTTGCCACAAACTTTCAATTTGTAAAAAAAAAAAAAAAAAAAAAAACATAGTATCTGTGAAGCACAAGAAACCAAAGCACAGTAAGATGAGGTAGGACTGTATATCTTCAGTAAAATTCTGCTCCACAGGCCGGGCGCGGTGGCTCAAGCCTGTAATCCCAGCACTTTGGGAGGCCGAGACGGGCGGATCACGAGGTCAGGAGATCGAGACCATCCTGGCTAACACGGTGAAACCCCGTCTCTACTAAAAAATACAAAAAAAAAAAAAACTAGCCGGGCGCGGTGGCGGGCGCCTGTAGTCCCAACTACTCGGGAGGCTGAGGCAGGAGAATGGCGTGAACCCGGGAGGCGGAGCTTGCAGTGAGCTGAGATCCGGCCACTGCACTCCAGCCCGGGTGACAGAGCGAGACTCCGTCTCAAAAAAAAAAAAAAAAAAAATTCTGCTCCACAAACAGGAATGACAAGATGAAAAAAGGTCAATGTTTATACTAATTCTTTCCTGTAGTTTTCTAAAAATTTTACTGTTGAATGTATTCATTTAAGTTATTGCACTAATTCCTAAGACTTATAAGCAAAAGTAAATGGCATTAATGCATTACATCCAACTTGAGACTTGGGGATTAAATAAAACTTAAACCTTCAGTGGACAGGGACGCAGGGAAAATTCTAATGGGCATAGAGATGTGGAATAGGACCATAATATGGAGAATACTGGCTGGGATAAAAATCTGAAATACCATACTTTGTTGATTGTAAAACACAATTTTTTGACATTTTAACATCTGTAAAATTGGGATTCATACCATAATCAATGGAGATTCTTAGTTTAATCAGGAATATTTTCCTCTTTTTATTGGTATATAAAATAAGGCCATATTTCAAAATAAATGCTGTTATTTACTCAATTAAATGCATTTATAGCCACAGCATCAAAGATAAGGATGACAGAGTTTTTGAAAAGAGAAGAGAGAGGAGGGAAATAAGGCTATTAGGAGTAAATATATGTGTTACAGGTTTGTTCTACCTCCCACAGTCCTGTGAGTTACATGTATGGGAATATATAGCCTTTATCACCCTATGCTAGAATCAATTGTGAATGTATCTGCCTCACCTGCTAAACTCCTTAAGAGGAGGACTATAAATCAATCCTCCTTGTATTTCCTAGTTCTGGGCACTTGATAGAAGATCAAATTCATTTGTTCAATAAGTTAAATCTAATAGTTTCACCTTCTACAGAAAGTGCAGCAAACAGAATTTGCTGTGATACATTAGTTAGGTAATTCTTAGGGGTATATTAAGTCCTCTGATAAGGAATATTTACTCACTTGAGCTATTTGATGACTCTCTAATTCATTAATGCATTAATTTATTGAATGTAGTAATTACCAAATCAGGAAATCCTAATGGAGAAATGAATTAAAATTTAACTGCTCCAGGGCACCTACCAATGCTCAGGTGACCTAAGATATTTGTAAAATTTAAAAAGTATATATTTTCCAAAACTAATTTGCCTACTAGCAGACTTAGCCTTAATTGTTACATGAGTAAAATAAATTTATAAAGATCCCAATTTTCTAGGAGTTTATAGAAGTGAATTCACTATTGCAACTGACACACCAAATGTGAATATACAATGATAGAGGATTAAATGTAAACACATTTACATGTTGTTCAAACTGAGCATGAGTGAAAATAATATTAGAGAAAAGAAAACATGACCAGTATGACTAAATAGGTGGTAGAAATTATAAATGATCAGTTTTAATAAATCAAGGGAGACTCCAAACAGTGAATGCAATTTTAGTTCTATGAATAATAGAAAAGTATAAATCAATCACTTAGTGTGTGGTAGAAAATTTTTTCTAGATCAAGGTTGCCCTTAGACTGGGCAAAAAATTGATAATGAAACATATATAGGAAGAAGTTTAAAAGGAATTAGACTTTTGAACTTATTGGAAATGGAACTTAGGTAGAGCTGAATTTTCAGTTACAGTGACACTGTTAAGACATTTTATTCCATTTACCTTCCTGAAAAGTCCCTGAACAATTAAGAATGGAAAGGCACAATAAAATAGAATGAATATTAAGACCTTAGTGATTTCTATCTTTAATAAATTCAAACAAATGGCCGTAATTTCAAAACACAACTTTGAAGAATAAGAAAAAAACCTTTTGTTCTGTACCAAAGTTAAGAACGGATGCTGAGACGGCACTCACCACAACCATCCCCCTGCACCACTGGACCTGAATAGGAAAAACTTCCCCTTAGAAGTACATAAAACAGTCCAGAAACACCCCGTAAGATTTTTGTAATGAGGACCATCTGCAAGCTAATGCAATCAGATGTCAATCCCTTCCTGTACTACCCATTGGAGGTCAGCTGAAAAAGAAATCCCGTACTAGAAGTCAATTGGGTTGTCAAAGTCCAGGCCAGTCCTTCAGGGCTGATGGCTAAATGATGCAGCAGGGTGAAGTAAAAAAAAAAAGGCAAAGAGCAGTAGTAAGGGATTTATTATAAGTCCCATGAAACTATCTGAGCTATGAACTAAGGGTAGAACTCCCAGGATAACAGAAAAGTTTGATTTGATGAGCACAGGTTCAACATTTACAAACTTTAATCAAAGCTGAAGAGTGCCTCAGCTCTCTCCTCTAATTTCTCCCTAATCTATTTTTTTTTGACAAATAACTTCTCCATGTAAAGATAAGTAACAGCAAAGGAAAACTAGTGCACAACATAAGGAAAAAACTCATTGATTCATTGAAAAGAGAAAACATTAAGTGCGTTACTGATCAGCAGATCAGTACCGTATTAGGTGGTTTGGCTACATCAGTAAATAATACAGACACCTGCTCTCGTGGAATTTCATTCTAGTAAAGAAGACAGACAATACACAATCAACATGAAAAAACTAACTAAATTTTACATTATGTTAAAAAGTGATAATTGTATAAAATTTTTAAAAATAAAGCAGATAGGGGGATCAGGATTGCTGGAGCAGAGGGCAAGTCACAAATTAAATAGAGCAGCCAGGGAGGACGTATTAAGAAGGTGAGACCTGAGTAGAGACTGGGTGGAGACACAGACACTAAGGAACTGGATAAACAGTAGAAGAGCATTTTAGGTAGAGGAAAAGGCACTGAGGTACATGTTGCTGAAACATTAAATAATCACTAGAGCAGGAAATCAAGGTACAGATGGGTAGGAGTTGAGATCAGAAAGTTAATGGGAATGGGATTCGGCGAGAAGGTGAGTCCTAAGAAAATGCTAGCCCTTATAAGTCATTGTGAGAAATTTGGCTTTTAATCTGATGGAATTGGGAATATATTGTAGGATTCTGAACAAAGAATAACAAGATCTAAGGTTCTAAAAGGAAAACCCTGTTTTCTATGTTGAGACTAGACTGTTAAGGAGCAAAGATAAATGCAGTAAAAGCTGTTAGAAGCTACTTCAGTAATCCAGGTACAAAATAATAGGTAATGGTGGCTTAGGCAAGGGTGATGGTAGTTCAGATAGTGAACAGTGGTTGAGTTCTGGATATAGGTTGAAAGGGCCAAGAGAGGTTGTGACATATTGAAAGTAAGTTGTGAAGTAAAGGAATAAAGGATGACTCCAAGGCTTCCAGCAGAGAATATGGAAGAACAGAGCTGTCATTAATTAAGACAGAAAAGACTGATGCTGTTTAGCAAAAATAAATGGAGAAGATCAGGAGTTCGGTTTTGGAAGTGCTGAATTTGAAGCATTTACCTCCCTAATAAGGTTTCCAGGTGAGGATGTCAAATAGCCCATAGAATGTATTAGTCTGGAGTTCAGGAAAGAGGTCTGAGCTGAGATATAAATTCAGTTGATGTCATCTTTCAGATGGCACTTAAAGCCAGGATGAACTCAGAGAATGATGAGCTCACCAGAAACAGAGTGAGACTAGAAGCAAGAGAATAACCAACACCTGAGACTGCGGCATGTCAACATTAAGAAGTGTAGAAGTACAGGGGAAAAATACAGCAAAGTACACTGCAAAGTTGTGGCCAATTAGAAAAAAATCAGATGAAGAGGATGAGTAGGTCTGGGATCTGATCAATGAATTTAGCAATGTGGATGCCTTTGATAACCTTGAAATAAATATTTTTGTGAAGAGGATGGGGGTAATGAAAACATGATTGGTGCAGTTTAAGAAAGATTGGAAAGAGAACTGAAAGTGATTCCAGGCAAATCTTGCAAGGAGTTTGCTGTAAAGAGTGAACACAAATGGAATGTGAAGGAAGCAGAGTCCAAAAAAGTGTTGAGTTGTTTTTTTTTTTTTAATCTGAGAGATAATAACACTATTTGTATGGTGGTAGAAATAAAAATGATTATAGAGAAGAAAAAGGAAAAATTGCTTCTTCATGTCCTTGAATAGCTAAGAGGGTCTGGAGTCTAAAATAAATGAAGAGAGATTTAGACTACAGTGTATCCTTTGTTGAAGAATCAAAAATATCTCATTTTATGGAATTTTATTAAATTCAAGTAAAGTTAGCCTGAATAGCAATATTTTTAAATGCCATATCCTATATTGTCTTTCTATTTTTGTCAAACTTTTCACTAACAGAGAGAGAAAGAGAAGACTTACCTGACATGTTTTTTACCAAAGATCATTATGATAATAATGATCTTTGAGCATTAATATGACATAATTTGGGATTTTTTTTTTGAGACAGAGTCTCACTCTGTTGCCCAGACTAGAATGCAGATTTAAGCTCATTGCAACCTCCACTTCTAGGGTTCAAGCAATTCTCGTGCCTCAGCCTCCTGAGTAGCTGGGATTACAGTCATCTATCACCATGCCCAGCTAATTTTTGTATTTTTTTATAGAAATGGGGTTTCACCATGTTGGCCAGGCTTGTCTTAAATGCCTGGCCTCAAGCAATCCACTCACCTTGGCCTCCCAAAGTGATGAGATTACAAGCATGAGCCAACACACCTGGCCTGATTTGGTATTTTTTTACTATCTTCTTTTTAAGTTGTTAATTTTAGTAGAGAGTATATCTTCATTTTATTAAAAATGACACATTTTTTAAAAATTAAGGCAAGCACCTTGTTCCATATAACCTTAAAAAGTAGGGTAATAGGAAGCTACCATAGGCTTCTAAAGACAAGTGATGCTGAGTAATTAAAACTATTCAGTTTTATAACCCTATTATAATGGAAAAGTGTTTCTTTCAAACCTAGTGTTTAAAAGAATGTTGAGAAACTGGCATTTTTATATACTGCTAGTGAAAACATTAGCAAAATTTTCCTTTTCAAAAAATTTGAAGTACTGCATTATCTTGTTTTTCTGTAAAATCTTTTTTCTTCCTTCCTTCCCTTCCTTCCTTCCTTCCTTCCTTCCTTCCTGCCTTCCTGCCTTCCTTCCTTCCTTCCTTCCTTCCTTCCTGCCTTCCTGCCTTCCTTCCTTCCTGCCTTCCTTCCTTCCTTCCTTCCTGCCTTCCTTCCTTCCATCCTTCTTTCCTTTCTTCTTTCTTTCTTTGTTTCTCAATAGTTATATATCTAGGAGATTCATTAAAAATACTCCAAGATTTCAACAGAAGTTATTATCTAGGAATGGTGAAAACATTTATAAATACACACACACACACACACACACACGCACGCACATTACACTTTTTCCAATTTGTAGATTCAGTATCCTACATTAACATGAAACATCACATTCTTCGATCCTAAGATACATGTATTTTCACATTCATGAAATCAACATAAGTCACAAAATTATTATTATCTTAGATTCAGAGAAATGTGATACTTTTGTAACTGAAACAACGATTAAGGAGGCATCACACAGGATAGCTTGTCTACATAGCTTAGAACTGAAAGGTGTTTCAAAGATCAGTAAGGAGAAGATAACGATTTGATTGTAGGTGAGGTTGCTTTGTGTAGGCTCAATAAAATTCAGTCATTAAAGACATGTTCAATGGGAATGAAGTTATTTACCATAATATGCAATATGAGAAGACTGAGAGTTTTAGATGGAAAAGAAAACTTTGTAGCATTTCATTTGGATTACAGTGAGACATTACGAGATGTTTTAGTCAGAATAAAATTGAGAAGACACTGGGAAAGTGGTCTCATAACCACACTGTCTTTCAGAGTACAGCCTATTTATAAAATTACTCTTGAAATGCCACCACCAAATTTTGAACTTCTTTCTTGCCATTGCATAGATTAATATATTTTACTTTAAAAACTGATCAATCTAATTTCTACAATTCTCACATAAATATAAAATAACCTTACATTTAATTATAGGTGACCTTACTTCTCTTCCTGCTTAATCTTTGCTATTTGCAATTCTATTCAAAACCATCTCCCCAAGCCATAATACGCCTTGGATTTGCTCTCTTCCCTTGATTATGCCACATGTAGAATTATTTCAATAATATATTTTCCTTGCCCTTAGAACAGATTATTAAGGACATAGTCACAAGAAATGAGAGACAGGAAATGATCATTTTTTCCCAGAATGCTGATAGCCTTTTACTGGACTTTAAAATAATGACTAAACAGTGGCAAGGTTTAGATCGTTTTTCATTTGTATCACAATCTCTCCTACAAAGGGGATTCTAGCATTTAAAACACTGCATATTCTTATTTTCAGTTTCATTTACCAAAAGAATTAAATGAATTTTTTAAATTGCCTTACCCAGTAAGTTTGACTGCATGTGTCTGAAGCTTTCGATATTTTTCTGACTCTTTGTTTGTGCTGGTAACATGCCTGTATATCCCTGTCTTATAATGGAAGAAATCCTCACGGACTTGCATTATGGCTAAAATAAAATCCAACAGAACAAATGGCACAGTATTAAAATACCGTCTTTAAAAACCACCAGAAAATTTCACGGAACAACCAATGGGTAAATTGCAAGGAGCTGAATCTAAGAGGGGGCTGTGCAATTCAGCCTAATTTTCTTTCCTACTTAATTTAATTAGTTGCAGTATTTTTTGTCATCCTATAAAAACAACTTTTAGCTCTTTAGAATATTAAGTACACATTATGCTTTTAAAACACCATCTAGTCTTAATCAATAGATACACTACTACCAAAAAGTAAGCCCTTGCAACAAAAGTACACTATACCTGCTCAGTGACTACTATTTCTCCGTTAACCTTGTGCTTTACCACAAGCCTCTTAAAACCCCAATTAGGCTAGCAGAGCCTAGCAAACTGGGCTTAAAGCAATTGTCGTTAATCCTCATAAGTAAATACAAATATTTCTTTTGTGAGTTGGAATAGAAAAGCAAACTCCTGCCAAAATAAAACTTTGACAGATTTCATCCTCCCAGCTCTGGAGAGATAAGCAATGTTATACACTTTAAAAAGTAGAGCTCATACTTTAGAAAGCTCTCCTTCATTCCCTCACCTAGATTATTTCATCTCTCTATTGTGTGCTGCTTTGTTGAAGGGCTTTGGCAATTCGGGGTGAAGACTTTAAACTTCTCTTGTAGAAGATATGAATTTAAAAAGTTTTAATTGAGATTACATATGTATAGCTTGACAACTGTGTACAATACTTGTCTTAATTTGACAAGCATTTTAAATAAAACAGGAAGTAAGGTAACTAGTGTTTGACAGATCCTTTTAAAAAGCTTATACTCCAAAGTTAAATATAACTTTTCAATGTTCCTGTTTTTGTTTCATTTTTTAATGTTCCATGCCTTTTCTGATGCTGTACAAATAGTCGCAAAAGAGGTTAAAACTTCTTTATCTACTCTAAAACACATTCCTATAGGGTTTTAAGAATTAATGTAACTGTACTCTATGGAGATCTCTGCTTTTGTTCTCTATCCATCACCTATACTTACTTTTAATCCTACAGATTTTAGAAGAATGTACACAAAGTTATTCATTCAGGGTTCTGTTGGCTTTTACGCTCTTTCGTACTGAGACAGGGGAAATGCTGTATGCCAGACCAGGCAATAACAAGCAGGCAATCATGTAACATTTATAGCAAGAAGAGTCAACCAGCATTCTATCCCTTTATAAAAATGTGAAGATATTGTTACTAGCTTTTCTTTTCTGTAGAACCATTGACTCTTCTAGGTCTTATGATTCAACTTTCCTCTAAGCATCATGAATAAAATATACTCATTATTCCTGAAAAACACTGCCAACTAAAGAAAAAGGATGAGAAGCCATCCTAATTACCTGAAAGGTGGCTTCTTTCTGAAGTTTCTGATACCAAACAGGCTTGATAAATTCATGAATATATAACTATGTAAGTTATGATCATGCAATTTTACTTTTGGAAAACTACAGCAAACTCATGATACAGAATTATAACACGGATGAGAGGCTTGGTTGTTGCTCATCTCTTGCTCCTGGCTTAGGCTGGCGGGAAGCAGGTTCTCAAGAAACCTTTGTTAAATGAATGTTGAATAACTTGCATTTTTGTTTTATTGCTTTGAAATATTAAGCCTTTATTTTTGATTCATTCTGTGAAAATTATGAGCATTTCAGTAATAGCCATAAAATAAACCTAAAGTATTTAAATTTTCTCAATTTTAAATAATTACAATTCAAAATTGTTTGACTGATTAAAAAAAGAGGGAGAGAGAGAGGGGAAAAAGGAAAAAAAAAACACTTGAAACAATAATACAATGACTTGAAGATTCTGAAAGGTTAAGTAAATTGCCCAAAGTTATTTAAATAGCAAATGCCAAATTTGGAATATTTTAGCGTAACCTTGACTCTAAATGCCTGTGATCTTTTAAATTTGTCACACAAGCACCACTTAATGGAGCATGCATTGAAATTAGAGATTAATTCCCTCACTCTTCAAATGACCAACAAATTACACAGCTGTAAGGGGGAACAGAAAATTTCTCTTCATTTGTTTCAGGTTTTGGGTAATGTCCCATAATTTTTAAAAATTAAATTTAGGACATGTTTATGTAGGCTGTTGTTTCTCAATAAATGCTAAGTGGTAATAATGATCAATAAAAATTCATCCAACACAATTATGAAATCCATGATTCCTGCCTATATATATTTAACCAATACTAACTAGATCAGTGTTCAGAAAAATTAAAATTGGCAACGGTTCCTTAAGTATGTACCAAATGTTTTACATTTAATTTTGGCCTATTTTTTATTCCACTGCATTGATAATATATTCCAGGCCCTTCAGTATTCACAACCTAAATTTTCATTTTAGGCTTCGTTGGATTGATTCTTCCATGCACTTCAAGCCAATGTTTACACAAGGAATACACTCTGTGAATTTACCCTTATTCAGGCCATTGATGCAAAATAAAAATTCAACAGGCAAGCAGAATAAATTATTACAAGAGATGAGATAAATCAAAGGCAATGTACAAGTAACTATATGATTTCATTATTTACTGTTACTCTAAATAAAACATTTACAAAATTGATCAAAATTGAAAACCTTTTGTAAAATGCAAAATTACACTGGTTTACTCGATTTATTTTGAGTTAATAGAATGAAAATATTAATCCTCAATTTTTTCAATCCACGACCTAATCCACTTAAAATGAAGATAAGAAAACTGTATGTATGATTCTTAAATATAACTGAATAAATAAAGTAAGCTTCATTACAAATTAGTCAGTTGGCATTTCATGTTGGACTTTCTGTTGGTCCATGATCATTTTGGAAAAACTTCGGAGTCATTCATCAAATGCGTCATTAATATTTAAGAGTTCAATTTATAAATGAGTCTATCTTCTGAAAATAAAATGGCAGCTAATTAAGATATAGGTAAGCATACTTCTCATAACTGCACTCATTTTAGAACTGTTGAAGCCTTTTAGATACTCTTTAAGTAAAGTTTTCTTTCTTTTATTAAACTCCTATTACATGAGCTCAATGTAATGTTGTTTATTAAAGGAATGAATAAGAAAAAAACGTATTTCATCCAAGCTCACCTTGAACTGGTCCGTTTTGCATGATTTCTTTCATTATCTCAGTTTCCTGGATGGAAAAACATGAATGAGCAATATCATTGTTATCAGAGCATACTAAACCTATTGACTGGTGTACAATGTTAAGTGTTTGCAATTTACTCTCAATCGTACTTTGGCAAACTCACGTATATTACACTACATTAATGAAATTGTTAAAGATGAGATGCACCCATTTGTTTTAATGACACTTATCACTCAACAGTAAATTTGGAGTGGAGAGAAAATACAATAGCCTTTCATGATTATAAAGAAAAAACTAAACAAGGTAAGTTAAAACAGTATTTAATTAGTGGAGATTAATAGTACCTCTAATTTTTTTCTCACAAGAGCTATCCCAAATGATTGTTTAGTTAGATGTCTCAGTAACCTTAGTACAAATATTTCTATGATGTCTCCTAATGTATAATGCAGCCCTCTGTAGGGAGGCAGGGCACTATTTCATCCATTTTTCTGTGCCTTTGAGCACAAAGTACATGCCAGAAACTATGACAGGAACAAATATTGACCCTGAACCTATACTCAAGTTATTTACATTTTGGTTGAATGACACTACTAATTTCATTATTATATAATAAGATCCATTGTAGAGACAAGCACAAAGTGTTATTGTTGCAAACATAAAGGGGAAATTAATTCTGCATGGAAATCAAGGAAAATTTCACAGATATGAAGTTTTTACCTGACATTTGTTTGGCATTCTAGATGGAAAGACTTGATAACCATTTGCATCAGAGGAATTATCACCTAGCTAAGTGGAAAAGTATAACAGAGCATGGTGTACCTGGGAAACAGAGACTAGTTTTATATATTAGGAGCATTATGGCTGGGTAGAGTGGCGGATGCTGGCAGGACATGAGTGTATAAAAGTAGTACGTCAAAACCAACTCATGAAAGGCCAGTGTGCTATGGTTAGAACGCTGAATTGTACTCTGGAGATAATTAGGAGGACTGGAGATTCACAGATTCTGAAAACGAGCAGGCTTGGGGAACACTGATATGATGAAGTAAATTTGCCTAGGCTTTTAACAGACAAACTAGAAACCAAGGGAGTCTTTTTTTATATCAGACCCATGTCCTCTTAAATTATTTTGTTGAGTGAGGCAAAGGATTGATAAAATGAGCTAATAACACAAAAAAGTCAGTAAAGCAGTGTTTAACTTAGCTTTTAATTGTCAAGTTCAAATATATTTATATACATATACTATGAAACATAATTTTAAAACCCTATTTCCTTAGACTTTTTTTAATTTCAGCCAATTCTTTACCCTGCTAATATTACAAAGATAAGACATCATACCCAAATCGAAAGTCCTTAAAAGTATTAAAAATTATACTTGAAAATATAACATTTATTTTAGAATATGATAGTTTTAAGTAGTTTTTAAATTGTTTTAGCTACAGCAGAGCTATATACGTTTGAGAAAGTCAACTATTCTTGATTCTTGACATTTATACTTACACTGGAAGAGACTCTGTATGGAGGAGAACATTGGTAGATCCTGTTAGATTTTTCTATGTTGTTGGGACATGGCTTTGTGGCATGCCGTTTTCCTCGCCCATCAGACCTGCTTGCCATGGCACATCCATTGTTGGCATTTTGGTCTTTGAAAAGTGGATAGCATGCATGGGATACCAGTCTATAAGGAATAAGCAAAGAAGCAAAGGTAATATTTAGGAGAATGTTATAATATCCTGTTTATATTTAATCTTACTGAATTAAACATTCATAAATTATTCTGGTTACTTACATGCATAATTTTCAAAATACTGACTGGCTCCAACACAGAAGCTCAGTGACATTATACTCTTCCCTACCCTCCTCTTATTTCTTCATTATAATTTTAAAAATCTTGTTTGATCAATTTTTAATAAATAATTCTATCTGTAGTATAGAATTTCTTGAAGATAAAAAGTGGTTGTCAATATTAAGTATGTGGTAATATTAATAGGGAAAGGACCCCATTCAACCTGTATATATAATTATAATTTGGAAGAGCTAAATTTAATATAAACAAGACATTGAATCTGACTACTCCCAGATGGAATATTAAAATTATGTAAGCTGTAGCTTTAAAGCTTTTATTTTGTTTTGTTTTTGTATTTTTATAATTTTATTAAGTTATAGATATGTTCACATAATACAAACTCTTATATATCTGTAGCTTGTGGTACTTTGGGGGAAAATAGTATAATATTAATATAATATTAGAAGTTAATAAAGTAGAAAACTATCAGACATGTATTATCTAAAAGAGAAAATGATTTTGATTTCTATTTTGAAACTAAACATAGCAAAGCACAAATTATTTGGCACCAATTCAAACATGATAATGTTGAATAAAAAGGTAAATTGTAAGGGAAATAAAATCATGGTAATGGCATTGTAGATACTCTATGCTGAAATGACCATAGAAGTATCCACTAGGATTGGTTCATGAAAATGTAATAGTTTCCAACACAGTATGAGAAACTGAGGACAGAACATGACAAAACCAAAACCATTGAAAACACTCAAACAACCTAAAAAATATTGCATTAAATGCATTACATTTGTATTAAATGATGAGTGCTGTGGACTGAATGGTGTCACATTAAAATTCATATGTTGAAGTACTTATACCCAATGTAATGATATTTGGAGGTAGGCCTTCGGGAGAAAATTAACTTTAAAGGATGTTATGAGGGTAGGGCCATCATAGATGTGATTAGTGACCTTATAAGAAAAGGAAGAAACCAGAGCTCTCTTTCATCATGTGAGGACACTGTGAGAAGGTGTCCATCTGAAAGCCAGAAAGAGAG
The DNA here is from genome assembly GCF_037993035.2 of Macaca fascicularis. NCBI lineage: Eukaryota > Metazoa > Chordata > Mammalia > Primates > Cercopithecidae > Macaca > Macaca fascicularis. Next base: position 117,352,089 of record NC_088378.1, read on the forward strand.
CCCTCACCAAGAACCAGATCAGCCTGGTCCTGGATTTTGCAGCCTCCAAAACATCAGTGTTTGCTGTTGAAGACCCTCAGTCTACGGAATTTTGTTACAGCATCCCAAGCAGTCCAATACAATGAGATTTAGTTGAGTCTCAATGATAATTTACATTTTCAAGCTATTAAAGGGCTGTTTTTTTTTAATCATAATACAGCACTAGTACACAAGGAAAGTATCAGCCCAAGTTGGCTATTCAAAGTACCACATTTTAGGCAAAACATATGAAAAAATTTAAAGCAATTTATTGCAACCCATCAAAATCTGACATCCACTATTTTCTATAGCATCTAACTGGTCCTATAGCAGACCCAGAGCACTGAGTGGATGATGAAGAGCAGGTGAGCGGTACATATAGACACCACTGTTTATCAGCTGCAGCTTCCTTAGCTGAATAACTCAGCTTTTTAGTAGATCAGCTCTTAGAGCGGACACAAGGATGTTATATGGGTATCAGCCTACCTGAAAGTGAGGAAATGCAGCCTCCCATTTTTCATCAAATGGAGTGGAGACAATGAACCATACTGATGAGTTGAAACAACTGTAGATTATTTCCTTATATTATTATTCTTATTTTTAGCCTAATTTTACCTGATATTATCTATTCCTCAATCTGTTAACTGAAAAGCACAGCAGAGAGATCAGCAACCGTGATTACTTTATTCTGTCTGTGGGGACTCACTTGGCTCAGAGCAACAAGAAAAAAATATTTACTTGAGTCTTCAAAACTAAAATTCATATTAATTTAGCTAGAAACGTATACATTCCTCAAGTGTTTCTAATAGCTTCTAATCTCAATACATAACAAATATAGTATATATTTAAATGTAGCATAATATTTATATTCATGTAGCTGTAGTATATATATTTTTAAGTACTTGTTTGTAAAAATCTTGGGATTAATTATTTTCCTTGTTCTAACACAATGAACCCTCATAAAAATCCTAGAAACACATGTTGAGCAGCTATTTACCCACGTTTTCTCAGGTACCACCAAGCCCTATCGATGCTTCCACTATTGCACCCATGACGGTTCTTGGCACAGCAAGAGATCAAATTCTGAGGGGATAGATTGGCCGTGTATCGACCCTTAGACTGAATTGCTATTCGGTCAGCAGCCACACCTGTTTCAAATAGAATATCAATTAATATTCAAATGGTACACGGTATTTCTAATAAGATACATAACCTTTTTGTTTGAACTCTAACGTAGTCTTTAAAACTGTGTGTAATTTATAATTAAAGCCAAAGAGCATTAATATATTTATGTATTCCAGCCAGTTGAACTGTGTCATACTTTCATTCATAATTTTTGTCCTATTTTGATATTACTCAATTGTCCTATTGACTTCAAAGATTTTTCCAGTTTCTCGTTCCTTTGATGTTCTATATATTCCTGAACACTCCTCATTAGGGAATCTGTCAAGTGAAACTCTTGGAGGGCAAGAGCCATATGTTCCTTATATTTCTATTTCCTGTACCTAAAACAGTATCTTGCATATAGTCATGGAAAAATACATATTTTCTAAATGAATTTAACTAAACTGGGGCAATTGAGAAAACTAACCATAGAAATATTCGTTGGAAATTTATCCACAGTCATCTGATATATTGGAGTAAAACTGAATCCTTTGTTTTTAAACTGGTATCTAGTTTAACTACCCAGGAGGCCATACTTAAGCTAATCCAGACTAACATGAATCAATCTTATACAGTATCTAAAGGCTACATAGCACACTTTTGTGTTCATAATATAAATGAAAATTATTATCTTAATCTTGTTTTAGCAGACATGGAATTCAGCTTGATTATACATATATATAAAATGAAATGAATATATTTATTCAGTTACAATTACTAACTGTTGTAACTACTATTAACTAATACCATTAGTTACATATAATATAGTTCATTATATATAGCTATATATGTAATTATGTATATACAATCTAATAGCTATATATGTAACTGATGATATGTAATGCTATATACAACTAATAATATAGTTATGACTACCGTATTATTAACTAGTATCATTAGTTATATATATATATACACACACACAGTTTTTATTATTAAAACTTCTATTCATTTGTTATATGATTCCCTAGAATTGTAATTGTTATTGGTTCATTCCTTTCCTCAACACATTTATTAAACACCTACTAACTGACAGGCACTGTAGCACTGGAAATTACAATGATGAACAAGAAACAAGGGAGACATAGTTCTGCCCTCTTAGAATAACAGACCAGGGAAACTAATCAACCAGTAGCAAAAGCCTACAGATGCCATCATTTTGATCATGGTGCCAAAATAAACTAATGTGAGTGATCAGATTATGAAAAAATTGGGGTGGTACCATTTTAGTACAGACTTTTTCGTTGAAAATCTGGTACAGTCTTGTTGAATATCTGGTACAGTCTTGTTCAGTCTTGTTCTAAGTGAGTTTCTTACTCACTTTTAATTAAAGGAACAAAATAATAACCTTTCTTCTATTCGTTCACTTTTCTTAGTGAAAGTTTTAGCTTTTTTTCTCATCAAAATTGTCAGTGTCCTGAAATCCCTCAAGGTGCTAATTAAAAATTTTTCTAAAATAATTCATTTAATTCATTTACATATCTATCTTTGTATACACATGGTTTTAATGTAACTACGGCATATTACAATGCTGTAGGGCAATTGCTGGCATTCTTTAGATGCTCAATATATGTTAAATCTTAACCTCCAACTCTCTACTAAATTCCAATCTACTATTGCAAATAGTAGGATATATTTCATAGGAGCAAATGGCATTATACGACTTCTGACAGTCTCAAGAAAATAATTCCCTATTTCATTAAAGAAAGGAGAAATTCTTTGATGCTTTGACATTCAGCACAGGGGTTTAGAATGAAATTGAAATTTTTAAATATGGTGTAACTGTGTTTTCATTCAGAAAATACTTTTATAGTGTAGAGAAAACAGTAATCCAGAAGTTAGAAGCCTGGTCTCTAGGATTATTTCTGATATTTCTCATCTTTTGGCTTCAGATAAGCCACTTTACCTATTTGGGCCTCCATTATAATACTAGAGGCTTGAAAAAGGTGACCTTTAAAATCTCTTCCAACCTCATGAATCTGTAGATTTCAAATAAAAGATAAGTGTTTTAAATCATCATGTTATTCAATATGTTGCTCTTATACCGACATTTCTGAATCTCAATGATGGTGTAGCCAAAATTCACTTGAAATATTTAGAAAAGGTCAGAAGATTTAAGAATGACTCAGTTCAACCAATTGTTTTCCACTCTCTTCTTAAAAACTCTCACTGGACGGTACCTCTGAGACACACTCTATTCTTTCCCTTGCTTACTTTATTCCGTCTTCAAATGTATGTGAAACATATCACTCCCACTGCTCCAAACACCTGTATCTCTTCGGCTTCTGAAAAATAGCTTGAATCTGATTGGATTACACAACTTTTAAAAATATATGTGCCTATTTTTAAGAGTCTTATTCATTCCATTTTATAGCTTTTAGTTTCTCTGAGAGATAATCTATTTTAGTAACTAATACTTCTCGACACAATTTCTTAGATCTTTACAATAATTTAGTTCATTTTTTTCTTTATTTAACACAAAAAAATTGCCCTAATTTATCATACTGAATTCACAGGATACAAAACTATGTCCTTTGGAATCACAAAAGGAAACCTGTCTCTGGTGTTCCGTGTATTAGGTAGGGGAACAATCCTGACTTGGCGCAGTGCAGAGGCTATCTGTGGGACTGAGACCTGGGAACACCAAAATATATCCTCCACTCTAGCGAGTTGCTTTCAGTATTTCACCATGAATGTTTTTCCTTACACATCTTCAGAAATACTGGCATAATGTAAATTGTAAGCAAAATTCTTATAGATCACCCACTAGGTGTAACACATTAACCACATGAACACAAAATGGCAAACGGTTTATTACATTAAACCTTTCTCCACCCATTTGAAAGAACCTTAATCTTCTTTTTATTATCTGGCCTTAGCTATCAATAGACAAACAAATTTTAGCTCAGAAAGGTCTCCATGTGGGTCCCTGACACATCAAGTACAGCATAAGATAGCCAGAGAGGGAGTGTGGACAGCAATGAATTAACAAATGTAGCCACTTGGGGTGAGCTTGGCTACCATTATGATTCTAACAAAGGCATTTCTGGAGTTGTCTGATTGATATCCTGGAGCAATGATACTTAGACACAGACGTCAGCATTTCTCTGTCCCAGGCTATGCTGCCTTTCATAGCTGGCTTCTCGAAGAGCCTATGTACTTGTTCACAATCCTTCAATGGCTTTAAACTGTCTTTGAACACTGTTGAAATTACCTGCAAACCCTAGAGCATGGTTTTGTGAAGATAATTGAATGACAGCCAATCATCATCATGTTAGGTTTCATTTAATTGCTAAAATATATTCAACATTCCTTTGAGGATAATTTTGGAGACCTAATTTGAGGGTTAGCCTGTAACTAATTTATTGGATTTGTGAATTTAGATGAAAGTAACTATAAAAGAGTCATTGCTTATACTTTTTGAGTAACAGTAGACTTAATTTGGAAGCTATTCTTATTAAAAGATCACTTACATTACTTTTGAGTCAGAACCTGTGTATTTGCTTATATTTATTTAAAATGAAATAAAATCCATTTGATCCATTATTATTTAGGTTTAAAGTCTTACTTTACATCGAATTAGATTAATAACTGTTTTTGCAAATCGTATAAAGAGTAAAGAATATGAGGATTATGTGGGTGTGTCTACATGTATATTAGAATTATAAATAATATATGAATAAAGAAGAACCTTAACCCTTTCTTTATTATCTGGCCTTAACTCCAAATAGACAAACACATTTTAGCAACTTTATTTTGTCACTCTTTTGATTCACTCTCTATTTAAAATTGCACCCTAAAAATAAAAAACAACTTTTAGACTAAAAATGGGTTTTTTATATAATCTTTAGGTTATATTCTTCAGTCACAATGAGATTTTATTTGATCATATGCTAATATTTAAATATTCTAATTGTTAAAATCGTTTAATTATTCTCTCAGTCTCTAGAGCCAAAAGGAGTAGTTTATAAGAAAGGAATTAAAATGACTTTATTACTTGCAGTGGAAAATGCCCAGGATGCAGCACAATTTTTTTGATCCAATGGGCCATGAGTCCATCCAGGCCATTTATAAGAAGCAACAAAAAACTCTGGAAGGTCAGTTGTTGCAGGTAAAGGAGCCTAAAGAGGAAGAAGAGGTACACTTATGAGATTTTCTCAAATATGTCTCAATAGGAAAATGTCATGCCCTTTTATAAAGTTATAATTATTTTTTAAATTATTTTATACATTCAAGTTTCCAGATGAACTATTGCTACGTGGGATTTATATTTCACTATATGGTTAAAAATAACAATTCAATATGGGGACTCATAACCTAATACAAAGTCATGAGAAAAACACATAGAATGGTTTTTCTGGGTTACTACTCAGTGCAGTAATATCAGCCAATGTTTCTACCACCTTGAATCAGAGTTTTGCTCATCCATAGGAAGACCACATGGTGTTATTCAAATTTGTCCTCATAAAGAACATTTACTTCTCTCCTATTTTAAAGAGTGTATGTGATTCTGAGATTAAATTAATTTTGAAAAGGTGCATTTATGATAATTATTTATGATAATTATATATTGTATGTCCCCCAAGGAACACATCAATTTTACACCAGCTATTAGGAAATAAAACTGCGATGAATTGGTTGATATTTATAAAATACTTGAAGACTAAAAAGGACTTCAGGGCCAGGCACGGTGGCTCACGCCTGTAATCCCGGCACTTTGGGAGGCCAAGGCGGGTAGATCACAAGGTCAGGAGTTTGAGACTAGCCTGACCAACATAGTGAAGACCTGTCTCTACTAAAAATACAAAAAATTAGCCGGGCGTGGTGGCGGGCACCTGTAATCCCAGCTAGTCAGGAGGCTGAGGTGGGAGAATTGCTTGAACCTGGGAGGCAGAGGTTGCAGGAGATTGCACTGAGCCGCGATAGCGCCACTGCACTCCAGCCTGGGCAACAGTGCGAGACTCCATCTCAAAAAGAAAAAATAGATAAGAAAGAAAAAAAGGACTTCTGGAAGTGTGTAAAAGCAACTGTGCAAAAGTATGATGTCTTAAGAGTCCAGGTTAAAGCCCTGGCAAAGTCAGTTTTGGCTGCCATCTTTCCAAGAAGCCAATTAAATTGTATGAAACTTGTTCTGTTCATTTCATTAAAAAAAACTAGAACCCAATAACCTGTTATTTCCCAAACTTTCTAAAGAGATGACTTTCACTTCCAGAAATAATCGGGCTTAAATCAAATAACGATTTGTTTATTAATTTTTCATCAGTTGTTTATATATGTTCACACGCACACACCAATCATTTCTGAGCGTTCTTTAAAGTTTTGAAAGTGTTTTAATGTTTTAATACTTATTATTTTATTTTGTCTTCTCAATATTCCTGTGTGATATACTCATGGAAAAACATTATTAACTCTTTTTTATAAATGAGAAAACTAACTTTTAACAGTTAAAAGGCATGTTGAGTCCCTTAGTTAAACAAGAAATGCTCCTAGGACTACACTCAGGCTTCAAAATTCTTAACTTGCATCATTTCTATTGTTTCCCTGCTTTATCAGAAATAAATGGCTAATTTGCAGCAGAAGTAAAATGTTAAAAATCTTTACCAATTTAAAAGTTTTATGATTGTGCCTTGAGCCAGTTATATTACTGATCTGGTTGGTATCTTGCATTAAAAAAAAAAAAAAATTACTTCTGATAAGTACATAATAGCTTCCAGGACTAAAACAAGGAACGTTTAGAATTTATACATCTGCTTGAAAAGGTTTTCATCCAAAATAATTTATAAATTTGTATTTTACTAGGGGAGTTCAGTTTTGACTTCAAAAACTATTACCACCTGATAAGAAAATTATTATATCCTGAGGTCCATTACTGCTGTTTAGATGATGGAAGAAAGTGCCAAAAACACCAAGCAGATCATTGTGAAGTGCTGGCATGATAGCTTCAAGTATGATATCATAGACAGCTAAGTGATTTGGGGGTTTTGATGTCATTAGATGGACTGCATTGCAGAATCTTAGGGTTGGGGCAGAATACATTTATTGCTTTGGGTAGATAATTTGAGAGATACAGACTCACTTTTGAAAGGTGCCTTCCGAGCTGGGGCAGAAATATACATATCTTAAAACTCATACCCTCCAATTTTGCATTATTTGTTTGTCAGTGTGCCTTTAAGTATTTACAATACTAAGTTGCCTCATGTTTTCAGAAAAATAGGTGGAGTGTCAATTGTTATTTTATCACTTTAAAATTTCAATTTAATGACAAAGCTAGGATATTTTCCTTCTCTTCTACTGATACAATAAACATGTAACTATTACTTTAAACACAATTCAGCAGGGTTCGGTTATTTAGAAATTGACCTCCACATTTGAAAGCCTACCAGAGTTCTTTGCATATGGGAGATACTCAATAAATTTTTAATAATAGTAATGAAATACATATCTATCAGGTAAAAGTATGTTTTCCTCCATAGGCACATTAAGTTAAATTATAATACCAGCATGCATTTGTTGCTTTTATGATTTATTCTTTAAAAATGAAAAAATATAAATGGTGAATCCTTCTCAATAAGACAAGACAATAGTGAAACAACAAGCAAAATAACATTTTTATTAAAACCTTATTTACCAATCCACTAAGCCAGATCAATTTATGAAGATCATCTGTTGGATTTTCAAGACTTTTACCATTTATTTATTACTGCCTTTATTAAAAATGAGCTCCTAGGATTTGAGGCCCAGCAGGTACATATTTTTTTTATTTGCTTCATGATATCAGCTAATCTGATACTATAAAACCACAGAAAATTTTCTATTTCATTATTACATAATTACTGTATTTCTCTGTAAAGTAAATTGTTTAGAGTTTGTAAATAAAGGTAAGCATCACAGAATAACAGCTGTAAGGAACTCGTAATAGAAGTTTGGCTTTAATGAATGATACATTTGTTTTTAATTTATTTTGCTTAGTAAAGCAAAAGAATCAAGAAGATCACCTGATAGTGACAGAAATTCCAAAATGACAGTGGCTTAAGTAGGTAGAAATTCATTTTTAAGAAAGACTTATATGATTTCATATAGATATGCTTAATTCTTTTAATTGTTGAAAAATATTTTAATCAGGATCTAACTATATTTCCAAATCAGTATTAGCCAAATTTGATGTTCAATGTGAGCAGTCTCCCTGCTTCAGTATTTCCATTTTAAAATGAGAAATTAAAGACACTGTGGGCAAATATGAGAATTAAATACAGCAATAAACACTGGAGAATTGTATAACATTTGCATTTAATTAAATTAAAGTCTCTAAAAGAGTGGTGGAAATGTAATCATAGCGTAGCTTGAGATAAACTGATCAATTCTCTCAGGAACCTCAGAATAAATTCTAAACATTCTTACAATTGAGTCTATATCTACACAATATCCTCTGCGTGCATCAGCCCCTCTATTTGTAGTTGTATTTCCCCCCACCCATTTAAACTTGGATGCTCACAGTGACCTGATAACCAAATGAAGCAACAGAGAATGAAATTCTGTTATGACCTTTACAATCTAAGGTCAGTGGCTAGGAATACCAATAAATTTTGGAACTATTTGATACTGGGGATGAAAGGGCTAATTTTCTAGTTGCTAATGACTAAATGAATTTCTCATCTTCAACAATATTTGTCTTTATGCCTTACCTTTAAAAGAGATATTCTTTGATAAGTCTCTAGTTTTTTATTATATATTATATATATATTAGAGTAATATTTTAATAATCTACTTCTTATAAAGATCAATATGTACAGTAATTGCCTATTTCCCAACCCCACCCTGCACCCCCCTCAACCCCCCTACCCAGGCTGCTATCACTAAGTTCTACCCTGTGGAATGTAAGGAGAAGCATCATTTGGCAGCTTCTGAGATCTTTCCTTAAGAGACAGCTGGCACTTGACTTTTGCTCCTTTGTCTTGATCTTTTGTATTTTTCTGCTGGCAGAAATGTAGGCATTACAGATGGACATAGAGCAGTCCTGTTGAACCATTACATGACCTTGGAAATAAAGGTGCTGGGCAATGGAACAACAAGAAGAATGAAGTGTGGGTATCCAATACCACAGAGTACAATTCCAGCACAGGGCTACCCACTTCCAGATTTACTGGTGAGAATTCAGTTTCTATCTCATTTAAGCAACTGTCATTTTGAATTTTTGTCACTCTCAGTTGAGCCTAATCATAACTAAAACAGCACACATAATTGCCATTAAAGTTGCTAGGGCAATGTCATATTTCATTGAACCCAAGGCATCATCAAATGTAAGAAAGCATCTCAATTTCAGATGTGTTAACGAGTGAAAAAAATATGCATCTGAAAATGGATGAACTGTGATATTTCCTTAAATGAGTTCGTTAAAACACTAGTTCTGAGGAATTTTAATAGGTAATTACAAAAGGAGTGAATAAAATCGTTCTGAGAAACACCGGTTTTGAAAATTAGGTTTTTGTCTTCACTGCATTATTTTTTACAAACTGCTAAATGTATATGAGCTCTAAAACATGGTAATAATGTTCATGATGTTAAATGTTCAGGATTTGGTCCAATGCAAAATATTTTATTTTATTTCATTTACTTCATATCATTTTTATTGTGAAGCAGATCAATGAACTAATCTTTTCTTTTTTTTTTTTTTTTTTTTTGAGACAGTCTTGCTCTGTCCCCCAGGAGTGCAGTGGCAGGATCTAGGCTCACTGCAACCTCCACCTCCCGGGTTCAAATGGTTCTCCTGCCTCAGCCTCCCGAGTACCTGGGACTACAGGTGCGCACCACCATGCCCTGCTAATTTTTCTTTTAGTAGAGACGGGGTTTCACCGTGTTAATTGGGATCGTCTCAATCTCCCGACCTTGTGATCTGCTCACCTAGGCCTCCCAAAGGTGTGAGCCACTGCGCCCGGCCGAACTAGTGTTTTATGGAACATAACTTTAGGACAAGACAGAGCCAGACATGGAGAGGCCAGAGAATAGGTGCCTGTACTATGAACACACAAAATGATTTTAGGAATCTAGTTTTTAACAGCCTAAAATATCTATTCATAGAGAAGAAAATAATACATTTTTACATTTATTTTTGAAGATTTGTCCTCCAGTGATCAATTAGGTTCCACTGTGCTGTTCAAGCCATATTCAATTTTACCACAGTGTTATTCATCAGACTGTGACTAGTGCAGAAATATCAAATTGAAAACGTGAAAATTGATTTGAGCGATAAGACATTCATTCTGCTACAAGTGTGGGTGAATAAGGAGTGAGGCCAGGTGTATATTTTCTAAAGTTTACCGAAGGGTGTGAGGTTCCATTCTGAGAGGGCCAGAAATAGTAAGAAGAAAGAAACACAAGTTTGACGCTCTTTGAATTTTAAAATTCTTAATTCAGTGACAGCAAGAACAACTATCATCCTACTGTGTCCTCAGCTTTTCCCTACATGGATGAAAAAATTCTGAGATGAGCTGAAGGAAACATGTACAAACACAGACTCCACCGTAGCATCTGGTCCTGCCCCTCTTCCTCTCTTCTACTGCACCATCAGCCCTGCCTGTATTCCAGAAGCCTGATGCCATTTGCCTTACATTCATGTGTGTGGGAGCTAAACATCAATTTTATGGAGAAAATGGTCATTATTGCTCAATATTACATAAAGTATGTAACTATATAACTGTGTTTTTCCCTTTTATGCTCAACATTTTGGTTTCTACAGAGGCTTCTGTTTATATATGACATATGGTATTGCAATCAAGTAGGAGATGTTTGTTCAGACAGGGTTATTCCTAGTCAAATCAAAAATCTCAAATCCCAGCCGGGCACAGTGACTCACATCTGTAATCCCACATTTGGGAAGCTGAAGCGGGTGGATCACCTGAGGGCAGGAGTTCGAGACCAGCCTGGCCAACATGACATAAACCCTGTCTCTACTAAAAATACAAAGATTAGCCGGGCTTGGTGGCAGGTGCCTGTAATCCCAGCTACTCAGGAGGCTGAGGCAGGGAGAATTGCCTCAGAAATCGGGAGGCAGAGGTTGCAGGGAGCAGAAATAGCAGCGCTGCACTCCAGAGTGGGCAACAGAGCAAGACTCTGTCTCAAAATATATATATATACACACACACACACACACACACACACACACACACACACACGCACACATATATATATTCAAATCCCATGAACAATAAAAACTAAACTTGGAAAATTACTTTAAGATTTTTAAAGATATTTCTTTTGCCTCAGTACTTGGCCGTCATTGAAATATATTTCTGAAAGGAAAAAAGAAATCCTTATATTATTACTAATGACTAGAGAAAAAAATCCAGGCTATCAACTGCTATGTGTTATCTAGAGTATAATAAAGTATCCAGATGATTAAAAAAATTTTCCATTTCTCACCTCAAAAATCATTGGCTTTAAAAGACTTTTTATTATAAAATAAATAAAGTATTATTTTATTTTAACTTCCAACAAACTATAGAAACTATAACATGTTTTTCTTTGTTAGTTAATGCCAACATATTCACATATATTGGATGACTGAGAAAGGATGCTGTTCTGGTTAGCTCTGAGGTTGACTCAAACAATTTTAGAATATTTTACTTACAGCAATTTGATATTATATAATATAGTACACCAACAGGTTTTAAATGCCATACTAGCCTTCTTAGTATTTTAGTTGTTTCCAAATAGTTCTACCTTACACATAATACTCACCTGTAATATCTTTAGCAACCTAATTAGTCTCCTTGGGGAGTAAATAAAAATAATTTCAAAATTGTTAAAGAAAAAAATTTTAATGGAGCCAAGCATACAAATGAAGTCTTAATTTTCATATTTCTATGTGAAAATAGTATTTTTTCACAACATTTTTAATATTTATAATAAGATAGAACACAGTGAAGCTTCTTGGTGCTATCTCCACCCCGCAATTCACAAGCACTTGAACATTATGTCTGGAAAAACAATCAGGTATAGAGTTGATTTGATTTGATATAAGAGCATCATAGAACTCTCAGTTCACCAGAAATATATAAACTCTATCAGAGCCAATAAATCCAGGCCTACACCTTTCTTTATAAAAGAAAATGCTCCAAATAATGAAGGTGTTACTAACTTAGTCCTCACAACATTAACTTGTCTCAGAACACTGCTATTCTCCCAAGGTCAATACAAGGGAGAAAGAACATCTTTATATATTACATAATAACATTTATTTAATACTTTACTATATCTAAGTACTGTGCGAAGCATTTCGCATCCAGTATTTCATGGGACTTATGCAGCCCTGTGAGCTAGATACTACAACCATTGTCATTTTGTGCAGAAGGAGACTGAGGTAATAAGTGAAGGAGCCAGTAGACACGTTACGAGAATAATGACTTAAGCTAAGGAATGAAGCCTGGAAACCAGCCAGGGAAGGAAGGAGCTTTCCCAGGAATTCAGGATGACTCATGGCTTATTTTTTCCCACCCAGGGAAAATAATTTCCCGAATCTAAACTCTTACCCAAGCAATATGGCCAAGGAGATGTTTATAGACGGAGGTGCATGGAAATTTTCAGTATGCTTGAAATCATATCACTGTTGGCTACTGCCCACTCTAGCTGTATGTATAGTCTATCATACATTGAAAATGATTTTTTAAAAGTTGGGGAAAAGCGTATGAGGGGGGGTGAGGGGGATGCACCAGTAATCGAGAAGAATTCCCACAAAAAGAAATTCATTGTCATGGTAATTAGAGGTAGTTTGATATCATATATTGGGTTTTTCTATGTAGTCAACAGACTAAGAACTAGTTATAAAACTAACTGGTAGCTATAGCTTTCCAAAGCTTCCAGTTCAACTCAGTTCATACTTGCTTCATGTTCTTCCTAGAAACACTTGCTATTATTTCTGATTCTATTCTACCTGGCTTCATATTAAAACATCTCTAACACTCGGAAATGTAGTCCTAACTACTATGCCCTAGAAATAAGATGCATTTCCTTGACTTACATCGTAAATGTAATAGAACTCTTACTGGTTCCGCTGAATTTTTCTTATTGCTTTCCTGGAATTACTCGACAATTCCAGGCATTGTAACTTATGCTGTAATTCAAAGCACTAGGTAATTTAAAATTTTCCCAACTCATCATTAAGAGTTTTAATTTAAATATCACCACAGTGACTTTTATGCAAACAAATCCCAGGAGGCAATAAATGATTTTGAATTAAATTTCCTTTTCTTTGCTATGGTGAGTGGAAACTTGGGAAAGAAATGTAACTCATTTTCTCTAGAACATATAATATTCCAAGCTGCAGAAATTAGTTTATAAAGGATATGTTAGAAATACTTTTCAGGAAATATATAGAGACACATAAGTGAGTGTGTGGCCTACCGTGGCCCTCAATAAAAGCAAGTGAAAGAGCAAACCTTATAAAGGTCTGTCCTCTTTTCTTAAATAATGCTGCCTATTATTTTTTCTCACTGGGTAGGAACAAAAATGAGAAATAAAACAGAAAAAAAACCTCTTTTTCAGTTCATCATACAGTTAGGTCACTCAAAATCATAAATCAGAGCCACATCTCTAAAGATTTAAGTCTTATGATTGTAGGGGAGACCCAGAAGTATATCAAAGCTGAATATTTCAGAAAGTTAGCTTTGGTTAAGAGATTAAAAGTCTTTTTACTACTTTGAACCTGAATTGGCCAACGCTATATTGGAACTCTACTAACTGGAGTAAGTAGAGTTAGTAGTTCCATTTAGTGTTGGCCAATTCAGGAACTCTAATAACTTTTAGGGGAACGGATTTTTTAGATGTCCTGTCTATGCACTGTAAATAATTCTGTGGTGGCTCTTAACCGCTCTCAATCTTGGCGTGACTTAACTTCTCGACCTCAATTTGCCTGTCTTTAAAATGTGAGTAATGATAGTATCCACTACATCATGCTGCTGGGGAAATTAAATGAGATCATGTATGAAACTGTAAGTGCTTTAACACACAACCACTGAATAAACACTTGTTATGATGTTCTCTGATACTAGTTATAATTTAGAGGGCCCTGCTACTGGAATCTGAATTGTAACGATAACTCAAGTGATTACAACACTCAAAAGCAAAGTACATTAAACATTTGAAGAGAAACCTGTGCATTTACAGCTCATCCAACAGCAAACAACAATCTTGCTTGCTAAAGCTGCTGAGAGCTTCCAGGCAGCTGAGACTGGATGTCTTCACTGGAGGGTGGAGAGGCTACACTCCAGCAGCCTGGAAGCACCACTCTACCCTGGGCATTCATAACAGGCCTTAAATACAATCAGCATCTCAACTGGAAAGTGTATATGCCTGGAGAACACCACACATTGGGTGGTAACACTGCAGATTTGTGAGTAAGAGGTTGGTAAAAACAAGAGAGGTAGCAACTTTTTTGTACAAGATACCTATTAGCAGATGATAACACCTCTTAAAAATTAAAGGGAAAACCCAGTAAGATAGTTCAAGGCATAAGAATGTTAGAAAACTTGAGGTAATTTTACAAGGAAGTTTGCCGGGTCATCAGGCAAAATTAGAAGATATTCTTTTAACAGAAATATTGAGGATTTTTGAGGATCGACCTTTACTAATCATCAAAGCTTATATGTCTAAAGATACCAACATTTATTTTATTCCAATATGATAATGGATATTCCTATAGACAGGACAAAATAACTGTGTTTAGGTAAAAAAGAAAAATTGGAACAATGACCTGCTGAAGCATTGGCACACTGAATAACCAATAATCCGAAATTCGTATTTGTGTGAAGTCATTAGCAACGTAAATGAATATTCAATTCTTCTTTTTCTGGATTATCAATTTTATTTTATTATTATACTTCAAGTTCTGGGATACATGTGTAGAATGTGCAGGTTTGTTACATAGGTATACATGTGCCATGGTGGTTTGCTGCACCCATCAACCCATCATCTACATTAGATATTTCTCCTAATGCTATCCCTCCCCTACCCCCCAAATCCACTGACAGGCTCCAGTGCATGATATTCCCCTCCCTGTGCCCATATGTTCTCAATTGTTCAACTCCCACTTATGAGTGAGAACATGCAGTGTTTGGTTTTCTGTTCCTGGGTTAGTTTGCTGAGAATAATGGTTCCCAGCTTCATCCATGTCCCTGTAAAGGACATGAACTCATCCTTTTTTATGGCTGCATAGTATTCAACAGTGTATATGTACCACCTTTTCTTTACCCAGTCCATTATTGATGGGCATTTGGGTTGGTTCCAAGTCTTTGCTATTGTGAATAATGCTACAATAAATATATGTGTGCATGTGTCTTTATAGTAGAATGATTTGTAATCCTTTAGGTATATACCCAGTAACAAGATTGCTGGGTCAAATGGTATTTCTAGTTCTAGATCCTTGAGGAACTGCCCCACTGCCTCCCACAATGGTTGAGCTAATTTACACTCCCACTAGCAATAAAAAAGCATTCCTATTTCTCCACATCTGCTCCAGCATCTGCTGTTTCCTGACTTTTTAATGATTGCCATTAACTGGCATGAGATGGTATCTCACTGTGGTTTTGATTTGCATTTCTCTAATGACCAGTGATGATGAGATTTTCTTCATATGTTTTTTGGCCGCATAAATGTCTTCTTTTGAGAAGTGTCTGTTCATATCCTTTTCCCACTTTTTGATGGGGTTGTTTGTTTTTTTCTTGAAAATTTGTTTAAGTTCCTTATAGATTCTGGATATTAGCCCTTTGTCAGATGAATAGATTGCAAAAATTTTCTCCCATTCTGTAGGTTGCCTGTTCACTCTTATGATAGTTTCTTCTGCTGTGCAGAAGCTCTTTAGTTTAATTAGATCCCATTTATCTATTTTGGCTTTTGTTGCCATTGCTTTTGGTGTTTTAGTTATGAAGTCTGCCCATGCCTATTTCCTGAATGGTATTGCCTAGGTTTTCTTCTAGGGCTTTTATGGTTTTAGGTCTTATGTTCAAGTCTTTAACTCATCTTGAGTTAATTTTTGTATAAGGTATAAGTAAGGGGTCTAGTTTCAGTTTTCTGCCCGAGGCTAGCCAGTTTTCCCAGCACCATTTATTAAATAGGGAATCCTTTCCCTATTGCTTGTTTTTGTCAGGTTTGTCAAAGATCAGATGGTTGTAAATGTGTGGTGTTATTTCTGAGGCCTCTGTTCTGTTCCATTGGTCTATATCTCTGTTTTGGTACAAGTACCATGCTATTTTAGTTACAGTAGCCTTGTAGTATAGTTTGAAGTCAGGTAGCATGATGCCTACATCTTTGTTCTTTTTGCTTAGGATTGCCTTGGCTATATGGGCTCTCTTTTCATTCCATATAAGATTTAAAGTAGTATTTCCTAATTCTGTGAAGAAAGTCCATGGTAGCTTGATGGGAATAGCATGGAATCTATAAATTACGTTGGGCAGTATGGTCATTTTCACAATATTGATTCTTCCTACCCATGAGCAAGGAATGTTTTTGCATTTGTTTGTGTCTTCTCTTATTTCCTTGAGCAGTGGTTTGTAGTTCTCCTTGAAGACATCCTTCACATCCATTGTAGGTTGTATTCCTAGATATCTTATTCTCTTTGTAGCAATTGTGAATGAGAGTCCACTGATGATTTGGCTCTCTGTTTGTCTGTTATTGGTGAATAGGAATGCCTGTGATTTTTTCACATTGATTTTGTATCCTGAGATTTTGCTGAAGTTGCTTATCAGCTTAAAGAGATTTTGGGCTGAAATGATGTGGTTTTCTAAACATACAATCATGTCATCTGCAAACAGACAATTTGACTTCCTCTCTTCCTGTATGAATACACTTTATTTTGTTATCTTTCCTGATTGTCCTGGCCAGAACTTCCAATAGTATGTTGAATAGTAGTGGTGAGAGAGGGCATCCTTGTCTTGGGCCAGTTTTCAAAGGGAATGCTTCCAGCTTTTGCCCATTCAGTATGATATTGGCTGTGGGTTTGTCATAAATAGTTCTTATTGTTTTGAGATATGTTTCATCAATACCTAGTTTATTGAGTGTTTTTAGCATGAAGGGGTGTTGAGTTTTATCAAGTCTTTTCTGCATCTATTGAAATAATCATGTGGTTTTTGTCATTGGTTCTGTTTATGTGATGTTTGGATATGTTGAACCAGACTTGCATCTCAGGGATGAAGCCAACTTCTTCATGGTGGATACGCTTTTTAATGTGCTGCTGGATTCGGTTTGGCAGTATTTTATTGAGGATTTTCACATCGATGTTCATCAGGGATATTGGTCTGAAATTTTCGTTTTTTGTTGTGTCTCTGCCAGGTTTTGGTATCAGGATGACGCTGGCCTCATAAAATGAGTTAGGGAGGAGTCACTCTTTTTCTATTGTTTGGAATAGTTTCAGAAGAAATGGTACCAGCTCCTCTTTGTACCTCTGGAAGAATTTGGCTGCGAATTTGTCCGGTCCTAGACTTTTTTTGGTTGGTAAATCATTAATTACTGCCTCAATTTCAGAACTTGTTATTGGTCTTTTCAGGGATTCAACTTCTTCCTGGTTTAGTCTTGGGAGGGTGCCTGTGTCCAGGAATTCATCATTTCTTCTAGATTTTCTAGTTTATTTGCATAGAGGTATTATAGTATTCTCTGATGGTAGTTTGTATTTCTGTGGTATCATTGGTGTTATCCCTTCACCATTTTTTATTGTGTCTATTTGGTTCTTCTCTCTTTTCTTCTTTATTAGTCTGGCTAGTGGTCTATCTATTTTGTTAATCTTTTCAAAAAACCAGCTCCTGGATTCACTGATGTTTTGAAGGGTTTATCATGTCTCTATCTCCTTCAGTTCTGCTCTGATCTTAGTTATTTCTTGTTTCTGCTAGCTTTTGAATTTGTTTGCTCTTGCTTCTCTAATTCTAATTGTGATGTTAGGGTGTCAGTTTTAGATCTTTCTCATTTTCTCCAGTGGGCATTAAGTGCTATAAATTTCCCTCTAGACACTGCTTTAGCTATGTCCCAGAGATTCTGGTACATTGTGTCTTTGTTCTCATTCATTTCAAAGAACTTATTTCTGCCTTAATTTTGTTATTCACCCAGTAGTCATTCAGGAATCGGTTGTTCAGTTTACATGTAGTTGTGCAGTTTTGAGTGAGTTTCTTCTTCCTGAATTCTAATCTGATAGACAGTTTGTTATGATTTCTGTTCTTTTGCATATGCCGAGGAGTGTTTTACTTCCAATTACATGTTCAATTTTAGAATAAATGCTATGTGGTGCCAAGAAGAATGTATATTCTGTTGATTTTGGGTGAAGAATTCTGTAGATGTCTATTAAGTCCGCCTGGTCCAGAACTGAGTTCAAGTCCTGAATCTTCTCGTTAATTTTCTGTCTCATTGGTTTGTTTAATATTGGCCGTGAGGTATTAAAATCTTCAACTATTATTATGTGACAGTCTAAGTCTCTTTGTAGGTCTTTAAGAACTCGATTTATGAATCTGGGTGCTCCTGTATTGGGTGCATATATATTCGTGTTAGTTAGTTCTTCTTGTTGCCTTGATCACCTTATCATTATGTAATGCCCTTCTTGGTCTTTTTGATCTTTCTTTATTTAAATTCTGCTTTATCAGAGATCAGGATTGCAGCCTCTGATTTTTTTTTATCTTTCCATTTACTTGGTAAATATTCCTCCATCCCTTTATTTTGAGCCTATGTGTGTCTTTGCATGTCAGATGGGTCTCCTGAATACAGCACACCAATGGGTCTTGACTTTATTCAATTTGCCAGTCTGTGTCTTTTAATTGGGGCATTTAACCCATTTACATTTAAAGTTAATATTGTCATGTGTGAATTTGATCCTGACATTATGATGCTAGTTGGTTATTTTGCCCATTAATTGATGCAGTTTTTTCATAGTGTCAATGGTCTTTAAATTTTGGTATGTTTTTGCAGTGGCTGGTATCAGTTTTTCCTTTCTATATTTAGTGCTTTCTTCAGGAGCTCTTGTAAGGCAAGCCTGGTGGTGACTAAATTCCTGAGCATTTGCTTGTCTGTAAAGGATTTTATTTCTCCTTTGCTTATGAAGGTTAGTTTGGCTGGATATGAAATTCTGAGCTGAAAATTCTTTTCTTTAAGAATGTTGAATATTGACCCCCACTCTCTTCTAGCTTTTAGGGTTTCTGCAGAGAGATCTGCTGTTAGTCTGATGGGCTTCCCTTTGTGGGTAACTTGATCTTTCTCTCTGTCTGTCCTTAACACTTTTTTCTTTCATTTTAACCTTGGTGAATCTAACAATTATGTGCCTTGGGGTTGCTCTTCTCGAGGAGTATCTTTGTGGTATTCTCTGTATTTCCTGAATTTGAATGTTGGCCTGTCTTGGTAGATTGGGGAAGTTTTCCTGGCTAATATCCTGAAGTGTTTTTTCCAATTTGGTTCTATTTGCCCCATCACTTTCAGGTACACCAATCAAATGTAGGTTTGGTCTTTTCACATAGTCCCATATTTCTTGGAGGCTTTGTTTGTTCCTTTTCATTTGTTTTTCTCTAATCTTGTCTTCATGCTTTATTTCATTAAGTTGATCTTCAATCTCTGATATCCTTTCTTCTGCTTGATTGAATCAGGTATTGATACTTGTGTATGCTTCATGAAGTTCTCGTGTTGTATTTTTCAGCTCCATCAGGTCATTTACGTTCTTTTCTCAACTTGTTATTCTGGTTAGTAGTTCCTGTAATCTTTTATCAAGGTTCTTAGCTTCCTTATGTTCGGTTAGAACATGCTCCCTTAGCTTGGAGGAGTTTGTTATTATCCACCTTCTGAAGCCTACTTCTAGCAATTAGTCAAACCTATTCTCCATCCTATTTTGTTCCCTTGCTTGCAAGGAGTTGTGATCCTTTGGAGGAGAAGAGGCATACTGGTTTTTGGAATTTTCAACTTTTTTGTGCTGGTTTTTCCTCACCTTTGTGGATTTATCTACTTTTGGCCTTTGATGTTGGTGACCTTTGGATGGGGTTTTTGCATGGGCATCCTTTTTTTGATGTTGATGCTATTGCTTTCTGTTTGTTAGTTTTCTTTCTACCAGTCAGGCTACTCTTCTGCAGATCTGCTGGAGTTTGCTGGAGGTCTACTCCAGACCCTGTTTGCCTGGGTATCACCGGCAGGGGCTTCAGAACAGCAAAGATTGCTGCCTGTTCCTTCCTCTGGAAACTTCATCCCAGAGCAGCACCCACCAGATGCCAGCCAGAGCTCTCCTGTATGAGTTGTCTGTTGACCCCTGCTAGGAGGTGTTTGCCAGTCAAGAGGCACTGGGAGAAAGTCCGTCCCTTAACAGAGTCCCTCTGGAAGCTTCATCCCAGAGCAGCACCCACCAGATGCCAGTCAGAGCTCTCCTGTCTGAGGTGTCTATTGACCCCCACTGAGAGGTGTCTCCCAGTCAGGAACCCACTTGAGGAGGCAGTGTGTCCTTTAAAAGAGCTCGAGCACCATGCTAGGATATCCACTGCTCTCTTCAGATCTGGCAGGCAGGAATATTTAAGTCTGCTGAAGCTGCTCCCACAGCTGCCCCTTCCCCTAGGTTCTCTGTCTCAGGGAGATAGGAGTTTTGTCTATAAGCCACTGACTGGAGCTGCTGCCTTTCTTTCAAAGATGCCCTGCCCAGAGAGGAGGAATGTAGAGAGACAGTCTGGCTACAGTGGTTTTGCTGTGCTGTGGTGAGCTCCACCCTGTCTGAACTTCCAAGTGGCTTTGTTTACACTGTAAGGGGAAAACCGCCTACTCAAGCCTCAGTAATGGCCGACACCCCTTACCCCACCAAGCTCCAGTGTCCCAGGTCAACTTCAAACTGCTGTGCTGGCAGTGAGAATTTCAAGCTGGTGAATCTTAGCTTACTAGGCTCTATGGGGGTGGGATATGCTGAGCAAGACCACTCAGTTCCCTGGCATCAGCCCCCTTTCCAGGACAGTGAATGGTTCTGTCTCGCTGGCATTCCAGGCTCTACTGGGGTAAAAAAACAAAACAAACAAACAAAAAAAAACTCCTGCAGCTAGCTCAGTGTCTGCCCAAATGGCCACCCAGTTTTGTGCTTGAAACCCAGGGTCCTGGTAGTGTAGGCACCTGAGGGAATCTCCTGGTCTGTGGACTGCGAAGACTATGGGAAAAGCATAGTATCTGGGCCAGAATGCACCATCCCTCACAGCACAGTCCATCATGGCTTCCCTTAACTGGGGGAGGGAGTTCCCAGACTCCTTGCTCTTCCTGGGTTAGGTAACACCCTATCCTGCTTCTGCTCGCCCTCCGTGGGCTGCACCCACTGTCTAACCAATCCCAATGAGATGAACCAGATACCTCAGTTGGTAATGCAGAAATCACCCACCTTCTGCATTGGTCTCGCTGGGAGCTGCCAACCAGCTGTTCTTATTCCGCCATCTTGCCAGGCCATTCAATCATTCCTAAAGGAGACTATGTCTAATTGGTAACAGTAAACTTGCAAAGCCCACATGAAACTTTTGAGGGGTTTAACAACCATTTGGGGAAAGGATTTTTTATTTTTGTGACAAAATTATGACTCTGAAAGCTCAAAACTCATTATTTTAGTGATTTATAATTGCTTTTAATGCACACATGAATACACTTTTACAAATACGTGCACATACATGAATCAGAAGGAACACTTACTGTCATTTCATTCATGCTCAGGAGCATGGGACTAGGTGGCAAAGTGCCAAGGCGAAATTTGAAACCATCTTCTAAAGTCATTCCCCAAAATTGGCTGTAGTTCTGTGCTGTCCATCTGCCTTACAAATGAAGAAGAAAAATATACACAGGTTATGTGACATCATTTTTACAAATACATGTTCCTTTATATTTCCAAAATTCAACAGCAACAAATCTCACAATATGAGAATTATCGCAGGCTATTGTTTATATAAATGATACATTATTGATTATTTTAATAATCAAGGGTATGAGATACTCTTCCTAAATAAGGTACATTTCAAGTATTTTAATGATTCATATGAGGAACATAAGACCATATTAATGTAGGTTAATGCTAAGAATATGAAATGTTTACATACCACAAAGAGATTAAGTGTTAATGAGGTCAATATATGTAGTTTCCTTTAAATGCCATTAAATACATCTTAGAAAGAAGCTTAAATATACAGAAATGTACTGATACATTAAATAGGTTAATACATTTTCTTTAAAATTTATATTTGAAAAGAAATGAACAAAGTAAAAATGTATGCATGAATACTGAAGGACAAAATAGTTATAATTTTTAAAAATGACATCAGTGCTAATTTTTAGATATTGAAATATTTTATTATGTATTAAATGAGTTCATTTGTGTTAAGTGCTCAATCATCTTAGTTATTAATAATAATAAAAAATCAGTTGATGTGAAATTAGGTAACAAAAGTGCATATTTTCATAGAGACGTATTTTGTGCTCTTAATTAGAAAAAAAATTTTCTCTTCAAAATTCAATATTGAAATTTGAAGACAAACAAAATTTTTTTACTAGATGATAGTAGATAAAAAATTAGAAAGATGCAAGTAATTTAATCATTGCCTATTCTGAATTATCTACCACTTGAGGTCAATATATTTTCTGTACTTATGTCAAATTTAAACCCTGTCCTGCTATGTTTATCACCAAAATCATTTATAATGTGATAGGCTCCTATGAATCATTGAAAACACAATTTAATTTTTAATAATATACCTCACAAGTTAATGTTTTTCTTCGTATAAGATCTGTTAGTTCATAAAATCCTTAGAAACTTAGCTACAATTTAAAGTACAATCTCCATTACCCAAGGAATCTCAATAAGAGAACCTCTGAATATAAGAGATGTTGTAGTATAATTCAAAAGGCTAACAGGGCAAAATTGGGCAAAATTTGGCAAAATTGTGACATCAGTAAAGTATGTTTTTGTTGCCGTATGCTAGTAGTTTTCCAACATCATGTCAGAGATGTTCATAGATTATTTAATTGAGCACTCAATTTGGTTAGTAGGGTGATAGTTTAAGAAAATAAAATAAAAGATAGGAGAAATAATAGGAAATAGGGTTTATTACAAATACTAAGGGTAATAAACTCTGTGTGTGTGTCTGTGTGTGTTTGTGTGTGTGTTGATGCTTGTGCATGGGTGTGTGTACTAGATCACAAAGTAAGATGTATGTACTGTGAGATATGCTCAAAAGTGTGAAAGGTATGACTAATCTATAACATCCTTCTTGACTTAGACTTATAATTTTCATTTTAATCCAATTTAGCATTTATTGAACTTTCTTAATTGATCTGTCATATTGTCTAATAAACACTGAGAACATAGATATGAATAAACTTTTCTACATTTAAGAAGCTCATACCTTAAGAAAAAACACAAAGATAGAAATGACTTCGGCGTGTGTCATCTATCAGCAGTAGATCAAAAGATGATCAAAAGATTCAAACATAACTGAAAGAGTTGGCAAATTTTTTACATAAAGCAAATTTAGTTCTCTATCTGGAAGGATAAGAATGAGTTTGGTGACCACATATGAAAGAAGAGAGCATTTGTTTAAAGTAAAGGTAACTCTTGAGCAAAGCATGCAAGTTTGAAGTTGGGTGGCATGTGTAGGGAATGACAGATAAGTTAAATGCTTAAACTAAGAGAGAGGATAGGGACACAGGGGCTGAAAATGGTACAAAAGATAACGTAGTAAAAAGCTTTTGGGCCAACATATTATTTTTGCTAAGGGCAATACATGTTTCACAAGCAATGGGGTTCCATTGAGAATTTCTGGAAACAGAGACAAGTCAGATAATTTCAAACTAGGCTTGATAAAGAAATGCATTAGAATATAGTCTAGAATGGAAGAAGTAAATATCTAAGAGAAACTTTTAGTGCGGGAGTTAGCAATACCTACTGACTGAGAATAAAAGGAAGGAAAAATCAAACTAACTTCAAATTTTCAAGTTGACCAGATAGAGCAAGATGCCAGTAATTAAGAATAGGTAGAAGTTAATCACTGCAGTTTGGGGTGAGCGGGTTTTGAGAAAACAGTGAAAAATGAAAGCCAACTTATCCACTAAATCAAATTTTGAGTTCATAAGAAAGAATCTATTTCTCTAGCCTTTGAACGTAGGCTGGCCTAGTAACTTGCCTTACCCAATAGAAAGCAGTAGAATTGAGATCGTGAAACTTTCAAGCATAAGCTTCAAGGGAGGACTGGGGCAGCTTCCACATATGCCCCATCAGAATAGTAATTATGAGAAGAAGCCAAAGCTAGCCTGCTGGAGAAACGTGGCCCAATCAACAACCAGCACCAACCACAAGATATAGTGTAAGGCCATCACAGACAATTCAACCTCAGTTGAGGCTCTATTGACACAGGAGTAATTCCAGAAGAGAGCAGCAAAACAGCCTCAGTTGAACCTATTCCAAATTGCTGATGTGAAAAGATGAAAAGTTCATGGTTTTAAAATGTTGAATCTTGGAATGGTTTGTTACACAGCAGCAGGTAATTGAAACACTTATATATCTCCCTTTATTCCACTAACTTGCTGATTATTACTTGTGCCACTAATGTAGCACTTATATTCTCCCCTATTATTAGAAATCCTTTTATAAAGGTATGGCAGTGTTGGCTCCTCAACTAGATGGTAAATTCCCTTAACATAGAAATTATTTGTTTTTTTGTTTTGTTTTGTTTGAGACAGAATCTCACTCTGTTTCCCAGGCTGGAGTGCAATGGCATGATCTCAGCTCACTGCAACCTTCATCTCCTGGGTTCAAGCAATTCTAGTGCCTCCACCTAATGAGTAGCTGGGACTACAGGCCCATGCCATCACACCCGGCTAATTTTTGTATTTATGGTAGAGATGGGGTTTCACCATGTTGGCCAGGCTGATCTCAAACTCCTGACATCAAGTGATCTGCTCACCTCGGCCTCCCAAAGTGCTGGGATTACAGGCATAAGCCACTTCGCCAGGCCAAAATTATTTATGTGTATCCTCAGCCATGCCACCAGTAGAACATATGTTTTATTAATATCAACTGATTACATTAAAAAATAATACAGAGAATAAATAAGCACTGAAGTACATTACATAGAATAAATAAAGACTTGGATCTAAAATACTGTCAAGATGTGGGAAAGAAATATTTTAAAGCCAAGATTGCATATTTGGTGTAGGCTATTTTTAAAAGCACTTAATAAATACTGAATGATATAATATGATTATATTTTTACACGTAAAAACAATTTGAGCATCATGAAAAGAGAATAGCTGAGAATTAGAACTTTCTTTTAAATTTAAAGACTTCTCCCCTTTTTTGCCCTGGTAAATAATTTTAGTTTTATTTCTTGTCTTTATAGCTTGTTCCTTTTACTTAACTTTTTTTCCTTTGGTTTTTGTATGTTTCCTTTTGCTCCAATTATACTTCATTTTCTACTCTTTGAAAGTTATGTGATGTCTAACATTTGCTACTAAAATGCAAAGCCCATGCCTCTTAAGTAGCCCTAGGGCATGCTCAAAATAAATAAATCATGGAAAGAACGTTCTTCCTTCCAAGGAAGATATTAGGTTGGTGCAAAAGTAACGGTAGTTTTGGCCAAAACCACCATACACTTTTGCACCAACCTAATAGCATTCCCAACAACCTCTGTACTCCTAAGTGTGTTTTATTAAGTGTACCACATTGGTTTAGACTGTGGTTTCTCATGTACTTTTAATAGTGGAAAGCTAGGCTCCTCTATTTTGGTTTCTTGGAAGTGTATGTTAATTAGATCTAGCATTTGAACACTTTTAGGAATCTGATTCAATTTTTCAAGATGGCACATACTCTCATGTTCTTTGAATAATTTAAATATGATTTGCCACAGAAAATTATAATTGGTTTTCCCTAGAAATACTTAAAATGTCATCAAGTTATCTTCTAAAATATTGATTTAACACAAACACACACACTCACACACACACAGAGGAACTGAGAATGGTTTAAGGATATTAATATCAACAAATGTGACTTTCTGTATGTTTTGTATCTTCCAAGAAAAAACTTTGAATACATTGAAATTTAGTATCCCCATTATGCTGGGAAACAACATGTTATATGTGGAAGGAGATTATACTTCCATTTTATAAAAATACATCTCCAGATTATTTCACTTTTCTAATTGCTCAATAATAGATCTTTTTATGTGAAGTCTTTTCCAGAAATGTGGAAGATGTTATCAAGGATATATCGAGATTTGATCAATGGCAGTGGAGAAATCCTGAAGCAGATACCAGCTGGCCTGTTCCTCTTCCTTTTAATTCTATGATAAAAGTCAGTGTTGGTGCCTGTATCTTTTTCTTTTCCTTTTTCTTTTTTTTGACAGGGTTTCACCCCCAATGCCCATGCTGGAGCGCAATGGCGCAATCTCGGCTCACTGCAATCTCCGCCTCCCAGGCTTCAGTGATTCTCATGCTTCAGCCTCCTGAGTAATGGGATTACTGGCATGCATTACCATGCCCAGCTAATTTTTTCTGTGTTTTCAGTAGAAATGGGGTTTCACTATGTTGTCCAGGCTGGTCTTGAACTCCTGGCCTCAAGTGATCTATCCACCCGCCTCGGCCTCCCAAAGTGCTGGGATTACAGGCATAAGCCACCTTGCCAGGCCAGTGCCTACATCTTAATTTCCTCTGTGTAGATGGAGAAGCCATCTAATTTTTCAATCTATACGAGAGCATCAGTTATTTCCAATGTTTCAGTGTCAATCATCCCTATCTTTAGTGTACTATTAAAGTAAAGTAGCTCAATCTGTCTTTTGATTCAACTGTAAGTGACATTGGCTAGATACCCATCATTTCCGTGAAATTATTTAGATTGGCTTGTTATTTGAATATCATCCTTGTAAGGTCAGATTCTACCCATGATAGCTAAGCATGTGATTGACTTGGTGAGGGCAGTAGCAGAGAAAGAGATGGTTAGTATGAATAAATGAATTTTGATGACTTCTGATTTTGCCTAAATACTTATCCAAAGTAGCTTTACTCCACTTCCCTTACCTACACCATGACACTGCTCTTTCCTAACTATGCTCTAGATTTCTTATTTGATCATTTTAATTACTTAATGTTTACCTTTGCATTCCAGTTTTACATGCTTTCTATCTCCCTTTCTATTTCTCTCCCACTCTTTCTTTTTAAATAATGAATGATCATTTATAGAAACCAAGCAATACATTGAAACCTGCATAGTAAATGGCAGTGTCAAGAAGCATATAAAGCAAGATTTCTCTCACCCATAGTCTCCTTTATTGACCTGTTCAATTAATTCTGGACGAACAAGGCATACATGCTGGGAACATTTCCATTGCTGTCCTGAGCATGTGCTGTAAAGATATGATGATTACAAAAGTGGCTTGGTCTTTATGAAGTATATTTCAATTAGTAAAAAGAGTTATACATTGTTAAGGCATAAAACATAATGTCTTGATTAATGTTAGCCATATGGTTATTTGATTCTTGGCAAAAATAAATTGTAAAACATACGTTAGCTACCATTCAATATGCTGTAATCCTCTACTCCAGGCAATTAACAAATGATATGATCACACATCCATTGAAGTTTGAAAACATAAGCCAAATTGGACAGTAGATTCCATGTACTTGTATTTGGAAACTTTCTGCAGGCTAGTCCTTTTAAAGCAGCCTGTTTTTATATAGTTATTGTGCTCAAAAAACACAACTTGTCTGTAGGGTATCAGAATATTATAATTAAGAGGTACATTTAATGCAGACCTGTTGTATGATGGAGACCCATTGTCAAGAACATCAACCTCAAACATTAAAAGATATTCATGATTAAATTTTCAAAATCCCTTAAAATTAAATATGCTTATACAAAGTTACAAGTATATGATGTCTTATGACATATGATTCTGTCTATACATACATAAATATATGCTTTGTTTCACAAATATTTCTTTTATTTGAAGAAAACATACACACACAGTAGAACTCAGTTCTGTACCACTTAAATTTATTACCAGGAGTTGCAGTTTTCTTTAGTTACTGATCCCTCTTCATAATGTTGACCATCTTTGAAGCAACCTGTCAAAGTAACATGTAAAGAAATGAAAATCCTAAACTAAGTAATAAAGTGCATTAACATAAAATGTAATCAAAAATCATAGTTAGTTTTTCAAATATGCAGACATGTTTGGTGCCAAAAAAGCTGATAGAAATCCATGTCTGGTTTGTGTTAAGGTTTGCATATCGAAATCTTCTGGGCTTGTTTCAACGCTTTTATCTTTAAACTGCATATTATGTTCCAACAGGGAGGATTTGCAAAGCATGAAAACAAGATTACCAAGGGATTAATCACTATGCTTAAAAAATAATTAATGCTTTTAAGTAAGTAAGCAATATAATAGTATTTGAATTGATTTATGGCATTTCTCATTTAAAAAAACAACTAATTAAGTCTCATAAGTGCTTATAATTAATTGGATATGACTGGAGCAAGTAGCCTATAGCTTTGGACTCAAAATACCGGTCACTTCATTGAATTTACCTTACAAAGACAAATTCTATTTTTTTTCTTTAGGATCCGAATAAGAGAAAAAATTCATGAAATCATAGCCATTTGCCTTCCAAATCCAAATGTTTCTTAACTATTAACTGAAACTGGTTATTAACTGCTTTATGAGATTATATGAACTACTCAAAAGAGATGACTGGTGAATCATTATCATATAAAAACCATTAGTAACATATTGTAAAAATAGTGCTCTGCTTAAAAATTTAAATTCCTTTTGAAAGTATAATCTGCTTAAATTCAAAATTAACACTAAATTTGCAAAAGTGACTCAACATTGTTTATTGAAATTGTTTTTGATAGAAACATGTAATTGATATTTTATGCCAATGGCCTCTAGTTAAACAAAACGAATTTTAACCTTTTATTCATAAAAGCATAGGGCAAACTATAGGTTTAGAAAGCTTTCCAAGGGACCTTGTTAACTTCTAGCCACAATGTTACAAAGCTAATATTTTAATAGAAAATATTTCACAACTGCCCCTCCCCTGGATGTTTTGCAGTCCAATGTTCTACTTAATGAATCTAATTATTTATGTATTTGCATCTATGCATCCCTTTCACGTGGAATTTTGATACTTCACAATCATGGGGGTAAGAAAAGGAAACCACCTGTCTCCTGACCACAGTTTTCCTAATACAGCAAACCTGAGATGTGGGAAGATTGAACTTTACATCAAATACATGGTTTTAATTGCTACATAAGATTAGACTCCTTTCATAACTGAATCCACAGTATGTTTCTAATTTAAAGAAATCCTAAAATTGTTTATCACCCAGAAACAACAGCAAATCCATGCAACAATCAAAGTTTTCATTCAAAGCCAAGAGAAGTACTTCCCTGACCATTCTTAAAAACTGAGCATGTGGAATAAAAACAAAGCTGATTTATAATCATACCTCGTGAATCTTGAGTGTTCAACATATGAATTCCATGGATAAATGGAACAGAGGTCTCAAGCATCCTTAAGGAAAAAAGACTGTCCCTTCTCTGACTTATACTCAGCTAATAATTTTGAAGTCAGGAGAACGCCATCACCAAGCCACCCCAAATCACTAAATTTAATGTTAACAAAATTCAACACTACATTTAATGTTAACAAAAACTCCATTTCTTGGTCATCTTTCCTTAATGTCATGTAAGAGATAACTATGAGACACTGTATTCACTTTAATCTTGCATGAGAATTATTCTCTTTAACAAAAGGCATAATCGGTTACTTCGGACCCCGGTCAAGGTGCTGACGCAGTAAAGCATGAGCCTATATACAATACCCAGAAGCAGTCCACTCACTCCTTTGCTACAATCCTTCCCAACTCCAACGGATCCCTCATTTCCCACACAGCATTTACAGAGATCTTCAAAAAATATACATCATGTCATTTCCTACTTAAAATCTTCGTTTCCCATCAAATTGAGAATAAGACCAAACTTCTTACTGTAACCTGTAAGGCCTTATCCAAAATGTTTCCACCCTAATCTCTGCACTTATCACTCCTGTAGAGCTGACTGGGGTGGAGGTTCCCGGAGGGATGAAGGATTAGCATAAGTGTAGTGAGGAGAGCGAGAAGTAGGTGGATATAATTTGGAGGTAACTCAAAGGGAATCACTCATGGATTGAGTTTGGTGAATGAGGGAAAAGAGGAATCAAAGATATCTCATGAGGACTTTGGCTTGAGTAACAAAGAAATGGTACAGCTACCACTAAAATAAGAAACAGGCTTGTGTCAAGAAATCAAGACTGCTACTGTATATATTTTAGATTTAGATAAAACCTAGGCTAGACATCCTAACAGAGATATCAAGTAGACAGCAGTTTATAAAAGACCAGAGTTAAGCCAAGGCTGGAGTATGAATTTGGGAGACACAAACATCCATATCTACTTTTTCAAACCCAAGACTACATAAGGGTCTTTTGGAGAGAGTGTATGTAGGGAAGAAAAGGTGGTCCAGGACTGAGCTCAAAACACTGCATCTGATAGACATTCAGAAAAGGAAACTGGGAAGGAGTGACCTGTGAGGGAGAATAGAATTGAGGAGAGGGTGGTGTCATGAAAAACAGGGTTAAGAAAGTGTTTCGTACGCTCTAGGTGGTCAGCTGCATACAGTACTATTGAGAGGCCAAGAACAAGAAAACAGACATCTGAATATTGCATTTAGTAATGTAGGAACTGCCAATAACCCTGCCAAGAGAAATTTCAGTGAAGTAGCAGTGAGTTGACATCCTGTAGGAATGGGTTGATGAGAGACTTGGAATAAGAAAGTAAATTTTTCTTTCAGATATTTTGTCATAAAAGGAAAGAAGGGAATGAGATGGTAGCTGGTTAAAGACATGAAATTAAGGGAGAGCTTTTTTAAAGTTGGGAAAGGCAAAAACACATTTTGGAAATTAATGGTTAATCCACATGTATTAGCCTGTTCTCACACTGCTAATAAAGACATACCTGAGACTGAGTAATTTGTAAAGGAAAGAGGTTTAATGGACTCATGGTTCCACGTGGCTGGGGAGGCCTCACAATCATTGCAACAGACGAAGGAAAAGCAAAGGGACATTTTATACAGTGGCAGGCAAGAGAAAGCTTGTACAGGGCAACTCCTATTTATAAAACCATAAGATCTCATGAGACTTATTCACTACCATGAGAACAGCATGTGAAAAATCTGCCCCCATTATTCAATTACCTCTCACTGGGTCCCTCCCAAGGCAGGTGAGAATTATGGGAGCTACAATCCAAGATGAGATTTGGGTGGTGACACAGCCAAACCATATCACCAGGAGAAAAGAAAACAAAAAAAAATGATGCTTGAGGAGAAAGAGAGAGCAAGAAAGCGAGAGAGAATGGTAGAGATGGAGGTACTGAAAAGACAAAAGATGGGATTCAGAACTCAAACGGGAGAATCAATTCAAGGTAAGCAGTAACCCAGATTACTGTAGGTTGAAAACTATGATTGTGGTGATATGAAAGAATTCCTGTCTGGTAGCTATACTTTCTCAGTAAAATATGTCTAGAGCTCCTCAGAGTGAGTTAATTAATTGGTTACACACATAGCATCTTGACCAACAGAACAAAGTAAAACAAAGCCAAAACTAATGACTGTTGAAATTAAGGCAGTTTTTGCAACTTTAACAGCATTTAAAGCAATATTAGTCAAATCATATATTTGGAGAATGAAATAGTTTATCTTCTTGAATTGAGAAAAGATGATAATACATTGTCTATAATTTATTTTAAAATAGTTCATCATAGTGTATTATAAGTATCTGTGCTGGTCTAAACTTCACTTCTTCTTTTTTTTTTTTCTTTTGAGACAGAGTCTTGCTCTGTCGCCCAGGCTGGAGTGCAGTGGCGCAATCTCTGTTCACTGCAAGCTCCACCTCCCGGGTTCACGCCATTCTTCTGCCTCAGCCTCCTGAGTAGCTGGGACTACAGGCACCCACCACTGCGCCTGGCTAATTTTTTGTATTTTTAGTAGAGACGGGGTTTCACTGTGGTCTCAATCTCCTGACCTTGTGATCCACCTGCCTCAGCCTCCCAAAGTGCTGGGATTACAGGCGTGAGCCACCGCACCTGGCCAACTTCACTTCTTGAACTGCAAAAAGATAATAATATGTTGTCTATAATTTATTTTAAAATAGTTCATCATAGTGTATTATAAGTATCTGTGCCGGTCTAAACTTCACTTCTTGAATTGTGAAAAGATAATGATAAGTTGTCTATAATTTATTTTAAAATAGTTCACCACAGTGTATTATAAATATCTGTGCTGGTCTAAACTGTCGGAAAGGCAGTTGCTTGCTCTAATCAGGAATCCATCCCCCTTCAGTGGCTTTCATTCTGAAAGACCAGACTTCGGAGCAACTGCTACAAGTTCTTCCATTGCCCATATTTTGATCAACCCTAGAGTATTAGTATAATAAATGTCAGAAATGGGTTTTATTATTAAAATTCATGACTTGTTAATCAGCATAATTGTGATAAATAATTAATTCCCATTGGTTAAATTCTTTTTTTTTTTTTTTTTTTTTTTTTACTTATGAGGCTAACCTAAAATATTTCAAAGTCACATCCCACCCTTGTATCCCGTAGTTTATATGTATCTCTTAAACTCAAAAGCACCTGTACTCTTAGACTTGGTACTCTAAGACTGATATTTGTCCTGTGTACTGTGTCCAGCCAAGTAGAAAGGAAGAATTGTCATTCTCTGATAGCCACTGTACAGGTAACAGAATCCTACCTCTGTAATGTTATCACATGTGCCTCTAATAAATTTTTCATGCAGCGTAGATGTGGGAACACCTAAAAGGACCGGAACTGAAGACTTCCTGAAGCTTATAGAGGTTGTATGAATTGGTCTGTGTCGTATTTTTTAACTGTCAGTATACGCGGCAAAGTATGGACTGTGATTTATCTTCATTGTAATATAGTTAAGGAGGTTGTGAAGAAGTAAATAAACTTCACCAAATTCAAACACGTCAGTGACTCACATACATTTTTTTTACCAATGTGAACATATTGTGCATAATCAAATTAGCTTAGGTCTGTTCACAACAGATGGTCTACTAGACTTTCGCCTTAAAATCCGCTACACCAAAAGGTTATGTCTGGAAAATCCACTCGAGCTCTGTTTTCAACTCTATCATTGGTTCTCCACATCTGACATTTGAATTTTTTTACTTTTTTTTTTTTTTTTTTTACTTTGACAGGGTCTTATTCTGTCATCCAGGCTAAAGTGCATTGGTGGGATGATAGCTCACAGCAGCCTCAAACTCCTGGGCTTAAGGGATCCTCCCGCCTCAGCCTCCCATGTACCTGGGACTACAGTGCATGCCACCATGACTGGCTAATTTTTTTTTTTCTTTTGTTGGTAGAGATGAGGTCTTATTGCACTGCTAGGCTGATCTTAAATTCTTGACCTCAAGAGATCCTCCCACCTTGACCTCCAAAGTGCTGGGATTACAGGTGTGAGCCGCCACACCCAGCCTGACATTTGAAATCATTTACTGGAAGTTACCATCAGGTACGGCAAAGAAAACACAGGAAGAAGATATTTACCGGTATGTTTTACTTCCAATTTGTACAAAATGGATATATTTATGTTTTTAATCCTGAAGATAAGGTACATAGTTTTAAATCCTTGATTTAAAGAGCTCTTAGAACAGGCACAATAAGAAGAACTGAACAATACCCATGTAACTAAATCTCTGAAAAATAATATCTAATAGGTCAGTGAGTGATCATAGAATCTCAGAGGAAAGTTGTTTTATATATGCAAACAATAGTATAAATAATATACATTGTATTTTTATCTTAACTAATTTTGCACATTTTTTCAATATTGTGTAGTACTATTTTCTTTTCAAGTAGCTACTTTCAAAAGCAAGATAAAAGAAAAAAATTATCTGTATTGGAACACTTATAGTCTAATATGAACTTTTTGCTACAAAATAAAATGATTAATTACTTCCTTTCATAGTGAATAGAGTAAAAACTATACCCAGAACATAAGTTCTACATTAACTATGACCCTAAATTAAAATCTTGGCAAAATTCTACCTCTCAAGCAAAAATGGATATTGAAGAAGTAGCAACTACTTTTTGCATGAGCTGTGTGTCTCAAATAAGAAAAGCTCAAGTACATTTCAGCACATTAAAAGCATTACAACTCATACTTTTAAACTGAGACTTGAAAAAATTTAAATTGATATAATAACCAATCGAAAGGCAGACATCCAAATAGTCGCTGTGTTTTTAGGTGATTCTGCATTCTTAATTTTTGTCGGAGATTGTTGGTTATTCCCAATATCATTCTCTCCTTTTTTTTTTTTTTTTTTGTAACAGAACCCCATTCATAGTTAGACACATTACCACACAGCTAAGCAAAACCTCTCTTTGATGCTTGGCATGGCGTGTGACTATATTCTGGCCAAAGAGATAAAACAGAGGTGCTCGTCTATGCTTTAGAATGTCTTCTCAAAATGTGGAAACTATAACTCTATTTTCCAATTTTTTATTGGTACTCAAATATTACTTTTGGAGCATGAAGAGCCAAACTAGCTCATGACTACAAGGGCCATTTTCCAGCAATGATGAAGCAGAAGGCTGCATGCAGCCTCGTCACTAACGACAAAGTGAATCCAGGCAAAATATCTTATGCATTAAAAATATGTACTTTAGTTAGGGTTGCCACCAATCTGACATATTCTTATATGGTACACAGTTTTTATCAAATAAACGTTAACCATTTTAATATATTCAACTTTCCTGGGTGATATTCTTGTTACATGTGGCATACAAGTCACACAATGCTTCCTAATTGTTTCATATACCTAAGTCTCCTTACCCATGTAGATCCTAAGTTTCTCAAGGCCTGAGACTTTATAATACTCTTTTCTTATGACCCTCGATGCTTACTGCAATCTTGGATATATAAAAAGTTTTAAATACTATCAATTACTACTGTTAATATTCCAACATCCAAAATAATATAGAAATTGCACATTTAAACCATAAACAATAATACTTTGATACTTTCTAAATCTTTTAAAACTACTTTATGTATGAAAAAGTATACTTATGAAAATATTTTATTTTAAATCATATGAGGAAAGTATTTAATTCAACAAATACAAAATTTGAAATAAAATTAAAATCCTCTAAATACCAATTAATCCAAATTCAACCAATATTTACTAGGCCTCCCACTTCATGGCACCATAATTAGTATGTGATAAGTAAATCACCATGTTTACTTTCAAGAAGTTGCTGTACAATTAAAATAAAGTAATACTCTATTAAACAATGTAGAATTAAATGATGAATGAGTTAATACCTGAAAGGTGCTTAGAACAGTTGTTGGCTCCGTAGTAAGTATTCAATAAATCTTAGTGTGTAAGGAGGAGGAAGGGTATGTTCAGTAAGACAAGAAAAAACATGCTACTCAGGGTATGTTACGGAAGGGTCTGTTAATTAAATATGTAGTGTGTTCAGGTTCTATGAGGGGTGAATTTCCCTTGACTGCCCAATCTTGTCACTATTAGAAACTACATTTGAAAAACAGGAATATGATCCCTAACTAATCCTGGGCACAGGGCTCCTTATGATGCCTTATGTTTTCTCATCATGTTACTAATATATATTAACTTCACCTATTATTTTAAGGATCATACCAACATGACAAAATAGAGAAGTTAAAATTAGCATTTTAAAGGTGTATTTTCTATTAAACATGTATTTTCTATTTTTAAACATGTATTTTCTATTTTTCAATGAAAATATACCTTCCATTTTCAAATAAATTACCTTCTTTCAATCCCAAAATACCTGCAATAGTAATGGCCCAAGGGTCCATGTACAGTTGTGTAAGTTGTATATTGAGCAAAACTGAGGTAAGTTCCACTTACAGAAACTACAGACATATTGACCCCTGGCAGAAATGAGAGAAGTGGGTCAGAGAGAAAATAGCAAGGGGTAAGGTATGTGGGGAAATGGAAAATACACATGTTACCAAAAGTGGCATCCACCACTCATCTCTCTAACCAATGACAACCTCGTGCGAGACCCTGGACGCAGAATTGTCAGATTTTTCAATTTTTCAAGAGTAGCTAAACATCTGGATTTTTTAATAAAAAATTCTGGTTTTTAAATATTTCTAACTCATATTAATGCTATTTTCTGTTGGTTTTATTTTTTCTATATAGATTACCACATTATCTACAAATAATAAAAGTTTTACTTTTTCTCTTCAGATTGTTTTACTTCATTTTTTCTCTTAAAGCATAACAAATATCTCCCTGTTAAATGTAGCAAAAAAGGTAGAAATCCATGTTTTATTACTAGTCTTAAAGGGAACATATCTACATTTCTCTATTATGTATGATGTTTACTTGGAGTTTTGGTGTAGACATCTTTACTGCGATAAAGAAATACATTTTTGTTCCTAATAACGGAATTGAGAAAAATTGCCACATAGGATTTGAGCTCTCATGAATAAATAGCATTTATTCATAACAACAGTCAACCAACTATAAAATATATTTTTAAAATATGCAATACAATGTTTGAGCTCTGGAGTTTGAAACAGCCTGGGAAACATGGAGAAACCCCATCTCTATATAAAAAAAAACAAAAATATAGCCAGGCATAGTGGTAGGCACTTGTAGTCCCAGCTACTTGGAAGTCTAAAGCAGGAGAATCACTTGAGCCTGGGGAAGGTCGAGGCTGCATTGAGCCATGATGGCACCACTGTACTGCAGCCTGGGTGACAGAGCAAGACTCTGTCAAAAAAAAAAAAAAAAAAAAAAGCAATACAAACTAAATCTTAAAATATCCAGGAATAAACAAAGAGTATTATAAGGCCACTATAGAGTAAAGTCTTAAATCTACTTGAGGGTATTTTTAAAACTCAGAGTAAGTGGAGAAATATCCTACACTCTTTGATGAGATGTCATCACATTACAGAGTTCAACTATCTTCAGATACGTCTATAAATTTTATGCAATTCTATTCAAAATTCTAGCTGAAGTGCTTTTGAGGAACTAGAAAAACTTATTCAAAAACTGTTTATGGAAGATTAATGTCTATGTGACCTAAGTCATTTTTAAAAAAGCGGGGGGTGAATAAGCTGACTTGCTGTACCGGATATTAAGTTATACTACAAGGCTGTGGATAGGAAAAAGTAAGTCACAGAAAGAAGAAAGACAAACATTAATGAGTCTATGAAGAGAAGCTCAAACCTACTAGAAATTAGAGAAATGCAAATTAAAATGACAATGAGAAATCATGTTTTACTGATTATATAAGTAAAGGTTACTTCTCTGCATAATATTAATTGTTAGAGGTGTGTCCCCATATAGTACTAGGGGACCATAAACTAATGCAGCTACTTCTGAGAGCCATCTGGCAGATTACCTGCATACCTGCAACCCAGCAATTCAAGTCTTGTTGTATCATGCAAGTCGATAAAAAGGCATGCATGAGGCTGTCCATCATGGACTTCTTTATGATAGCAAAGAGCTGTCAACAACCTAGGTGTCCACCCACCATGGAGGGAACAGGGAGTTAGATGAGATGAAGGGACATCACAGAGAATTAAGCACCAGTCAGAAGCCACAGACTAGTCCCAGTAGTCCATGGAGACATGGAGAGGGTCTTAAAACATGCTGCTGTCTGAGAAAATCAAGAAAGAGAATGAGGTCTGTAGCATAATATGGTCTATATAAATTAATAATTCAAGCACACAAAACAAGGCTACCTGCTGTAAAAGGGTACACAAACTGTTTTTAAAGGAGGTTACCTTTGGAGAAAGATGGGAATGGCTCATAAAAGTTAAAGGAAAGGAAAGGAAAAGAAAGGAAAGGGAGAGGGAGAAGGAGAGGGGTAGAAAGGAAAGAAAGAGAAAGAGAGAGAAAAAGAAAAAGAAAGAAAGAGAAAGAAAAGAAAGAAAGAAAGAAAGAAAGAAAGGAAGGAAGAAAGAAAGAAAGAAAGAAAGGAAGAAAGAAAGAAAGAAAGAGAAAGAAAGAAAGAAAGAAAGAAAGAAAGAAAGAAAGAAAGAAAGAAAGAAAGAAAGAAAGAAAGAAAGGAAAGAAAGAAAGAAAGAAAAAGAAAGAGAAAGAAAGAAAGAAAGAAAAAGAAAGAGAAAGAAAGAAAGAAAGAAAGAAAGAAAGAAAGAAAGAAAGAAAGAAAGAAAGAAAGAAAGAAAGAAAGAAAGAAAGAAAGAAAGAAAGAAAGAAAGAAAGAAAGAAAGAAAGAAAGGAGAGGAGAGGAGAGGAGAGGAGAGGAGAGGAAGGAGGAACTGAGAGAGGAAGGAAGAAAGGAAGGAAAGTCTGGGCGCAGTGGTTCGTTCCTGTAATCCTAGCACTTTGGGAGGTCAAGGTGGGAGGATAGCTTGAGGCCAGGAGTTTTAAGACGAGCCTAGGAAACATAGCAAAAACCCATCTTTACAAAAAATAAAAGAAATTAGCTGGGTGTGGTGGCACACATCTGTAGTCCTAGCTACTCAAGAGGCTGAGGGAGGAGGATTGTTTGAGTTCAGGAGTTCGAGGCTACAGTGAGACATGATCCTGCCACTGCACTCCAGTCTGGGTGACAGAGCAAGACTCTGTTTCTCTCTCTCTCTCTCTCTCTCTCTCTGTCTCTCTCTCTCACACACACACACACGCACAAAAGAGAAAAAAAGGAAGGATAAAAGAAAGGGAGAGAAGGATGGAAGGAGGGAAGAAGGCAACGCTGTTTATAGGTAAAATGTAAAGACTAAGGATAAATAATAATTAAGTGGAAAATTTAAAATAATACATATGTAAACACATAAAGAGACATTTCCTCAATTTTACAAGCAAGATGGCATTATTGAGAATGAAGGCTACGGCATCTGGATTTTTTTTTTTTTTAAACAGAGTCTTGCTCTGACTTTTTAAATGACATCTGGGTTTTGAAATAAGGATTCCAAGCCCCTAGTTTACCCTAAAATGTTTTCTAACTGGGATTTCTAGCCACCATCACCCATTTACAGTAGTGTGATGGAGAAGTCTGATTAACCCTGAAGTTCTGCTGAGGAGATTTCATACAATGAGAGACAGAAAAATAAAGCCTCATCTAAGTGTAGTTGTAGAATTTTGTTTTGTTTTTGTTGCAGAGCTTGATTATATCGAATGCTCAAAATTCATAGTCATTCTCCTCCAATTAAATAAATATAATGAATACCATCATCCTCCTTATGTTGTATTTATCCATTTAACCTTAGACTTTTTCAACTACTCTATATGAATTCCTCCTTTCTTTTTAATAATTTTAAAAGTCCAAGACTGGAAAAACAAATGAAGCAAAACAAAAATACACATGAAGAATATATTTGGTATGACGTAGGTAGAGCGGATGACTGACTTTATTGTATTTTGTCCTGGTTTTAATAGCATTACTAATACCACAGTTTCTAATGCTCATGCATCCATTAGCCCCTTGAAATAACAACTAAAATCTACGGATAGTAGATTTGTGACTTTCTGCTTACTATCACAAGATAGCAAATCTTGTGACTTTCTTGAGACTCTCTAAGAAGTTACACACAAAAAGTCTTGAGAAACCTGATGTCAATACAAAGGAGAGAGAGAGAAGAGTTTTAAGTAATCCTTATATAAGTTGAGTGAGTGTTCAAAACTCACTGGTCAGGATTCCGATCAGCACTCAGGACTGTCAGATCAGAACTTTCCTGAAGTTGCTTGTATTACACAGGAACCCCACATCCAAACCAAAGCACTTTAACAATCCAAAGAAATGTATTTTATCAATTGCAATAATCATTTTTATTTCATTGAAAGAAGGAAAAAGAGAGAGAAAGTTTGTCAGATCTTGTTGTTATGAACGAGGATAATGTTGAAACACATTCCCAAAGCCTACCTTCTGGATACCAAGGCTGTGTGTGAGGAGGCCATTCTTTCTCTTCATGGCAAAAGGACTTGTAGTCAGGACAGCAATCAGAATTTTCTCTGTCACAGAATTTATCGCAGTAGCACAATGCATTCGCCTCATAGAACTCAGTGACACAGCCATCATCTCTGTCTTCACAACAGCCAAAATTTCTACAGTATTGCCCTTGGAAAATGGCTCTTTTGAATCGAGTACCTTGCAAAACGGTGTGATTCGTAGTGAAATAAGCTTCTAGGTCCACTTCTCTTTGAGGTAAATACTGCTTCTCCATCCAGATTTCTGCAGTAAGGTAAGAGAAGATTAAGATCTTATATCCAGTCCACATTCTCTGGAAGTCAGGTATAGCTTCCACTTTCCGTTATATCCAATACCCTTAGCCTTATGGGCTTCTCCTTGGAACCTGAATTCTTGTCATCAAGACACTTCAACCTGAACCCTGAAACTGATCCTTTACTTGAAATGAGTATACTTGTAGTTAAACATTAATCAAGAATTTCAATGTTTGACCAAGATAATGTATGTTAGAAATAAACTATTGTTATTCCGCCAAAGTTAAAAAAACTTATATTTCATATAATGTAGAAATTTTGCATCATCAAAATATCTACATAAAATCTTATGCATAGAGATACATTGAATATTGCATGCCTCTCAAAAAAATCTAGGTTCTTAAATCAAAAGCCTCCTTAGAATATACATGACCCAGATTATGGCTAAAATAAACACTGGCAAGGTACAGGAAATTCAAAAGTCAAAATTGCAATTATTCATTTTATCTGCTTGCATTGCAATGAAAATGCAAGCTCTCATGAGGTTGCCTGCTAGGATCTGTCACATCAATAACAGTTGCTCTAAATCATGCCCAGTCACACACTGGTTTGATTTCCCATCTGCACCCCATTTACCTAGCAGAAGCATTTTGATTTCAAGGCTTAGTGGAACCTAATTCAGCAAGAAATTCCCTGAGGGTGACCTTAGTTCTCTCCACCTGAGTTCCTGCTTAGCATAAATACTGGGAACCTTC
This sequence comes from Macaca fascicularis, assembly GCF_037993035.2. NCBI lineage: Eukaryota > Metazoa > Chordata > Mammalia > Primates > Cercopithecidae > Macaca > Macaca fascicularis. The sequence continues at coordinate 117,393,275 of NC_088378.1, forward strand.
AGTATCTTGAAGGAAGTTTATACTCAAGTCAGTACTCAGTGTGAATGAGCTATGGGGGGAGGGTATTGTGAAGGAAACTGGAAGGACAAGGTGTCATTAGTGTTTTTATAGAGTTGTGTGTTTACACTGGTTTTTGGCTACACTGTATTTATTTATTAACTACAATAACTTCCTTTGGATTGAGGATAAGTAACCAGTAGAGGATGATTCAGCAAGAGTTGTTGGGTGGACTAGTGGAAAGCACCTGTCTTGGCAATCAGAAAACCCGGACTCTGGTCCCTGAGCTACTGTTTAATTGGTTCTATAACCTTGGGTTCACCATTTACTTCTCTGGTCTTCAGTTATTTGTCTATGAAATGGGGTATTCCTTTCCCAGGCTATTTCATAACTCCAACCCTACAAACTTGCTCCTTGACCTTGCTCTATATTTTATTCAACTCACAATTTTGTCTTTATTGTGTCGTTTTCTTCTGGCACTTTCCTCTCAGGCTTTAAACCAATTGACTCTCTCTCTTTTAAAAAAAAAAAATTCTACATTATCTTGATGTCACTATCCGTAATGACCCTGTCTCTTCCATCCAACACCTGCTGCCTCCACTTCCTTGCCATCTACTGAGTCACTAAATTACTGCAAAGTACTGCCTCCATTCCCACCTGCTTTCACCAATGACCTCCTACCAACCACTCCCCCATGGGTCTGTGTTTATCCTTGTCACACAGGTGTCTTATGCAGCATTCAAAGAGAGTAGATGTTAAGTGTGCTCACCAAAAAAAAAAAGAAAGAAAAAAAAAGAAAAAAAGGATGAAAGAGAGAAGGAGGGAGGGAAAAGAGAGAGAGAAAGAAGAAAATTGAAACTATGTGAGGTGATGAATATGTCCATGAGCTTGATTGGGTTGATTATTTTACAATGTATGTGCATATCAAAACATCAAGTTGTACACTTTAAATATATACAATTTTTATTTGTCAATTATACCTCAGCAAAACTGCAGGGAAAAGAGAGGAAGGGAGCATAAAAGTTAGACTGATGGAATTCAAATGCTAGCTCTGCCACTGACTAGCAGCATGTCTTTGGGTATGTGGCTTAGTCTACACTGCAATGTGCTCATCTGCACATTTGGATAATAATATTTATTACCACATCAGATGGGTGGGAAATTTAAATGCGATAACAACACAAAGTACTTAGCACATCACACATGCTAAATAAATGTTAATTTTCATTAATAAGCATACCCACTACCTAGAAACTCTTCCTCCCTTGCTTTCTATGCTTTCATTCTCTCTTGATTCTCTTCTCATTCTTCATAATGCTACCGATTTACCTGCCCACTCTTGGATTCATTTCCTGCCCTTCTCAATGATCATTTGAAATTTACTTTCACTGACATTCTCAACACTCCTGCTTCCAGTCCTCACACCTCATATTCCCTCAAACTTCCAACACTGAATCTGTTTAAAAGCTATGGGCCACAAGATCATATCCAAGGTGGACCTCCAACTTCATCTCTCTGAACTTAATTTATATCATTTATACCTTGCACACATTGATCCCGTCCTCACACTGGGTTTCTTGCCCATTCCTCAAACATACCATGGACACTTCTGTCTCAGTGCCTTTGCACTTGCTGCTTCCTCTGTCTGAATCATGCTTTCCCAGATAACCAAATAGCTGTATCTCTTTCGACCTCTCGGGGAGGTATTTCCCACACACTCTATACAAAATGACAAACCCTCTTCTGTCTCAACATCCTCTATCCCTTTCTCTGTACTTATCACGTTATACTATAATTTTATTCATTGGCTTTATTTTCTGCACTTCCCCTCCAAAATGTAAGGTCTACAAGATCAGATAATTTTGTCTATTCTGTCATAGTTTTATCTCAAGCTCCTAAGACAGTGCCTAACACATAGTAGATGCTCAATAAATATTTATTCAATAAATAAATAAATTCTGCAATTTGCATTTTTCCCCTCTACCTTCTCTACTGAGGGCTGCTAGAGATGATCTACTAGACCATAAAATTTGTGACACCATAAATTTTGGGTTATTTACCTTAGCAGAGCTCTTAAATGCTGCTCATATTTCTTTAATTTGTCTCTTCTTTCCCTTGGTGACTACTACAAATCTCTTTGCCTTCCTAACTTATTCTCTCATTTTCTAGAGCTGACCCTTTCCCACAGGTTGCCAAGAAAACAAAAAAAGCAAATGTTAATTCCACACCTTCCTGTCATAAAAACCATAAACCTGTCTACATTTGCAGCCATCTTCCTTTCTTCCTTCCAGACTGAAGACAAGGTACCAGGGTTCCCAGATAATTCCTCCATCTATAATTTTCAGTCTGACACCATTTATCTCTTTCTTCCCTTACCTCTTAGGTCCCATACATCATCAACCTCCCTCTCAGCCAGTTCCTTCAGTCCATTAGTAGAATAGTAGCAGACACCATTGTCACCCCACTCATATTCTCACCATTCTTACCACTTTAGTACAAGCTAGTTAGAACTACAGCTATATGAAGTATTTATTGGCCAAAGCCCACTCCTCCTTCTTCCTCCCCTACTCCCAGAATAACAAGCCAGATATGTTGAGGAATTAAAACCCTCCCTCAACCCAGAATCAAACTTTATTTTATTTTTAATTGAAAATTAAAAATTGTATAATTTGTGGCATACAATTTGATGCCTTGTAGTATGTATGTATACATTGTGGAAAGACTAAATCAAGCTAATTAAAATATAAAGTAGGACACATACTTATCTTTTTCAAGTATACAGTTGTCTCTCGGTATCCATGGAGGATTGGTTCCAGGACCCCCTACAGATACCCAAATCTGCAGACACTCAAGTCTCTTATGTTAAATAGCAAAGTATCTGCATATAACCTACTGTATATCCTCTTGTATAATTTAAATCATCTCTAAATTACTTACAATACCTATTACAATGTAAATGTTACATAAGTAATTATTACACTGTATTTTTTAATGTGTATAAATTTTTTACTGTTGTATTGCTATCTTTTGTAGCTCTTAAAAATATTTTCAATTTGAGATTGGTTGAATCCATCAATGCAAAACCCACAGATACAGAGCACCAACTATATATTATTATTATCTATAGTCACCGTAATTTACAATAGAGCTCTGAAACTTACTCCTCCTAACTGAAATTTTGCATCCCTTGATTGACATTTCCCCAATTCCCTTATCACCCAGCCTCTGGTAACCTCCATTCTACTCTCTCCTTCTACCAGTTCAACTTTTATAGATTCCACATATAAACGAGAGCATTTAGTGTTTGTCTTATGTGTCTGGTTTATTTTATTTCACATCATGTTCTTCAGGTTCATTCATGTTGTCACCAGTGACAATATTTCCTTCTTTTTAAGGCTAAATTTTGTATATATACCACATTTTCTTTATCCATTCAATCACCAGCAAACACTTAAGTCAATTCCACATTTTGGCTATACTACTGCAATGAACGTGGGAGTGCAAATATCTCTTCAATATATTGATTTCATATCATTTTAAATATAGCAAGTAGTAGAACTTCTAGATCATATGTTAGTTCTATTTTTAACTTTTTGAGGAACTTCCATACTGTTTTCCATAATGGCTGAACTACTTTACATTCCTACTAATAATGTGTAAGCATCCTCTTTTCTCCACTTTCTTGCCAAAACGTGTTATCTTTTGTTTCTTTGATAATAACCATTCTAATACATGTGAGGTGATATCTCATGGTGATTTTAATTTGCATTATCCTGATGATTAGTGATACTGAACATTTTTGCATGTATCTGTTGGCCATTTGAGTGTCTTGTTTTGAGAAATGTTGATTCAGGCCCTTTGCCTATTTTTTAATAGGACTGTTTTCTTGCTATCAAATTGTTTTGAGTTCCTGATATATTTTGGATTTGAACCCCTTATCAGATGTGTGGTTTGTAAATATGTGTGCCCAATCCATTGGTTGCCTTGTCACACTGTTGATTGTTTTCTTCGCTGTTGCAGAAGCTTTTTAGTTTACATAATCCCACTTGCCTATTTTTGCTTTGGTTGCCTGTGTTTCTGGGGTCATATCAAAAAAATTGTTGCCTTGACTAATGTCACCAAGCTTTCAGAAGCAACCTTTGAATAATACCTAAAGGATGTGGCATATAAACATGCCCATCCCCCATCCTTGGTTGAGCAATCTCTGCTATCCACATCTACATAATCCATGTCTTGAGATAAGAATAGGAGCTCTATAGTGAGAGGGATTGACAATTGTACCCTCGCCAATTTATTTATATGATTAAATACTGCAGTTCACCAGTGTCTGGTAGGTATATCTACTGATTATAGTATCTTGCTTTAACTCATTCACCTACTCTAAATTGACAAAAGCTTTTAAAAATTTCTGCAAAGAAACTTCACATTGAAAGTGACAAATCTGACACAAATTCTACAAATAATGTATTGCTTTAAACCAGTGGTTTTCAGCAAGTGGTTGAGTTTACACCTTAAGAGAAGTTTAGCATGTGTGGAGACAGTTTTATTGTTCAGACTGGAGAGATGCCACTGGAGGCAAATGAGTAGAGAATAGGAATGCTGCTAAACATTCTAGAATACACAAGACAGAACCCATAACAAAGAATCATATAGCCCAAAATGGCAGTAATATCATTGTTGATAAATGCCAACTTAGATATATCAAAAAAAATTGTTTAATTAACAAGACATCAGATAAAAGCTAAAATTATCAAACTTATTTGCTATTCTGATTTATATAAAGGTTCATAAGATGGGCCTCCAATAAGTGGTTGCTTTGAGATATTAACTAATGATGGCAATACATATATACTGGGGCTGCTCCCTCAAAAATTTTGTGTGCAGTACGTACATGACTGAAAATATTAGAGTCCATCATGCCACAACCTCCTCCAATTTGATCATTCTCCTTGGGTGAGGTACATTTTAGGGGAGAAGAAAAGTGCTACAGTCTGTCTTATGATTACTTTTACTACCTCTATTGCACAAGAAAGAATGGAGATCAGCAGCCTCCTGATTTTACGTTGGGAAGAATGAAGCTTATCAAATAACCTTCCTGACATAAGATCTTAGCTAGATGCTGCAAAAATGGACTGAAAATTGGAAATTGCAGTCATGCTTATAATTGGCAGTTTTCAGGTGTATTTAAATATGTAAAAATGCAAACCTTAAAGAGGGAATACTACGTTCTGCCAAACCACTCTCTCTGATCTGTGTTTTTTGGGGGACATAGTACAGTCCCTTTTTCAATGTAGAGCAAAGTGGTGTGTGTGCATGTGTGTGTGTGTGTGTGTGTGTGAGAGAGAGAGAGAGAGAGAGAGAGAGAGAAAGAGACAGAGACACAGAGAGAACAGGAAGATAGGCTTTCTAAAAGCAATTCATTGGATTGGTTTAATTTCCATTACTAGAAATTTATTACTTTAAATTATGGAGTGTGCAAAAATTTTATTCAGTAGCAAGTGTTATTTGGTAAGATAGATTAAGTAATATTAACTCACTTATGAAGGTCCAGGCTTGATCTCTTCAATGTCACAAGAGATCTAGGATGGTTTCATGAAGCAGTGAGGCTTGGTGGGGCTGGCAAAAAGAGTAGGGAAAATGCTTGCTTCTGAACACCAAGTGCTCATTCCTCACACATGGGGCCATCCATTAATTATTTGAAGCTACCTTCTTATTTCTATTCAACTGAGTTAATTCAAATTTTAGAATAAATAATTTTAATAAGACAAAAAAAGAGTCTCTGACTATAGGATGCATTTATCTTTGAATTAAGCTGCTGTGGGAGACTGGAAGATTATGCACATTACAGTTACAATATACATCTATATATAGACATATAAATGCCTATATTGTACACAATACATATTATATGTTAGTGTGTGTATATAATCTCATGTGATCGTTGCAACAGTCTGTGATGGCAAACAGTATGAATACTATTCCTATTTTAGGTTTTACAGATGAAGGGCTGGCTCAAGTGACTGAGCAGTGTCAAACAACCAGTAATGATGTGTTTGACAGCAAGCTCAGTGAGCATTTCCCTGCCCCCTCCTGCATTTGTTTCTGTCTACAAATTTACCCTGGCCTCTTGTCTGAAGTCTGGTCTTAGCCCATGACAAGAATAAATTTTCCAGAACCTTTGCAAATCCAGGTATTAGTCAGGTAGAGGGAGTATGGGAAGGGAAGTCGGGGGCAAAGGTAAGGTCTAGGTAAAGATTGTGGAGCTTTTCACTGATTGGTTGTGTGTTATGCACTCAAGTGAAACTCCACTCTTCTCTGGAAGTTTAGTAGTTAATGCAAATTTGATCTCTAATTATACATGGCTGAGAAAATTGAAAACAAAATGAAGAACTTAACAGACTCAAGAAATGGAAAAGAGGATCCTGCAATAGCTCCCAATTGACAACAGTTCAGGATGCTGGGCCTAGGTCCAGGCTTTTTGCAATTTTGCTCAAGGCCTTCTAACCTCTCATTATAACTAAACAGGTACTTTGGGTTCTACTTTCGTCTTGTTTTTGACTTTTTTTGCAATAGCAATTTCAACATCTTTTTCCACTTTTTATTTCCCAACACAGAACTGCACAGTATGGTGATTTATGTAGTGTGCATTTGCAAATTAAGACAGCCTGGAGAGGACATTTGGTTTAGACCATCAAGCACCAAAGAAAACTTCTAATGGGCCCAGATGATGCATCCATTTAAGCCTGGAAGGAAGAGAAAGAGAGGCCCTGACAAAAACCTCATTTCACCGCCCACCTGATCAATCTCCACTCTGGTTCATGGGCCTCCCACAGAGATTATGTTGCCAATTCTTTGCCTCAATGTAGACAGAGGAGGAGCCATTCAAACTTGCTAATGACAAAACCCCAAAGAAACCAAAAAGTAACAAATAAAAAAATGAAGGAAAATGCATGAAGGCAAAGAAACTAGCAACAGACTAAAATGGAGAAAAAGCTAACAGAAAAAAAGTTGTTATGGGGAAAAAAATCTGTGCATATAAGTAAGAATATTTATTTTCACATCAAAAGTATAATTTTAGTATGCTTAAACAAGAAACATTATGGGAAATACAAAACAATTACTTCTAGAGCTAATAACAATTTTTAATTAGTGCTTTATTTCACAAGAGGCACTTGAAAATAAGAAATAGGCCTGGTGTGTCATTCTCTTAACATGCTTCTAGTAGTGTAATGTTTTCAGGAAAGAAGTTTATTTTATTTACTCATTCTTTTATTCAAAAAGCATGTGTTGAACTCCAAATGTATTTCACGCCCTATGCTATATTCTGGGAATATAATGATTAATGAAACCTGATTCTAATTCTTAAAGACCAAGCCAGTATGGCCAGAGATGCCAACTTATAAAAAAATCATTGCATTGAGGCTTGACAAGTGTCATTACTGGCATATGTAGAGGGCAAACAAGGGCACAAAGAAGAGTAGTCAATGCTTCCTGGTAGCATTAGGGAAGACAACACTAAAAAATGACATTTCAGTTGAATCTTAAAGAGTAAGTAGGATATTTGCCATGTAAAGTAGACAGAATTTCTAGACAAGAAACAGAATATAACATATAGCATATTTGAAAAGGTGGGAGAGGCCAGGTCATTTTGGGCCTTGAATGACAAGGATATAGTATAAAGTATATAGACTTTACTCCAAAAATGTAAAAAAATGTGAGTCATGTGTTTTTGCTCTCCCTTTTTCTTTGAATAACAGCACATGGCTTTCTTTGGGGATCTGTTCTTCTCCCACTTTCCCAAAGTCCTGGTGAGACCATCAGTAATCAGTCCTTACCTTTATCACTTCCCAGAAGTGTCTGCACATGACATAAGCTAAGCCAATCACTCTTTCCTGACAATTTGAATCTTCAGTGGAGTGACTAGTGTACAAAGCAGAAGGAGCTGAGTCATTCAGACACCAGCACTTCCAAAATTGATCATGAGTTATAGACCGAGATCCTTGATTATTCAACTTTTCCTTAATTTCTATGAGTACTAGTATTCTTCTAACAAGTTCTTTTTTTTTCTTTTGGTTTAAATTGACCAGAGTTTGAGTCTGCTTTTTGCAACCAAAGAATCCTTGAAATAGAAAGTTATTTCAGATTCATAACAAGACAGGGATATGGTCAGAATGGCATTTTTCAGTGGATCATTATGTTACCAGAATAAAAGACACATTGGATGATAGTGAGATCGGAGGCTAAGAGATGAGTCAGGAAACTATGCAATAGTTTAGGTGAAATATGATGATAACTTGTCCTTGAGAAATGGTTCTGGAATAGAAAGTTAAATAAGAAAAATATTAAGTGGGTCATACTTCCATAATGTCAAATTGGCTATGGGGATAAAGGAATAAGAGTTGCCTAGGGTGAGTTTCATTTTCCTTTCTTGAATGACTACATAGTAACTTTAGCTTAGGAGAAGCAGTTTAAGGCACAGATGAGCTCAGTTTGAAACCTATTAAGTTTGATATTCTAGTGGGTTACCCAGATGGATATGTCTAATGAAAAACTGACTTCCGTTATTGCTATAGTTTAGATTTGGAAGTCGTCAACACATAGCTGATGGTAAAAGCCATGGAAATGAATGACATTACCCATCATCAGCCAGGACTGAAGCATGACTCTGTCAGTAAGATGGTTGAATAGTCTAAATGCCCTTGTAAGTCTTCAATAAATAGTTTTATTTTAATTTTAGAACTTTATGGGCTCTATTATAAGTTTGGTTTTAAAAAATAATTTCTCTCATAAACTATTTGAAAATTCCAACCATCCCTTGTGTATTTGTTTTATGAGAGACATTGTGGTCTCATAATGGAATGATCCTTAGCTTTGGATTCAAATCAAATCAGATTGAAATCCCTTCCTAGCCATGTGACATTGGTCAAGTTAGTTATTTTCATATAGGCTTGGTTAACTCAAATATCAAAATTGGAAGTATAATACCAAACTTAGATAGTTGCTTTGAGGATTAAATAACATAATGGATGAGAAAGTACTGGAATCATGCAGAAGCTCCTTTACTTGCAAAGGAATATTTTCCCAAAGGTTGATTTTAAATTAATGAGTTTCAAAGTCTGAAGGGACTTGGAAGGTTTTTGGCATGTGTTGGCATGTGACTTCTAGAAGCATTTACCCTAAAAGGACTTAAAACCAACCATAAGCTTCTCCTCTTTGCTGATATATGTTCAATTAGGAATAAGGAATCTTTTGCAAAACATGACTGTTTTATCTACATACAAAGGTGTGCCAGGCAAAATGGCTGACTATATGCAGCCAAGAGGAACATCTGCCACTGAGGGATGGGGACATCAGGGAGACTGGTGCACTCTGAGCAGATCTTTGGAGGGGAGACCTTGAGAATTGACGGGGGGTGGACACAGATGCCGGACTTAAAAGGGAGAGAACTGGGAACCTGCATGGGGCTACCATGCTCTGGGACTCATTCCTGGCCCCCAGTGACTCCTGGGGAAAGAATGAGTTGAAAAGGCAAGGAAGGACCCACTCTCACCATGGACTTCTGGAATCCTGGCAGCGAGAGACCCCCACACCCTCCATACACTCTTGAGCTGTCAGATAGAGCTGTTTAGAATGGTGGTAAGGGCAGGACTCCAGCCTGTGCAAAGCCCAGAAGGTTTGGTATGGGAACATCTACAGGGAGAATGTTCAAGGATGTCCTTCCCCGAAGGCTCACCATGCAGACTTCAGTCTTAGTGGAACTTTTGGACCTGAACAGAGCAGGGTGATCTTGCCCATGAGATGGCAACCAGTCTAACCTGAGGCCCCACTGTCTGCTGGCCCCTCCTGGGATCCTAGCCTGGCTGAACCTACTTGCAGGGCAGCCTCAAATGCCCAATCAGGGTGTCTCCCAGAGGCCCTCCACATCATAGCTCCTGTGCTGGCAGACCATACCTGACCTTGAAGAGCTCCAGCACAATGGCCCCCATCTATGTGCACCAGCCCACTGGCAGCCTCCCCCAACTGAAGCCTCCCCTGTGCTGCTTTGCCAGCACACATTCGCCCACAGTCACCTCCCACAGCAATTTGTCAGCACACATGGGTGTGGGAGGATCTCACCTCCCCTTCCGTACCAGGACACATGGGCATGTTCACCTTTCAATGCCATTATTGCCACCATGAGCACACCTTGCTCTCTCCCAGCCTCGCTGTCATTACCAGCATCAATGCATGCACACACGCAGAGACCAGTGGCCCAACCCTGCCCTGCACCACCATTGCCACCAGTGCAGACATGCACATGGACAGCAACAGCCCGGCCCCTCAACTCTGTACCACCACCACCACCACTGGGGTGAACGCAGGCATGGAGGCTAATGATCCACGCTTTGCACCGACACTACTGCTGGTGCAAATGCACACATGGATGCCAGCAGCCATGTCTCCCTATGCTGCCACTGATACCTCCGTGAACACCAGCACGGAGGATGGTGCCTTCTGAACCAGCTAGGCCCTGCCCTAGCAGGTGAGCGAGCTGCCCACCACATCATTGCTGCTGCTGGTGGTATGTGTGAAAGAGCATGGATCCTGTTGCTACCACCCAATGAAGCACTTCAGCTGGCACTACCCATCAGAAGATTGTGGTCAATGGTCGAGGAACACTTTGGCCCCCCTAGCACAGCAGGTTCCTAAACTCAAGGGACTTTGAGAACAAAGCCACAGGCCCAATACAAGTCCCCCAGAGTTAGGGTATGCAGTCCAAGAGTGCTGATCTGAACCTTTTCCCCCTAACATCTTCTAGAAATGAAGCCACTTGACTGAACCCACTTAATACTGCAAGCAAACCCCCAAGGAAATCAAATAAGATAAAAACATTGATAAACCCACCCAAAGGATAGCAACTTCAAAGGCTGAAAGAACATCAGCCCACAAAGATGAGAAAAAAAATCACATGAACTCTGGAAACTTAAAAAGCCAGAGTGTCTTCTCATCTCAAAACAAGTTCCCCAGAACTAATTCCCTAGCAATGGTTGTTAACCAGGCCAAAATCATTGAAATGACAGAAATAGAATTCAGAATGTGGGTTAAGAAGGAAGATCAAGTTTCAGGAGAAAGTCAAAACACAATCCAAGGATTCTAAGCAATATAATAAAATGATATAGAGTTGAAAGATAACGTGGCCATTTTTGAAAAGAACCATACTGACCTGATAGAGCTGAAAACTCACTTCAAGAATTTCAGAATATAATTGTGAGTATTAACAGTAGAATCAACCATGCTGAAGAAGGAATCTCAGAGCTTGAAGGTCAATTCTCTAAAATAGCTGTCAGATAAAAATAATGAAAAAACAATAAAGAAGAATGAACAAAACCTCCCAGAAATATGGGCCTATGTAAAGAGACTAAATCTGTGACTCACTGGCATACCTGAAAGACAGGGAGATAAACTAGACAGCTTGGAAAACACATTTCAGGATTTCATTCATGAAAATTTTCCCAACATTGCTAGAGAGGCCAACATTCAAATTCAGGAAATGCAGAGAACCCCTGTGAAATACTACATAAGAAGACCATCTTCAAGACACATAGTCATCAGATTCTTCAAACCTGAAATGAGAGAAAAAACTTTAAAGGCATCTAGGGAGAAGGGGCAGGTCACCTACAAAGGGAACCCTATCAGGCTAACAGTGGACCTTTCAGTCATAATCTAAAAGCCAGAAGAGACTGTGGGCCTATATTCAACATTCTTAATGGAAAGAAGTCCCAACCAATAATGTCGTATCCGGGCAAACTAAGCTTCATAAACTAAGCAGAAATATTTCAGACAAGCAAATGCTAAGGAAATTTGTTACCTCCATACCTACCTTACAAGAAGTCTTGAAGAGAGTGCTAAATATAGAAAGGAAATACTATTACCAGCCACTACAAAAACACACTGAAGTGCAGAGACCAGTGACACTATAAAACAACCTCCCAAACAAATCTGCATAATAACCAGCTAACAACATGACAATGGATCAAATCCACATATATTAATACTAACCTTCAATGTAAATGGGCTAAATGCCCCAATTAAAGAGCACAGAGTGGCGAGTTGGATAGAGAAACAAGACCCATGGATATGCTGTCTTCAACAGCCTCTCTCATATACACTGACACCCATAGGCTCAAAGTGAAGGGATGGAGAAAAATCTACCAAGAAAATGTAAAACAGATAAAAAGCAGAGATTGTTATTTTAATCTTTAAAAGCAGAGATTGTTATTTTAAACCAACAAAAATTTAAAAAAAAAAAATAAGGAAGGACATTACATAATGGTAAAGGACTCCATTCAACAAGAAGACCTAACTATCTTAAATATGTACACACCTAACACAGAAGCACTCACATTCATAACACAAGTTCTTAGAGACCTATGAAGAGACTTAGATAACTACACAATGATAGTGGGAAGACTTTAATACCCTACTGACAGTATTAGGCAGATGATTGATGCAGGAAACTAACAGATATCTGTAACTTGAACTTGACACTTGACCAAATAGACCTAATAGGTGTCCACGGAACTCTACACCCCAAAACAAAAGAATGTACATTCTTCTCATGTGCACATGGCACATACTCTAAAATTGACCACACAATTGTACATAAAATAATCCTCAGCAAATTCAAAAAAACATAGGAACAGAAAACCAAATACCACCTGTTCTCACTTATAAGTGGGAGCTAAACATTGAGTGCATAGGACACAAAGTAGGGAACAACAGACACCAGGGCCAGCTTGACGGTGGAAGGAGGGAGGAGGGTGAAGATCGAAAAACTACCCATCAGGGACTATGCTTATCACCTGGGTGATGAAATAATCTGTACACCAAACCCCAATTACATGCAATTTATATAACAAACCTGTACATGTACCCCCTGAACCTAAAATGAACTTAAAAAATAAAAAAGAAAATCAATGTAATTCACCACACTAACAGAATAAAGAAGAACAAATGTATAAATAAGATCAGACACTTTCTCAATGATCTCTACACAAGTGAAAGGGAACTCATGGACATATGATAACAGCATTTGTTGCCTTGTCACTGGTTTTAATGTGAGAATTTGAAGGGGCTTTTAACCTATGGAATCATCACTAACTTGGGGGAATCATCCCACATGTGTGTCATTAGCACACTCTCGATACTTAAAAACCCTTTTATTGCCAAACTCATAATCTCACTCCAGTACTCCTAATCCAGTGTTTTTCATGCTGGCTGAAGATTAGAATCACCTGGAAGTAAAGATGGTAAAAAATAAAAATTCAACTCTTCTCTGTATCTCATCTAAAGAATCTGTGATTTCATTTGTATAGAACAAGATGAAATAGGTTCAAAAGCAACTATTGCAGTTTCTCAAAAATTTCATTATTCCAGTCACTTTTTCCTCATCTCTTCCCTATTAATTTCAATAGTACAGACACAGGGCCTTTATGTATTATTTCATGATTTGTGATATGTCATTTGGATTTATTCTTACTGAAAAATGAGTTATCCCGTACACTTGTACAATAGCTATTCATTTCCTCATCACTTTTAACTTATAAAAATTATCACTATTTTCCATCCCACCATGCCTTTTCTTCCTGGCACTTATTTTGTACTTACCAAGCACGGAGTCATAGGAGGTGTTTCTTGAGTCATAGGAAGCTGCTCTCCATGTGTCAGTTTGAAGGTCATTTGTGTTAAATCACCTTAACTACCCTGAAACTAACACATGGAGAACAGCTTCCTATAACTCAAGAAACACAATGACTAAAATGACCTAACATTATTAGTAACCCATTTATTGGTGGTGAGCACTTTTAATTGTCATCTAATTTTACTCAAATAGTGAGACTTCATAAATTGAAAATATATAAGTTGAAAAGCTTCCATACCAGATACACAATAGGCACTCAATATATATTAGTTTACTCTCCAAATTATTTCCTTGATTTGCCCCTCCCTATTCTATCATTCACGTTTGGATAATAAGTGCATTAAACAGATCTTGTGTAATCTTAAATTCTAATTCCCAGAGGGCTATTAATATTCAGCAATCATATTTCTTTCTTTTGTAGAATAAAAAATCATTTGTATTCATGAGTGGGAATCCTCAGGATATTTTCATCCCATGTGCTCACAGAGATGATGATAACAACCCATTAAAAAATGTTGATGTTCAATCAGAACAGAATGAGGAAAATGAGATGGAACACACTACATGAGACGGATGCACCTGGGTTGAGGAAAGTATGATGGTCTGGACAAGGACAGGGCCCCTTGTTTCTTACCAGAAGCAGGCACCTTTGGGTATGTTATTACAGAGATGGCATGTGCTTTCCTCCCCTCCATGAGGCAGGAACCATAGCTGACTAGAAAAGCTGAGTCATTTTGAGCAGCTGCTCTAGTGAACACCAGAAGAGAGAAAGGAGAAGTGTTTCCACTCTCACAAGCAAACAAAGGGAGAATGAAGACTAATACCTTTTCTGAAATGTTTCAGAGTTCCAAGGACCAAAAAAATAGGGATGCGGTGCGAAGTGCAATCCTTACACAATGCAGAGGGATGTAAATAACATGTCTGAAATGATCTCATTTAAAACAGTGTGGTCAAGAAGAGAGAGTTTGGGATTTGGAATCTGAAAATTGAATGTGGGTTCTGGCATTATCCTTATCTTTTGAAGTACTCTTTTTAGAGGTTATTTAATCTTTCTTTGACTCAGTTTATGGGTGAAATTATAATAAGTATACTGGTTGAGTATATTTTCTCACATTTAGGTTATTCGTATGAAGGACATCCACAGTCTAGACCACATTAGTTTGAGCCAAGAACAACATACTCCCTTGTTTCTGCATCTCTTTCACCATGGTGCAAACCTCGTGCTGCTGAACTCAAGAGTCTTAGTTTAGGCATCTAACAACTAACTGTTAAGCAGTAACACACACGTTTATCTGAACAAGAATAGGAAACAGCTCAAGCACACTGCAAGTTGAATTCATATTATATTCTGTCATATTTTTATCCCCCCAAAACAACAGAATCTGTAGAATATGAAGTCTGATTCAACCATATAAAATTTCCATTACCAAATACCTTTTACATCTTCTGTTTCCAAAGTAACAACATTCAGATTCATACAATAATGTACTATTTATTTTACATTTATGTAACCAATAAGCCCCTTTAGATTAACTTTTGAAAACAACTCTTAATTTGAGTTTGAGAGATCACTTTAAGGGAGACAGAAGCTGGGTGCAGATTTTTAATATTTGTTTGGCTTCTCTGCTCTTCTATGAGGTTGAACTTGGCTCCTCTACTTTTCAGGCAGGGAACCCTGATGCCTCACAATCTCGGGAGGTGGGGGAAAAAAGAAAGTGGCTTTATAATGTATGGTGATATTTAGGGTCACTTGCATAGTAAATGCAATTTTTAAAGCAAAGGGCAAAGCTTCCTGGAATTCCATTGCTTTCTTTAAAACAAACAAACAAAAAAAACATTGCCAGGAAAACAAATATTCCCAGATCATTTTACATCTGAGTGTTTAGAATCATCCCTCACATGGCTTCACTTATGGACTATGATTTTTTTAAATTTTTGGCTCTAGTCTAGATTTTGCTTAGAATTCTTCACCCATATTTTTAACTGCATACTGGACATGTCCACTTAAATATTTTTCAGTTATCTTAAATTCAGCGTTTCTAAAACTGAATTCACATTTTGTCCTTTCCAGTCCCCTTCTTCTTTGTACACACACACACATGACATGCACACAAATTTCTTCTATGTTTCAGCATTTCTTGGAATAGGCTAACCTTATTCTGCAGGAACAAATAACTCTAAAATCTCAAAAGCATAGCATATACAGTTTATTTCTAGCTCATACAAGGTCTTCTCTTGACTGAGCAACAATTCAAAGCAGCTGTGCTCCATGAGGTTACTCAGGGTTCCCAGCCGTTTTGATTCTGTGACTCTACAATCTGAACATACGGTCTCCCTGCTTCTTGCCAAAGAAGAAGAAAAAGACTGAAGAATGGTATAGGAATTTCCATCGCTTCTTCCCAGAAGTAACATGTGTCACTTCCACTTCCACTGAGTGGTTTCTCCCAACTGCCAGGGTGTTGCCAAGTATAGTTTTCCCATGTGCCAGAAAGAAAGAATAGGAAACAAAAACTACACAGCATTGTATTTGGCCAAGTTTCCTATTTCAGATTCCTGGTTCAGAATCTGTGATTTTTATCTGTCTTTCTTATCAACCCACATCCAATAAAATACCATTGATAAGTGGATACCATTAATTCCGCTTTTACTATATCTCTTTAATTAGTTCATCTTTCTTCATTCCCACCTTCACTTAAATTCATACTCTGATCATGTCTCTCTTTGATGATTGCAACAACTTTTACCGGGTCTCCCTTCTTTCCCTAGAATCAATTATCTACACATCAGCGATAGCAATATCTTAAAAGTACAAACACGATCATACTGATTTAACCTCCTTCTTAAAACCCTTCAGGAACTCCCCTTTGCTTTCTAAAAAACAATGTCAAAACCTGTAACTGTGATTTATAAGACCTTTTATTCCCTGTTATATTCTTACTTCTCTAACTTCATCTATTGCAAATGTATACATTGTAGTGGGTGGTGTGCTGTGCCACCCAGACTCCCATCCTAGTCAGGCCTACATGTCTCCAGCCACCGGATGTTGCTAGTGGCTGATGGCTTATAGCTGAAACCCTTTTCTGAGAAGTACCATCAACAAAAAGAAACTGTCGCACCTATGATTACTTCATCTTGGACTTTTATCCAAGGTCAGTGGAGGATAAAAAGGACTTCTCACCTCAATTTGGGACAAATGTGAAAGGTCATCCCAGCTCCAGAACTCACTATAGGGTTTTCTGAGATCTCTATTGTAACTGCATCCCAGGCCAATTTCTCCCACTGTCCAATCCTGTCTTCTTTACTCCCTGATGAGTGTTGCCCTTGGAAGAACTTCCAGATAATCTTCTCCACTGAAATCTCTGTCCTAGAGTCTGTTTGCTGGGGAACCCAAGGGGTGCCTCCCTCTCTGTGCTACAACCATTTGAAATGCACCACCTAATCATGTTTGTGTGTTTGTTTCTGTCCAGACATTTGCATGCGTGGTATCTGAGGCCTGGAAGGCCAATCCCACCTTCCTAACTTCATTTAGGTCATTCCTACTTATCCTTTAGGACTGGGCTTAAACATGACATCCACAAAGAAGCCCTCTCATCAATCCCATATTAGGCACTGCATGTATATCCTCTCTCTCTCATCCCTACTCAGACTCAGAGAAATTTATTCTTCTTGTCAAACCACATTATAACTTTCTGTGTAGTGGAATCATGAATATCCTCAGATATGCGATGAAAATTCATTTAGGGTGATATGATGGACACATGATTAAAATCTATGACCCCAGTTATTTGGCTCAGGCTCAAAGCCCAGAATACTTAGCCCCTTTCTTCTGAACACAGACTTCTTCTTACTCTCCAAGCTCATTGACACCACTGATTGACCTAAGAAACTACGGGTCACCTGAATTCTGAATGTTGACCTTGGGAGTCTAGAGGGCTTCCTGGCTTCCTTCTGCTGCTCCCTCATCCAGCCATAAGGGAGTCCGTTTGGGTGTGGCAGCAAACCAAAGGCTAGGATTCTTCCAGGAGTCTTCATCTCCTACATTACATCTTTCTCTCCTGTCACCAAACTCAAGAGTGCAGTGGCTGGTTTTCCATGCTCTTTCCTTATATTCTGAGAATTCCCTAGCCCTGGCACTACCTCTTCAATCCAGTCTTTTACTTAGCTCTTGGTGTTCTAAGGAAGGACAAAGTAATTTAGAAAATTATTTCCTGTCTTATGACCTATTTTAGAGTTACTGACTCCCCAAACAGGTCACAAAAGTCAGCTTTAATATTTAAGACAAATTAGTGACCTCTTTTCCGAGCAGTGTCTTTCGTCTCCTTCTTGTGGAAAAAAAAAAAAAAAAACCCTGGTGGCTCAGCTTAGGAGAAGGCTGCAAGAAAACACACTTAGGAAAGTCATGAAAACATGTGAGTTTAATATTTGCAAAGAATTGTCCTTCATTTTTCATTGTAGCTATTCACGTATCTGCTGCTCTAGAGTGGGTTTTCTGTCAGTAATAAGCATTTTTATTTATCTTTGCAAATTCAGTGACTAATATTGTGCATAGCACATCAAAAGAGCTCAAACATTATTTGTTGAAAGACACTCAGAACATCTTTACCTCCTACGCCAGATCTATTAAGATTCTTCTCCTTTACTAAAGAGCTCCATCTGATTCATCTCTTTTAACTCATACCTCTACTCACTTTTAGTTTCAACAAAAATTTATTTCCTGAGACACCTTTCTTCTCTGTGTTCACCAGTAATCCATACATTTGTATATTTACTAGAAGAAAAATAGGCTAGATCCTCAAATATACTATTATTTTTGGTATTGATCTGATATGTGGTATATATTCTAATTGTTTTTTTGATGTTTATTGATTATTTTTCATCTTCTTAAGGATTGTTCCAGTTCTTTCATTAAACTTTAAACTACAAAAATACAAAATAAAATTATTTTCTTGCATGACTTGTCTTTGTCATATATAAAAATTTCTGTACATAATTAAAAATGTAATACTAACTAGCATGCAAAAATGTGTAAGTAAAAGAATGAGATTTTAGAATTATACATAATTTCAGGATATTGATTTCAATTAGAGATTGACACAAACAATAACTTTTTAATTGGGCTAAGGCTAAACAGCTATAACAATAAAAATAACAGCTAACTTTTATTGAGCTATTACTCTAAGCCAGACAACTTGTTTTATATGTACTATGTCATTTAACCTTCACAACATCTTACAAGGTTTCCACTAATTTTGTTCCCTTTTAACAGGCTTACAACTGAGACACAGTGAGTTTAAATAACTTGCCCAAAGTCACACAGTTGCTAAGTGTCGGAATCATGATTTAAACTTAAGAGAGTTTCATCTAGAATTCATGTTTTCACTTATGGACAGTACTTCCAACTTTCTAAATAGCTGAGTAATCTTTTGGTTGTTGCTTTGAAACACTGTTTCTACTATACACACTAATTGTCTAATGTGACCAAAGAGTTATGACTGTCACACTGAGATTGTTTAAATTGATCCTAAGAGTTGAATACTTGATCCCCATCTGGAATCCTCTACTTTAAACCTAGCCAAACTTTTCTTCCACTGTGCATTGACAGAAGTTCCCACAAAATGTTCCAATTACTCTAATGAATCACACTTTTCAATATGTCCAAGCAAGCTAAAAGTGAACTGGAAAGCCCATGTATACACATCATTAGAACATGGACAGGCTTGTCAGGAGTAAAAAAATGCTGCAGGAAACACAGACACAACAAAAGCTTTGCAAAGAAGTTCTTTGTCTCTAAGTGCTACAGTGGCCAATCAGATTTGCATGCTGTAAGCTTTAATATCCTATCAGTCTGTTAAGCTTCATTTAGTTATATATGCAAAATCCAACTCATATTATTTTCAGCAAAAATGAGCAAATTTATTGGAAGGGTGTGTGAAGGCAGGGAAGCAAGTGAACCTTTGGAACTAATGGAATGAGTGGCTTCAGGCCAGGAGGAATTCAGTTTAGGCCATCTCATCTCTATTTCCCTCCATGCATTTCCCTCATTTGTCTCTCTCATTGCAAATCACACCTCTCAGTTTACCTATATCTGCTGTGGAAGATAGCTATGAAAGGTTCTGTGATTATTCAATATCCAGCCACCTATTTAGAGAGATGGAATTAATTATCTCAAATCAAATCCAAATTTCTAGGGGAAGTTTATTGGTTCAGCCTGAGTTATGTGCTCATCATGACCAATTAAATGTTGACCAGGCTAGATTTTTGAGCTGGGGTTTCATTTCCGCACAGTTTCACTGTGGCCTGTGGGCTGCGTAAGAAGTGTACCTACACCATAGCTCTCATAATGGCTATGTAGATGGTGAATCAGTGTGCAGGTGGACTAGTTGGGGGAATTTCTAGAAAAATTAGTATGTGATAAATTATCAGATATTCACCTCAAACAGGGAAGAAAATATAGCTATAATTTTTTTTAACATACACTGAGTATGTCATAGGTCTTGAAGGCAAAAACAAAAAACAAAAAAATAAAAAAACAAAAACAAAACAAAACAACAACAAAAAAACAATCTAAATCTAAATCACAATCTCAAACACCCAGTTGAATTGAGCATTAATGGGTATATATGTGATATACTCCTTCCTTCACTTGGACCCACAGTTTGGCTGAGTATGAGTAAGGCAAAAGAAAAATAAAGGATAAAGACACATTTGGGGCTTATTCTTAGTAATATAAAGGAAGAAACAGAAAACTAATATTTATTGTGTATGATGTTACATGAGCTCTTTTCACTTACTATCTCATTTAATTCTCACTGCAACACTGTAAAGTAGGTATTATATCTCCATTTCTCAGATGTGAATACAAAGGCTCTAAAAGATAATTTTCCCCAAATAAATTCTAATAAGTCGAAAAGAGTATTTAAATCTAAGTCTGTCGTATTCCAAAGCTTGAGTTCTTTTGTTTTTACCACAGAAAAGCATTTTAGAATATGAAAAAAAAAACTCAAGCATAAAAGAAGTTTGGTGGCAAAATATAAAATGTAAGTAACATAGTAAATCATATAGATGAAGAAAATATTAATGGTATATGGACAAAGAACAAAAGGGGAAAAGCTCCAGATAATAAAGCTCATAAACCAGTAGAGGAAAAACAAGATTTATCACATAGGTAACTGTGTGCATTGATGAAATCTGGAAAATGCACTTTTTTCACAGTTGAAAAATTCCATTGCCCATTTCCTAAGAAAATAGTATCATATAAATCAGGACTTGAAGATTTTGGTTAATGAATGGTTTGTCAGTGAACTGTGAAGTCCTGACTACAATTCCTTGGGCCTAAAGGTCAGGGTCAACAACCTCACTCAATCGTTTTTGCTTAGTTTAATATTGGTTGGTACTTATTAATCAGAGAATCTAAGAGTGTAAATGCCAAAAGGGTTTCTGAGAGACCATTGGTAGGGAGGTTTGGGGAATCCTCATTTTATAGATTAGAAAACTGAGGCCCAAGGAGGGGCAGTGGCTGTGACAGAAGAGGATGAAGCTGTCAAGTATTGGGAGATGAGCTCCAGACAGTCAGGGCTGAGCTTAGGGCAAGGCCAGTATGGCCCCAAATAGAGGCCAGTGCTAGCAAGCAAGGGACCTCTTGGACCCATGGGCCTTCATGTGGTAAAAGGGGACTTTCCTCATATCATCGGCTGTGGGTTTAAAGTCAATTATCAAAACATAGTTCAGAGCCTCCAGAGGTACTCAGCCCTAATAATATAGTCATGTTCAATTGCTGTTCAGGTCTGAGAATAGTTTAATATTCTTATTAAAAACACACACATACACACACAATTAGAAAGAGTTTGAGTTCACCAAGGCCAACCTCCTCGTCAACACAGACATCATTGCCACATTAGTAATCTAGTCTCTCAAACTCTTCTCCTCATGGAAAGTTGTTACTCCTATTTTCTGAAACTTTGATAGTGCAACAAAACATGATGCCTTGAACTCTCTCACACTGGCACTAATTCAGCCTTCTAGTTCTACGGTGAACAAACCTAGATGTAGTGTAATTTTAGTTCACATTGGTTTAGAGCCACCTACCCATTCTTCCTTAAATTTATTAACTCTGTTATAATCCAATTAAAACGAGAGAGAGAGAGAGAGAGAGAGAGAGAGAGATATTTCTTCATTGTAAGTTCAATTCATTCTAGATTTACTTGGGATGCAAATGTTTGGATTTAGTCTTGGTCTGCTTTGGTTTGGTTGTTCTAATGTCACTCATCCTTATATAGGATCTGTGTGAATTAAGATGAGGTTTAAACACTGGAAAAACTCAGAAATCCTTTTCCATGTTTCTGATATGTACCCTCCTCGTTAGCAATCACAAGGCCTTCTTCACAGATGCAGTTCTCTCTCTGCTAAGCCTTCTATCCTCCTCGGCCTGGAGAACTTGTCTTCAACCTTCTGTCTCAGCTTCAACCTCCATTCCTCACTAAAATCACACCCATCTCATTGCTAACCACTCCTGTGGTGTCTTCTGTCTTGCAGCAGTGTGAGAGCACATGGGGTCACTGATAGTAATGCCCCCAAGTGCCGCTGCAGCACAGTGCCTGGCACAGAGTAGATGCTCAACCACAACAACCGCAAATTTGTGAAATGAATCCTTGAAAAATTAATTAATAAACCCAAAACAATCTTTCTGCGCCATCCCCGTTGAAAGCCACTTCTGCTACCTGAGTCAGCCAGAAGTTTTTCTTAGGTAAATAACATACAACTCCAAGGTGGCTTAGTATCTGTGTGAACTTAGGTCATGTTACTTAACATCTTTGTGCCTTAATTTTCTCACCTGTGAAATAAAATAAATAAATAAATAAAATAATTTTGAAAACCCATAGTAAATAACAAGATAATATAATTAAATAGACAACTTAGCATAATGTATGGCACAAATAAAGAATTCAATTAGCATTAACTGTTATTATTACTGTGGTAGTGGTAATATTACTCTTATGAATGGGTGACATACTTAGAATTTACAATGTGTTTAACATTTCCTTTATTCCAAGCTTACAGAATTATTATAAGATGAATATCCTTATAAACACCCAGGCCAAAAATCAGAACTTTGACAGCCACACTAGACCGCTTTGTACATGTTCCATTCTAATCACAGCCTCCTGTCTCCCTCCAGGAGTAACCTGACTTCCATGGTCATTGCTTCCTTGTGTTTCTTCATGTTTTTGTCATCCAATTTTTTATTTATACATCCTATTATTATTTTTTAAAAACTTTTTTATAGTCTATTTTAACCTATAGACTCCTTCTCCATCTCTTTCTCTGTCTCTTTTTATTACAATAAATATGCTGAAGAGCTCAAGTTTTTTGTCCTATACAGTTTCCCACTGCCTGCATTTTGTTAATTGCATCCTCAAGGAACCAACTCCTTCCTCTATCCCGTTTGGCTTGGAAACTGGCAGCTGCTTGCAGAAGCTTGATCAGACTCAGCACCTATCCATTCAATGAGACTCTAGGGTTATGGTGTGGTTTTGAATCAGGAGGCACATTATGTCCAATTTTTCTTCCTTTTTTTCTTTTTTTACTATTGCCTAAACTTCAGACTTTATTTGGATTTTCTTCCATTTTGAAGTTTGTTGCCAATTATGCTCAATTTCTAGATCCCCCCATTCATTGGGAATTGCAAAAATGATAATATTCTATTATTTTATGTATTACCTGAAATAATTTTATAAGGAGATGCTTTTCTTAATTATCCATGTTACAAATCACATAGGAAAGACAGGATAGAGCTCTTATTCTTTCATTTTATTTACCCAGTTTTCAAGATACCTAATTCAAAACTAATTCAAGATAATAAGTTAGTTTTCTGACATCTTCTGACATGATAAATGTACTTTTTAATATTTTTATAAATGCATGGGTTTCCATCCATTCCAGTTTCATCTTTATGGAAACTTAAGTTGTTCCATCTTTGGTGAGTGAAAGTCTCTTCAAGTTGGCTTCTGCGTCCTTTGACATGACTCTGGTGGTCTTTGATAGCTTTCTTGCTCGTCATGTACACTTTTGCCCCAGAATGCAAATCAGCCATTTTGTCCAGAAATCCCTGTTCTCTTTTGATGGGATATTGTATTTGAAAACTGAAATCAGGGTATGTAGATACGAATTGATATTGGGTCAGCCATCGTTTCTTGGCATCTTCAGTGGACAAATCTTGGTAT
This sequence comes from Macaca fascicularis, assembly GCF_037993035.2. Classification (NCBI taxonomy): domain Eukaryota; kingdom Metazoa; phylum Chordata; class Mammalia; order Primates; family Cercopithecidae; genus Macaca; species Macaca fascicularis. The sequence goes on from NC_088378.1 coordinate 117,417,173, forward strand.
TTGTACTAATATTCCAATTCAAACTCAGAATTGCAAGGTTTTTCATTTTCTGTGTTGCATTTATATATCCTGTCTCTCACACTGAGAATCTGAACCTCTAAGATCCAGGGGATAATAGAATTAAAATATTCCACACTTACTCACTTGCTTTATCCCACATTACACACAGATAAAGTTTCAGAATAACAATACCAGTAATACTGTTTTCTAATGTGATTATTAAAATAGTTAAAAATACTAAAGCTTCTACAACTAATATTATTATTTAAAACAGCTAAAACAAATTTTTCACATGCACTCCCCATTCTTCTGCCATTTTGTAAATGATTTGCTACATCTGCATTCTCAAAGGATAAAGCCACTTCAAGTTTCATATGGCCTTAATCATACACCTAACTACACATGTAATACTTACCACTTCCATGTTCTTAATCCCACATCACTCTAGTCATTTCTGGCTGTCTGAAGCTCATTCACTAACACATTGTATTCAAAAGGGAACCTAGTAGCAATGTCTCCTGAGTTATTGCATGTTGACCAGTTTGTGGATGCCATTTATACTTGAAGGACAGTTTTGTTGAATATAAGTTTCTTGAGTCACATTTTCTTTCCTCGAGTATGTTTTATATGGTACTACATTTTCTTCTAGAATTCTAAATTTTCCAATATGAATGTTGAAAGCTCAGAGGATAATCCAATTTCGTTTTTCCCACAAGCTATGTGTTTTTCTTGCCCAGACATACAAAGAGATTCTTGGTGGGCATTTTCCTTTGAGTTGTTTTTATTTCTTTAGTTTCTTTCATTACAACTTTACTAAGATATAATTCATATACCATAAAATTCACCCCTTTAAAGAGTATGACTCAGTGGTACTTTAGTGCATTCACAAAGTTTTATAGCCATCATTACTACCTAATTTTTGGATATCTTAATCACCCCAAAAAGAAATCTCATAAGCATTAATAATCACTCCTCTTCCTCAAGTCCCTGGCAACCACTAATTTACTTTCTATCTCTCTCTTTGGCTATTCTACACTTTCCTATAAATGGAATCACACAATATGGACCTTTTGGAATTTACTTCTTTCACTAAACATGTTTCCAAAGTTTATCTAGGCAGGTATTAGCACTTTATTCCTTTTCGTTGTCAAATAATATTGCAGTGGATTGATCAACTACATATTGTTGAGTCATATATCAGTTTATAGATATTTGGATTTTTTCCATCTTTGGCAATTATAATAGTATAATAATGCTACAATTAAAACATACATATGAATTTTTTTATGTATACATGATTTCTTTTCTCTTCATTATATACGTAGAACTGGAATTGCTGGATCAAACGTTAACTATATGTTTAATATTTTTTCTTCATGTTTTTAATTTTAAAATTGCTTTCTCTAAGTCGTTTACTGGCATTTCTCATTAGTTAGGGACACAACTTTACACATGGTTTATATAAGATACTTTAGGATGCAAGTAGCAGAAACTCAACATAAAATGGCTTAAGCAAAAACAGATATGGTGGCTCTAAGGATAGTTAATTGAGAAACTTAAAAACATTATCAATAATCAAAACTGTCTCTATAGTTCCACTTTGTCATTGATTTCTCAATGCTACAAAGTGACTGCAATATCTCAGGTAATCTTGCATCAATGTAAAAAGCAAGAAAAGTGAGCTATTATTTTGTTGTATCTCTATTTTTTATTGTGGTTTTAAAAGTCACACATATCATGAGACCTACATTCAATAAATTTTTTTAAATTATTTTATTGTACTTTAAGTTCTATGGTACATGTGCACATGCAGGTTTGGTACATATGTATACATGTGCCTTGTTGGTGTGCTGCCCCCATTAACTCGTGATTTATGTTAGGTATTTCTCCTAATCCTATCCCTCCCCTTCCCCCTCCCCCCTCCCCCCACCCCACAACAGGCCCTGGTGTGTGATGTTCCCCACCTTGTGTCCAAGTGTTCTCATTATTCAGTTCCCACCTATGAGTGAGAACATGTGGTGTTTGGTTTTCTGTCCTTGCAATAGTTTGCTAAGAATGATGGTTTCCAGCTTCATCCATGTCCCTACAAAGGACATGAACTCATCCTTTCTTATGGCTGCATAGTATTCCATGGTGTATATGTGCCACATTTTCTTAATCCAGTGTATCATTGATGGACTTTTGGGTTGGTTCCAAGTCTTTGCTATTGTGAATAGTGCCACAATAAACATGCATGTGCATGTGTCTTTATAGTAGCATGATTTATAATTCTTTGGGTATATGACCAGCAATGGGATGGCTGGGTCAAATGGTATTTCTAGTTATAGATCCTTGAAGAATCACCACACTGTCTTCTACAATGGTTGAACTAGTTTACAGTCCCACCAACTATGTAAAAGTGTTCCTATTTCTCCACATCCTCTCCAGCACTTGGTGTTTCCTGACTTTTTAATGATCACCATTCTTACTGGTGTGAGATGGTATCTCATTGTGGTTTTGGTTTGCATTTCTCTGATGGCCAGTGACGACGAGCATTTTTTTCATGTGTCTGCTGGCTGCATAAATATCTGCTTTTGAGAAGTGTCTGTTTATATACTTTGCCCACTTTTTGATGGGGTTGTTTTATTTTTTTCTTGTAAATTTGTCTAAGTTCTTTGTATATTCTGGATACTAGCCTTTCTTCAGATGGGTAGATTGCAAAAATTTTCTCCCATTCTGTAGGTTGTCTTCCTCAAGATTGTTTTGGCTATTCAGGGTCCTTTGTGACTCCACATGAATTTTAAGATTTTTTTCTGTTTTTGTAGAATGTGTTATTGGAATTCTGTTAAGGATTGAATTGAATCTGTAGATTTATTTGAGTAGTATGGACATTTTAGTGTTATTGTCTTCCAGTTTATGGACATAGATGCCTTCCCATTTATTTTTACTTTTTAAAATTTATTTTCCAATGTTTTATAGTTTTCTGTGTCCAAATCAACATTGAATAGAAGTGGCAAGAGTGGGCATTCTTACCCTAATCTAAGAGGAAAACCCTTGTTTTTAATTGAAGAGGAAAAATTTTTATTTTTGTATCATTTAGTATGATAGTAGCTGTGGGGTTTACATATATGACCTTTTGTTGTGTTGAGGCAAATTCCTTCTATTTGTTGAGTGTTTTTAATCATGAAAAGGGGTTGAATTTTATCAAATAATTTCTCTGAACCTATTGAGATGATTATCTAATTTTTAATCCTTCCTTCTGTTAATGCGATGTATCATTATGCGATGAATGAATTTTGTGTGTTGAAACATCCTTGCAATCCAGGGTTAAATTTCACTTGGTCGTAGTATATAACCTTCCTTCTTTCTTTCCTTTCTTTCTTTTTTTTCTTTTTTTTTTTGAGATGGCACCTTGCCCTGTCCTCGCCCAGGCTGGAGTGCAGTGAGGCTATCTCTGCTGACTGCAACGTCCTCATCCTCCTGGATTCAAACGATTCTCCTGCCTCAGCCTCCCGAGTAGCTGGGACTACAGGCGCTCGCCACCAGCCTGGCTAATTTTTTGTATTTTTAGTAGAGACAGGGTTTCACCATGTTAGCCAGGATGGTTTCTATCTCCTGACCTCGTGATTCGCCCACCTTGGCCTCCCAAAGTGCTGGGATTACAGGCGTGAGCCACTGTGGGTAATCTTTTTAACGTGCCATTTAATTCAGTTTGCTAGCATTTTGTTGATGATTTTTGCATCTGTATTTATCAGGTAGATTGGACTGTAATTTTACCTTCTTGTAATGTCTTTGCGTAGATTTGACATCAGGATAAGGTTGGCCCTTATAAGTTTGGAAGTGTTTTGTCTTTAATTTACAGAAAAATTTGAGAATGATCGGCACTAATTCTTTAGATGTTTGTGAAATTCATCATTGAAGCCACTTGGTTCTAGGTTTCTCTTTCTTGGGAGGTTTTTGATTACTGATTAATCTTCTTAGGAGTTACAGGTCTATTCGGACTTTATATTTCTTCTGGATTCAGTCTTGATAGTTTGTATATTTTATGAATTTATTCAATTTTTTCTAGATTGTCTAATTTGTTGGCATGTTATGATCATTTGTATTTTTGTAGTATCGGCTGTAAGGTCTCCTTTTTCATTTCTGGTTTTATTTATTTGAGGTTTTTTTTTCTCTCTCTCTGTCTTTTTTTTTTCCTTCTTTATTTAGCCTGGCTAAAGTTTTAATGATGTTGTTCATCTTTTCAAAACATTAACTTAGTTTCATCTTTTTTTCTTTGTTTTTTCTGTTCTGCACTTTATTTATTCCTGCTCTAATCATTATTTTCTTCTTTCTGCTTAGTTCAGACTTAGTTTGTTCTTCTTTTCGTAGTTCCTTGAGGTGTAAAGTTATTATCGGAGATATATCTTTTTTAATATAGATATTTATCACTATAACTTCCCTTTTAGTACTGTTTTTGATGCATCTCATAAGTTTCATTATTTTCTGTTTTCCTTTTCATTTGTCTCAAAATATTCTTCAATTTTCCTTTTGATTTTTTTATTTGATCCATTGATGGTTCAAGAGGTGATTTTTTTTCACTTCCACGTATTTGTGAGTTTTTTCAATATTCCTTCTGCTATTGACTTCTAGTTTCATTCCTTTTGTTGGAAAAAAATATTTGGAATGATTTAAATCTCCTTAAATTAGTTAACACTTGTTTTGGGATGTAACATATGATCTATCCTGGAAAATGTTTCATGTGCACTTGAGAAGAATGGGTATTCTGCTATTTGAGGGTAGAATGTTCTGTATATGTCTGCTAGTTCCATTTGGATTATAGTGTTATCCAGATGTTCCATTTCCTTATTGATCTGTCTGTATGTTCTATCCATTATTAAAAATGGGAAATTGAAGTCTCCTACTATTATTGTGTCTCTGCCCATTTCTTCAGTTCTGTCAGTGTTCACTTCATCTATTTAGGTATTCTGATATTGGGTACCTGTATAACTATAATTGTTATGGCTTCCTGGTGAATTGATGCTTAAATCATTATATGATGATCTTCTCTGTTTCTTGTGAACATTTTTTTGACTTAAACTCTATTTTGTCTGATGTAAGTACCACCACCCCTTCTTTCTTTTGATTACCACTTGAAATTAATATATTCTTTCATATTTTTGTCTTAAGCCTATATGTGTTCTTTAATCTAAAGTAAGTCTGTTATAGATAGTATATAGCTGACACTTATGTTTGTTTGTTGCTTGTTTACTTTTATCAAGTAAGCCCCTCTATGCCATTTGATTAGGATGTTTAATCCCTTTATATTTAAGGTAATTATTGATAAGGAAGGAGTTAGTATTTCAATTTTGTTGTTTTCTATGTGTCTTTTAGCTCTTTGCCCCTCTTTTCCTCTGTTGCTCACTTCCTTTGCATTTTGTTGATTTTTATTGTTGTGACATACTTTGATTTCTTTTGTATTTTTCTTTGTGTGTTTTCTATAGTTATTTTTTGTAGTTACCACAGGGTTTACAGAAAACATAATTTTTTCACGCTTTTTATTATTTATTTATTTGATGATCTGACAAGATAATTTCAAATGATCTGACTTTGAGTTCATCATTCTTTCTTCTGCTTCATCAAGTCTCTTGTTGATCACCTCTAATTCATTTTTCAATTCAGTTATTGCTTCAACTCCAAAATTTCTCTTTTGTCTTTTTTTATACTTTCTTTTTGTTATTTAATTGTTATCTTTCTATCAAATTGTGTTCATGCATCCTTCTCCTGAACTTATTTAGCATCTTTATGAGGGCTATTTTGAATTACTTGTCTGGTAACTTATATACCTCCATTTTCTTAGGGTCAGTTTTTACAGATTTACTTTATTCTTTTTACTGGGCCACTTTTTTTCTATTTCTTCATGTTTCTTGTAACTTTGAATTGATGCCCATACATTTGGGGGAAAAAAATCCACCTCTCTTAAGTCTTTACAAACTGGCCTCATACAGGAAAATACTTTTACCACTCACATTGGCTAGAGATTTTGAGGCCTTTCAGACTTTTTCTGTAAATATGTCTTCTCTTGACTTGTCTGTGTATATTCCTAATTAGAGGAATGTGTCTGCTTCTTTTTATTTTCAGGATCTTATCATCTCTTGTTCCTGTTGGTGTCCGTCTGCTGTACACAGGCCCTCTGAAGAAGTAGCATGCTGCCCAATTCTTTTTGTTACTGTTGTTCCAAGTGTCCCCAAGGCATTCCAGGTCCCATCCATACTCTTACACTGAAGAGACAGAAATCAGCTCCTTAGACAATTTCTTTAAAAGTTGGAATGTTGGACGTACATTCTCCTCTTCTCTATTCTGCTAAGGGAGAGATTGTCATGCTGTGTCAGGGTCTGTCTACTCTGTAATAGACCCTCAGGACCAGTAGCACCCTGCATAGCTCTTTTTTTATTCCCACTGACCCCCAAATATCTGGATTACGCTAGGCCCCATCAGTGCTCCAAGACAGAAAAGAAGGTGTCAGCCCCTTAAACAGTCCCACAAAAAGTCAGAACATAGTACATAAAGCAATAAGGCAGAGTCTTCTCTCTTTCTCCACCCAGAGAAGCTAATAGCTTAGAGTTTTCTCCTGATTGCATAATGCTGGGCTAGGGAAAGGAACTATGACAAAAGACTGCCACAAGTTTTTCTGTTATCTTTGATGAGGCTTTTTCTATGCTTGTCGGGGTGCAGGAACATATTAACTGGCTTCTTGATTTCTCATAAAAGGAACTAGTTTATGTATTGTTCTTAAATTTGTGTTTCCATGGGAGTAAAGAGAATATGGACCTTCCTATTCCACTATCTTGCCTACGTCACTGTCCTATTATGTGTCTTTTTAAGAGCTATGAAATCCTTCCTAGAAACCCCTAAGTAGGCTTTCTCTTAAATCTCATTGACCAAAATTAGGTCTCTCAGACAGCCCCCTCGTTAGGTCAATCAATGACATTGTGTCCCACTGGCACTAGGAACTAGGACAAGTAAATTTTAATTTTGCAAATATTGCAAGGATATTTATTTCTTTTGTATAATAAAATAAATGAGTTCTGAGAAATTGGCAGGAAAGAAAGATAAGTAGAACACTAATGGTGTTAACATTGCAGCAAGGCTATATTTTGTGGAATTTCTGTCTATATAAGCAAAAATTCTTAAGTTGGCAAGAATTGACATATCAGGACTATGTGGAGGCCCAACCTTGCATGAAAGAAATAACACAGTGCAGCTAGTGTGGTCTGCTCACCAGACCATTCTCCTGGTACTGGGGTCTGACTCTGGGACATCCTTCTAGGCATGGATCTCTGAGCATCTTAGAGTACCTGGTTGACCCAAGCAAAAAATAAAGAGTCAAGATACTCTGCATGGGAGAAATGGGGACAAGGGCCCATGCAGTTCCTTGTGCCAATTCAGGATGCCCCATTTGGGTAACACTGCCAATTCTGGTTCATTACAGTAATCAAGGGGGATTTTAGACACTTTACAGAACTCCAAAGCTAAGGGCCCCTTGAAGTACAGAACCCTGAGCATAAACACTACTTGCCTGAGGATAGAAGGAGTACTGAGAATCTGAGTTGGTTCAGACCTCCAGAGAGAATGATAAATGGGGAAGAAAAATAAGAGCACAAAGGAAAGTGTTGTCAAAGGGCCAAATTGCAACACTTCAGGACAGGGGTGGTAACAGGTTTCAGCTGGAACATAAGCTACTACCTTATGATTATGGCTGCCTAGAACTCTGTGTGGAGGATTCTGAAGCCAAAGCTAGACTCCATAGCTCAAGACCATGATCAGAAAAAGGTTTTAGCATGAGTATGGGATAAAGAGTAGGAAAGACTGATATTAAATGCTTGCCATTCTGACTGAGAAGAGTTGTCTTAGCCCCTAACACCTTGAGTTTCTGTAAAAGCAGGCATATCCCACCACACTGGTGTTCATTAGTCTGTGTTAAAATATTCAAAAGGTTAGATCATTCTGCAGCCATCAGAAGGAAAAGAGCATGCTTATAATTCACCGGGTAGTTATCAGGTACAGGAATGTGTCTAGTTGTGTGAAGGTATATGTATGTGAGGAAGGAAAAGTGGTTGTGCGGTGTGTGTGGTGTGTGAGTGTAAAAGTATGTGTGTGTTGAGAGGGTGTATGTATTGGGAAGTACGTTGGGAAGCTCAGAGGCTGGGGAAATGTGACTGGATTAAAATGAAAGAATGATTTGACAACCCACCTATTTTTATTTCCTTGCCCAACCTCTAGCCCTGAATCGGGGAAGTTGCTAGCAGACTGTGACACTTCCAAAGCCAGAAGCCTGAAATGACTGCCTAATCAGCTGCCATGTCCGAGAGTTGACTGGGAAGTGTTTTCCAGGAAAGCCTTCTCTGAGGTTGTGTCTAGCTGGCTCTGACAGCAAAAGGAAGCTCTCTTTGTTGCAAATATCTGAAATTATTTTCCCAGGGGAGTACAATAAAGCAGAAGCTTATCAGGTATACAAAGCATATTTTTTAAGTTAAATTCCGGCTCTAGGCATAAATGGAAATACGATGTGAACTGAAAGGACAATTCAGCCAGCTGCAGATTTCCATTTATATCTTTTATTAATTGTAGAGATAAAGCCTTCACTTAGGAAATGGCCTGACATGTAAAATTTTCGTAAGCCTAAAAATGTATCTTATGTAACCAAAATGACTTTGGGTTTTAGAGCTGATTTGCAACCTTGGCCTCATATATTCTGCTCTGTTTAAATCCTCTAAAGTAAGTACAACTTTCACATAGCTGATAGAAAGTAAACATTTTTCTAGTCATTTTCCCAGAAAGTCAAGCTTACTTTTAGTGAACTGTACATTTCAATGTTTCTCTGAATATTACTGTATACTGCTAAGAGTAGTAAGTATTGATTACCTTCACCATAGCTTATTAATGAATGCATGATGACCAACTGAGGCTCCAAAGCAGTTCCAGTCTAGTGAACACCCACTCCTTTCATGTATAGGTTGGCCCTCAGACCTGAGACCTCCACCATTGTACCAGAGACTTGAACAGGATAGAAGACCATCAAGCTGAAGGATCAGTCCCTCAGGGGAGTGTCATATCAGAGCTCAGGATGTGGTCCAAACTCAAGTTGTTGATATGAAAGGGTCCTGGCAATGAGGGAGAGTCCAAGTATGTTAGTGGCCAGAAGTAGCTGAGAAGATAGAAGATCTGAGTAAGTGAAAGGGGCTAAAGAGTAGCCCATCGTGGGAACTGTTTCCAGTTGTCTCACCTTGGGCAGGGAAGGTCTGAGGAGCAACTCCAGAAGGGACCAACACAACTGTTTTTCGGGTTGGGTTTTGGGGATTCTTTTGTTGTTTGTTTTACTGCGGTGATTCCAATTAGCTGAAGTTTTGTGATATTTTCACTTTCTTTAAGGTAAGAAGGCGAAAAAAGTTGTGGTAGATTTTTAGCTGAAAATTTTGGCTACTACTTTCTGAGGACTAATAGCATTACTTATTATTATTGTACTTGATGCGGCTCTGAGGAAAGAAGCTTTCTATTTAGAAAAATCAATAAGCTATTTAGATGGATAGAAGATTTAAGAAAGAGATATTAAAACAGTTGCATAAAAATTAAGAAGCAATTTGTGTACAGAATGAAGCTAAGGAGAGAGAAGATGAGAGAAGGACTCCAAACAACAAGGTGGATATGGAAGATGCCAATTTGTCATAAATGACTCATTCCTTTTTAAGAACTAGGAAGTCTAAAATCCAATTTAAATAGTCTGTCATTTGTTACCATGTAATAAGTCTTCATCTCTCAGTTATCACCATAGCTCACAAATCTCCAGCAAAAGTCTAGCTTATACCTTGGTGGAAGGGACTTGTAGGTAGGGATTCTCAAGTAAAGGGAATGTGATCCACACTTTGGGCATGCTAAGAGTGTTTCAGCATGATACGAAGTAGGACATAAATGTTCCATAGAAGCTAGAAATTTGCTCTGGAGAATGTTAAGAAAAATATAATCTTTGGGAATTCACAGAAATCTTGGAGAGGACATTGAATTTATCTTAGCAAGCAGGGATGTGTTAAGCCAGTCTTAACTAGAGGCAGTATTCTACATGTTACTATTGAGAATGATTTAGCAAGTGTATTCTGAAGTGGTGAACAAATCACACTAGGTTTTCTCGATTCTTCAGGGAATAGGGTGATATAACAGAAGTTTTCAATATTAGAGTGGTAAAGCACTAGCACTTACAGAAGAAGAGGGGAAGAGCAGCTGGCATGCCACTGAAATGGATGTAATCTCTAAATCCTCTTCAGTTGTGATGGAGTGTCAAGTAAGGCAGAAGTTTGAAAAGAGAAATCAAAAATACAGAACTATGTCCATAGTTCAAGAAACAGTCTCCTTAAAGCAGATTTTGTTAATTTAGAAAGAATTGCTTGAGTAGTGTGGTGCCCATCAAGATTGTCTGAGAGAAGTGGAGCCTAGTTCCCCAAAAGGAAACATAAAGGAGGCTTGGGCAAGGGGATTCAGAGGACAATATCCAAATGTAGTTATTCAGATTTCCTGCTTGTTGGGCAAGTGGAAACTTGAACCATTAATCTGAAAAATCAGACTTGAAGCTATTTGCAGCCCGAGCTGGTAAAGAGGCTCCCACCTGTCATAATCTCCATTCATAGCTCTTAGTGATGTACCCTTAGAGAAGGGAATGTGATTTCCAAGGGAGTGTTAAATGTTTGACTCGTGGCAGAAGAAAAAATGGAAAAACACTTGTAGAGGAAAAAGACCTTTGGAGCAAAAAAGACCAAAATTCCAATCCAATTCTGCCACATCTTAACTTTAACATTTAATCTCCCTTATTATCACTCCTGAGACAATAATGCAAGCAAAATCTGTGAGCAGTGATAGGACTGGAAACTTAGAAGAAGGTATACATTTTTGTTTGCTCCCTTTTATGGAAATATTATTAGTTGTGTGCAAAAACAAATTTTGAAAAATAGAATTTTCTCTCTAAGATTACTGCCTTAGTATAGAATAACGAATGCAAGCTTCAGTCATTGTTGGTATACTTTTCTAAATTCTGTTGAACCTACCTAATATTAACTGAGCACCATTTCTTAAAAGTTCAGAACCTGGCCTACTACACATTCTTCAAAATCTACTTCTTTCTCTAATCTTAAGTAAAAGGATTTAAGTAAAAGGATTTACAAACTTTATCTGTTCATTGGAAAAGAGAAGTAAGCTGCTAACTTTAATTTCTCCACAACTTCCGCTATTTTTAACTAAACTAGTATTGATTTAAAAAGAAAAACAAAAAGACTGAACTGTGACTCAAAAGCAGAGTTGACAAAATCTCTAGAATTTCTACTCCCTTAAGTGACTTAACTCAGCTCAAAGTTGAAAAGGCTTTTAAGCCTGTGAGAAATATTATCCAGTTCTATTCACATTATCATCAGAACCTTTTGCCTCTCTCTTAGTACTTCCACAGAACATATTCTTGGCTAAACTTATTTTTTAATTGAGTTTTCCATTGTTTTAATTTAGATATTCTCTTCAGTGTTTTTAAATCACAATCTATAGCCCCCTGAAAAAATTTGTCTTTTTTATTTTCCTTCTCTTTTTTTAGCATTTATGAGTCTTCCTCTGCCTGTTGTGTGGGTTTATTTTTCGAATTTATCCCCAGAGTTTCCAATTAAGGAAAATATGGACTCAGGTGCTTAAGTGATGTTGAGCAATTGCATATACATCTGTTAGAAAACTTTTATAAGAAATGAAAGCCTTTTTATTAAACTATAAAATGAAGAGAAAAACCTATTTCTAGTCAGATAAATTGAAAATAATACATTTTAAAGTATGAAGGGAATATAACATTTAATTTTACAACCTACCACAGGAAAATATGAAATTTCCCCCAAATGTACTATATATTTTAAACAAATCCAGAAATATTTTCTAACTACTAGTTGATTATTCTAAGACCTCTGAATTTACTCTAAGCAAAACAATCTTTTCTTATAAATCAAGTTATCATCTCACACCGTTGATTTAATTTCTAATTGATTCACATGTGGAAATCTGCAGCAGTCTAGTTAAAGTAGAATTTTTGTTCCCTGTCCTAATTGCAGATTTTTCTGCTTGCCCAATAGATAAATTCTGAGAATATTCTGAGAATATTCCCTTGTTACTTAAGCTTTCAATTATCTCTTTGTTTCTGCACTTTACTTCAGAGACTAGGAAGAACAATATTCAAAAGACCTTCCATTTTCACCAAATTAAAATTTCACAAGAAAAGAATGGGTCCCACTGGGGATGTGTAATAAAAAGTTCGAAAAAAACAAAAGCTCTATAAAGAAGGAAGTCACAGCCATAGTCACGGAAAGGTTAATAGTCAGGCTTTAGAATTACTACTCCAGTTTCCTTTCCTCTAAATTGAATGAAGTCTGAGGACTGTTCAGCCTTGTGTCCTCAAATTTCTTAGCGGAAATAAACTACAGTAGTTGCCCAATGTAATAACTGGCTTCCCTAGCTTACTTCCTCACTTCCTTATCAGTGTTTCTGATGATCATCTCCCAAATAAACTACTTATACTAAATCCTTGCCTTAGAGTTCACTTCTGGGAGAACCCAAATAAAGATTCAGTCTCAGTACCTGGCAATTCCACATCATCTGTCCTCATCTCCTTCCTCTTCAGAAACATACATAGTGCCCCCAAGTGCCTCCTTAGTTCACTGAATGCACTGCTCACCAACCTGAAAAATCACTAATTCATGTTCCATGTTCTCCACACAATCAACATAAAGACTCTGTTCTTTACTGAGAAACTGAGCAAATAAATTAGACCATGATGTTCAGATGCAGCAATTTGTAGAAATAACAGAGTAGGTAAATCAAAAGACCTTGTGCTAGGTTTGTCATTTACTAATTTGGTGACCTCAGTCAAATAACCTGTTGGGTTCAAATGTTTCAGCAACATGTAAAAGTTTCAGAATCAAAATGGAGCCACAAACAATTAAAAACAAAAATCTGACAGAGCCAGAAATGGCCATGAAGAGAGGGTTCTCCTGCTACTATGCCTGATAAAAGCTATTACAGAAAACTATACAAAATCACAATCTTGTGAAAAAGCCATGGAAACCTTATACAAAAAAAAATATTTCTACAAGGACAGCAACTGCGTATCCAACCTTGAACTAGTGTCACCGTTGTTACTGATATTTGTAGCTAAGGATAATTATTTCAAAATTATCATGTAATTCTCCTCATTTTTTCATTTCAAAATCTTTATTGTCCTTTACCTCCCTTAATATGCATGCAAATGGTTTACTATAGCATATACATACCCATTGCAATACTCTATTCCCAAATAAATTTCTTTTTCTTTTAGGGACCTCTCTCTGTTATTTAGGTTGACAAATGAAATGAGTATAATAATACTTGACTGAAAATTGCTATGAGTTAAAGAGTATAAAAGTCTTAGAGAATTAGAAAATATAGGATGAATAGGACACCACATCAAGCAACCTTCCCATTTTAAAAGTTGCCTCCGATGACATTGGAGCCTAATGTTTCAAAGCTCAGACCTTCAAAGGTGGAGAGATACTTGGGGATATAAGAGACCTAATGCATTGCTGATGGGAATAAAAATTGGTGCAGTTATTCTAGAAAGCAATCTGAAAGGAGTTCATCAAATTAAGTACATGGGAACTTTAGAATTAAACAATTCTAGTCTTTTGTATATATTCCAGAGAAATTCTCACAAAGCTCCACAAGGGGCCACATGCAAGAATGTGCATCACAACAGTTGGTACAGGAAGGCAACCTGAGAGACCAAGCCTGGGCAGGTAGATAAGTAAAATGTGATGAGACTCCACCACGCAGTTGTGAGAACACAATATAATATATGTCTATAGAGCAATGTGTATAAAGCTTTAAAAACAGCTGAGTGGAAAAAAAAACAGAATATAAACATTACCATTTACATTTATTAAGTATGTATGCAGACAAAACAGTGTACATCTTCAAAACATATATGAGCAAAAGATATACATTAAATAAATAAGAATGTGTGCCTGTTGTGGGAAGTCAGAGAACCCAAATGGAGGGACCAGCTGAAGCCATGGCAGAAGAATATAAATTGTGAAGATTTCATGGACATTTATTAGTACCCTAAATTAATACTTTTATAATTTCTTACACCTGTCTTTACTGCAATCTCGGAACATAAATTGTGAAGATTTCATGGACATTTATCACTTCCACAGTCAATACTCTTATAATTTCCTATGCCTGTCTTTACTTTGATCTCTTAATCCTGTCATCTTTGTAAGCTGAGGATGTATGTCACCTCAGGACCCTGTGATGATTGTGTTATCTGCACAAATTGTTTGTAAAGCATGTGTGTCTGAACAATATGAAATTTGGGCACCTTGAAAAGAATAGGATAACAGCGATTTTCAGGGAACAAGGGAGATAACCATAAAGTCTGACTGCCTGCATGGCCGGGCAGAAGAACAGAGTCATATTTCTCTCCTTGTGAAAGCGAATAGGAGAAATATCACTGAATTCTTTTTCTCAGCAAGGAATAGCCCTGGGAAAAGAATGCATTCCCGGGGGAGGCCTCTAAAATGGCCGCTCTGGGAGTGTCTGTCTTATGTAGTTGAAGATAAGTGATAAAATATGCCCTGGTCTCCTGCAGCTTGCTAGGATTAGGAAATTCCAGCCTGAATTCTAGTCAGACCAGTTCTCTGCTCTTGGACCCTGTTTCCTCTTAAGGTGTTTATCAATGACAATGCATGCACAGTGGGACATGGAACCTCATTAGTAATTCTAATTTCATCCTGGCCTTGTGATCTTGCTCTGCCCCCATTTGCCTTGTAATATTTGATTGCCTTTGAAGCATGTGATTTCTGTGACCCACACCCTATTCATACACTCCCTCCCCTTTGAAAATCGCTAATAAAAACTTGCTGGTTTTGAGGATCAGGGGCATCACAGAACCTGCTGACACATGATGTCACCTCGGGAGACCCAGCTGTAAAATTTCTTTCTTTTGTGCTCTTTCTCTTTATTTCTCAGACCAGCTGACAGTTGGGGAAAATAGAAAAGAACTTACATTGACATATTGGGGGCTGGTTCCCTGATATGTGCCTACCGCAGGGAAGGGAAGATCGAAATTATTATAAATGATGATCATTAATCAACAAGCATACATAAGGGGGGGCTTGCCCAAATTTATGATCGAAATCTGCCATGAGCTGAGGAGTGTAATCATGTCACCCTTTTACACTGGAGATCCAAAAATGATGGCATAAATGACTACACAAATCATTAAGTAAATGGCTTCATCTTAGAATCAGATTACTTGGACTTGAATTCTGCTGCTGCCACTTACTAGCTTAATTTAACCACATGGAGGAGGCTGTTCTCACAAAAATAAAATATGGATAATAATATTACCAACCTCACAGGTCCATTGTGGAGGTTAAATTAAATTCATGTAAAGCCCTTGGTGTGGTGCATTGCTCATAATAAGAGCACAGTGAATGTTAGAGATCATTATTAGTAATCTAAAGTGATGCTTCACACAATTTAGCAGGTTAATGGAGAAATGGTTTCTGCTGGGGTAAGGAGAGATGAGCAGATGGCTTTATTGAGTCTCCTTTGCTTCTCTAACACCAACAAAGGAGACACTGAGAAGTTTATATTTCCAGTTGTCAAATAATAGCTGAAAGTGGAACATTCTAAAATGGCTATTGGAGAATGAAGGAGTGTAGTTGCTCCTCTATAGGTCACTCTCCCTTCTTGGGTTTGGGTGATGGGATTGGGTGAGGAAGCTTGGTTTAGGGACACCGTAGCTCACAGCTGGCTCCACCAAGAACATGGACAATGTGCAGAGTGAATGAAGCAGGTTTTCCCAAGACTTCTTTACCATCAGGGGCTCACTGTCCAGACTGCTGTTCTTTCTTAATGTGTGTTATCTTGGGCTTCCCAGATAAGCAGAAGGAAATCACTCAGAGGGCGCTAAGACAGACTGCTGGGGATGACAACTAGGAAATAAATAGAAGATGGCCAACACGATGGACACACGGTGTGCCTCCAGGGGGCTCTCAGGACTGTCATCAAGTATGGGTTTGCTCTATGGTCTCTGCTGTTCTCAGAATTTTTTATACAAACCAACTCTAAAGTAGTCTTCACAAGAATCATGTGGTGACAGGCAGAGAGACAATGGTATCCCAGGCACTCCAGTAACATGATGTTCATCAGAACTGGGCTGCTTTTGGCACACAGTCTGTCCCAGCAGCACCGAACCCCAACAGAACAGGAAACTAATGTGTGTCATACAAAATACCAACTATCTCATGTTCAAGATCTCACCAGTGAACCTCTGAATATCAGCATCTTCTGAAAGCTAATTAGTTACTTTAAAAGTTGTGATTATTTTCATGTAAAAAAGTTAAGAAAAAGGGGAATAAAAACCTGACGCAGTTAGTAATGTATGCATTAAATAAAATACGTATTGAAAAATAGTCACAGCCATTCTCCTATTTACCCATGATTCTTCTTTATTTGGCTGCTAAATATAGGGGCACGTTAGTATTGCTGTCAGCTTAATATTAAGTAGAAGGCATTAAAGGCTTGAACAGTGGTGCAAAAAGCTGTAGGTAAATCTCTCCTATGCTGGCTGTTAGCAGAGCACTGTGATGCTATATAACTGCAGCAAACTTTTTTTTTGGTTCTGCTGCACTGCAGCTCATAAAGGGAGCACTAATTCTGGGGGAAAAAAAAAAGTTAAATCTAGCAAGTGGTTAGCACCAGCATTCCAAAAAACTTCAGCAGCCTGTGTTTTCAGCCTCTGATCCAACTTCATTACTGTAAAATAAGAGAATACAGTAGTCAGGTTAAGATGAATAAATGTTAAAAAATACACCTGAAAATTATACATTAATATTTGGTCATAGCATCTCCTACAAAAAACATAGTTTATATTACAATAGGAAAAGCTTATTTTTATTCCTTAAGTAGATCCTTCCTTGTTTCACTATTAATGGCATAATAAAGACACACAGCTGTACCTTTACATCAGACTCCAATCTCTTGACAGTTCAGCAGAGCAGTTCCGGCCTCCTACAAAGTACCATGATGGTTTTGAGGGGCTGGGGCTGCCTTAAGAAACAACACTGCTATATCTCACCCACACCCTCACCCTTCCATTACTTGACTGATGACCTAACTTCACTTTAGCATTGACTGCATCATTCCCTAAAATGCATCATCTAACTAGGAGGTTAAGTGAATAGGGATTGAATTAAGTCCCAGCTTTTGCAAAAGGGAAAATTACAAAAGACGAAGACCAAATAACCTCTTGCTTTTTTTCACATATTGATTTGCTTGATCTTACAATTTTGCTATGTGGTAGAGGAGTGATTCCAATAATTTCTTTACCCATTCAATCTCTCTGTTCCTATGTGATAGGTTTGGACCATCTGGAACAGATAACATAAACCTAATTGAGTGGAAGATGGCTACTGGCAATTGTGAAGGCAGATTATACAAAAGAAAGCATAAAAGAAAGCATTAGAGATGAAGCAAGAAGAGAAATTTAGTTCTAAGACATAACTGATAGAACAATGTGATGGAATAACACCAATGGAGGAACTGACCAGAACTTTCTATTTCCAGGTTCCAACTCATGACTAATATGGGAGCCTTTCTACAGGCAACTGTCTGTGCTTTGCCCTCAGCCAGATCATGAGGTGAAGAAGCAGTGGTGACTTAGAGCTGGCTCCTATGTGCAAGCGTATGTCTTGGCCAAACAGCTAAACAGGATTGTGAAACGTGGTTACAATCTGCATTATTAGGAGAAAGTACATTTTAGACTAGAAGAAGGAGACAGATAAAAAGCACTAACAAAGTGGGTGGCTCATGACTGCTCTGGTTTGTTCTGGCCATAGAAAATCAACAGGCAAAACAGTAAGAAGTAAACTGTAGCTTTCATCATCTAAAATTCTCTGAAGCCCTAGAATGAAGGGAGGAAATGATTCAAGTACATCTCCTCATTAATATTTCTAACAAATAAAAATTACCATTATTTTGCTTTTTCTGAAAGCACCAACATAATTTTTCTTAAAGTACCAGCATTTAGTAGTAGTTAATTTTACAAGAGGTTTAAGGAAATTATCATCATTTGGCTAATACTTTTTAAGTGCCATGTATTTTATATGCTAAGCACTTTACATACATTTAGGCAGATCTTCACAATCATTTGATTCCATTTTACAAAGAATAAAATTGAAGCTCAGAAAGATTCAATATCACACCCAAGGTCATAGTGCTCCAAATTAAGCCCCAGTTTATTTCATGCTTTCTATTTGCTTTCCATTACTTAGTTTGTCTTAGTCAAACTAAAACATACACTGAGTCTGGCTTGTGAAATGGTGAACTCTGTTACCAGGAGAAGTTCAATAGAAGATATATGAGCATATATTACATAGATGGGATTATAACATTAAATAAAATATTGGAATAAATGCCTTCTAAGTTCCCTCTCAAATATAAAATTTTATTATAATAGGAATCATTAAATCAGATTGAAGCACCATAGGCAGATCATCTTCTGACACCATGCCGGCAAGTTTAGCACTATGTCTCAGCTCTTCCCAAACCCACCAGCACATCAAATCAATGTTTGGCCCCACAATTTAGCAGTCAGTTGGAAAAGATGTACTATGCTATGACAGCTACAGCCATCATTTTAGACACTTTGTGAAGTTTTTAGGTGGTGTTTTTTGTTTGTTTGTTTGTTTGTTTGTTTGTTTGTTTGTTTTTTGCCAATCTCAGTATAAGAGTTAAAAAAAAAAAAAAACTTGGGAATAACAAAGGTGGACATGTAAGAAAAGTGAGAATCATCAACAAATACATCAATTCTATTTTCAAACTAGCACCCTGGCAGTTAAGGCTCAGTATTTTATTATATTGCCAATGAAACAACACACTTATTTTGGATATAAGAAAATATAAGTAAGAAAGAACTTAAGATGCTTTGGAAGTCATAATCCTGGAACACAGTCAAACTCAAAATCTTGTTTGTTTTTTTTTTAAATTTGGAGTTAACTGTGGGTAATAAGTAACATATTCTTGTGAAACATTAAGCCAATGTTACAGAAAGCATTTTTTAAAGGAATGTGCTGTGTGAGTTGGTTTTTCATTCCCATTAAAAGCAAAACCAAATATGTATATTCTTTATTGCAAAATGAAAACAAAATAACCTACATATATGTTCTTGTGAATATGAAATCAGGATGCATGTATTGAGAATGAAAAGCCATTTCCAAGAAATGTGTATCATAATATGATTAAATGCTGCATGTTCATTTTTTTTCCTGAAAGATTTCAAATGTTTTGTGCATTTATGTAACTATTGACTTTGGTGAAAAAAAGACAAAATCTGGTATCAGAGTTTATTATCCATAAGCCAGAAGGTATAAAACGTTCAGTAATTAAGGTCCTATAAAGGCAACCTCATAGATAAAGGATGCAGGTACAATGGATTCTAGAGAGTACAATGTTGAATCTGGGGTCAAAACCATGTGACGTCTGGATGATGTGAGTTCCAAATAATTATTAACCCTGACCTTATTGTTTTGTTTGTTTCTCTTGGAAACTAGAAATAGTCTTCCCAAGCCACCACACAGAGGAGTCGTAGGTCCCTTTAGTTCCTGACTTCTGCTCAACTTGACAATGACTCACTACAGTATCAAACCTAACTTGAATCTATTGAGATGACTTTGAAGGAGAGACCCCCAAATTGTCAAACACCCACTTCTATAGTAGATTTAACTGAGTTTCTAGAAATGAAAAATAAATGAGAGCTGTTTCTTTTTATTGGCTACTTCTGAGCCAGACTCTCCCTGATTTTAATTCTGGTTCTTGCCAACCAAGTGTAAGAACAAATGGAAATTCAAAAAGAAAGGCTTAATTCTTGCTGCTGAGCATAACGGGAGAGATTTCCCTCTCCCTTCTTTTTCTTAAAGCATTTACTTTAGAAAACTCATCATTGTAAGTACTTTCTCCTCTCTTTGAAATGTATATAAGTTCTTTTGAAAACAGGTGGGCCCTTTGTCAGGCCCTGAAAAGTTTCTTTCAAGGACTCGAGAACCATCTCCTTTAAATGTAAACAGACAAGAAAGATAGCATCCCTATCTGCCAGTTTCCAGGGAGGGTAAGACTCTAACTTTAGCTCAAGCCCGGCTCGAAGTTATACAACGACCCCATGTCGTAAAGATATGCGAAGTTTATTTTGCCTTGTGTAAAGCCAGACACAGATTGTCATCCCAAATTTCAGGTGAATTTAGGATGAACTATGTATAATTAATGATGCTTTCATTTTTTCTTACTTGAGGACCCACTTAACTATTGTTGATCTTGAGAATATGTATGTAATGGGGTCTATCTCCCTGGTGATATGAAGTCTGAGATTTCTTCTTGTCTGCAATCTCTTAGCAGATTACCTATGATGCACATCACATTCTGGTTCAATGTTTATTCAATAACAAAAAGGGTTTTATTTCTCTACTACCCTTGTGAAGGGAACTTCTGGGTTAGAAGAAAGGTTTTGTTTTGTTTTGTTTTTAAATTACATTTCCTCAACACAGGTTGGAGGCTTACAACACAAGAAAATCATTTTGATGGATCCATTGCTACCAAATCTGGATATAGGAATATCCTTTCCTTTATTATTTCCCTGACCACCTGATGCCTGGGAAAGGTGGTTATCTACTCAGGTACCCGTATCAGGTGTCTTTATTTTTATAAGACAAAGTTACCCTGGCCCTGTAGCCATTTGTGTATCAATGCATAGGAATCTTCTTTTAATCATTATTATACTGGTAATAATATCCAGATTCCAAATTCTTGCCTGAGATTACAACCTTCAACTCTCAGCAATCCAAGATGCATCAAAGCTTCATTTTGAGGAATAATGTTTTGGAAAATTGCCTGAAAAGAAGAGAGTGGGCCTTTTTCTCTTGATAATTTTATTTTTACCCTTAAATCAAACCAGAAAATGAGAGTGGCTTCCACGGGCAAGTAATTTATTTTCTCTTTTCTATGTTCCCACCCGGAGAATAAAGTCAGAGGAATGGCATGGCTGCTTTATACTATTAGAACCTTAGACATCAGTGGAGGTTCTGAAATTCAAAATAAAATAAACTCAGAAAGCTTATATACCACCAAAGTGGCAAATGAGTGATAGTCACCTCACTAACAGAATTGTTATCTTGTAAACCCTTAAATGTTTATCAAAAATCTGCAAAGAGAAGGAATAAGAAAAGACAAGAATTTGCCTAGTATGTGTTTTATGAGCAGCTAGTGAATGATTAGCTCTTAAGTTGTGTTAATAACAAATGAACCTGAAAGGTCAGAACCAAATGAATCTAATCATGTTTTGGGAAATCAATTGATCTTCAACTTGAAAATAAAATGCAGGAGTCATAGGGCTGTATGTAGCAGGTAATACAAAGAGGGGCAGTCTGTTTATATCTTATTCTGCAGTATGACATTCACAAATAAGTCTGCAGAAGGAGAAGCAGGTTATGGAGTTGTTGTGGATAAAAGAGTTGCTGAGCTCACAAGATGAGAAATACAATAAAAAAAAAATTGTCACTACTAGAATTTAATTTTCTCCTAAGTAACTCAACTTAGAAATCATTTATCTTAGTCAACAAGTATGCTCTGCCTGTATGGTGTTAAATATTCACTTACTTAGAAATTACTGCACTGGTGTGAACAGTAAAAATCTCTGAAAGTATTCTTCTTTGAAAATCAGTTAGATGATACAATGGTCAAATCAATTATTTACAGATCTCATCTGCTTGTATGGAGGTTCATCAGTGACCATGTATTTTAAGTGTTATATAAAGTACAAATAAAACATTGTTTGGAATGCACTAAGCCTCCAGACTCAGCTTGCACCAAATACTATGCCAGCCCCATCCTAAGCAATTTCCAAACCTTGTATGGAATGTGAAGGCAAACAAAAATAAAGTATTAAATTTTGCTAATGAAATTACAGTGAATCTCAACATAGAACAGATCTCTCAAAATTAATCTACCACAAATTAAAGCACATGTTATTCCTTTAAGCCATTGGACAGCAATTTGTTGTCAGCCAAGTTTTCAGTAATTGAAATCATTCACTGGAACATATTCTTTCATGATCCTCCTACTTTTACTTTCTATTTTGTGTTTTCAGGGTTGAATGACCAATTTATTTGATTGGCCTTCCTAGACTGCCAATGAAGGAGCTATAATTTGAAGATCTCAACCTTTGGTGCATATTTGAATAATCTGAAGAGATTTTAAAACATACCAATACCTTTGTCACCTGTAAAGTTTCTTGATTTATTAATTTGTCTGGAGTGGATCCCTGTCATATGACAAGGAAGTATATTTGTCATTGGTGTGTTTCAAAAGTCAATTACAGGTGATTGTAATGTTCAGCCCCGGTTGAGAACCACTGAGCTAGATGATAAGTGGAATTGTTTGTTTGTTTGTTTGTTTTTTGAGTTCGTTCCTTTTAAATGAACTTTAGAAATGATGAGTTATAAAAATGATAGGTAAGTCAAATCAGATATATCTAATATCTGTTTGTATTTAAATGAATTACTGAGTTAATTTTAAAAAGGTAGTATCTACAAATAGGCTGAGTTGATTCAAGAAATGACAATCTGGTAGTAAGCAAGACAAACTAATGTCTTTAGGAAATGAAAGAAAAACCAAGGGGAAAATTCTGAGATACCATCAAGGACTCTTCCATAATTCTTTATTTGCACTGTGTTTGTAACTGAAATGGTTTATTCCTTTAGGTCATATACTCATAAGAACAGAATTGCTTTATAAAACTGATGTTCTTGGTTGTGGTTGAAGGTAAATAAATAACACCAGAGAAAAGATTTGGGGAAAATATCCGGGTCAATACAAGTCTGACCACATATCATAAGAAGTTGTAAAAAGTTGCTAAATTGCTCCAAAATGTGCCAATATTACTAAGAAGTAAAATACAGCACACTGGAAGCACAAAATGGCCTTTTGCTTAATTATTTATATTTTTTTACGACTATTTCTCACAAAGTTAAACATCCTAGCTATTTGACTTTAGGCAATAGATTAAGTTCCTGCAGCTTTAGTTTCCTCATCTCTAAAAAGAATAACAATAGTACTTAACTTAAGAATGTTTTATGAAAATTAAGTAAAACAAAGTGCATAACACTGTTTGTAATGCATAGTAACCTCTCAATAGATTGAGAATTATAATAATTCTCAATGCTGCCAAGACTGCATGGAGGCAGATATTATCAGAACACACTCCTCGTAGGGTAAATTACTACAATTTTCCAGAACAGCAATTTGGCTACATGTGTTGAGAGTCTTCTCTCACGAAGTTAAAGTTCAAACTGTAAATGACACGTTTCATATATTCCAAACCTGAATCAAAATCATTTTATGGCAATCTTATCCACTATCTTAATTTTAAGTTTTGTCTCAAGGGTTGTGATAATCGGTGTAAAAAAATGCAAATACTACATCTATACCATTCTCTTTGGCTCACAAAGTCTTTTGCATTACCTAACATTCAGTACTTCTCAATTTGTTATCCGAACTGGCTGTTTTTGTAATTTAATAACCAATTGATTTTCTCTTTTTTTGTGTAGAAACACTCTTATTGTAATAGATATAGCCTATGTGAACTTGAACCAAAATTATTGTATTTGAAAGAAATACAAAGTTTCCTATTTTTTATATTCATCTGAAACATGCAAAATTTATTTAATCATTCTTCTATTTCTGAACATATATATTTTTCTAAATTTTCACTATTATACAATTTGTCACCATCATACTGAAAGAGCTAACACATTTGACAAAAAGTTATTAACTTTAATATATAAAAAGGGAGTTTACAACTCAACAAAATATATCACCATACCAGTAAATGCATAAGATAGTGCAAAAACAAAATAGATAAAAAATAAAGACAAAAATAACAGAAGAAATACAGAATTTTAACATGCAAGTTAATATTAAAAAGTAACTTTCCCTTTTAATTTGGCAAATATTTTAAAAGGTGATTTTAAAAGAGAAAGAATTAGATCATATAGATAGAAATATAAATTAAAAATAGAGAAATTTGGATAAATATATTTATCTAAATTAAAAATCCTAATTTAGATTAATTTAGACACTAGACAGAAAATAATAGAGCGCCCAAGAAGCACAGACTGCAGGCTGTCAGATTTGGATTCAATTTCTGATTGTGGAGACACTTTGTAGCTATTTGACTTTAGGCAATAGATTAAGTTCCTGCAGCTTTAGTTTCCTCATCTCTAAAAAAGATAATAATAGTGCTTAACTTAAGAATGTTTTATGAAAATAAAGTAAAACAAAGTGCATAACACTGTTTGTAACGTATAGTAACCTCTCAATAGATTGGGAATTATAGTAATTCTCAATGCTGCCAAGACTGCATGGAGGCAGATATTTTTAGAACACACTCCTCATAGGGTAAATTACTACAATTTTCCAGAACAGCAATTTGGCTACATGTGTTGAGAGTCTTCCATATGTTTATATTCAGAAAACCAATAATCCTATTTTTACAATATTATCTTAAAAAGTAACCAGAGATGTGGTCAATGATATAAATGCATACCTATTCATAACACAACTTTATATTTTAATGACTAATGTTACAACCAAAAGCCACATCAGTCTTATATTATGACAGAGCTTTTTAAATTTGCAGAAATAGGGATGCCAATTTAGGAAAAGTAGATAATATGCCTTAAATTGTGGAAAATATGGCTTGGAAAAGAAAATTCAAATTATACATGGAATTTTATTATTCTTACTTCTCTTTTATGTTATGCTTGTTTCTTCCTAAACTTAGAGGCTGCAAAATTAAGCATACTTCTTTTGTAAGGGTATTTTAAATGAATATGTGAGCTCACCCAGTCCCTTCTCAGAGACAAGTTTTTTAAAATCACTTTTTTTCTCCCATTTTCCACTTTATCTGAGAGGATGTAGAAGAAGAAAACACCTTCAGTTATTCTTGCTCTTGATAAATACAAAAGCAAACCATGAAGAAAACATGTCTTTACAGAATTTTTGCCTTTGTTTCTATGGTATAGCTCTTTTTTTTTTTTTTTTTTAAAGAAAGTTGTTTGAACTTACTTTTTACTTATCAGCTCAAAACATTAAAATAGATAAACATTTACATGAAATGTAGAGGCTACGATTGAGCTGATATGCCTTTGTATAAAAGCTGCATGCCATACATAAAATTCACTTGGGGAAGGTGGGGTTGGTGGTGCTCAGTAAGCCTAGCACTCATCTTCCTATGAACTGAAACTGAGATATCATGAGATAGTGTGAGTCTGATCCTGAAAACACACCATATGGATTATAGGACATCCATTACCCTCTAGAGAAAGAAGACAACAGTGATTTCACATATGAACCCAAAAAGGGGATCACAAAGACAGGCACTCGAGGCAGGTGTTGGTTTGTTGGTCCGTCCAGGTATCACACACAGGGAACTCTAGTGCTACCTTCTACATTGAGAGTCAGCAAGAATTTACTTATTTCACTATCAAATCCTTCTGACCGACAGAGTGGAACAGTTAGTAACAATTCTTTCCTTTTTTATAAAAGCACAATTTTGTTAACATTAAAAAAATTAGATTGGTTTATTTCTACAATCACACAGAAATGGAGAACTAGATGTCCAGTCCTATCTTACATTTACCTCTTTGGAATCAAGAGCTTCATGTTCAGGAATAGCCGCCATTGGATGACTCAGCTTCACAGAAAAGATGCCCAGGATATGATCAGGAGTAGAAGTGATTAAAAAAAAAAAAAAAAAAAAAAGTTGAAATTTCATTTAAATAGATTGACAATGACATAAATATTTTATTGCAGATAACAGTGGACTCTACCAAGTATAAACATTAAGATTCAATTGTCACTAAAAGACAAAGGAAGATATTTTGGCAGAGAGTGAGTACTTTCAGTATAAGACCACATCTTATTTATTTTTGTGTCACACATCAACTCTAACAGGGCTTAGCATATAGCATAGGCCCTCATTAATTATGTATCTAATGAAGGAACTGTCAAAATGCACTAACAGATTTCACAGAGAGGAAACAAAGTTAAATTTATGTTTCACCCCTCACATATAGGCCTCTAGTTGAAAAGCTCCAAAGCA
Source organism: Macaca fascicularis (assembly GCF_037993035.2). Classification (NCBI taxonomy): domain Eukaryota; kingdom Metazoa; phylum Chordata; class Mammalia; order Primates; family Cercopithecidae; genus Macaca; species Macaca fascicularis. Next base: position 117,443,394 of record NC_088378.1, read on the forward strand.
ACACCAACAAATCATGTTCAGACCCACAGTCAATGTAGATGCATCTATAGACAGTACTTACTGGAAATGTAAACTATTGTGCTTTATTGTGACTATTAATAATCTCAATACACACGAACTTCATAAACATTGCAATCTCACCAGGTGATGTTATTATAATGTAATTTATATCATAGTGACACTTTTAACAGAAGTTCTTTTTTTATGTGGGAATTTTTATTACTGCATAGGTCTTCTGAGAGCTAATGTAAACTTCATAAGATAGAAGAAAGTCATCGATATGCAAGAAAGAGAGAAACAAACTAAGAGACACACACAAAGAGAAGGGGAGAGCAAACATTTGTAATGAAATCTCTTTACCCTTTTTTGGTATTAACCATTTATCCTAACTCCAGCTTTAGAATAACCACAGATCCAGTTTGACAGTAACATTTCTTATTTCTGCCATCATTCTGGGCAAACCAGGGTTGTTGAAATGATTGGACCCCTTTCACTTTCAACAGGGTCTTGCTTGGGGCAAAAAGTCTATGGACAGAGACCAGCTCTTAATCCCCTAGAGCAATTTGGAGGAGGCCAGTAATTTAGGCTGCCCTGGGGAAGACTCTAACCGTGGCTGCTAGGGAGGGCAAGGAGGTCTCCACCTGACATTTCCTCAGATTTGCCTTCGTTCCAACAGATATTCAAGAATGGAACCAGTTTTTGTTTAAAGTTATAGCTTCACCAAATCCAAGCCCTTACATTGTATTCCCAACTATAAAATCCTTTGGGTATCATAGCAACAGGACTCCTTCTAGCTGCCTGAGACCATTGCTTTAAATAGAAGCATGATCTGGCCCTAGAGCCAACTAGAAATCTAAATAGCATTCCAGACAGCAGCTGGAAGCACCTACTTTTTCCTGTTCATCAGAGTCTCCTGAGATCCTAAGTATGACTCAGGATCAGACTCTAGGTACTGCTTCAAACTTCAAACCCAAGTGATTTATCCTGGAAATAGCACAGTCATTGGTATACCTAGGTTAAGTAGTACAATATCTATATGAATCATCGGAGTTTGTACAATGTCAAATGTCCAACCTCCTAATCTCCTAAAACAGAAAAGAAGAATCATCTTGAAATTTTAAAATCTTGGTAATATCCCAATAAAGCATTTAACTGAGATTAGAAAAGCAATTGAGTAATTATGTGATGCCTACTGTTATATTCCATTCTTCCTTTCCAATACAGGTATTCAGTAATTTTAATCCATTTTATTTTAATCTTGAATTTCAAAAACTATGTGTTGATTATCCTAATCAATGAAAGAGAACAGAAAATGACCGATCCTAGTTAACTGGTAATCCTCAAATCATTTATATTTAGCTTTGGAATGCTTTCTTCTGTTTATGATCTTTCATCACAAAAGGTTTGCCTTTTTAATATTCTTAAGCTGACTAAAAATGTGATATTCATGTGTTGTGAAGAGTTATGGATTTAGTCATAATAATTTATTACATACTCATATAATAAATTCTTTATATGGTTTGTTCGTTTAGTTTTCACAACAACCTGGTAAGGTGAGCTAGTAATACCCTGTTTCACAGATGAGGAAATGAAAGCACTGAGAGGTAGGATAACTTGTTCAAGGCCCAAAACTAGTAAGTGGAACACCCATGCTGGAATCTAGCCTGAGAGTGTGCAGAGACTGTGCTCTCAAAGCAAGTGTGATGTGGCAATATGCCCATGGGAAGATATGTAGGAAAAAGAAGTGGGAAGACAGAGAGACAGGGGAAGGGAATGGAATATGACATTTAGCAAAGGGAAAAGCCAGGCACTAAAGTCAAGGGGGTCCCATTCAGCGACCAGGAGAATCTCAGGGGTGGCTGGTATAGCTATGAAAGGTCACACAAGAGACACAGTATAATGGAGCTTATATGTCAGATGAGGAGTCTGAGCTTAATTTTCTTAGGCAGTGAGAAGTCATTCAAGTACTTTAAGTTGGGGACATGTGTGGTCATGTGGTCAGATTTCTCATTTTAAAAAAAGTCACTGTGGCTGATGTGCAAAATATGAAAATACGTGGATTGGAAGATATTTAAATAATACATGAAAGATATGACAGCAGGGCAGGAAAGTGGAGAGGGGAGGGAGGGAGCGAGGGAGAGAAGGAAGGGAGGGAGGGAGGGAGGGAGGGAGAGAAGAAAAAAAAGAAGAATTTATTAAAAATATCATCTCAAAAAATACAATAGACTCAAGTTTTCTGGGTAACTCTAGCCTTCCTACTTTCTAGGATGAACAAAGAAGCAGAGGGTAGATATCCTGCTATTTTGCTGATTAAGAAAGAAAAACTGGGAACAGAGAGAAATGTTGAATGCTAAAACCTCTGCCGAATGCAGAGACTTTGTAATGCATGAGGACTAGAGATGTCAAATGGGGAGGACAATAACACATAGTATGAAAATTTTGCCAGTCAGAATGGAAACAGTGAAACTAAGCATTAAAACAAGTTCTGGTTGGGTGTGGTGGCTGACACCTGTAACCCCAACACTTTGGGAGGCCTAGGTGGGTGTATCAAAAGATCAGGAGTTTCAGACCAGCCTGGCCAACATGGTAAAACTGTGTCTCCACTAAAAATACAAAAATTAGCTGGGCATGGTGGTGTGTGTCTGTAATCCCAGCTACTCAGGAGGCTGAAGCAGGAGAATTGCTTGAACCCGGGAGACGGAGGTTGCAGTGAGCCAAGATCATGCCACTGCACCCCAACCTGGGTAACAGAGCAACACTCCACATAAAAAACAAACAAACAAACAAACAAACAAAAACTAGTTCTACGTAGGTGAATGGCTTGCCATGCAGAGAGTAGATGAATATTACAGGGCAGAGAGTCATCCAAGATGGCATACTTGATGGTAAATGCCATGGAAAACAAATGATTATGTTGCCTCAAAGAAAAAGCTAACTAAAAAGTTACTAATGTTAGCATCAGAGCATTATTCAACATGGAAAGATGAATGAAATGGGAAGTTCAAGTGAAATGAGACAAAGCATACTTTTATCCTGGATAGAGAATCCTGTCCTAGATATTGTATAACAGATTAACTCAACCTTTGTTCACTCACCACTGTTGGAAAAACACATTTGAATAAAACGTTCAGTTGATTTTTATTACACTTTTGGTCACAGCTGCCACCAAACTAACATAAAAATAAAGCCTTGTGAAGAGTTTGTTACCAGTATGGGGCTTTCTCAAAAATATCATTGCCTCTCCCGAGGAAATATAAACCACAACCCCAAAGAGACAAAATCCCCTCAGACCAACTGAAGAAATGAGAATGTAACAACTAGAAAAAAATATGCAAAATGTGGTTAAATCAGTCAATTAAGTCTTTAATGTACACAAGAAATGGAATTCAGAGCTTTAGCTTTTGTGAAACAGTTCTCCCTTCTTGAGTGGAGATAAAGTATGTTTTCTGTAGTGCCAGAAATTATGAAGCTGAGGGAGTGTTACAGGAAGTCTTAACATTTTAAAATCACCACGGGTGCCATACATTCCATCCAGAATTCACTTCTTTGGGATTGCTTTTATGTTCAACTACATCCTCTTGTCAACCTCCTTCACACCATTTGTCTTCAGTCATCTGTACCTTCTGCTTCTGTCTCTCCACTTAGATTTGTGAACTACTAAGATCGAGCATAACCTTCTCAATACTATCCCTCAAAAGCAGACATTACAAATTATTGTAGCAATACCCACATCAAATCTGTTTCATAAGTATAATGTTGTCATTACGAGACTAGATGCCATTGGAAGTCATAGATTAAAACTAACTAAAACTAACTTATTGTTAGTTATGCTGTACTTAGCATAGGACCCAACCAGCACAGAGTAGACACTGAATGAGTATTGAATGAACAAATTAATAAGAGAAAAGAAGAATTAGATGGCTAAAGAAAAGAAACAGTTTCCTGACTTGTAAAATTAAAGAATTCTGAATTAGTGAAGCCTTAGGAAGTATTAACTGAATGCCTAAAAGATATCCTTCTTTGTATGAGATTTTGAAAACTGAAGATCCTTCAAGTAGAGTTTTCACACAGGTGAGTTCTATTTGATCCTCATATTTCTCTTGCTTTAAAAAGAATTGAATTTAGTTATCAGTGTCTAAGTCCACAGATTATACATGCAGGCTTGTATTTCTGGTTTCTCTTGAACTGTTCAAAGATCTTCCAACACTAACCTTGCAGTTATGTGACTCTGGACAGTAGCTTATGCCTTTTAGATGAAGCTAAAGATCTCCAAGTAAATACAGTCCCTACCACTCCTATGAGGAGGCCAAAGGTCAGGGGTTACCTATTATCGTGATTATGTACATAATCACGATTATATACATATCATGATAATATGTTATAGGTTATATTTATTATCATTATATACATTATATATTTGTTTCATTCACTTTGGAGATATGCCTAGCCCAATAAAGTATTTGTGTTTTTAATCCCTGATTTACAGCATATCAGAGTGTGCTAGAGGAACCCAGGAAATCTTGTAAATTTCAGATTCCGGCAGGGTAGGTGTGGAGAGGGGCCTGAGATTCTGCATTTCTGACAGGCTGTCAGCTGGTGCTGATGCTACCACAGGTTGAATAGTAAAGCCATTGCCAGTATCTTTGTATGAATTGATGAAATGAATTTGTTTCAAATATTTATCTATTTACAACTAAAATTAGCTATACTCAAAATATCCTGATCAATTCTGATACATTGGAGTTATATAGTTAGATCATTTAACACATATCTGATTATTAAGTACCTGCTAATAGGTCAGGCACTTGGCTAGATGTTAGGGATGTCACAATCAGTGAACAGACATTGTCACCTGCCTTGAAGACTACAGTCTAGCAGGAGAGACAGATAGTAATTATATAATCAGGAATATATAGGTACAAACACAAAATAATGTGTTAGGAAGTAAAAGTACTGAGTCTTATCAGGGTTCATAATAGATGAATCTAGCCTAAACTAAAAGGATGAAGGCATATTTTTTCCCAGAGGCTGAAATTTCAGGGATGCTACCTCATAGGAATAAGAAGCATGATGAGTGCATACGGAATTAGTTGCTGAGAGGAAATTACTCACAATTGGGATGATTGAAAAACAGGGAGAAAATTCTAGTGGATGGATAAAATGAGTGAGAGAGCGATATCAGAAATGGAGGATAGAGAATTACTGCGAGGAATTTGTACACATCAACTTCACTTCAGTGTCATCTGTAAGCCCTTGAAAATGCTTATTAAATGAATGAACACTGTTAAATATGAGTTTTCCTGCAAAGTACATGATCTCATTCCTTGTTATGACTGCGTAGTATTCCATGGTGTATATGTACCAAATTTTCTTCATCCAGTCTATCATTGATGGGCATTTGGGTTAATTCCACATCTTTGCTATTGTAAATAGTGCTGCAGTAGACATACACATGCATGTGTCTTTATAATAGAATGATTTATATTCCTTTGGGTATATACCCAGTAATGAGGTTGCTGGGTCTAAAGGTATTTCTGCCTCCAGGTCTTTGAGGAATCTCCACACTGTCTTCCACATGGTTGAACTAATTTGCACTCCCACCAACAATGTATAAGTGTTTCTTTTTCTCCACAGCCTTGCCAGAATCTATTATTTTTTGACTTTTTACTAATACCCATTCTGACTGGTGTGAGATGGCATCTCATTGTGGTTTTGATTTGCAGTTCTCTAAGGATGCTGGGCTTTTTATCATGTGATTGTTGGCCACATCATCCTTAGTGAGCTAACACAGAAACAGACAACCAAATACTGCATGTTCTCACTTGTAAGTGGGAGCTAAATGATAAGGGCACATGGACACATGAAGGGGAACAGACACTAAGGCCTATCAGAAGGTGGAGGGTGGGAGGATGGAGACAGGCAAGAGAAACAACTAAAGAATACTAGGCTTAATACCTGGCTGAGGAAATAATCTGTATGACAAATCTCCTTAAAATATGTTTACCTATGTAACAAACCTGCACATGGACCCCCAAACTTAAAGTAAAAGTAAATAAACATACATACATATATATATATATGTTTTCCTCATTTCCCCAAAAGACCGCAAGCTGCTTGAGACTAGGTCTCATCATATCCTAGCAGTTGTTCACCAAACACTAGTTGATTGGTTTTACTGCTCACAGTTCTATACCCTGGAATAAAACATAGGCAATGCTCTGAGTTTTTTCTTTACTGAGACCAGTTCATAATACTTGCTACGTGGAGAAAGCTCCTCTCTATGATAGTTAGAAATATGCCTCTCATATCAGAAAAAGAATTGGCTATATGTCTTAAAGATTTAAGTTGTATTAGGCCAAATATAAAAAATATATTACAACATTTATTAATATTTATTTTTAGGATTTAAATATTTATTTTTAGAATTTAAAAGTAGAGCATCTATTTGTGGCGATGCCCAAAGGTTCCCAAGTTTGTCTATCTAATTAATTCCCTTTGCGATGTGGGGAAAATCACTTTGTGTCTGGGCTTTGGTTTTTTCATCTTTAAAGTCTGGGCCCTAAATAGATGAGTTTCAGTTCCTCTTTTACTTGGATAATTCATTGGTTCCATGATGCTTAAGCAAAAAATCTACTGATTAATAAATGATGCTATCTCAGAAATAAAGGTCTTCTTTATGACATCTCCTGCACTGAGCCATAGCTGAGGTAGAAGTTATGCCGATGGGGATGGTAAAATGAACTCCCCAACCTTAACCGGAATCCTTAATGTCGGTTCTTAGTTCTGCTCATTTATTCCTTGTATGAACTGTTACAAAGTATTAAGTTCACAACATTCTTTTGTGTATTCGCTTGGTTATTATATGTTCACTTGATAATAATGTTAGTTGATATATTCTATTGAAATGCATGGTAATTGTTTCATAAGCCTACCAAACACTCACTGCTGAATGTTGGTCATTAATATTGTTATATTGGAGTCTCAATTCTAAGAATACTAATAAGACAACATAGGAATTTTCTGTCCTGATCTTTGTAATAGATCTGAAATATGGCTGAAAACTCCCAAATTATACTATTTTTATTCTTGGCCTTTCCTCCTCCATCCCAAGAGATAAAGACTTAGGGCATGTTAGAATTTCTTCTTCCAAACACCACTTTCCAGACAGCAGTGTAAGGGAATTTTTGTCTGTCCATTATTGTATATCCAGCCTGTTTAAAAACAAATACCACATCCTATTGTTGACTTACATTTTTCATCTAGACTTGTTTCTTTCTCAACTAGAAAACTACTTCCCTAAGGGGATTAACTACACCATTCAGTTTTTTCAGTGCACAGCTCCCAGATTATAATGAAAACAGAGTAAAACATGTATTCCAACACCATTTTAGGTCTCAAAACAAATCCCAGAAGTTGAAATTGGAATTGACAAGGAAGCATATTTGTTGTTCTTTTTGTCTATCCTTTAAGAGAACATTTCGTTACTTAGCACCACAGGCAAAACATCATTTTCAATTGTTTTCAATATCATACCAGTCTAGTACAATCATAAATGAAATGTCTATTTTTTCACAAAATAAAATATTGGTGGAATATTTTTCTGTCTCCATTTTTTGTCTTCTATAGATTATAAGGCGTATTGTACCTTTTATTCCAGTGTGACATAAAATCAAATATAAACAGCTATGTATTAATACTCTCGACTTCATAAATATATTTGGAATCCTGTCCCTGCCTTATTCCCATACAAGGTCTTCCTAATTTGCTACCAGTTACCTCTAAGTTGCAGGAAATGTATCCCAGGTCCCAGGTGTGATATCAGCAGATGTCAATTGATGTATTGCAAGGATTTGGAAGAGTATTTAAGTAAAGAAATAGGTATGACTGTGATAGGGTCGAGCCATCCCCTCTCACTTTAGACCCCCTACCAGATCCCGTTCCACTCTCCTCTAACAACACACCCCCAAGGGCATCACTAAGGATGTGGGGGCTGAGAGTTGGATGAGGAAGGAAAGGGTATGTAGTTGGTTGGCAGGCAGATGAGCTAAGGACTGTATGTCAATAGGTCACAGAAGGGCTTCTTTCTATATGGTGCCTGCCAGCCCCATCTTCTTGGCATTGGGCCACATTCCTCCATTCCCACACCTTCCTATGCATTGTTTCAAACCACAGTTTAAAATTATGTAAGCTTTTCCTAACCCCTTTACCATCTCTTTTATATATAATGCCTTCAAACTGTCAGTACACCCAGTGTTTTCCTTCCACCTCCACTCCTTGCCCTATGTGGTCTAACTGTATGGTCCTGCCAGGCACTCTAACTTGGTCTTAGATTGTGGCCATTCCTGAGCCACCTGATGAAGTCTAAAATCTTTCTTCTGAAGAATCTGTCTTCTTTTACTTCCAGCTATGTTCTTGCTAGAACCACAAACTAATAGATACGATGGTTTTATATTCAAACTTCAAACGATAAAATAAGTGAGGTATTTACTGATGCTAAGAAGCCCTTAAAAAAAAAAAAACTCTCCACCATCAGTCAGTTTCAGCCATCCCAGAGTGAGATCTTTTGAGAATTAGAAGAAAAATGCTCCTAAACTGCCAAATTTGCCTACAATATCACCTGGGATTTTATAAACTGTTAAAAGGTCATTCAAATATGGGATCATTAAAATATATTCTCAGGCATTCAAGGCCTTGGAATATTTGCTAAATAAAAACCTATCTTAAAAACTTTCTTGGGTCAAGGACTTAAAGAAAAAGAAAAAGACATGCGGGAGGATGCTACATGAAATATGGGAAGAAACGGTAATAAAGCAACCTGATTAAGTGTGCTGTTGCCATAAAAACAAAACAAAACAAACCATGAATTGCTATGAAAAAGAAAGAGAGAAACTATAACCATAATATGCCAGAAATAAACACCTAGAATTAAACACTACCCATATGATGGGAGGCAATGGAAGGGACCAAATGGACTTGTCTTACTAAAAGAAGATACAGATATTGATACAGGCATATAAATACGAATACAGACCTTAAGTTAAGGACCATCAACAACAAAACAAGGTTGAATACATTTTAAACTAGTAAATTAAAACTACACTTTTCCAATAAAAACCTGAAAAGCAGAAATAACAGATAAGTTATGAAAAATGTGAAAATATGGCAGAATTAAGGTTATGTAATGAGATAATCTCAGGTATGAAGAGAAATCTCTCAAGATAAAAAAAAATCAAGATCAGAAAATATCTGGACAAGAGACATACACACAAATAAAAGTTATACAAATTTGAAAATCAAAGCAGGAAAAAGATTTGTCTCTCTAATATGAACCAAACTACAACTTGAATAGTAATTTTATTATCTTAAAAGTGGAATTCAAGAAGAAATGCTATAAGGGACAGAAAAAAGATATTATATACTGATAATAAAATCAATGAACCAGAAAATATGACTATCATAAACATATATTCCTAAAAATAGAGCCTCAAAGTATTAAGATTTTCCAGTGTTGGACTTCTAATGCTTTGAAAGCAAGTTGTGGTCTTACACTTCATTTGAATGCCTTAATAAAGCTAAGAAAGTGTTTGATGTCTAATGGTGGCTAGATAAATATTTTTATAAAACCTGAAGAAGGGCTCAACCTCACAGTCATATCCTTGTTCCCCAAAAGAGATTTCCATTTGATTCACAGAACTTATGGAACATATGGCTTATATGAAGGCGAATGGGTATCATTACTTGATGGCTGTAAGTTAAATGTCTGAGTTGTGCTTTCATTAGTCACACATCGACAAACTTCAACAAATTTAGCAATCTGAAAGAATTTTATGCTCATATTCTGGTGAAAGGAATAAAACAGTGGTCACATTAGGCAAGATAAAGCAATACAGAAAAATTTTGCCCTGAAGTTTCAAAATAAGAGACTCCTTGGCTATGCAAATATTACATGGTGAAAATAGATTTTGTTGCATGGGATACGTAAAAGGATCATAAAACACATTAAGGCAATGAGACAATTAGGTTGAACTATATGAAACTGATAAAATTGATATTTGTGTAGGTAAAAAATGATTGAATAATGGCAATTTCATGTGATGCAACCTAAAGAAACTTTTTAAAAAAAAACAAATAGCTTTTCAAGAAGGTTAGACAAGCAATTTTGTTCAAAGGTAGACAAAATATATATTTTTAAAACTCAATTTGCAAAGATAAAATGCTTCTATTCAGGTTTTCATTCTATTTCAGGGTTAATAATGCATGAGTCACAGCTGCCTTCTCCTATTGCGCATTTGCTCAGCTGACACTATTGTCCTAACCCTGAGTTACTTGACTCTCTCCCATCCTACCGCCCACAGTCAATGTCTGACTGGTAAAGGGCATAAAAGGGTAGCTCATTTGCATAAATTGTGGATAACTTTGCAACTTATTCTCTAGAACCTTCTCCCTATGAATTAAGCCAAGACTGGCCTTGAACTGAAGCCACATTTGCTCAGCTCTTTGCCCCTCTCAATTTGAATCCACTCCTTTCTTTACAGGAAGCTTTTCTGAAGAACCTTCCCTCAACAAATCACCAATATCTGAACCCCTGTCTCAGGCTCTGCTTTTAAGGAACCTGATTTAAAATATCACACGAAGGAAAAGGGACAGGTGGCAGATGTGTGTGGTGAAATACAGAGAGCTCATTATCCCTTAGTGCCTCCATCGTAACAAGGTGCAAATGGATGGCAGTTTATTTTCTGTGTCCATAAAATACAAGCATAGTCAGTACATTCCAAAGGCCAGCATGTTATTTTACAAGAGCTTTAAAAATCATGTTTCTCAAAGTATACTTTTCTTCACTAAAAATGTTATCCTGCCTACGTGCAACAATACATCTCTTTCTAATTATCAAATTCCTAATTTCTTAAACGATTTTATTTAAAAATGTTACAATGAAAAATTTCAGCTGGATACTACATGTCCAATGGCAGACAACACATGAGCTCGGGGCAGGTGTTCTTGCTACTAAGATTAAGCCAAAAAGAGAAATATGAATAAGAAATTGATTGTTCTCAGTTTCCTGGAAAAAAAAATTAAAACTCAACTATTTTATGATTAAATTAAGTATACTTTAAGACTGGCAATTAGATAACCAGAAACATGCCCAGTTTCAAATTCCAGCCTGTCATTAAGGCATGTATTCGGTTGAAATGCTCTTTTTGCCCTCTAGTGGAGAACTTAGCTAAAAATGATTGATACTTCATTTTGCAAAACCACTTATCTTAAAATATCTGCTCATTGACATTCATTTTCTAATGTTAAAAGTCCAATTAATTTGCATTTAGTCATTTTGAACAGAATGTTCTTTGTGAATGTATTAAACACATTCATTCATTTTGAAAACAATTTAGCATCATCAAATAGTGTACATGTTTTGGTTTCCTGAAAAATTTTAAAACATTTTTAAAAACCCATTCTAAGTTTGATAAAGTCTTTTTTCCAATTCCAACAATCTCAAATATTTTATATTTGAAATCATTCTTAATAGCTATCTAATCTCCATTATCTTTAAAACTTGTCAGAAAAATTTTAGAATTGAGAGCAAAGCTCTTTATTTCTATGATGATTGAAAATAAATTACCTTGGTTTATTCACACAGACTTCTAATCATACATACAGGTAGAACATAAATAAACATTATTAATGAGGAGGTTTGAGGGATGTTTTTGCCTCCAAAATACAAGATTACTTTTTTCAATAAATGTGGCTGCCTCAGTACAATTTTGTCAGAGTATTCAATGTTTAGTGGTTCTCTTAGCCACTAACCTTTGCAAAGTGGACAGTTCTACCAAAAGAATGGTGGAGCCTAGAGATGAAATGTGAAAAGCATTATGGAATTCATCAACCCAGGCTCTGCCAGTAACTCATGCCAAGGCCTTGGGTATGTCACTTTGCATCTTTGGGCTTCAGTTTTCTTATCCGTAGACTGAAGGAAGTCAGATGGCCTCAACAGTCAGTTCTAGACCTGATTTACATATGTAGTGCTGCGTTTGACCAAACGGAAGCCTGTGCGTGATTCCGGGGTGGTGATGGTGAAGGTGGTAATGCAGCTTTATTGATAGATGTTAGGGGGGTGTCTCAAAGAAAATTAATCAAGCATCAGCTTTTAAACTATTCTGCAAAATTTTGTACAAATTATATATATTTTCTGAACCTCAGTTTCTTCATATGTAAAAGAAACAGTAAAACCTACTTTATGATTGTTTTTGAATCTAAACAAAATTCTGCATGTGAAGAAAGCGGCATGTTGTCTACTTTTTCTAAATATGTCCCTTATAAAATTTCAGTGACTCCTCAACTCACTCACTGCTTTTTTTCCCCCAGTTCAGATAACTCATTATGCTTGGGAATGTGGAAGCTATCTAGTAATCTTAATTATTGCTAATTTCACATTATAGTTTCTGATTCCAGTTGCTTCTTCAATGCTCTGGCCTGCTTTCATTTTCTCAAATTTGCCCTGCTCATTTTCTTTCTGTCTATGCTTGTTGCCCCCCTCTAGCTGGAATGCCCAGCCCATCCCCAACCTTCACTTCTTTTCAGGCCTCAGATTCAACACCATTTTCTCATTAAGTCTTTCCTGATTCATCAGACTGGATCAGGACCTCTGCTACACATACTCATACCTGCTCAAATGTCTTTTGCATGGCAGTTGTAACAGTTATCACTAAGTATTGAATTTTTTTCTTCTTTAGTTTCTGTTTTCCCTATGTAGAAAATAAGGACCTAGAAAAGGCCCCCATGTCTCTGTCTGCTGGCTTTCCAGTGCATGGCCAGCACAAACACAGTGCCTTGCACCTAACAGATATTCAATACATCTTTATGAAATGAATAAATGTGTTTCGTCAACTTCCAGACTCCTGAGTTCCTAGACTTTATGTTGGAACAAAAAGGTTGCAAAGTCTATGCTTTTTGTTTTTAGTGAGAAATTAGGCTATTAGTTAGTCAAGGTTTTAGTAACCTTGAACTAAATCACTTAATGTTCATTTTTCTAATTTTGAAGCTGTGTACAATTGTAGACTGCTTATCTCAAAGAGCTGTTTCTTTAGTCTTAACGCATACTCATAAAAGATTTTTCACATCTTTAGATTTAAATATTTACAGCATATATTAGAAAAATAAATTGTTATTTCAAAACCCTCTCAGCCTTTGAAGCAGCAGGGGAAGGTTAGACTTACTTTAGATTTTCCTTTCTCCAGACAAGTTATAATCTCTATTAACTCTTGGTGATTGATCTTTGTTTAAAACATCAGAAGAAACCTCTGGCAAAAAATATGTCAGAGGAGCTACTAAAAAACATCAACTCATGCTTGAAAATATGCCTATAATATTAATATTTTGGTTTTTATTGGATTTCTGCAGATTTACAAGGTCAATTCTCTGAGTAGCAATGCAGTGATAATACCAATTTACAGGCTCTCAAAAATGTTAACAATATAAACTTTACACATTTACTAAATTTGAAAATAAAAAAGTAGAAGAAAAAATGTACAAGGAAAGTCAACCTTCAATGTTTACAGGGTGAAATATCCAAGGAGTTTAAGGAAAGAATGCTCATGGCCTAGGAAGCAGGCTAAATTCAGCTTGTGAAGGGGCCCCTCCCACCTACCCACTCTGGATATGAAAGTTTCTTTCCTTTCTCTGTCCTCCTACCTCATTTACACAACATCAGACCACCATGAAAACTCACCAGAGGTTCCAGAGTAGGTATGCCAACCCCTAATCCTCTATGATGGGAAAACAAAAGGAGTTAGCTGTCTATTGCTATTGTTTTTCATTTTGCCTATTTCCTACATGTGTATTTCTCATTCGGAATACATTTTGCTAGGTAGGCTCCCTCATTATTCTAATAGATGATTCACCCTTGCCTTATTATAAGTGGAGTGATTCTTTACATAGAGAAGACAGAAATAATGCGTATAATTGAACTGAAAAGACATCCATTTGCTCACTCTCCACCCTTTTTTTCGTTTCAGACAAGTTATATTCCTTCTTTATTCTTAATCTACAATCTCAAGAGCAGTTGCTTAGAAAAAAGGCTAAGAAAAAATGATCAGTAAATATTCTGTTGACATATCATAAAGGTAAAATGTATTATAAGCAAATACTTCATCTTTTTTAGTAAAAACATAATTCTAATATAAATAATTGCTATAATTTAAAATCTCTTTATGAAAAGGGCACTTTAATTTTTTAAAAAAGGAAATCACAAGAAAGTATATGTTGGCAGCTGTGGTATTTTTTCAAAGAGAAAGGACTTTTAATAATTGAAGTAGTATACCAGAAAAAGTTATACACCTTCTGATTCAGTAAGTCTATGAATACTGAATGTGTAAACACTCAGGCCCAATTGTAAACATTACAAGCATGTGGGGACAATTTTGATTAACAGCTAAACCCAGTAATTAATAACTTATTCTAATAAAAAATTCCTAAGCTAATATACTAGATACATTACAGTATATACTATATATATATTATGATATATATACATATACTCTCTATATACATATTTAATTTAACAGTTGTGTTTCCTTTTACTTACTAGGAGTTATATGAGGAAAAAAATAATTATAATCTAGTACTTATAAACATGCCAATATAGTTTTTCTTTTAAAGATTTTTTATAGGAAAGTTCATTTTCTTGCTGACTCATTAGACAATTTAAAAGGCAAAAAAAGATCACTTGGACACAGGAAGGGGAACATCACATACCAGGGCCTATTGTGGGGAGGGGAGAGGGGGGAGGGATAGCATTAGGAGATATACCTAATATAAATGATGAGTTAATGGGTGAAGCACACCAACATGGCACATGTATACATATGTAACAAACCTGCACTTTGTGCACATGTACCCGAGAACTTAAAGTATAATTTAAAAAAACCAAAAAAATACAAAAAATACAAAAAATAAAATAAAAATAAAAAGGCAAAAAAAGAAACGTCCATTATTATAGTGGAAGCATAGCGTTTTCTATGAGGTAAAAACTTTGAGATCACCCAGTTCTTGAGATTTCTAAATTTTTTAAGTTGTAAGTAGGCTTAGGAATCTGCATTTTTCTTTTTTATTTTATTTTCTTTTTTTTGAGACAGAGTCTCACTCTGTTGCCAGGCTGGAGTGCAGTGGCGCGATCTGGGCTCAGTGCAACCTCCACCTCCTCGGTTCAAGCGATTCTCCTGCCTCAGCCTCCCGAGTAGCTGAGACTACAGGTGCATGCCACCACGCCTGGCTCATTTTTTGTGTGTTTTTGGTAGAGACGGGGTTTCACCATGTTGGCCAGGATGGTCTCAAACTCCAGACCTCATGATCCGCCTGCCTCAGCCTCCCAAAGTGCTGGGATTACAGGCATGAACCACCGTGCCTGGCCAGTAATCTGCATTTTTCTAAAGCTCTCCAGATAATTCTGAAGCAAACAGCCCAATCTGAGTCCTAAAGTTAGGGTTTTGAAACCGAACTAAATGTCCTACTATTACAGCTGAAGAGACAGAAACCAGCAGGAAGAGAGTGAAAATGTGTGGCACAGTAACATTTACGTAAATGATGTTATATGCACACAAAATAACAATGCAACTTTTGAAAGAAAATGCACAAACAGATAGATACACGTGACATAGTTTAGAATTTTTCTCTGGAGGCAGAAAGGAAAGAAGAGTGAGAAATGAGAATTAAAGGAAATACGTACGTGAATAAATCAGAAAGCAATAAAAACAAAAAGCCGTAATAAAAGGAAAAAGCTATTTAAGATGAGAGTAAGGGCCTACGAGTTATATTGATGGATTGTTTCTTCACTTCAGCACCAAAATTCTACTATAATAACTAGATGCTAAAAAATGTATAAAGCTGAATACTTAAGATGGAATGTGACAGTTTTACTTTCATATATCACTTGATCCCGGTAACAATTCTATGACAGAGATTCTATTTTGTTGCTGTTGTTGTTGTTTGTCATTTCACAGTTAAGAAAGCTAAAGCAAGAGTTTGAATTACTTTTTCAAGTATAAGCACACAAGTCATTGATTCTACAAAATAAATTCAGGAATTGATGCCTCATTACAAATAGACTCTGCAGATGAATTTTAACTTGCATTTCACTATAAGTAGAATGACTTTATGCTTACTGATCAAACAGGACACTTCTGATAAAAAGAGGGGGCACTAAAAATACTGAAATCATGTAATTTTAAAAATATTTATTGACTGGAAGGGTTTATTATAGTGGTAGACATAAATATTTCTTTTCAAACACTTTTTTTTTAATTTTGTTTTTATTCTTTTAGACAGAATCTTGCTCTGTCACCCAGACTGGAGTGCAATAGTGCAATCCCACGTCACTGCAACCTCTGCCTCCTGGGTTCAAGTGATTCTCCTGCCTCAGCCTCCCTTGTAGCTGTGACTACAGGCATGCACCACCATGCCCAGTATTTATTTATTATATAAAAAATAAACATATATTTTAATTTTTTTTTTGTATTTTTAGTAGAGACGGAGTTTCACCATGTTGGATGTTGGTCAGGCTGGTCTTGAACTCCTGACCTCAAACAATTGGGCCTTGGCCTCCCAAAGTGCTGGGATTACAGGTATGAGCCACCACACCCAGCCTCAAAACTCTATTTAAAAAATAAAATTCTTCAAAAAATAGAACAAAACATTACATACATATATAATGTTTTTATTTGTGTGTGTGTGTGTGTGTGTATGTTTAAATGACCCAGACTCATCAGAACACATGATCATCTACATAGAAGTATACATTTTCCTGTCTATATGAGAGATCTTAAAGGTTGTGCCTTGACCTCCAGCAGTGACAACAGCCTGGGGTCTATAAGTGAGAGTGCTCAGGCTACGAGGGGTTCTGGGCCAGGAGAATGGAGAGGTAGGAGATGAACAGCCTGCTCTAGCTATGAAGTGAAAGCTATGGTGGTAGAGATTTTTTAAGAGACTACTCCAGATATAAATACTGAAATATGCAAATGGAAAGGCTAGAGAAATCTAGAGCTAGCCCTTGCATAAAAACATACAATAGGATTTAATAGCAGTGGAAGAAAGGGGAGAATCTACAGTACATGTGAAGAAATCTGTCATACTTATTTATCTCTTTCATGAGACAGAGCAGACTTGAAATAAAATAGTGTATGGTTACAAACAACACACAAAGATCACACATTTTTAGAAAACTAAAAGTGAAATAAAATGGCTCCACTGTCACAAACTTGGCACCAAAATAATTTTTTTTAAACGAAAGAAAAAATATCCTCAAGGATGGCTGTGAATTTTCTCCTGGGGCTCTAAAGCTGTCTCTTTGCCTATAAAGATCCTATTTTTGCTTGTAAAACCTCTCAAGCTCTCACTGTAAATAGAGCCTTCTTGCTTAGGAAATCTCAGCCTTGCTTCTGCCAACAGATCAGAAAAGTCATCCTGATTGTGAAGGCTTAGTCCTCACTCCTCTAGTTTCTATTCATAGACTGGCTATGTGTTTCTCGTTTGTTTGCGGGTGCAAACTGGCAGAGTAGAGACTCAAGGGAGAAAGCAATAAGTGATAACTTCCTATCTACATGGCTTGTAGCTATGCTAAATGAAAGGGAGAAAATGTAGTTGGAATAAGAAAAGAGAACAAAGTGCATAAAACTGAGTAATTAGTGGGAATATTGAAAGTAGGCAAGAAAAATTGGAATTTTAGGGTGACTTATAAAGAGAGGTATATCTTGGAAATTATGAGAGTAGAAGATAGAAGAAATGAGAAGGGGTGAATGGAGGAAAGAAGAAAAGTCATGGACAGTGATAAGCTTTCTACTTAGATACTTTATGTGTGTGTTAGTTTTCTCACCTCAGGGCCAGGTAAGTAAGCTGAGACACATGTGGCCACATATTTATGGTGCGTAGGAAGAATATTATTTTTCTAAATGAGTTGAATTTTTAAAAATAGAAAATAGACTCCAGTAGGCCTTAATCTAGACATAAACAGGTGTGTTGTACATGGTACTTTGCTACCTCCAAAGATAAAAAATAATTTAAATGCATTGTAAAATGGGGGAAAAATGGACAAAATGACTATAGTAGATTAGATACAATTTTAAAATAGTAACCCCCCACACAGATACATCTTTCCTCTGTATCCTTTCTTGTTTCAGCAATATACATAGTCCAAAACATAATATATCAAAAATAAAGAAAATATCCTGAAGACTTTTATTTTGTTTTTGTTTGTTTTTTGTGACAGGGTCTCACTTTGTTGCACAGTCCAGAATGTGGCAGCACAATCATGGCTCAGTGTAGCCTCGACTTCCTGGGCTCAAACAATCCTCCCACCTCAGCCTCCTGAGTAGCTGGGACCACAGGTGCACGAAACCATGCCCAGCTATTTTTTTTTTTTTTTTTTTTTTTTTTTTTTTTTTTTTGTAGAGACAGAGTCTCCCTATGTTGTCCAGGCTGGTGTCTGGCTCCTGGGCTCAAGCAGTTCTCCCACCTTGGCTTCTGAGTGTTGTTATTACAGGCAGGAGTCACCACTCCCAGCCCCTTAAGTTTTAACAGCCAGAGTTTTGAGCTGCAGGAGACTGGACTTCAAAATTAGACCATAAACATAAAATTTCGTGAAAATATATATATATATATACATGTTTATACACATATATATAACATAAGTCATTGAGCCACATATATCCTCTCAGTCCTTAACATTTAAGCAGCAACCATCCTCTGAACTTCAAACTACCTGCTTCTACTTTTCTTAGCCTCAGGGCTCTTTCTGGGATTGATGCTGCCCCAACCCCTCTCCTCAACTAATGACTGCCAGAATTTCCCTCCTCCTCCCCTCAGAGAGCAGGGCTCTGAGCTGTGTGTCCCTACAGTAGCTCCCAGAGTTCCCCAGTGATATAAAGCTCCAGTTCCCCACAGTGGTCACCTGCTTGCTCATACAACCTTTATTAGATGCCTCTCCTCCTTGTCTCAGTCCCCACTCCCCTAACAGGTATTTCCTGGAACCCCCTCCCAAAATAACTACTCGTAAGTGACAGTCTTCTCAGAGAAAACCAAACAAAGGTGCAATCACCCTCATTATTGATTATTCACAGCAGTTATGTCCTTAAAGCCTCCATGAGCATGGAATTCGTGAATACTAAACCATTTCTCCTGGGGAAAACCTGGATTAGGTTATTGCAAGTCTCTAGTTACATTTTCATCAACCAATCAATAAATAACCTGTTTTATGGGTGTTGCTGTTTAAAGACACATATTTAATATATTATTAATTAATTAACACCAAACTCATGGCCAACAGCACTATAACTCAAGCTTAAGAGTAGCTTACCTAACATACTTATTTTCTCTTTAAGACACATCACAACCTTCTTGAGTGTAGGAACATTAGAAAGCCCTTCAACACTGTGCTTAGGGGCCATTTTAAACAGAAAAATTACCAACCAAACATACAGAGATGCAAACAAAAACATGATACCAGAGAGAACTCAAAAAGGACAATTTTTTTTTTTTTTTTTTTTTGAGACGGAGTTTCACTCTTATTGCCCAGGCTGGAGTGTAATGGCGTGATCTCGGCTCACTGCAACCTCCGCCTCCCGGATTCAAGCAATTCTCCTGCCTCAACCTCCTGAGTAGCTGGGATTACAGGTGTGCGCCACCACACCCGGCCAATTTTTTGTATTTTTAGTAGAGACGTGTTCTCACCATGTTGGTCAGGCTGGTCTCCAACTCCTGGCTTCAGGTGATCCATCCGCCTTGGCCTCCCAAAGTGCCGGGATTACAGGCGTGAGACACTGCACCCGGCTTTTAAAAAGGACGATTGTTTACGGCATGACAACAAAAAAGCAGAGCATTGCCTTGTTTTTTTGTTGGGAGTTGGGAGCATAGAAGATTCTAATTTCTCCCTGTTCTGTGAATTTCCACAAATGACTAGAAGAGCAAACACAATGAGTGCTGATTTGGGGTTATAAATAAATTTTAGTGAGTAGATGAACTCACAAATGTGGACTGTTTTGGAGTTCCCTATGGCAAAGAGGACATGAACAGGAGAACAGAGAAAGATATGTAGGGCATCCAAGAGAATGGTTCTGAGATAGCTTCACAAAGTTCACCTTGCTCCCAGCAAGCAGGTAATAATGTTCTCCCATGTAAGCTGTAGGGGCAGAGAAGTAGCTGACCTACAGTTGTTAAGGACATACCTTGCTAGTGAAGTAAAAAGGATGTAACCATGTATTATACGACTCGCGGTTGTATAACAGAAAGGAATAAGAACACCTCAGGAGAAGGTCGGATGCCCCCTGCCTCCACAACCCCACCCTACTTATGCTCCCAACACACTCCATCAGATCTGTGGAAACCGGATATAGCCTTCAATAAAAGAAATATCCTCAACTGAGTGACGTTATTCTAAATGAACTGGTAAATCCATAAGTTGATTCAGGTTTAGTCTTTACTTGACATAGAAATAATCATAATAATTCAAGCATCTGGGGCTCCTGGTGAAAAAGTTAGGTAATTGTACAAATTGTTCATCACTAATAGATATTTACTACCTTGCCTATAAGGTGGGAAATAGCATATTATGTCACACTCTAGATAGACACCAAGACAAACACAACAAATAAATACAAGATGACCTATAACATGCAGGAGATGCCTTGGCACAGGAAAAGAGTATAGAAATTGAAGGGAGAAAACAAATCACTTTGAGTACTGATGCACGGAGAAATGTCACAGAAGAGGAGGGATAATTTAACGCGAACTTAAAGTACAAGAATGGTTTGTATAAGAAAGGAGAACGTAGAAGAGTATTTTATATGGGAAAATGCATGAACAAGTAGAACAGTAAGGAATTTCCAAGGCATGCCTAGAGGAAAATAAGAATATCAGTTAAGGAAAGTAAAATAATAATAATAAAGACTAGTGTGAAAAAAATATAAGAATGCATTCAACCTGGTGAATGACTCAATATAAGGACAAAACAGAAAAAGCAAAAAGCATAACAGATGAATCAAGTTTTGAGTTTGGGAACTGAGAATTGTGGTTTTAATAACAGAAGTAGAAGAGCCAGTGCAAAACTAGTTTGAGACAAAATGAATGATGAGTTTGAGGTGACAACATGACATCCTAGGGGAAATGATAAGCAAGCAGCTAAAGATATGAAACTGAATCTCAGTAGAGAAGCAGAACGGGAAGTGTGGATTTGAAACTTATCAGTACTAAGATAATCACTAAGACCTGTGAATGGGTAAATAGCTGAAGTGAGGCAATTAGAAAGAAGAGGTAGAGGAGCAAGAAATGTCCACAAAGAAAGCAAAGAAGGAGCAGTCAAAAAGTTAGAATGTGCGTATTAACCCAAGAGCAGAGTGAGGAAAGAAATGCAAGAGGAAATGATCAACTGTGTCAGGAAATTCAGCTGAATTTGCTGACAACCAGTTTACCCTTGACAGCAATTTGAGTAGACTGGTAGAGGTGAAAGTCAGAATGCTTTCAAGAATGGGCTGAAGAATGAGTTTATAGAAAGGGGATGGAGATAGTGGCTATGACCACTTTGAGAGAAAGAACATTTTGAAACTGATAGATTTGCAGCATCATCAAGGAAAAGGATGAAGTCCTCCTTTTGCATTGTTTTATTTTGTTTTTTAGGCTTCTGGATACAAAGGGGAGGAATCCAATGGAGAAGAATGGACGATTTTGGAAAGCAGTAAGAATGACAATCCCAGAAAGCTTAGTGATAATAAGACCTAATTTTTATATGTTTTTCATTATCTTCAGACACTTTTACACATATTCGTCAATTTTATTTTCATAATACTCTAATAAGGTAGATACTATTATTATTCCTATTTTTAAAATGAGTAAACGGAGGCATTCAGAAGTTCAATGACTTGCCCAATATCACCATGTAAAAAGCGTTGGGGCAAGAAATAAACTCAGACAAAGGAACTAGAGGCATCATTTTCTTATGTGCTGGGCTATCTCACTTTCAAGGATAAAAGAATTTTTGCAATCTATCCTTCTGTCAAGGGCTGATATCCAGAATCTACGAAGAACTTAAAGAAATTTACAAGAGAAAAAACGAACAACCCCATCAAAAAGTGAACAAAGGATATGAACAGACACTTCTCAAAAGAAGACATTTATGAAGCCCACAAACATATGAAAAAAAGTTCATCATCACTGGTCATTAGAGAAATGCAAATCAAAACCACAATAAGATACCATCTCATGCCAGTTAGAATGGTGATCATTAAAAAGTCAGGAAACAACAGAGGCTGGAGAAGATGTGGAGAAAGAAGAACTCTTTTACACTGTTGGTGGGAGTGTAAATTATTTCAACCATTGTGGAAGACAGTGAGTCTATTCCTCAAGAATCTAGAACCAGAAATACCATTTGATCCAGCAATCCCATTACTCAGTATACACACAAATAATTATAAATCATTCTACTATAAAGACACATGCACACGTATGTTTATTGCAGCACTATTCACAATAGCAAAGACCCGGAACCAACCCAAATGCCCATCAATGATAGACTGGATAAAGAAAATGTGGCACATATATACCATGGAATACTACACAGCCATAAAAAGGGATGAGTTCATGTCTTTTGCAGGGACATGGATGAAGACAGAAACCATCATTCTCAGCAAACTAACACAGAAACAGAAAACCAAACACTGCATGTTCTCACTCATAAGTGGGAGCTGAACAATGAGAACACATGGACACAGAAAGAGGATCATCACATACTGGGGCCTGTTGGGGGGGTGGGGGGCTCAGAGAGGGATAGCATTAGGAGAAATATGTATAGCATTAGGAAAAATAATGTAGATGATGGGTTGATGGGTGCAGCAAACCACCGTGGCACATGTATACCTATGTAACAAACCTGCATGTTCTGTACATATATCTAGAACTTAAAGTATAATTAAAAGCAAAAAAAAGAAAAGAAAATAAAGTAAAAGGAATGACCCCCTTCATGAGGCTGCAAGGAAGTGAAGAAGGCAGTTGTACTGTTTTATTCCAGGATGAAAAGAAAGTACCTGAGCATCCTTATACGATATGATGTACCCAGTTATAAAGTTCCATCTTGAAAGTAAAAAAGTAAGGGATGGATTAGGATGAAGATTTAGGACATGAGGAGTTTGATGAAAATTTAGAAGAGAAGAGCGCACACTGCAGACTCAGCAGCAGAAGAATAAAACCTGTTGAACACCTATTGTAGCCCAGTTAAAGAGGGACTCTAAAGATTTGTAAGACAACTTCAGCATGGTTGTCCAGAGGGAAGGATGGGAAGATTTGAGTTTGGAGATAACCCAGTAGGCAAAGCTGTAAGGTCAGACTTGGGAATGATGTTAGGGTATTAGATAAAAGTTAATTAAATAAGAGATTATGTCTTACAATTAAAGGCATTGAGTTATTTCAATTAAAAAGAAAAAATCCTGATAAATTAGTATGCTATTGACCCAGTATCTAACAAACAATGTTCGTAAATGTAGACATCAAATTGGTAATTCTTTAATAAGACAATACAGATTCAAGACTAAGGAACTGAACATTCCATTAAAAATGTTGTATTGCTATCTTATTATTATTACTGTCATTATTTTGGTTCTGAATGGTTCTTTATTCAGTATCAATAAACCTCACACTCAAAAAGACAAGATCTATTATGAGGATTATGTGGACTGAAAATAGTTGTCCAATTTCACACAGCTTTTGTTCTTCTCAGCCTAACTAAACAAAGGCTGAAATATGGATAAAATAGAGTCTATCCTTGCTGAACAGTTCCAGAAAACACTCTCAAAATATCAAAAGAATGAGCTATATCATGTAATTGATATCTGTAAATTAAATCATAACCTTATCATAGATGACAATTTATAAGAAAATGGTAATATTATTATCAGAATTATTAACTCAAATAACTAAATGGATTTCATGGCTGTTGGTAAATATTAAATCAGAAAGAATTTCAAATAATATGAAATAATTTTTAAAATATTATACTTTCTCTCATATACTTATTTTCTAGTCCAAGAGTGGGACACAAACAAAGGTCAGATAAATGTCATATTGAATGTTGCCCAAAAACATTTATTGGCAAAAAATTGATATTATAAAATTCGTTTAATCAAAATTGATCATGCAGTTGTCACAGAAGCTATTAAATATAAAAATCTATTTTTTCCTTATGTAATACTATTATAGTGTTTGCTTTTAGATACTGTTTGCATTTAGACAGAGTTTACTGACAATTTTTTCTTTAAAAATGCCTCAGGCTCCAAGGAGTATTATCCAACTACATTCTGGAAGATGATCTTGATTGATTTCTAAGTTTAGAGATGTATTTAATTGGAGATAGATATCTTGTAGAATAAATGCTTTTAAACAGGATTTTGAATTTCACAAAAAGATTTAATTAAAGTTTAACCAGTCAATTATTTTAGGAAATTTTCAGGGTCTGAGCATCTGTACTAACCAGGATGCCCTTAACGGAAGAGCAAAGGGCACTTATATGTAAGCCCCATATAGTTTAACTGCTTGTTCCTAGAAAACATTTATGATTGAATTCAAAAGTCAACTATAAATATTTTTTACTTGTTTTGTATCATACACACTCAGACAGACAGACACACACACACACACATATTTCAGGTATGAAACACTTCATTATTTTTTACATATCCTATTACTATACACAGTGAAGCAGATAGGTACATTTTACAGTAAAATGTGAATATTATTTTGCAGATACTCACAGTAATTCTAAGTCATTTTTTGCCCATTGACTCTAATTATAAGTGCCTCCTCAACAAGGCACTGTAATTTAAGGAAGGTTTTTAGGAACACTGAACTAAGACTAGAATATAAATTAATAATGGCATTTTGTGAGGTTTTGAAAAATGTCTTGGAATTTCCACCATGGAGTTAGAACATGGAACAATGAAAAATACAAATCAGTGAATGACTTTGGAAAAATATATAAATGGTTATTATTTCCCAAATTCAATTATTATCTGCTTATAAGGTAATATGCTTTCACACAAATATTTAATATTCTTTATACATTTAGATATTCAATATTTAAATATTTCTAACACATAAGTTTCCTCCACATTTAAGTTTTAAAAGTCAAGTGTAATGAAGGTTCACAGCACAGAATAATCCTCATTTTGGGGAGGAGTTCTCACCTTGTTGCATGCATTGTGACTGAGGAGGGTGTGAGAATTATCCTGTTCATCACTCAAGGAGAAGGACAGATGACTGAAGGGTCCTGGGGCAAGACAGTCAGCCTGTGAGAGGGTCTGTGGATGCAGCAGTGACTTAGCAGGAGGATAGAGTTTAGTCTGATATAAAGGATGGAGCGAGACAGGCTTGGGAGGGACTGTTACATCCTAGGGGGAAGAAGAAAGGCATAAGAGGATGTTAGTGTAAAAAAGTCAAGCATGTTTGGAATCAGGTCTATGATAGACATAGATCAGAATCTCTTACCAGTAAGAGGAAAACCTCTCCTCATGAGGAGGTGTCCCTCATGAGACACCTGCTTTCAGTGTATATTGTGTGTCTCTTTCAAAAATTCCTTTCATTCCCCACCTCCAGCCTCTTCAGCAGAACAAAACAAGTGCCTGCAGAATGTCTCCTGAAGCGTACCAGGTTTATTTTTGAAAGTATTAAGGGGAGATATGTGTAAGGAAGAAGAGAATCCATCCAAAGGAAATCCATCCAAAGGAACATCGTCATGGAAGAGGTAGGTAGTCATGGAAATTAATTGAAAGATGCTTGTGATTTTTGTCTGGAAGAAATCAGGGAGTCACAGGGAGGGCATTGTGCAGAATATTAACACGTGAGGGCAGGGGCAGAAGTACAAGGTTTAGTTCATGGCATAGTAAGTTTCGGAGTTGAGTTTGTCATGGATAAGGAATCAGGGAGAGGTGGGTCTGGAAAGAATGAATGAGGTCTTTGATTCTAGGCAATGTGTTGTTTTAGAGAGAAACTCGTGGTGCAACAAAGAGAGGAGTGCAACTACAAAGAAAGGAGGTTATGAGGCCTAAACTAGAGTGACTCTTTAACATGGTAATAGGATGAATGCCTTTGAGGAAGTAGGAACTACTACATGAGGCCATAAATTATGTGAATGGAGCAAGGAAATCAAAAGAGTACGAAGTCTTGAGGCTACAAAGAAAAGTTGCAGAAAGGGCCTACATACAGGTATGTGTCTTCTACAAATCAAGCAAAACTAATCTATATCTTATTTTACCCACTCAGCACAGGCATACATTTATTATTTTT
Source organism: Macaca fascicularis (assembly GCF_037993035.2). NCBI lineage: Eukaryota > Metazoa > Chordata > Mammalia > Primates > Cercopithecidae > Macaca > Macaca fascicularis. Next base: position 117,469,704 of record NC_088378.1, read on the forward strand.
AAAAGATAGCATCTAGCAAAGACATGGAATCAATCCAAATGCCTACTGATGATAGACTAGATAAAGAAAATGTGGTACATATACACCATGGAATACTCTGTGACCATAAAAAGGAACAAGATCATGTTCTTTGCAGAGACATGGATGGAGCTGGAAGCCATTATCCTCAGTAAACTAATGCAGGATCAGTAAAACAAAACACCACATGCTCTCCCTTAGATGTGGGAGCTGAAAAATAAGAACACATGGATACATGGTGAGGGAACAACACTTGCGGGGGCTTGTCCAGGGTTGTGGGAGGAGGAAGAGCATCAGGAATAATAGCTAATGGATGCTGGACATAAGACCTAGATGATGTGTTGACCCATGCAGCCAACCACTATGGCACACATTTACCTATGTAACAAACCTAGACATCCTGCACACGTACCCTGGAACTTCAAAGTTGAAGAAAAAATAGAAACTTAAATTTAAAATTTAAAAAGATAACATCCTCTTTACAATATTCTGTGTCTTGTTTGATTTTTTTTATTTGACAATTTTGGAATTGTTCTGTATCAGTACACAACAGCTATTTATTTTCTACCAAGACACATTACTGAATTATAGTACTGATTGTAATTGTCGTTCACTTGATTCTCTTAGCAGTTTTGGGTCTATCATGAAAAAAAATCAGTTCACCTAACACAGTGATAAATTTGTCTCCTCTTTGCCAGTTATTATAGTTTTCATTTCTTCCATTTGTCTAATTTCATTGGTTAATGCCTCTAACATTGAATGAAAATGAAATGAAAGCCATGTCAGTGGGTAGCTTTAATGGAACATATGCAGTAATTGTCCATTAAAGATGATTCTGACTTATAATTTTGTTTTATTTCTAAATCAGACATTTCATTGTTTTACCAAGTAATTAAATAAATTATTAATTAGCGTAAAAGTTATTAATATGACAACCGAGTAGCAAACACAAGACTAACTATGTGAGAAAAGAACAGTGTTATTATTGATAGTTGCAGATGCTTAGGAAAAGTGGTTTGAACAGTCTCTGGTTTATATTCAGGTTTCAGTTTTTTTCTTGGAGGTTGTAAAAATCAATTCTCAGGTTGTCGGGGGCAAGCCCATGGTCATCCATGGAAAGCAACGGGTTCACCAAATGCAGTTATCTGGCAGAATCAAGTTCTATCCAATCAAGAGGAAAATGTTAGCAGAGAGTGTGCTACTCTGTGTTTTGTGCTTCAAAGTTTACCTTTGCCAATCCCCAGCTCTTAGGAGTAGGTCAAACATGAATGTTTCTGTAGGATCAGGTGTTGTCCTCATTCTATCCAGGCAGCTGGGCAGCGAGGGAGAGCAGAGTCTTACCAGCACTGGGACAGGCAAAAGAGAGCTAAGAACCTTGGCCAAGCTCACTTGAGTACTGTCAGTTGGAATACAACACAAAGGTGAAAGGATTCTTGGTGGTGACAACTTCAATACGTATGTTTCAATTTGTGCTAATTGCCTTCTCTGTTTGTATACATTATTATCCCGTGATTCTCTTTAGCATAATCCTGGGTATTTAATTTGTCTCTCTCCCATGTTCGATCTCCTCTTTCTTTTTTCTTTTCTTTTCTTTCTTTTTGAGATGGAGTCTCGCTCTGTCACCCAGGCTGGAGTGCAGTGGCGCGATCTTGGCTCACTGCAAGCTCTGTCTCCCAGGTTCACGCCATTCTCCTGCCTCAGCCTCCCGAGTAGCTGGGACTACAGGCGACCGCCACCACGCCCGGCTAATTTTTTGTATTTTTAGTAGAGAAGGGGGTTCACCGTGTTAGTCAGGATGGTCTCTATCTCCTGACTTCGTGATCCGCCTGCCTCTGCCTCCCAAAGTGCTGGGATTACAGGCCTGAGCCACCGTGCCTGGCCTCGATCTCCTGTTTCTAATAGCCTGTGTCTTACTTTTTTTAAATTTTGTCTCATATTTGCTGGCCCCTAAAGGAGCTTCCTGGGAAAATGGAGTATTGGAAGCCAATTTCCAATAACTTGCATGTTGAAAACTGACTTTCTTCTACTCTTTCATTTGGTTGTTTGAATATGAAATTCCAGGTTGGAAAATAATTTCTTTCAGAATTTTGAAAGCATTATTATACTGGATTACTGTATTGTCCAGCGTGGTTTCGAAGCCCAGCCATTTTGATTTCCGATTATTTGTAAATGACACTTTTTGTTGTCCTCTCCCTCTGGAAGCACACAGGATTTCTTTTTGTCCTCAATAATCCGAAAATTCCCCAGTATGCGCTTTGCCATGGGTATATTTTCATCTACTTTCGTAGGAACTTGATGCCCTTTTTCTGTAACATTTTGGAAAATTTTCATGAATTATTTTATCATTTCCTTCTCCTTTTCTTCTCTCTTCTCTTTCTGGATGTTGGACTTTTTAAGATAGTCCAATTCTCATCTCTTTTTCTTTTGCTCATCAGCTTGAGAGGTTTAGTTAATTTGTCCTCTGTATTAGTTTGTTCTCATACTGCTATAAAGAACTATCTGATACTCAGTAATTTATAAAGGAAAGAGGTTTAATTGACTACAGTTCCACAGGCTGTACAAGAAACATGGGTGGGAGGTCTCAGGAAACTTATAATTATGGCCCAAGAGGAAGCAAGCACATCTTACTATGGCGGAGCAGAAGAGAGAGTGAAGGGGAAGTGCTGCACATATTAAACAACGTGATCTCATGAGAACTGTTTCACTGTCATGACAACAGCAAGGGGGAAATCTGCCCCCATGATCCAATCACCTCCCACCAAGTCCCTCCCCCAACACGGGAGATTACAATTCAACAAGAGATTTGGGTGGGCACACAGGGCCAAACCGTATCATCCTCCAACTAAGGTGACCCAGGATAGAGAGGTTTCCCAGGAGTGGGACTTTTAGTGCTAAGACAAACTGTGGTGAGTTAGTCACCCCACCTCCAACTTTTATACTGCATTCTTTGTTTCCGCAATGTTGTGCTTAATTTCCAAGAGGTCCTTTTATTTTCCAAGTATTCTTCTTTTTTCTTTTTTTTAGTATTGTGTTTTGATTTTATAGAGGCACTATCTTATCTATCTGTAAAAATATTGATGTTCTTGAGTTTTTTCCTCTCTAAATAGTGTTTCCTGTGTTTTTTGTTTGTTTATTTCTTGTTTGGTCATTTTTTGGGGTTTGGTTTTCTGTTCTTATTTCATATTGGAAGTCTTCCTCAGGTATCTGGATATCTTTAATTATCTGCTCATATTTTAGAGTCAGGAATTAAGAGCACTTTGGAAATTCTGAGCACATGGATCAGGCTATGAGTTTCACTGTACATTGTAACCCAATCTCAATAACTTGAGAGCTTTCCTCTTTGTATTGGTCAGATTCCTCAAAAAAGACATTTTCAATCTCCTGGCTAGAAGGCAAAGGCCTGGCTACAAGTGTTCTGATATGTGAATGGAAGAGATAGTGCATGTCAGCATTAATCCCTCATAGCATCACTTAGTCTCCTGCTTTCAGAAGAGCTCCACTGCTCTCCACTATGCCTGGAGGCCCCAAGCCAGAAATCCTGTTTTCCTCTCTCCAGCCATGTGAATTATTCTCTTAAAATGGGAGTTAATCAGTCATGAAGAAACATGAATTTGGGGATAGCTACTTCTTAAATAGCTTTTACCTTATCTTCCTTTTTTCAGCTACCATTTCTTTACTTTCCCTTCAGAGGTATCAAGCACCTCCAAATCCTAAGCCTTTTGAGAACTCTAAGATAGAAATGGAATCAGTACTTCGCTTTCTCCCTGGCCAGCCTAGGATTTCAATTTCTTGGGTTGCTAAGTCAGTTTTTCCTCATCAGGATATTTTTCTGCCTCTAAAATTCTATTGCTGTGTCTCCTCTTCTTACTTCCTATACTTGTAGATTATATCTTTACAATACATCTTTACCATAATTTTAAGGAAATATTGGAAGGAGCATATTTAGAGGCATTGTTCAATCCACCATCCCTTACTGAAAGTCCTTAAGAGTTCTGTTTTGTTCATTTAATAAAGATGGCACTTAAAGTCTGAGGAGACAACTACGTTATTTTCCGCTTGCATTAAATCCTACTTGGTAAGCACACAGCATTCTTTAATGTTCCACTGAGTTCTGTTTCCTACTAAATTGAGATATCTGCATTGATATTTATAACTGAGTTTGGGCTGAAGTTTCCTTTTCATGCAACTTCTGTTGGGTTTCATAACAATATTGCACTTGCTACATAAAATGATATAGAAGATATCCTTGCATTACTATAGTCTACAACTCTCTGCTATTAGAGTTGTAGTCATGGACTGCATAATGGCATTTCAGCCAACAACAAACTGCATATATAATGGTGGTCCCATGAGATTATACCACATCTGAACATATAATCTTTTCTATGTTCAGATATGCTTAGATACACAGATACTTACCATTGTGTGACAGTTGCCTATGATATTCAGTACAGTACTGTGCTGTACAGGTTTGTAGCCTAGGAGCAATAGGCTATACTATACCCTATAGCCTAGGTGTGTAATAGGCTATACCATCTAGGGTTGTGTAAGGCAAAATCTATGATTTTTGCACAAAAAAGAATTCCCCTAACTAGTACAGCCACTGTGGAAAACAGCGTAGAGATTCCTTAAAGAACTAAAAGTAGAACTACCATTTGATCCAGCAATCTCACTACTGGGTATCTACCCAGAGGAAAAAGTCATTATTCGAAAAACATACTTGCGCACACATGTTTATAGCAGCACAATTCACAATTGCAAAATCGTAGAACCAACCCAAATGCCCATCAATCAATGACTGGATAAAGAAACTGTGGTATATATACACTGTAAACAATGGAATACTACTCAGTCATAAAAAGGAGTGAATTAACAGTATTTGCAGTGACCTGGATGAGATTGGAGACTATTATTCTAAGTGAAGTAACTCAGGAATGGAAAACCAAACATCGTATGTTCTCACTGATATGTGGGACCTAAGCTATGAGGACGCAAAGGCATAAGAATGATACAATGGACTTTGGGGACTTGGGGGGAAGAGTGTAAGGGGGTCAAGGGATAAAAGACGACATATATGGTGCAGTATATACTGCTCGGGTGATGGGAGCACCAGGGTCTCACAAATCACCACTAAAGAACTTACTCATGTAACCAAATACCACCCACACCCCAATAACTTATGAAAAAATAATAATAATAAAAGAATTCCCCTAAGGATGGATTTCTCAGAATGTATTTCCATTGTTAAGCAACACATAACTGAATTTGTTCCTTAAAAGATTTTTAGAATTTCCCTGAGAATCTATTTGTGACCTGGAACTTTTTGAGGGTAACCTCATTTTTTTTTTTTTTCAGTTTTTCTTTTGGTAATTGGTTTACTGGAATTTTATTTTTATATTTTTCTAGGTATTTTTGCTATAAAGTATTTATTTCCTGTGGATTTCCTAATTCACTTGCATAAGTGTGAGAGAAGCAGTGTCATATTTTGTGTCCTCTATATTCTTAGTTATTTTCATGTCTATTTCTCATTTTCTATTTTATATTTTCTCCCTTTTTATTCATCTGTTTAGCTAACAGTTTGCTATTTTACACTTTTTTCAATGAATACATTTTATTATATTTATGAGTTCTACAACTGTTCTGCTTTCTAGCTATTTATCTTTTTCTAATCCTATAAACTCCTTTTCATTTATTTTCTTTTGCAAAGAATAATGATTTTCTCCTTAAATAATGTTTCCTCTAAATATTTGTTTTGTTTTTGTTTTTAAATTTTCCAAATTGAATGCTTACTTGGTTGGCCTTTATTAATCTTCTTATTTATTTAGCATTTTTACATTATAAAATTTCCTTTCAAGGACTATTTTAACTATATCTTATAAGTTATAATAGACAATAATTTGAAAAACAATGATTGCATTAGCTTACTTTTCCAGATAGAAATTTATTTTCTATTTTTTCTTTTTTTTTAATTTTTTTAATTTTTTTTATTTTATTTTATTTTTTTTTAAATTTATTTATTATTATTATACTTTAAGTTGTAGGGTACATGTGCATAACGTGCAGGTTTGTTACATATGTACACTTGTGCCATGTTGGTGTGCTGCACCCATCAACTCGTCATTTACATCAGGTATAACTCCCAATGCAATCCCTCCCCCCTCCCTCCTCCCCATGATAGGCCCCTGTGTGTGATGTTCCCCTTCCTGAGTCCAAGTGATCTCATTGTTCAGTTCCCACCTATGAGTGAGAACATGCGGTGTTTGGTTTTCTGTTCTTGTGATAGTTTGCTAAGAATGATGGTTTCCAGCTGCATCCATGTCCCTACAAAGGACACAAACTCATCCTTTTTTATGGCTGCATAGTATTCCATGGTGTATATGTGCCACATTTTCTTAATCCAATCTGTCACTGATGGACATTTGGGTTGATTCCAAGTCTTTGCTATTGTGAATAGTGCTGCAATAAACATACGTGTGCATGTGTCTTTATAGCAGCATAATTTATAATCCTTTGGGTATATACCCAGTAATGGGATGGCTGGGTCATATGGTACATCTAGTTCTAGATCCTTGAGGAATCGCCATACTGTTTTCCATAATGGTTGAACTAGTTTACAATCCCACCAACAGTGTAAAAGTGTTCCTATTTCTCCACATCCTCTCCAGCACCTGTTGTTTCCTGACTTTTTAATGATCGCCATTCTAACTGATATGAGATGGTATCTCATTGTGGTTTTGATTTGCATTTCTCTGATGGCCAGTGATGATGAGCATTTTTTCATGTGTCTGTTGGCTGTATGAATGTCTTCTTTTGAGAAATGTCTGTTCATATCCTTTGCCCACTTTTTGATGGGGTTGTTTGTTTTTTTCTTGTAAATTTGGGAAAGGATTCCCTATTTAATAAATGGTGCTGGGAAAATTGGCTAGCCATAAGTAGAAAGCTGAAACTGGATCCTTTCCTTACTCCTTATACGAAAATTAATTCAAGATGGATTAGAGACTTAAATGTTAGACCTAATACCATAAAAATCCTAGAGGAAAACCTAGGTAGTACCATTCAGAACATAGGCATGGGCAAAGACTTTATGTCTAAAACACCAAAAGCAACGGCAGCAAAAGCCAAAATTGACAAATGGGATCTCATTAAACTAAAGAGCTTCTGCACAGCAAAAGAAACTACCATCAGAGTGAACAGGCAACCTACAGAATGGGAGAAAATTTTTGCAATCTACTCATCTGACAAAGGGCTAATATCCAGAACCTACAAAGAACTCAAACAAATTTATTTTCTATTTTTTCAAGTTAGATCTTCTTTTTATTATTTTAAAAGGCTTAGTTTTAATATAATTACAAAGTAATATAAGCTTATTATAGAAAGATCAGAAGACATATGCAAGCCAAAAAGACAATATTAAAAATACTCTCAATCTGTGAATCCAAAGAAATTTTTCAAAGACCCTTTTCTGAGGTGATCACATTTTGTGACTTCAAAGTATATTACAAAACCACAGTAATCAAAACAGTATGGCACTGTCATAGAAGCAGACTATAGACCAATAGAACAAAAATAAATCTACCCATTATGGTTGGACAACTAATCTTTGACAAGGTGAAAGGATAGTCTCCTTAATAAATGGTGTGATGAAAACTGTATGTCCTCATGCAGAAGAATGAAAATGGATCCTTATTTCACACAATATACAAAAATCAACTCAAAATGGATTAAACACATAAACATAAGACCCAAAACTGTATAACTACTAGAAGCAAACAAGAAAAAAAGCTTCTGCTTGAGATAGTTGTGGGTAATGTTTTTGCTTGTTTGTCCATTTTTTGATTTGACAGCAAAAGCACAGACACCAAAAGCAAAAATAGATAAGTGAGATTGCAACAAACTTAAAAAACAATCTCTGTACAGCAAAGGGAACATTCAACAGTGTGAAAAGGCAACCTACAGAATATAGGAAGAAAATATTTGCAAACTATATATAAGACACTAACATGCAAAATATATATATTAAAAAATAACCTCATACAACTCAATACCAAAAAAGCACAAATAACTCAATTAAAAAATGGGCAAGGAACCCGAATAGATACTTTTCAAAAGAAGATATGGCAATGAGCATATGAAAAGACCAACAGGTATATGAAAGGGCGCTCAACACCACTAATCATCAGGGAAATGCAAATCAAAACCACAATGAGATATCATACCACACCTGTTGGAATGAGTATTAGCAATAGGAATGAGTGTTGGCCAGAATGTGGAAAAAAGAGAACACTTGTACACTGTTGGTGGGAATGTTAATTGGTAAGTCAGTAAGGAAAACAGTATGAAGGTTCCCCCCAAAATTTAAAATATGGCTACCATAAAAATCCAGCAATCCCACGTCTGGGTATATCACCAAAGGAAATTAAATCAGTATCTCGAGTTATCTGTACTTTCATATACACTGCAGAACTATACCCAAGAAATGGGAATAACCTAGATGTGTATTGATAGGTAAGTGGATAAAGGAAATGTGGTATAATACATAAATACATATAATGGAATATTAATCAGCCTTAAACAACAAGGAAATCATGCCATTAGTGACAATATCAATTAACCTGGAAGACATTATGCTAAGTGAAGTAAACCAGACATGGAAAGACAAATAGTGCATTACCTAATTTATGTGTGAAATCCAAAATAGTCAAACTCATAGAAGGCAGAGAGTAGAATAGTGATTACCAGGGGCAGAGGGGAGGGGAAAATGGGTCAGCGTTAGTTAAAAGGTACAAAGTTTCAGCTACCAAAGATGAATAACTTCTGGTGATCTAATGAATGGCAATATTAATATAACTAACAATAGTGTACTGTATATTTGATTGCTAAGAGGGCGGATGCTAAATATTCTTACCACAACAATAATAGTATAATAATGGTAATTGCATGAGGTGATAAATATACTACCTTGATTGTGGTGATCACTTCACAATATATACATGTATCAAAACATCAATTTTTTATCTAAAATATATACAATTTTTAGTTGTCAATTACACCTCAATAAAGCTAGAGAAAAAAGAAGCAAAACACAGAAATTTTATTCTGAATTTCTTCTTTCATCAACGTTTCATGAAAAAGCAAAATTTTCCACTTACAAATGTCAGAAACTTTTTATGTTTTCTAACTTTGTTATTAATTTATAAATTTTTTGTGATCAGATAAATTTGTGTATATTATTTCCATCTTGGCAATTAATAGGCTTTCTTTTTTAGCTTAATGTATAGTCGGTTTTCGTGAGAGTTCCACAGATATTAAAAAGAGTAACATTTTGTTTTGTTTGCAGGATAGAGTCTGAATATATGTAAATTAGATTTACTCAGGATGATCTAGTTTTACCTATTTTTTATTTAAACTATGATGACCTGAAAAATTGTTAACAAAATATTTTACCAGTAATATATTTTCACTTTTTTCAAATCTTATCTCCACTTTTGCCTTATGAAGGTTTATGTTATATTTTGACTTTTTCATATTCTAATGACTGTATTTTCCTTGTAAATGTCATCTTTTAGCATTATAAGGGGGTCTTACCTGTCTTGCTTAAGGAACTTTTAGCCTGAGTTAATTCAACCTACCCATTTTGCAGATTGTGCTCTCTCCTTTTTTTTTTTTTTTTTTTTTAAATATGTGGTAGGTACCTGGGATACTCTGTCATTTTTCAGCTGTTCACTACACTTTGTTTTAAAAGTCTCAAGTTAAATATTAATATTGTTTGTTATTCAATTTGGAGGGTTTTTTTTTTCTTTTGTATTTTATTTATTTCCATAGCAAATGAATTTCCTGGATGAGACGTTTTCCTAGCAGGTTCATACAGGGAAGGGACCATTACCTGGGATTATCTTTGTACCCAGGATTTGGGGTGTAAGTTGGTTTAGCCTTTACTTCTAAAATAATGAAGACTATCATCAGCGATACAGTACTTTCCATGGCAATTTGTCTGTGCCTAGGCTTCCACAGAAAGATAGAACATTAAACCAGGAACCTCACTTGTATTTTTCAAAAACGAATATTCCTAATGCATCTTGAAGTTTGTTACTTTTTAAAATAATTTGAGGTAACTTGAGAATCTCTGAATGATCCCAAAGATTTTCATAGTCCTTCTCATAAAGAGAGTTTTATTATTGTAAAGAGTCCTCTACATGTGTGTGTGTTTGTGTGTGTATATCTCCTTTGTCATTATAGGTTACCTATAAATGTTGATATAACTGCAACCTCATAGTACAATCATTAATGTAGCCCATTGCTATTATACCTCCAGAATTTTCTCATAAAACAGTGCTTTTACTAAAGAAGTCACTTACTTTAGAGAACAAATTTTTTATTATTTATTTTTCCCTTAAGAATCCAAAATGTCACTTTCTGTATATTTCATATATTTCAAATGACACTTTCTGTATATTTCATATTTAGAAAACAAATGTTATAAATGAGACTATTTTAAAATCTATACTTTGATCCAACTGCATAATAAAACACCCGCATTGGGAGTAATTGGCTCATTACTCACTTTTTTCAAATCTTCAAAGGTGTTTTCTATGCATTTTCTAATGGCATTTAATTACAAAATTATAAATTTCAGTTCATCATTCTATTGTTATTATTCTGGAATAAATACTCCAGCAGGAAGAACACATGTATCCCCAGCTGAACTGGGTTTTCCATTTCTTCCCTATTTAGATTCTTCAAAAGAGAATTTTATCATTTACTTCAGTAAAACTTTACACATCATAATATTGAGTACCTTGTGTCTTTAAACAGTACTGAAAATTGCACAGCTGCATGGCCTTGGATGCCGGTTTTGTTAATGTCTTATCAAGTATGATGCCATAATGCAATTATTAGTTAAAACTCAAGGCAAAAATATAAACTTAAGGATAGGTATATTCATAATAAAAGCAGATATAAAAATATATTTTAAATTGTTTGAATCATTTCAAAAAATAACCTACTTCTTATCAAATTCAAGTAGATTTTCAGGGTTTAAAATTGATATGTATGGCTGATGACAAGCTTATGCTAGACATAGATATGGTGTCACCTCTGCTATTTCTTGTTGCTTATGCTTGTATCAGCAGTGGTATAGTCAATCTAGATTATTTTGCATATTTTGCAGAAGGATTTTTTTTAATAAAGTCATTTGCTTATTTTAAGATGACTATTTTCATTAAAAATAGTTAAAAATGATAAATCGTATGTCTAGCGAACGGGGCACATATAGTGTGATAAGATACAACAGGCTTAAGGAATGGCCAACTGAGGGCTCACTGTCCCATCACCCCAAGTTAGAAAGGCCTGACACTTTTGCAGGGAATCTCATTTAGAATATATATGAGTTGTAACGACCTAGCACTTAGACCTACAAAGGAGACCCGTGTAAACCCATATAAATCAGCAAAGCTTAGAATCTTTCTTGTTATTTTATGTTAGAAGTTGGCAAATGTTTTCCTGTAAAGTTCCCATTAGTAAATACTGCAGGCTTTGCAAACCATAAATTTGTCACAATTACTCAATCCTAACATAGTAACATGAAAGCAGCCTTAAACAATAGATACATACAGTCATGCCCTGCATAATGATGTTTTGGTCAGCAGACCATACGTGTATTAGTGGTCCCATAAGATTAACATGGAGCTGAAAAATTCCTATTGTGCAGTGATTGACCCTGCCTAGGCTAATGTGTGTACTTGTGTTTGAGGAGGAAAAAAAAAAAAGTTTAAAATGTAAAAAAAAAAAAAAAAAAAAATCTGGAAAATTTTAAAATAGAGAAGAGGCTTACAGTTTAAGGATATAAATAAAAAACATTTTTGTACAGCTGCTCAATGTGTTTGTATTTTAAGTTGTGTTATTACAAGAGTCAAAAAGTTTAAAAAATTCAAGTTTATTAAGTAAAAAATTACAGTAAGCTGAGGTTATTATTGAAAAAAAAAATGTGGCCAGGCATGGTGGCTCACACCTGTAATTCCAGCACTTTGGGATGCTGAGGTGGGCAGATCACCTGAGGTCAGGAGTTCAATGCCAGCCTTGTCAACACAGTAAAATCCCATCTCTACTAAAAATACAAAAAATTATGTATGATGGCGTGCACCTGTAGTCCCAGCTACCCGGAGGCTGACACAGGAGAATTGCTTGAACCCAGAAGATGAAGGTTACAGTGAGCCGAGATCGCATCACTGCCCTCAAGCCTGGGCAACAGAGCAAGACTCCATCTCAAAAAAATATATAATTAATAAATTTAGTGTAATCTAAGTGTTCCTAAAATCTACAATAATGTACAAGTAATAATGTCTGAGGCCTTCACATATACTCACCACTCACTGATTAACCCAGAGCAACCTCCATTCATGGTAAGTGCACTATACGGGTGTTCCTTCTTTTATCTTTTATATTGTATTTTCACAGTACCCTGTCTATGATCAGATATGTTTAGATACACAAATACTTACCATTGTGTTACAATTGCTTACAGTATTCAATACAGTAATGTGCTGTACAGGTTTGTAGCCCAGCAGCAATAGCCTACACCACAAAGCCTGGGTGTAGTGGGCTACACCATCTAGATTTGTGTAAGTACCTTCTGATGTTAGCACAATGACAAAATCACCAAAAGATGCATTTCTCAAAACATATCCCCATTGTTAAGTGACATATAACTGAAATAGGCAAGGCTGTGTTTCAATAATACTTTATTTATACAAACATTGGTGAGCCAGGTTTGACCCACAGACCATAGTTTGTGACCTCTGTTTGAGATTTGTTTCAAAACACACTAATGACATCTCTATCATGTCTAACCTGTGCCCTACTTCCACCCCACTGCATTATATTGAGGTTAGTACCTAATACTTTAGAGATCACTATTCTAAATGATTCTTGAAAATGAACATCACTCTATCCTGCTTTAGTATGCAATAGATGAATGTTTTAATGTTCTAGTTTTTGACAGATGTACAGGGATTATAAAACAGTCTTGGACATGTTTCTATCAATGAGATAGGTAACATAGTTATTTCTAATAAAATGCTTTAAACACTTTTCAGTCACTTGAGAATTGTCCTCTTTCAATGTAAATATACATAGAACTAATTTTTCAAAAAAAGGCTTTACTGAGGACCTGACTTTTTGAAAAGAATTAATAATTTTTGTTGTTGATACTATCATATTCTACAAAACTTCAAGAAGACAGGAACTCATGAAGCAAGTAATATCTTTGCTCATTAGAGAAAAATTAGCAGACAAATATGCAGTGAATAAATTAATTTAGCTCTGCTTAACTGACAGACACAACAGAAAATTAGTGTTATAGCCATATCTGACGCATTTGGTGCTCTAGAAAAAGCCTACTTTCTACTCAACCATCAAATCATACTGTTTAACTTCAAAAGCTGTTTCCATTGCAACATCAAAGGCATTTTAAGGCATTTTGAGCTCTTCTCATTAAAGCCTGTACATCTGAGATGCTTTTGTTGCACCCTGGCATTTTAAAGTCACTTCCTTTCCTGTGGCTTGGAAGTGAAGGGTGCAAATCCACTTTCTCTTCACTCATGCTGTCGCCTCTTCACACCGTAGTTTTCTGTCTGAGTACAAGGCACCTTTGTGAACTCAGAGTACCACAGGTAAAATTACTGGAGCCTTTCACTCCATCCTGTCTTCCGTCTTTCCACCTCTTTGGTAAAGCCACATTTATTTTTAAATGCAGCATTTATTTTCAGCTTTCCTTTGCTGTCTAGAACCTACAACAATTTAAAATCAGAGCCACAGCATTTTTGCTACAGTTTTAATTTAAATCAACACCTTGTTAATAAAATCATGAAAAGTCGTAATATTTTCTTAAAGGGCAACCCCTTTATCTAAAGACATATCAACACTTTACAGACAGCATCACAGAAACCCCATGTTACTAAGAAATAAGAGATTCTGATTATCTACATTTCACTAAGATAAAGCCAATATAAATTGGTTTTGATTATATGGCACATCTGCTTGCTTAGAAACCCAAATTTTGGAGAATCCATATGCATTTTTAAAACACGTATTTAAAGCAACACATCTATTTTGAATCCTGATTTGAACCAAGAAAACTCGAACTTGTGAAGTATGAAAAATTTAGCATATGCTTAGCTATTTGAAATCCTCTATATAAAAAAGATTTTTAATAATCACAACATAATTTCAAAGATAGAATTCGGATAACTTAGGGCTTAAAGTGTATGGTTGTCTGACAGCGAGTTTCACAGAGCAGATGGCATGGATCAGCATGGAAGTATCTGATGGAGGTACACTCAAGGGAAAAGAAAGAAAGCTACTCCATAATCAATCACAGTGAGCAGCAGAGGACTACAATGCTGAGTTTTATGTTTTTCTAGACATATAGTTTGATTCTGGTCTTTCATTTCCCATCTGGAGGTGTTTAGGAGAGAGGAGCAATTAAAATTGAAGAAGTCAAAAAAAAAAAAAAAAAACCATAAAAAATAGGCTTCTACAATTGCTCATAACGGGAGAGAGAAAGAAGACAATATATTCAGTTGACCCTTTGGCAGGAAATCAACTCCTTTCTTCCAAAATTGCAGTGATTCTAAAGGAAATGATAACAAGAAACATTTAAGTGTTTAGAGCCCTTTGATGGTGAGTACTTCATTTAACCATTGCAGTATCATTCTTAACAAGTAGATATGGAAACAACCGAAGTGTCTGTTGATGGATAAATGAATAAATAAAACGTGTTGAACAATCAAATATTATTCAGCCTTAAGAAAGAAAGAAATCCTGCCATTTTCAATAGCATGAATGAACTCCAAAGATATTATACCACGTGAAATGAGCCAGTCACAAAAGGAAAAATATTGCATGATCTCACTTAAGTCGAATCTAAAATAGTCAGAATTAGAGAAGCAAAGAGTAGAATGGTGGTTGCCAGAGGTTGGAATGGACATTTGGTTGAAATGGATGTTTTGTTGTTTTGAATCTATTATTGTCTTAATAAAGGATTTAAGTGAAAAGGAAAACTGGTGTTTAAAGGGTATAAACATTCAGTTATCAAAGGAATAAGTTCTGGAGAGCTAATGTATAGCATGGTGACTACAGTTAACAATATTTTACTTTTTACTTGAAATTTGCTCAGAATAGATCTTATGTGTCCTCATCTCTTCTCCCATATACATACACAGAGTAACTAGTACGTTAATAGTTACATTAATTAATTTGATTGTGGTAATCATTACACAATGTACACATACATCAAATCATCACATTTTACATCTTAAATATGTACAATTTTTGTCAATTATACTATAATAAAGATGAAAGCACTTGGAAAAAATTTAAAGAAATTATACTTTAAAAAAATCACAAATATATATTAGTATGGATTCCATTAGAAATGATGATTAGTAGCCCCATTTTTGTAGGATAAAATCAGTTCAGTAAGGACTGATTTTTTTCAAAAATCATAAGAGCCCCTGTTCTTGCCATTTAATTCTATCATCGTCTTTTTCCCTTTTTCAGGAAGTAGGAAAGTCAAAGGCTACAGTAACTAGCCACCAGGATAGGGTTCCTAAATGATCAGAGGACCCAAGGACCAGTAGGTTGCAGTAGGAGGCCACAGAATGTGTAGCCTGAGTGTTAAGTGGACAGCTTTTAGTGAGGAAGTACACAGGGTGCAGAAAAGGTTACAAATAGGAGCAAAAAGACAGAGACCAAGGTCCAGAATATTGAGAACTTACTAGAATCTAAGCTCCATGAGGGAGGGATATTGTCTGCTTTTATTTCCTGGGGAATCACCCAGGCCTGTTGCAGATCCTGGTACAAATGTTAAATGCCTGAATATTAAGTGTAGCGGAAAGGAGCTAAGTAGACAGAGAAGTAGCAGCACCATTCAGCATAAAACCACAGCACTCACTACTCAGCATTGCGGAGACCACATGCTCGTAAATGTTTTCTAGTTTTGTCTTTCTCATAGTCCTGTGTTCTGTGTTCCTTCTGTCAACCCAGGCAGCTAAAGATTAATTCCATCCTCGTGTTTCTGGATTAAAATGTTAAAGCAGAATTGAAAAAAGTAAGGAAAAAGTAGAGTTTGGGTTTCAAAATAGATTTTGGAAACCCATGGCAGAGTTAATACTTTGACAAAAAAAGAATGGGGTTTCAAAAGCCTAGGACCTAGGACATCAAACTTCTGGAAAAGAACATAATTAATCAGAGTACGAACGTGTGAACTGTGCTGGGACTGAGAGCAGGTGGATGGAGGGAATGGAGGAAAACAAGAAGATCAGAAGCCTCAATAGCACTAGGCAAGGTCCCTGTGACCACTGTCAGCACTGAGCTGACTCCCAGGGTGGAAGTGGTGGTGGTGAAGATAATCCCTGAAAAATCTGGGGAATAAGAGATTAGAGAGAATTTTTCCAGCAATTGCCAAGTAAATCTAGAATAAATGGACCAATTCACAAGTTCCCCTGTGACTAATCTGGTGCGGAAATCATAGACTAGAAATGGCTGCTGGGTGTGTCTTGGCAGAAAGCCTTTTACAAAGGGGACTTTTACAGAAGGGACTCTGACACATGTCATTTTGACACATCTCAAAGAAGATTTTCAAAAACTAGCTGGATTTTAAAACTGTAAGAGATGCTCGGAGCATAAGAGCTGTTCCATTTCAGAGAATGGTAGAAAATTATACTAAGTGAGTAAGTATAAGTTGCTTGAAAATGTGTTACTTGAGTGCTGCCTGCAGATTTGTGACTTACTGTAAAGAAATAGGATTATCTTTATGAAAGCACATAAAAAATAAATGGCTACGCTCTTCTTCATTCCTACGGCAGTCGGGTAGTCAAAGTACCATATCTTTGTTAGGAAAACAGAATAGACTCTGGTTTTATTATTTTGGTGTAACATTTTCAAGTGGAGATACAATGCATATAAGCATCCGCTAATGACTTTATTGATTCGAAAAGCATGTAGATATCTTTGAATTAAAAAAAACTTTCTCAATTTTGAAATTCTGAACAGATTCATACATACAAGACATGCTGGGGTTTTTTTGTTTTGTTTGTTTGTTTGTTTGTTTATTTGTTTGTTTGAGATGGAGTCTCACTCCATTGCCCAGACTGTAGTGCAGTGGCAGTGGCTCCATCTCGGGTCACTACAACCTCTGCCTCCCAGGTTCAAGCAATTCTCCTGCCTCAGCCTCCCAAGTAGCTGGGATTATAGGCACGTACCACCACGCCTGGCTAATTTTTGTATTTTTAGTAGAGACGGGGTTTCACCATGTTGGCCAGGCTAGTTTGGAACTCCAGACCTCAGGTAATCCTCCCACCTTGGCCTCCCAAAGTGCTGGTATTATAGGCGTGAGCCACCAAGCCTGGACTGAGATATGCTTTTATTATAGCATTACAACTTTTTGGTGTTACCAAATCTATACATTTAGACACATTAAATGAAGCATTTATATTGTTCACACTTGAGTATTATATTTTTAAGTGATCTTACAGTTTTTAATATATTGACCTTTTGTTCTTTGAATCTATTATTGTTTTAACAAGGGATTTAAGTGAAAAGTTTGATGTTCTACAACTGAATTATTTTCTTATACAGAGCCTTTGTAAGTCCCACATCACTTCCCAGAGAGAGATTTAAAAGGCAAAAATTATCCCCAAAGTTTATTGCAAGGATTAACCCAGAGTCTTTTATAATTATGAAACACATGAACGAAACATGGTGTCCTCTGAGCTTGAAGAATGCTGAGACAGTAAATCCAGAAACAGGGAAGTGCAAAGGCATGTTCACTTTCATTATTAAAAGTATCTTCATCTAAATTTTAGGTTGCCTAGTTAGCCTTCTTATTCAGTATATTTGCAGCAGAAATAGTTGACAAATTTACCAATGTGAAAAAGCAATAAAAAGTAACTTAAGTAGCAAATGCCAAGACCCTTTAAAAAACTACTAAGTATGTATGTGTGTGTATTGAATCATCTTTCACATACACACATATATTTAATTTTGAAAATAAATTATCTCTTAGGGGTTTTAATTTAAGGCAAAGCAAAACAAAATTATAATTATTCAAAGGGAAATAGTGGCAGTAAATCATATTGATGATTTCGCAATAGAAATAGGAAGTGAATAGAAACTGACTTTTAAAGAAAGGGGAAAAAAATATTCTCTACCCCAGATTGCTCTAACCAAATTGCAGGGGCAAGGGCAAGCCTGTGCTCATATACATACACAGGCACACACACACACACACATCATGGTAAACCCTATAGAGGTGGGTATTTGTCATGATGTTGACTTAAACAATAAATTAAGATTTTCCATCTCTCCCAACTTGTGACCTAAATAATACTTGTTTTACCCCCTCTTTTTTGAATTATCTAATCATCAAATATCAGGAGGGCTCCAATAGTTTATAAAGACATAAACACAGAATTTCAGGATACAAGGAGCGCATTATACGCCACTCTCATTGTGCAGGTGAAGACAATAAGGTCCAATATCAGGAATGACTTAATCCAACAATATGGATTTTAAGAGTTATACAAACCATCTGACTCTTTCAAATTTCCCTTTTAGTTGATTGTCTTGGAGCCTAATAATTGGGAAAACATAGTAAGAAAGAAGAAATGTCTAGAAAGGTGAAAAGCCATAATTTTGCCGATATATCTGGAATCAATGAAAATGTATGTTCCTTATCAAACAAGGTTACCATGAGTAGAAGCTACATGGGAAAATATTTGGAATATGAGGAATTCCAAAGATAGAGTTTTACCTTCTTTTTGTATGTCAAATAGGGAAAAGTTCTTAGTTAAAACACAAAAAGAAGGCACCTAATCAATGTTGGTTGAACTGAATTGCCCTTGGCAGGCATAAAGTAATGAGCTTCATTATTCGTAGTACTGGAGCAGAGAGAGCCAAGAGATGTTCTAGTCCAGGGTTTCTCGATGGCAGCATTATTGCCATTTGAGGCTGGATAACTCTTTGTTGTCGGGGAATGTACTGGGCATTGTAGGATTTTTGGCAGTATCCTTGGCCTGCACCTACTAAATGCTAGTAGCACCCCACTTTCTCAGTTGTAAAATCATCTCTGGTTGAGAATCACTGATCTGGTTCCCTTCCCTCATTTCACTGATGAGATTCAGGTTTCACAAATGCACAGAGTAGAGGTGATTAACCACAATGTCACAACCAGAATACACACTTCAAAACTGTTTCTGCAAAACCAAGCTGCCCTAGTTTTCCTTTGGTTCTATTATGCATAAAAATGAATCATGTCATCAGATCCTGCCTGCATGTGGTTTTTGACATGGGAAATTTAAACTAGCTTGACTCTACCATGCCCTGCAGTGGGCCAGTCTTCAACCACAAGCAATTCATGGAGACCTAGGCTTAAGAGAGAGAAAAACAACTCTATTTTTTTGAACTTAACCCAGTGTAATAAACATCATATAATTTTGCTTTCCTTTTGCAGATAAAATATGCTAAACCTCCCAACCTTCTTTTCATTTATTTTTATTTTTATTTTTTGGGACAGAGTCTCACTCTGTTGCCCAGATTAGAGTGCAATGGCGTGATCTTGGCTCATGGCAACCTCTGTCTGCTGGATTCAAGTGATTCTCCTGCCTCAGCCTCCTGAGTAGCTGGATTACAGGCACCTGCCACCATGCCAAGCTAATTTTTTGTATTTTTAGTGGAGATGCGGTTTCACCATGTTGGCCAGGCTGGTCTCGAACTCCTGACCTCAGGTAATCCACCCGCCTCAGCCTCCCACAGTGTTGGGATTACAGACCTGAGCCACTGCACCCAGCCCTCCCAACTTGAAATAAAAATAATTAGACAAGTCAACTCCTGGTAAGCTGTTTATTTACTACCAAAGGTAGTTTTTTATTTTCAAGAGAAAATAAAGTTTAAAAAAATTAAAGATCTTACAGTTCATAAGGAAAATTGATATTTGGATGCCTGAGCTACAATAGATTAAATTCCACTTAGAATGCCCTTTTGTGAAAATTAGAACATTATTTTTAAAAACTCTAAAACCTACCAGTAATCCCATCCCCAAAGAAACACCCAACTTTCAACTTACAAACTTAGTATAGGTTTCCCTTTCCATGAAGTCTTTGAAATAGACAAAAATACATTTCTTTTTAAAAAATAATTCTTGGGGTTTTCTTTCTATACATTTATTTTAAATGATCTGCATCACTAGCTTGATTCTGTTCTCCATAGGCTGAACTTCACAAGCTGTCTTTTGTTTTATTTTAGTGGAATTCAAAACACAGTTTGATTACCAGCTTTAGATCTTTGTTTCTCCTATTCTTCTTTTGGTTGCTCTTCTCTTTAGGATTTATTGTTTCTCCTGCCTCAATTGCTTATTTTAAGATATTTTATCTTGGGTCACAGAAAGGAAGAGAAGGTTCCCAATTATCTTCATATAACTCATCTTCAAACTTATGTATCTTGTCATATTTTAGGTTTGTCCTCATTCAAAATCTGTCTATAACACACATTTTAAATACAAGCCAATATCTCCAAGGTTGAGAGATTGTCAAATGTTTTTAAACACATTAAACTTAGTGTCATGCGCGTCTGTGTGAAGAGACCACCAAACAGGCTTTGTGCGGGCAATAAAGCTTTTTAATCACCTGGGTGCAGGTGGGCTGAGTCCGAAAAGAGAGTCAGCCTACCTGCACCCAGGTGATTAAAAAGCTTTATTGCTCACACAAAGCCTGCTTGGTGGTCTCTTGACACGGACGTGCATGACATTTTGGTACCGTGACTCGGATCAGGAGACCTCCCTTGGGCGATCAATCCCCTGTCCTCCTGCTCTTTGCTCCATGAGAAAGATCCACCTACAACCTTAGGTTCTCAGATCCACCAGCCCAAGGAACATCTCACCAATTTTAAATCGGGTAAGCGGCCCCTTTTTACTCTCTCTCTCTATCCCTCAACCTCTTTCTCCTGTCAATCTTGACACCACACTTCAATCTTTCCCTTCTCTTAATTTCAGTCCCTTTCCTTTTCTGGTAGAGATGAAGGAGATGCATTTTATCCGTGGACCCAAAACTCTGGCACCAGTCACGGACTCGGGAAGGCAGCCTTCCCTTGGTGTTTAATCATTGTGGGGATGCTTCTCTGATTATTCACCCACATTTCAGAAGTGTCTGACCACGCAGGGACGCCTGCCTTGGTCCTTCACCCTTAGTATCAAGTCCCACTTTTCTGGGGGTGGGGAATAACCCCGACCCCTTCTCTCCCTATCTCTACCCCTTCTCTGCTTTTCTGGGGGGCAAGAACCTCCCGACCCCTTATTTCCGCACCCTGACCTCTTATCTCTGTGCCCCAACCCCTTATTTCCGCAACCTGACCTCTTATCCCTGTGCCCCAACCCTTTATTTCTGTGCCCCAACCTCTTAACTCTGTGCCCCAACCTCTTATCTCCATGCCCCGATCCCTTTCCTGCTTTTCTGGAGGGTAAGAACCCCCGAACTCCTTCTCTCCATGTCTCTACTCTCTCTTTTCCCTGGGCTTGCCTCCTTCACTATGGGCAACCTTCCACCCTCCATTCCTCCTTCTTCTCCCTTAGCCTGTGTTCTCAAGAACTTAAAACCTCTTCAACTCACACCTGACCTAAAACCTAAATGCCTTATTTTCTTCTACAACGCCGCTTGACCCCAATACAAACTCGACAGTAGTTCCAAATAGCCAGAAAACGGCACTTTTGATTTTTCCATCCTACAAGATCTAAATAATTGTCATAAAATGAGCAAACAGTCTGAGGTGCCTGACATCCAGGCATTCTTTTACACATCGGTCCCTCCCTAGTCTCTGTTCCCAATGCAACTCGTCCCAAATCTTCCTTCTTTCCCTCCTGCCTGTCCCCTCAGTCCCAAACCCAAGCGTCGCTGAGTCTTTCTAATCTTCCTTTTCTACAGACCCAGCTGACCTCTTCCTCCTCACCAGGCCAAGCTAGGTCCCAATTTTTCCTCAGCCTCTGCTCCCCCACCCTATAATCCTTTTATTATCTCCCCTCCTCACCCTCAGTCCGGCTTACAGTTTCATTCCTCGACTAGCCCTCCCCCACCTGCCTAGCAATTTCCTCTTAAAAGAGTGGCTAGAGCTAAAGGCATAGTCAAGGTTAATGCTCCTTTTTCTTTATCTGAACTTTCCCAAATCAGTTAGGATTTAGGCTCTTTTTCATCAAATATGAAAAACCCAGCCCAGTTCATGGCCCATTTAGCAGCAACTCTAAGACACTTTACAGCCCTAGACCCTAAAAGGTCAAAAGGCCATCTTATTCTCAATATACATTTTATTATGCAATCTGCTCCTGACATTAAATAAAGCTCCAAAAATTGAATTCCGGCCCTCAAACCCCACAACAGGACTTAATGAACCTTGCCTTCAAGGTGTACAATAATAGAGTAGAGGCAGCCAAGTAGCAACTTATTTCTGAGTTGCAATTCCTTGCCTCCACTGTGAGACAAACCCCAGCCACATCTCCAGCACACAACTCCAAATGCCTGAACCGCAGCTGCCAGAGGTTCCTCCAGAATCTCCTCCCCAGGAGCTTGCTACAAGTTCTGGAAATCTGGCCACTGGGCCAAGGAATGCCCGCAGTCTGGGATTCCTCCTAAGCCATGTCCCATCTGTGCGGGACCCCACTGGAAATAGGACTGTCCAACTCGCCCACTCGCAGAGCCCCTGGAGCTCTGGCCCAAGCCTCTCTGACTCCTTCCCAGACCTTCTTGGCTTAGCAGCTAAAGACTGATGCTGCCCCACTGCCTCAGAAGCCTCCTGAACCATCACAGACACTTTGGGTAACTCTTACAGTGGAGGGTAAGTCCGTCCCCTTCTTAATCAATACAGAGGCTACCCACTCCACATTACCTTCTTTTCAAGGGTCTGTTTCCCTTGCCTTCATAACTGTTGTGGGAAGAGCTTCTAAACCTCTTAAAACTCCCTAACTCTGGTGCCAACTTGGATGACATTCTTTTATGCACTCCTTTTTAGTTATCCCCACCTGCCCAGCTCCCTTATTAGGCCAAGACATTTTAACTAAATTATCTGCTTCCCTGACTATTTCTGGACTACAGCCACATCTCATTGCTGCCCTTCTCCCCAACCCAAAGCCTCCTTTGCATCTTCCTCTCATATCCCCCTACCTTAACTCACAAGTATAGGATACCTCTACTCCCTCCTTGGCGACTGATCATGCACCCTTTACCATCTCATTAAAACCTAATCACCCTTACCCCACTCAATGCCAATATCCCATCCCACAGCACGCTTTAAAAGGATTAAAGCCTGTTATCACTCGCCTGCTACAGCATGGCCTTTTAAAGCCTGTAAACTCCCCTTACAATTCCTCCATTTTACCTGTCCTAAAACCAGACAAGGCTTACAGGTTAGTTCAAGATCTGCACCTTATCAACCATATTGTTTTGCCTATCCACCCTGTGGTGCCAAAGCCATATACTCTCCTGTCCTCAATACCTCCCTCCACAATCCATTATTCTGTTCTAGATCTCAAACATACTTTCTTTACTATTCCTTTGCACCCTTCATCCCAGCTTCTCTTTGCTTTCACTTGGACTGACCCTGACCAGTGAAACTTTTATATCCTTTACCGTCCTCAATCTTCAGGAAAGGTAGAACGGACTAATGGTCTTTTAAAGACACACCTCACCAAGCTCAGTTCCCAACTTAAAAAGGACTAGAGAATACTTTTACCACTTTCCCTTCTCAGAATTCGGTCTGTCCTCAGAATGCTACAGGGTACATTTGAGCTCCTGTGTGGACACTCCTTACGCTGAACCCCCTTAGGCTCTCTCTAATTAGATGTCCTAGGTCCTCCCAATTCTTAGTCCTTTAACACCTGTTTTTTCTCCTTCTCTTATACAGACCTTGTGTCTTCCATTTAGTTTTTCAATTCATACAAAACCGCATCCAGGCCATCACCAATCATTCTATATGAGAAATGCTCTTTCTAACAACCCCACAATATTGCCTCTTACCACAAAATCTTCCTTCAGCTTAATCTCTCCCACTCTAGGTTCCCATGCCACCCCTAATCCCACTTGAAGCAGCCCTGAGAAACATCGCCCATTAACTCTCCATACCACCCCCCAACATTTTCACCGCCCCAACACTTCAATACCATTTTATGTTATTTTTCTTATTAATATAAGAAGGCAGGAATGTCAGCTCTCTGAGCCCAAGCCAAGCCATCGCATCCCCTGTGACTTGCACGTATACACCCAGATGGCCTGAAGTAACTGAAGAATCACAAAAGAAGGGAAAATGCCCTGCCCTGCCTTAACTGATGACATTCCACCGCAAAAGAAGTGAAAATGGCTGATCCTTGCCTTAAGTGATGACATTACCTTGTGAAAGTCCTTTCCCTGGCTCATCCTGGCTCAAAAATCTCCCCCACTGGGCACCTTGCAATCCCCCACTCCTGCCCGCCAGAGAACAAATCCCCTTTGACTGCAATTTTCCTTTATCTACCCAAATCCTGTAAAACGGCCCCACCATTATCTCCCTTTGCTGACTCTCTCTTTGGACTCAGCTCGCCTGCACCCAGGTGATTAAAAAGCTTTGGGCGACAGAGCAAGACTCCGTCTCAAAAAAAAAAAAAAAAAAAAAAAAAGCTTTATTGCTCACACAAAGGTTGTGTGGTGGTCTCTTCACATGGACGTGCATGACACTTAGTATTCATATTCAAAGAATACCCCCAATTTTTGTGATGTTCTCCTCTATGCATTCTACCTTGATCTCATGTCTCATGAGCCAAAACAAATGTACAGCACAGAAAAGAAAATCACAAACCAATATCTTTTATTGCATTTCCTAAGCATACTTATTAACAGCTATCACACAAAACATTTTAAGGCAGTTGTAGAATTGAAACTGTGTAGAGAGGGAGGGAGGGGATTACTGTAAAGAGTGTATCTGGAGAAGGGCACCAGTTTCATCAAAAATATCTTATGTATTATAAGACAATTTGGTACATAAACTGGCAAATAAAAATGTCTTCAAGATTCTCACCCACATGCCAAAGGTATGTAATTGTTACCCTCTATGGTTCTATACACAGGCTAATCTCGTTTCAAAATTTGAGGAGAAGGTTTGAGATAGAGACTCTTGTGAAACAAAACATATGAATGCACATTTTTTTCTTACAAACAAACAATTTTCTATAAGAGATGGAAGTCTTGTTTTGTTGCTCAGGTTGAAGTGAAATGGCAAAATTATAGATCACTGCCACCTCGAATTCTTGGGCTCGAGCCATCCTCCCACCTCAGCCTCCTGAGTAGCTGAGACTACAAATGCTTGCCAACACACCTGGCTGATTTTTAAATTTTTTGTAGAGATGTGGTCTCCCTATATTTCCCAGGCTGGTATCAGACTTCTGGGCTCAAGCAATCCTTCTACCTCAGCCTCCCAAAGAGCTGGAATTACAGGCATGAGCCACTGCACGCAGCCAACAAACAAAATTTTTTAACTTTCTAATCTCAGAATAACATTTATTTTGGATATTATTTAAAATTATTTTTATATAGATGTCCTCTCTCTCTTTGGAAATGTTGTTTAATACTTTCAGATAAAACCTATAAAGAATTAAAAAATTATATTTAACAAAGACCTATTTTTAAACTAGAGTGTACTTTGTATGAGAGGTTCTAAATATGGCAGTGGCCAATCTCCCTTGAATAAAAAACATAGGAACATCATATGTTAACAAAACATAGAACACATTTGCATAAAACTTTCAAAAGGTCATTGTTTTCCCAGTACATTGGGATATGATCAGACACTACATATCCACCAACTATTTGTTAAGCAAATAATGCTTCAGACCATTATGATAGAAGTGACAAATAGGTCTTCTTTGGGTGTTTGCTGTTTTAAAAGCAAATAAAAATCTCTAAGATTTTTACTCCTACATAAGGCAGCTGAAGAGGGGCATGGAAAAGAAATTCCCGTTAACTGACAACTGCAACAAAATAATCTAAAGCATAGGTTACAATTTTCCAAACTTGATGTATACATAAAATCAAGAGAAAAGAAATGGCAAAAAAAAAAAGGGGGGCGCAGAGGTGCTGGAAATTCTGTGTAAGAAGAAATGAGCCTATCTAACTATATTTTGGAGGAAAAGGCAAATATTGTCTCAAAAAGATAATTTTTAAAAAAGATATATACTAAGAAACTAGTTTATTGTGCTGACAGTAATTTGTCTGTTATGTATAGAACGTAACTTGTTTATGCTAATTGTCTATTATCTCTTTTCTATAAAGGAAGAAAGCAAGGCAAAATAGAGAAAACTCACAAGGATTTCACTCCTTAAATAAACAACAACAAAATGGCAAAACTTAGAGAAGCCAAATCTGTGTTCATAAACCTTCCCAAAGCAAAGTAACACTGCAAGAAATTGCAGCTTTCCTCTTGTTAAAACAATCTAGCAAGCCATTTAGTCATTTCTACACCTAAAAAGGTTCATTTAAACATTTACCCCAAAGTATTTTTTAATAAAATGTTAGCAATGACAAAATATAATTTTATGACATAAGAATATGGACCATCTTGATTGAGAAACCAATGTTGAAAAAGTGGTAGTTTGTGACAAAGTCAGCGTTTTTCAGAGAAAGTAAAAGGCAGTATTGTCAGTTTCCCCTTTGACAAAGGTATGTGCCCTGTAATATTAACATGTGGGTGACATAAGGAAGGGAAGTTGAAGGTCACAGTTGAAATACAACTTGATGAATCATTAGATAGAAACCTGAAAGTCACTGACATAATCATCAAAGTTGAATGTCAAGCATAGTCCTTTTGGTAGGGAAGAGAGGCAAGTCAGACGTCTAAAAAAAAAACCCAGAAGAAAAGCGGAATGAACTACTACAACAAAGAAAATTCTCTATAATTATTCTTTTATGTTCTCTGTGAGGTAGCGTGGAGAAAATTCTCTAAATGGTCATCTTCATGGAAAATATGTTCTCTCTCCCATTTAAACAGAGTAGAAGAAAAATAAATTTTAAGAGGCATACATGCTGCAAAGTGTTATTTCTTATAAATGGAAAAAGAAAGAAAAATATTTCGGGAAAATCAGATGAAACAATATTCTCCCTTTAATTCTATCCAAAACCTTTTTTCATACAATTCCTTAGGGCTTTAATAAAGTAACAATATATCTAATTATATGAGTTGCATTATTAATTTATAAAGAAAGAGGGAGGATTTTTACATAGCACTTTATGTAAATGAGGTGAATTATTGCCTTTTTATATTGAACCGCAAATCTTCAATGAAATCCTCTTATCTAATTACACATATTAAATGATCAGAAAACAATCAATATATTTTGCAAGCTCATAAATAGTCAGAATAAACTAAATACCATTCAGCTCTTTAGTATCTTCATTCTCATCAGCAAATTGCTTTTCTGAGCCTGAACGTCTTCTGGATGCCCGTTAGTCCAATGAATTTTGCTAATTATTTTCCAACTCTACCTTTAGTTATCAATAAAAAATATGCTTTAAACACATCACCATAGTTTTTAAATCCATAGATTTATGGCAAAGTGTGAGGACATTTTGTAATAACTGAAAAGCACCACAAATAGGCACAATAATAAATTAATAGAATAATGAATGAAGATTAATCATTAATTAATAATGAATGAAGACTATTTCAACTATTTCAGCAAAGCATAATCTTCATTTTGAAGGTTTTTTTTTTTTAAAAAACAACCATCTAAAATGCAATGATGCTTCCTGGCCTATGCCACTTTGATGTAAAAGTTGTTGGCTAGTAAGTTTCGATTACTTGATTATGCATTTGGTTTCAAACTTGGCTGTTAGAACTCAGCAGCTGTTTCCAGGCAAATTTTCAGCTCACAATCAGGTCAAAAGGTTGCCCAGCTGCACCTTTTTGAACTATAGTTAATACATTTCTGTCTAGTCTCATTATCATCTTTATTGTCTGATATTTTGTAACAGAGTTGAGAAATCATATTTTATGGCAATGAAGCTGCTAGGAAAAATTTATTGACTTAACAATCCCACCCAACATCTCCTGTCATGTGGAACTGTCCCCAGTACAAGGCAGATTAGTGAATGTGAGCTACTTCCATTTGGCCCAACTGTCTGGCTAAAGAATTTTCCATTACATGGGTGGATGAGATCAGCTGAGTTTGGAACCATTCAATTTATTCTGTGGCAACAGTGTAAGAGAAGACAATAGTGACTAGAACTGAATTTGAGTACACTTTCTTCTGTTGAGGTTCTGATGAAGTAGCAATGCTGAAATTATACATTTTATTATTCAATTTATTTTTTAAGTAGATGTAAGCATCTACCCTTGAGAGCTGTTTTGGTATCTGCCTCCATTGTAGATTCTGGACACAATGAGATGATGGTTAAAGCTCAACATAAAAAGGCCAGTTGATAATGCATGCCATTTCCCAGGTGTTCAGTGGCCCCAAGGTTCTATCTTATCTTTCCCTTTCATGCCAGGTCAATGAATAAGGCCAGGGGACCTTTGGAATTCACTTTTAAGTGGTATGCTAGGCTTCTTTCAATTCTGACAATGCATTGTCTGCTATTACTTCTCATGTTCCACATTCAAATGGGGATACAAACCAGGACAAATTGGTTGAAAGAAAATAAAAGATTAGATCTGTGGTAAGTTAAGATTTGCAAAATAGGTCAAATTTTCAGTCAAGTATTTAGAAATAAATAGATTTATGTTATGATATAAAAAGAGCTTTAAACTTACTTTATAGTCAGAAAAAGCAATGAAAAGAAGTGGCAATTATTTTTAATGATAAGAATTTTCTGCACTTGAAAATGGGATTTATCATTTCAGTAGACAGTACATGTTGTAAATTACAGGCAGATTAACTTGATATTCTACAAAGAATCTTGCTTGAAGTAAAATGCATGAATTTATATTCACACAGAAGAATAAAGTTATTATTTTCCAACATTGGATCATATTTTGAACAAAGTAGGTTACATGGATAATATGTGAAATTTAACTGTTAGTGGTTTGATTTTCATATAAGTGCTAAATTATTTTTATAAACATTTTATAATTATCCCATACTGTCTAAAACTTCATATTAAAAGCCACTAAAATATTAGTGTCATGCAAGCAATAGATATTTCGTAAGTGCTTTTGTTAATGATAAAACATGTTTTCCCCACAGGAGTTTCCATTTCTGTTATGTGTGGAATTAGTGAAGGCAACTTTATATATCAACAAGATTTCCCTGTTTAATTTAATTTGAGGTCTATATTTTATTCCACAAAATTAAAATATTGCCTCTAATTATCATTTTTTATCATATCAATGCCCTCTAAAAAATTCAGACTTACCAAAATCATAGCCTTCTCACAAAGTGTATATAAATCAATGGAAAATATTTTCAGCTGAATTTTGTAAATAAAAACTAGAATTAATCATAAAAAGTATTTGTAATGAACTTTTTCAAGGTTACATAGGGATTTCAGACCCAGTTAGGGTTAATCATAGATTTAAAGTAAGGCAAATTTTAGAGTTTAAAGGATCCTTAAGAGGTACCTAATCTGAACACCTCATTTTATGCATTAAGAAACTGAAGCCAGCCGGGCGCGGTGGCTCATGCCTGTAATCCCAGCACTTTGGGAGCCTGAGGCAGGCAGATCGCCTGAGGTCAGGAGTTTGAGACCAACCTGGCCAGCATGGTGAAACCTTGTCTCTATTAAAAATTCAAAAATTAGCTGGGAGTGGTGGCAGGGACCTGTAATCCCAGCTACTCGGGACGCTGAGGCAAGAGAATCGCTTGAACCCAGAAGGCGGAAGTTGCAGTGAGCCCAGATGGCACCATTGCACTCCAGCCTGGGCAACAGAGTGAGACTCCATCTGAAAGAGAGAGAGAAGGAGAGAAGGAGAGAAGGAGGGGGGGGGAGAGAGAGAAAGAGAGAAAGAGAAAGAGAGAAAGAGAGAAAGAGAGAAAGAAAGAAAGAAAGAAAGAAAGAAAGAAAGAAAGAAAGAAAGAAAGAAAGAAAGAAAGAAAGAAAGAAAGAGAGAGAGGGAGAGAGAGAAAGAAAGAAAGAAAGAAAGAAAGAAAGAAAGAAAGAAAGAAAGAAAGAAAGAAAGAAAGAAAGAAAGAAAGAAAGAAAAAGAAACTGGAGCCTAGATAGATGAAACCACTTGCCCAGGGTCACAGAGCTAACACGTCAGATAAGAGATTCTTTATGTTTTGTAAATATAAATTTAAATATAGTTTATATTTTCAAGAATATTGTTAGTTATCATTTTCAAACTAAAAGTTTAAAAGAGCATAACACCTTATATTCCTCTATAAATCTATTTTATTATGGATTATAAAATATGATGATCTTACATGTCCTGACTGTATTCAGAAAGTTTTTTGAATATCCTACATTGCTTATTAATTTTATATTTCAATCTCTCAATAAAATATATAGCCCATAATATTTGCTGCATTTTAATATGAAAAATAAAGATTTAAAATCTCTGCTATTCATTATGAAGTTTTATATTGCATAAATGTGTATTTTCATATTTTTCACAAATATAAGGCACCATTGACAATTCTCCATTATACTTCCTTCAACATATATAATATATAAGGGGAATCTAGTATAGACTTTTCAAACATAAACAAAATGAACAACAAATCCTAAGTATGACTTGAGCCCTGATTCTGTTACTATTACTGCCCAATCTGGGAGACTGCATCATCTCTGTGTTAATATGAATCTAAACAGGACTTTTGTCAACTTTAATATATCAAATCTAAAATATTCCATCTCTTCAAAAGGAAGCAAGATTTCATTTTATTTTTTGACACAAGGTCTTGCTCTGTCACCCAGGCTGGAGTGCGGTGACATGAACACTTGCTCACTGAAGCCTCGACCTCCTGGGCTCCAACAATTCTCCCACTTCAGCCTGCCAAGCAGCTGGGACCACAGGCACATGCCACCATACCCAGCTATTTTTTTTTTAATTTGTTGTAGAGATGGGATTTTACCATGTTGCCCAGGCTTGTCTCAAACTCCTGGGGTCAAGCAATACTCCTGTCTTGGCTTCCCAAAGTGCTGGGATTACAGACATGAGCCACTTTACCCAGCTGGAAGCAGGATTTTAGAAATAAGGATGCCACACCGATATGACCCATCCAATCAGTGATTTCATGATGTCTTTATAGAGAGTAACATCTTGGTCCCCAAAACAATACCAGCACTAAATAGACAAGTTTTAGAAGAAAAAAAAAAAAAACACACATTAAAATGCTAAAAAATATTATTCTTGAATTATTTAGGAACTTCTACTTATTATGCAAGCATTTTCATTACCAAATATATTCCAATCAAATGAACATGTTCTCACACATACTATATTCATAGAGACATCTTTATTTTATATAGTCATTTATCAAAATAGCAAACATTTTCTCTTGTGTACGCTCACCTGTTCAGAAAAGAGGTCACTGTTATCTTCCAAATATTTACTGAAAGGGTTGGGTTCATAGACTTCCTCCTCTTGTTTCAGTAATATTCTGGATTTTACAGGTACTGGGCGAATTACTCCAGGCTTAGTCTTCATGAATGTCAAATAAATATTTAAAAAACAGGAAAAAAAACTATTAAAATGAACAAAGATGTGTATTGTTAAGTCATTCAATGCTGTTCTCACAGAAAATTTTTTTTTAATTTTAAAATGATTTCACAAATGCATAAAAACAGCCTGAAGTCAAATGATTTTAACTAATATAAGTTTAGTTAAAACTTAACTATAACAGCAATCAGTTCATAAAGATCTACTCTTGTAACATTCGAAATGCAAACATGTTCTACCCTTGCTGGTGCATTTGGTCAACAAATACTTCATATGCTCAATATTTATTGAGAGTCTTCTCTGTGTCAGGCAGCATTCTGGGCATGATAGCATAGATGACTTTGGTATATCCACCAAGCCCATGACAACTTTCTTTTTCTGGAAACTGCTCACCCTCCATGCCCCAAAATCTACAAAGCTGGGCCCCCACATGCCGTGTTCATATTATAAATTGGGCTGGCTTTCTGACCTAAAAGAGTGGAGAATGGGTGGCAAAGAGATTGTCTCTCCCAATAACGTGGAACAGGGATTTAAACTGCTCTGCAGTAACTGTGGGAGACTGAAATTAAAGTATGTCATGTAGAAGCTACAGGAAAGCCTTAACACGACCTAAAAGGCAGATATGCTGAGATCAAGGATAGAGCAAAGTGCATGGAGGTACAGCCCAGAAAGGAGAGACACCAGAGGGCTTTCCAGAATTTACTTCCTAAACATTCCAGGGGTCTACCTGAATTTCCTGTCTTGAGGTTCTTTCCTTTTCTTTTACACTAGATTCCCTCCACACACACCTTTTTGTTTAACTCAACTTTACTTCTGTAACTTGCAATCAAAAGAATTTTAGCTAATACATCAGTCACTCGAGATTCTTAAGCTTGTACCCAGTGTCGATTTGACAAAGAGAGACGGGGGAGAACTCTAGTTTGGGGTAATTTCAAAATGATGTTTCACAAACACCAAAATCTTGTTACCTCGTAAAATGTCACAGAAAGATTGATGTTTGCAAAATCATCCCAAACAATAATTTAATAAAATGCTGTGATGCTCTTTCTGTTTAAGCACTTTGCTGCAATCATTCTTCTCAACCCCATTTCCTTTTGGAAAATGGTAAATTAGCTCTTTTCAGTCAATTCTGATGCTCACAAGTTAAGCCTTAAGGGACTACATCTATCTCTCTGCTCTATAAAGCACCTGATATATTTTGAGTCTTGAATAAATGTCGCTCTGAAATACTTTATTCAACAGATATTTGGCCTTTCATGTATTATGACAACTGGGGAAATATAGATTGAGACAAGTCTCTATCTTCCCCAGACTGAGAAATATCTCCCACTTAAGAAACTCTGATTTTTCTCAAGGGGAAGAATGAACAAGTAACATCCAATTGTGCATGAAGTCATGCCATAGAGTATACACATGAGAGCAATATTCCTTCATTAAGTGCTGCAAAAAAAAAAAAAAAAAAAAAAAAAAAAAGTCCAGGCAGTTCCCTATTTCTATAGCCACCTGTAATTACAGAGATGCCTGATACCTGGGCCATGATTCAAAGTTTTCCACACCTCTGTCTCTTTTTTTTATTTGACTTCCTGCTTTATTTCTTCTTTCTTCTTCTCCTATTCCTGCACTTTCTCCTTCTCTTCTACTCCCTTGTGAGGCAGAAAATAAATGCAACTCCAGGACTCAGGGGCTACAAGGCTCTAAAACTAACATTGTACTTTAGGGGTTAAGCTTGGTGTCACTATGCAGAAAGATGAAAGCAGGGAGAAGAAATCTAACCAGCAGCACTTCGGATGGTAGGATAATCTCTGCCAGAGAAACATGACTGCTTGGGTCCCTTTATTGCAAGCAGGCAGATGTTTGGGGATATCCTGGCCTAGAGCCTTCCACTCAGATCATCTGTCTTGGGATCAGTCCTTTCCAGGGTGACATCAGAAGACAGACTCTTCTGGTTGGTTGGATATCAGAGATATTCAGTATCAGAGTCTGTTACTGATGCTTCATATTTTCTTCTCCACCAGTTTTTAAGCTCTTTAGTTCTTATGAGTTTCCTGGATTTGATGGTTGTCTCTGACAATTAGACAATAATTTTTCCTCCGTTTCCTCCACTCTGCCAGATTTTCCACATGTTCTTTTCTTGGACCCTGTGTTCCCAGGTTTGGACTATGTGAAGACTCTGAGTTTTCCTCATTCTATTTACTTACTTGGTCTTCATATGGTTTCCCTGATTTTTACATTGTATATATTCCCTTTTTCTTTAGTCCTGTTCTTTGCTGCTACAACCTTAATTTGTTGTTACCCAGTAGTCAATACTTCATAGATATGGAAGCCAACTCTAGGCAAAAGATGACTACACATAGTTTGCCTTTGACATTGTTCATACTTCTCATCCTGTAATCTTTAATCACACCTTTCAAACCCAGCCATCTCTCAGTGATGGTCCAGTTAAAAATCTAACGCTAGTGTCCCAATTCTGAACCTCATGCACTCTCCACAGACCTTGGTATACTAACAAGTCATCAGCATGGTAGCCTCTGCACCTTCTTCATGCTTTTTCATGTGCTTCAAAACCAGCTTCAAAGTCCTTGAGGACCTACTGCAGCTAATGACACTATCATTGTCTCATAGACACAGGTTTTATATTCTATCAATATAGAATCAAAAACTGAACTCAATATTTTAGATAGATCATCTCATCAATTTCTTATAAATTCTGTGGGAGATTTAAAAGTAATAAGTCAGATGCCAAAGTCATGCAGTTAACATGCGAAGTTAAGGTTTAAATCCATGTTTGGTCTGATCATCATGCCTGTGATTTTTATCACTTCTGTGCCTATTCCAGGGAGGAAGAGTGACATCATAGAATAGATAGAAGCTTGAAATCATTGTTAAATATCCACCTCTCTGTAACTTATCCTGTCTAATCAACAACAAAGCTCCTGTAATTTTTATATTTTTTATGCCTTTAAAATATATTGTTTCTCTATTTTATTTCCACGGTCAACTGTCTCATCCTTGATTTTGGCCATTGTTAACTCATTCTGTGCCATTTTACTTTCTTTTCGTTAGCCATCCTAAATACTCTCAGAACATTTAGGACCTAATGTTTTCTAATGTTTTCAGTTCCTGGTGACTATACACATCCACACATCCACTCTCTTCACACACACACACACACACACACACATACACACAGACACACACACCTCTTCACCACCTCCTAAAATACTCCATAATTTGCACGGCCAAGACATCAAATTTCCACTGTGTCTCTGGATTTGGTTAAAAATTTACTCTCATGAAGTAGCATAATACTGTAGAAGGAGAGCAACATGGACATAGATTTTAGTTTCTGCAATGTTGTTAATAAACTGTATTACCTTGGAAAAGCCATTCAACCTGTGTAGAACTTCTGTTGAAGGGTTGTAATTCTAATACATGACTATGTCCTTTAGTAATGGGTAATGACACATTTTATTACTTACCTTTCTGACCCCTCAGGAATTATACCACACAGAGTTACAGCAAAAGGCTTATTTCTGCATATTCAAATCCATCATCCAAACAAGGGTCTCAAAGTGCCACTTAGAAAGTCTATAAAACAGCATATGTGAAGCAACTGGCACTGTTGTCATCACACATAAGTCTCTCTTGGAATATTAGTTAACTTCCCCTCGATTATTCCTCATACCTTGTTTCACAATGTCAAATGGTGATGCAATCTACATTTGCAACAAAAAGTTAACTAATGTTCTATCCAATTAAGACATTGTCTGCTAGCACTTTGACCCTTAGAATGAAGGCTGTAGACCAGTATCAGCATCATCTGAGAACCTGTTATGAGTGCCAAAGCTCAGTGCCCGACCTAAACCTACTGAATCTGAACCTGCATTTTTACAAATCCCTAAGCAATTCATGTACACATTAAAAGTTGAAAGACACTAGACTTGAACTCAATACATTAAAATGTGCAGCTCATGTAGAGATAGATCTTTCTTAGTCTATCATTCCAGAGACATCCATTTGGCCTTGTCTTCTGTCTCCAGACTGAAGGAGAGGCTTTAAAACAGACTATGCTTTATTAATTCCTAATCTATATTGCATCTTTGCATGTAGTGATCTTTGCTGGTACCTTTGGACTTCAAGTAAAGGTTCTCCTGAACAACTTCTGGAGTGCAAGCCGTCTCAAAAAAAAAAAAAAAAGAACAACTTCTCTAATTCCGAACAATCTAATTTGTTACATCTGTGTCCAAACAAACATAGAGGAAATTAGATTTATCAAGTTTGGGGAGTCTACAAAACTGAACTACCATGAGATTGTCATTGTGCAGCAATATTACAACTAAACTAGCCTTACGAGGCCCTTCTTTCATTTTTATCTACTATAGAATCCATAGAATAGTCAGACTCATGACTGATAGATGCAAATGACCCTCTAATGATGCCAGAAAAAGCAGTTTTGTAATTTTCTTTCCAGCCTATGTGGAAAAATAAAAAAGGTAATGACTCTCATAGCCAGCACAAAGGGCACAAGAAGAAAAATGAGAAGATTCTCCAAATCAAAAATATCAATTCATGAATATACTGAAAATTGATTTACACTGGGTATAGACATTTTTGAAGTGCCTGAAAGACAAAATAACTGTTTTGCAACTCTGAAGCACACCTCTACCAGATGTTCACTGGAGACATTTTGCCAATTAAGATCTAGTCTATGTCAGGAACTCTAGTGTCTATAGAGATAAGTAAGATATACCCCCTGTTTTCAGAGGCTCACAATCCAGTTGAGTAAATCAGAAGATAACCACAGTGTTAGTTGAGTCATGTCACTCATCTCCTAAATGATGTCCACCAATTCTACATCAAATCATGTCAACTCTGCTCTGAAATCTCTCTAATGCCTCACCTTTTTACTGAGAGTAAAGTTCAAAGCCCTTGTAGTGCCTACAAAGCAATACCTATAAGGGTGCTGTATGACCTGATCTTTCATATCCCTAACCAGCCTCTCTTTTTCCAGTCTTATTTCCCAGTATTATCCCTTCCACCCCTTCACTCTTTCTACTCTAGCTTATACACTATGATACTGCCTCCTCCAGGAGTTTGTATTTGCTCTTCCCTTGTCTGGAACTCCCCCTCATTCCTTCTTTTTCGGTTTAAAAATCATGTTATCAGACAGATCTTTTTAATGAGCCATATAAAATAGCAATCTCCACCTCTCTTACCTGCTTTATTTTCTCCACAGCAGTTATCACTGCCTAACATCTGTTTGTGTTTATTGTTTTTCTTTCTCCACTAGAATGTAAGTTCTGTGAAACCAGAGATCTT
The DNA here is from genome assembly GCF_037993035.2 of Macaca fascicularis. Classification (NCBI taxonomy): domain Eukaryota; kingdom Metazoa; phylum Chordata; class Mammalia; order Primates; family Cercopithecidae; genus Macaca; species Macaca fascicularis. The sequence continues at coordinate 117,506,700 of NC_088378.1, forward strand.
TGGTTTATTCACTCTTATATCTCCAACATCTAGAATGGTGCCTGTACCTGGTTGGTGCTCAATAAATACTTACAGAATGAATAACTTAATTGACAGGCAGAAGCTCAGTGTGTTCACTATAGTTCAATATGGAGTCAATAAGAGGTGCTGATTCAATAGCAAAGACATGGAATCAACCCAAATGCCCATCAATGATAGATCGAATGAAGAAAATGTGGTACATATATACCGTGGAATACTATGAAGCCATAAGAAGGAATGAGATCGTGTAATTTGCAGAGACATGAATGGAGCTGGAAGCCATTATCTTCATCCAACTAACGCAGGAACAGAAAACCAAATACTGCATGTTCTCACTATAAGTGGGAGCCGAACAAAGAGAACACATGAACACGTGCTAGGGAACAACACACATTGGGGCCTGTTGTGGGCAGGGAGGGAAAGCATCATGAAAAAATGCTAATTCATGATGGGCTTGATACATAAGTGATGGTTTGATAGGTGTAGCAAATCATGATGGCATATTTTTACCTATGTAAGAAACCTGCACATCATGCACATGTACCCTGGAACTTAAAATAAATTTTTTTAAAAAGTGGGGTTGATTGACTCCTTGAGGTCATCCATTATTTTTCCTGAATTGGCTAACTTTTTGATCACAATATAATTCACAAAGAGGGAACTTTGAGGGATAGAAGAGCCATATGGCATTTTTCCAATAGAGGAGGAGAAGAAGGAAAGTGGGTTGGTGAGTTCCGCCCTCAGGAGAAAGAGTAGAAAGCTAAAGTTATCAACTACAGAAAGTCAAGGAAAGAGGCCACTTCTTTAGGGACTTTACAAGATTTTAATCTTCTTCATTTAAAAGAAATTGTTGTTTTTCTCCCTCTATTCATGGTGATATGCAATAAAACTCTTAATACCAAAAGACAACGATGTCATCTTTTTTAGAGAATTCAAGAGTGGAGAGTGGGGAGGAGAAGAGGATATTATATCTGACGCTAACATTAGTCTTGAGGACAGAAAAAATTCAAGGGAGTACGTGGGTTCCCCGAAGCCCAGTGGCAGGTTTTAATGGGCTATAAGACACTCGTCTAAACCTGCTATTGATTTGTGTTTATAATCTATCAAGTATACACTCATACTTGAACACTGTCACTTGGGGCACTATATAAACAGATACTATTTCCATCCTTTGGAACTTATAATCAGAATTCTATGACAGCAGGTTGGTACAGCCTCTGGACTAGATACCAAAGTTGAAGATTAACTACCAGCACTGACCTAGGGAATCGATTACCAATATTTTTAAATAACGGGGTTTTACAGCAAAATCTTTCTTTTTTGGACAGAGTCTCGCTCTGTCTCCCAGGTGATCTCGACTCACTGCAAGCTTCGCCTCCCGGGTTCACGCCATTCTCCTGCCTCAGCCTCCAGAGTAGCTGGGACTACAGGTGCCTGCCACCACACCCGGCTAATTTTTTTGTGTTTTTAGTAGAGATGGGGTTTCACCATGTTAGCCAGGATGGTCTGGATCTCCTGACCTCGTGATGCACCGGCCTCGGCCTCCCAAAGTGCTGGGATTACAGGCATGAGCCACCGCGCCTGGCCAGCAAAATCTTTCTTAAATTAATAACTTCAACTAATACTAATGGACTGATGTTTTTTAATTGCCTTTGACTATAGAAATGAGCTCTAGGGTGGTGTGATAAGGAAAAAAAGAAATAAAGGATAGGGTGCCAGCTTTCAAGAGTTTATTTTGATCTTTCTGGAGAGATAAGATATGTAACAAAACTGCAAGAAAGTAACAAAACAACATACAGCAAATTCTGTGAGTCTGGCTGGAAATTTTACTAATTCGATGGACTCAAAGAGTTTTTAAAAGTGCCATGGTTGTTTTTGACCCATTTGCTGCAGTTTTGTCTTCATTCTCCAGTGCTTTTTTCTTTGCCTTTAGAATTTCCATGGCAAAAAACTGTGCAAACTCAATACGTTCTACCAGGCAAAATTGTAGACAAAAGCAATATTCTCTAAATTATTTACCTGATTTACTTATTCAGATAATACGTGTTTATAGACCCTAATTCTTGTTTTAAACAAACATTATTATATACTTGAAGCAAACACTTAAGCTATGTTTTCCCCTTAAACAAATATCCTAAATCTCAAAACACTATGGCATAGGGTAAAGCTCCCAAGATTGGAAAAAGCAAAAGAGATTTTTATACCACTTATTACCAAGCAACTACTGACATGGCATTCTAGATATTTAAACTTCAGTTTTCTCATCGGAGTAATGGAAATAACAATTCCTGTCATACTAACTCAAAGGTGATTATGAGAACCTAATGAGATAATATGCACGGCAAAACTTGGTAAAGAAAAAACAGCATAAAATACATTTGAAAGGAAAAACAGAATATATACTTTGCACTTATAAATATGGCATGTTGATTCTAAATGATCTAGACTATTCACAAAAGTACCTACTTGATGTGTTCCTCCAAAAAATGTTTTATAATGATTACAATAGTTTTATAAAAATAAACATACGTAAGACCTCAATAATTATAGGCTGCATCTCACGGCTCAAGAAGCATTTCATGGAATATACACAATACAGATTGGCCAGATTGAAATATTTCAATGGTTAAATAAAAGATAATAGCATGACTCAAACCTGAGGGGGCGTACCTGATAAATGCTGTGGCACTTAAGTATGTTATGTCAAGGAAAAACTGGTCAAGGAGAAACTGTCTTTGAGCTTGAAGGAGACAACGGTTCTACATAAAAGCTTTCAGGGCTGCATTTTCTGAACAACAGAGGCCTTAAGGGCCCTCAGAAGATGAGTCATGCATCACTAAAGCTGGACGCATCAGCTGGCATTCAGAACTAGGAACAAAGTATTTGCAAGTTTAAGCACTCTTCTTAATAGTGTTCCAGTAAATAGCATCTTGCTTTTACCTGTATATAGCCATGTGACTTATTTTTAAAATCTGTTGTTTTGTGCTCTCTAGATTAAGTATTCCATCCTGGACAACAGTGAACAGTTTGTAACGGCATGAAATTTCAAAAGCAAAAGGCAAATATCATCTAAACCAGGCTCCCCTACTGCCAAAGAAGACCAGGGTTTACCTACCTTGGGGAGCCTAACTTGTGTGTTATCTTATGCAGGGAAAAAGACCCCACTGGCCTTTGTTAATATCTTTGTAGTGATTCAGCTCAACAGCCAGGAAAGCTTTGTGAAAGTTTAACCTAGATCCTAGATATTTCCTTTCCTTTTGCTCCTTTTAATATGCTACAGGAAGCACAATTCACAGCTGTGAAAACTTCAGTACTCTAACTGACCCTACCCAGTCTCGTCTTCAGTAAGTACTCACATTTTCCAGGCAGTGCAAAAACACTAGGCAGAGTCAGACACAGGAGGTACCCAGTGAAAGTAATGCTTCCATAGAGGCCCTGTTTCCAAACTCCTTAATTCATCCTTTCTTATTTTCCTTGAATTATCTAAAATCAATAATAACGATTCCTTTTCCAAAGCTACACAAAGCAAGGATGAACACTGATGCTGGTGACCCTAGATAATCTATTTAACTCCATAAGCCTCTGTTTCTTTTTCTGTAAAAATGGCTGCTCATATTATCTCTTCATCATTCACAGATTTTATGTGCAAAAATAACCTCTCCCTGTCTATAGGAGTATACTGACGACTCCACATTTTATGATATGTGAGCCTTACAATAATCCCTTCAGGTTGACAGAGTCGTTATTCCAATCGCCAGTGAATAGGTGGGAATTTCCGATATTTTCATCTCTAATTTCCTTTCCAGTTCTGATTGACTGCAGTGCAGTTTAATAGAAGAAGAGAAGCTAAAACTGGTGAACTAGCTTCACATGGGCTTCCAAAACAGTCTCCCAAGCCCAACTCTAAATCATTTGGCTTCCAGAGTAAACAACGGAAATATTTTAACAGGAAGGGTCATGGTTCTATTTCTTCTTTCCCTTTGAATTCTGAATTGGCACACTTGCAATAAAAGCAAGCAAACAAATCAGCCAAGTTAAAAATTTGAAAGCATGAGAAAATGATATATCTTTAAAAAGTTAAATCTCAAAAGCAATTTGGGAATTGCATTAAGCTTGTGGTACCATAGCAATCTGTCATATATTTTCTCTTCAACACACTTACTACACTTACCTCCTAAAAGAGGAGTCAAATAATTTTAACTATTTACTGTTGGTTTTACACAAAACAAATATTCGTTTATGTAATTTAACTATAAAATATCATACATTTCCAATAATTTTGTTTTTATGTGTTATACATGCATACATATTTACTCATATAAACAAAGATGTGTATATATAAACAATCAGAATTACCTCATATGTCATCTATATGTGTGTGTATATTGTAAACACATACATATATAAAAATATAAATATATATATCTCAAAGTTTTGTTTATCAAAGGCATTCTTATTTACTCATATTATTCAGAACTTAAAGAGTTCATGATGGCAAATATTGAAAATTCATTCATAAAAATGAAAAAATTATAACTTTATAGTGTTACTTAAGTGTAAAAATATTCTAAACCCTTAGTGAAGTACATGCCCTGTAACACATCTTACATACAATCATTTTCCACTATTTATTCCATTCTCAGGTAGTATTAATATAAACACAGGGTTAATGTCATGAAATAGAAACCAAAGTTATTGAATTAAATAATTATATCAGTACAAGACATGTTCATTTTTTTAATATGATCTGCTTGCTTGATAATAATCCCTTCACAAACCTACCTATATCTCAAGGGCATTTTGAGATTAAAACTTAATTTAAAACTTGGTTAAGAAATGCCTTGAACTCCTTAGAGAAAAGGACTTAAGTAAATGAAAGGAAATTATTATAAAAGTCATTCAAAGCAATGCTTTGTAGTTTTGCCCCTAGAGAAAACAAGCAATAGGATTATTTTATTGGGCAAAAAGTAAGTGTGTTTTAATTACATTCACAATGAGTTGTTTTACTATATCTCATTTTATAAAATCATCATATATATACGTGTGTGTGTGTATATATATATATATATATTTGCCACTTTGAAATCATTTCTTAAAGTATTAAACCAAGAACTTACATGTATGTAAAATACACACTTACACATGTATATATAGTCCACTAACATCTAAAATCTGTATTTTATATACTATACTGAGTGAAACTATATATGGCAATGTGTAAAACATTCTTTATTTCCATATTCTAAATAAACAAATATATCATTTTAAATATTAAAATAATTGTAGTAATATTTCCATTTCTAAAGTGGGAAGTCATTCAGCCTCATTATGTTATTGCAGTGCTTGTTTCCATGGCAACTCCTTCAACTTCACTATGTTAGTAACCATCAATTCACAGCCCTGGAAGGGCCTGGAAAGTTCGCAATAGAATGCTCTCGCTGTTCAATTAAGAAATTGAAAGCCAGACTCCCAGACTTTTGCTTACCCACTGTCAGCCAGCTAGTTAATGTCAGAGCAGGAAGTATAAGGTGGGTCTTCTGATACTCATCCCAGATTCTTTCAAGTATACTATATTGCCCCCCGCCCCCCAGTGTTCTAAACCAACTGAAACTAATGCACACACACATTCAAACACATGCCATATACACACTATATGTATAAACAGCAGTATACCCAATGGCATTGATTGAATCAAGCTATTTTAAAAGTCAAACAATGCTTTTTATGATTTCTCAGTATTACAAATAAATATATTGTAATTATTTCTATTGGGATAATAATGACAAGACAATTTGTCGGCTGTGGCTATAGGACACCAAAACAATTTCTTTAAAAGGGGAGTATCAGTTAATGTTTCAAACTGTTTTACTAGAAATTTCCATTAATTTTAGTGAAGATATCTATTATTCAGGAATTTACAGTTTTAGACAATAAACATCCAAAGATATTAAGAAAATCTTTGACCAGTGATATATAGGAAACTTATTTCATGACTTAAATTTGGTAACCACTGTAAGAATAAGAAATACAAAATGCTATAAGAGAAAATAATTCTCCCATTTAATCAAATTTTATCTTCAAATAACAGATTCTAGAGTCTGAATCTGTGCTGCCCAATGTAGTCACTAGCCCCACTCTTGAGCTCTTGTAACTAGGCAGAATTGAGATTTACTGCAAATGTAAAATATGCAATAATTCAAAGACTCTTCCCCAAAACAGTAATGTAAAAAAATCTCGATTTTTTTACTGCTTATCCATTGAAATGATATTTATATAACATTAAGTAAAATATTTTATGAAAATTAACATTACCCGTTCCATTTTACTTTTTTAATGTGGCTACTAGAAGTTTTAAAATTACATATGTGGCTTACATTTGTCATTCATGTTGTATTTTTATTGCTCAGCACTGATCTAGACCAGTTGCATGCTAATTCTCCTGTGTGAAATATCTATTTCTTAAATCCAAAAACAATCCTACTCAATCATGACCTCTTTTTGGATCTTTTCCTTTAAAGAGTGAGCTCTCTTCTTTAAATTCTAGTAACATCTTTCACCTGACCTCACAATCTCTTCTAATGCCTCTACTTGGATGTAAGTTACTAGCAAGTAAAGTATGTGTGTAGTTTTATGTATGTTTGTCACCTGCAAAACAACCACCATGGAGCTTTTGGAAAGTATCAGTAAAATTTTATTAGACAAGTAAGTGAATAAAAATATATGTAGTAAATGTATTCTTTTTTTCACTTTTACTTAGGTAAAGCTCTCTTGAGAGATCAGAATTTGCAGAAGTAGATCTGTGACTTAGAAGATACGTACCAGCTGACTCTCAGATACTGTAGAAGATGGTGAGGAGAGATTTGCCTGCAAAACATAAACATGGTGTGTGTTTAGTGAAACTCATAATTTATTAAAATATTTATGTGTTTAAGTATTTTGAAGTTTGCTTAGTATTAAAGAATTATATGTCCATGATAGGATTTTGAAAAGTATAAAGGAAAAGGAAAAATATCATTATGCCACCAAAGAAATGATTTTTAATATTTTTGGTATATTGCCATAAATATTTTTCCTATGTATTTTTATTCAGCCCACATAATAGTGAATATGATGTTTATATGCTGCTTTTCCTTCTCATTTTCTTAACATAAGCATTATAACATGACATCAAAAATTCTTCAAGGTTACATAACATTTCATTCTTTGTATACTTCACATTTTAATCAAACATACCAGTATCATTGCTATTTCTATTTATTTAAAGCAAATTGAAACAAATAACATATATTTCTTTAAAGTATTGTTATATAAAAAGTAAAGCATAACAAAGTTTTATGACTTGAGAATAAAAATGACTTGGTTTTTAGAAATGTTTAAAGAAGAGATAAATATTGTTTCTTTGTCATTGGCTCCTGTATTTCAATCCTTTCATCTGGATTTAGTTTCTTTCATTTTTAAAAATGTTATCTCATTGTCATAAGAACATTTAACATGAAATCTGTAGTCTGAACACGTTTGTAAGTGCACAATACAGTATTGTTGACTATAGGTGCAATGTCGTATGGCAGATCTCTAGAACTTATTCATCTTATTTAGCTGACACTTCATGTTGATTAGTAACTTCCCATTTCCCCCTGCTCCCTAGTTTCCTTCTTACTACAGTAAAGGTTTTGGTGGTTTTTTCAGATCTTACTGTCTTGGATGTTGTCTGAAAATGTTTTTTATCATGTTCTCATTCTTAAGTGAGAGTCCAACTGGACACACAATTCCAGGGTAATAGCATTTCTGTCTTTTGCAGGTGCTGTGCCACAGACTCTGGCTTTTGTTGTTGTTGGCCTAAATGTTATAACTTGGAGGATCAACTGTCTTCAAATTTGGTTAACATTTAAAGTTTATCTCCGTGACATTCTGTAATTTCACTTTGATGTGCCTTGGTATAGATTTCTTTTTATGGTTTTTTGGGGGTCTTGTTATGTTCCTTTATTCTCAGCATGCATATCTTCTGAAAAATCCTACATGACTATCTCTTCAAATGCTGCCATTCTCCCATTTTATCTAATCTCTTGTTATTGAGCTTCTATTAAATATATAATAATGTGCCACACAATGATGTTTCAGTTGATGATGGACCTCATATATGACAGGGTTCCCATAAGATTATAATGGAGCTAAAACTATTCCTGTCACCTAGTAACGTCTTAAGGATCTTGACTCTGTGTAGGCCTAAGCTAATGTGTATGTTTGTGTCTTAGGGTTTAACAAAAAATGCTTAAAGAGTATAATAAATAAAAAATAAAAGTTTGAAATAGAAAAAATTTATAGAATAAGGGTGTAAAAAATATTTTTGTACAGCTGTATAATGCATTTGTGTTTCAAGCCATGTGTTGCTACAAAAGAATAAAAATGTTTTAAAAATTAAGAAGCTTATAAAATAAAATATCTACAGTAAGCTAAGGTTTATTGTTGAAGAAAGAAAAAACATAAAGTTAATGTAGTGTACAGTGTTGTCTACAGTAGTGTACAGTAATAACCTTAGTTCTTCACATTCAGTCACCACTAACTCATTGATTCACCCAGAGAAACCTCCAGTCCTGCAGACTCCATTCATGGCAAGTGTACTATACAGATACACAACTTTTTATCTTTTACACTGTATTTTTACCATGCCTTTTCTTTGTTTAGATATATAAATACCATTGTGTTACAATTGCCCACAGTATTCAATACAGTAACGTGCTGCATAGGTTTGTAGCCTAGCAGCAATATGCTAAACCATATAGCCTAGGTGTGTAGTGGGCTATATCATTTAGGTTCACGTATGTACATTTTTTTTAAAAATTTGAGACGGAGTCTCCCTCTGTCACCAGGCTGGAGTGCAGCGGCACAATCGGCTCACTGCGACCTACACCTCTTGGTTTCAAGTGATTCCCCTGCCTCAGCCTCCGGAATAGCTGGGACTACAGGTGCGTGCCACCACACCTGGCTAATTTTTTGTATTTTTTTTAGTAGAGACAGGGTTTCACCATGTTGGCCAAGATGGTCTCGGTATATACACTTTGATGCTCACGTAATGATGAAATCACCTAGTGATGTGTTTTTCAGACCGTCTCTCCACAGTTAAGTGAAACATGACTGTATTTTGGGCCTTCTGAAATCCTCTCCCATTTATCTCAAACTCATTTTTATATTTTTGTCTCTTTATACTGTATTCTGGATGGTTTTTGCATATAAGCCTGATAGGTAACTTATTTTTCTTTAACTGCATATTAGTATGTTTAACATGACAATTGAAATTAATGTCTTAATAATTGACTTTTCACTTCTAGAAGTTCTACCTGGGTCTTCTTCAAATCTTGTCTTATAATATCTATAATTCATTGTAATGTTTAACGTTTTAAATATATTTATATGACAGTTTTCCAGATTTGTTATAGTCCCCCCTCGTTAAATACCATGTTGCTTATATTTGCTGATTCTCCCTCATGCCTCTCCCTCATGTTCTTCAGTTATTTTGTGTGCTTTTTAATTTTCTATTTGGAGTAATTTTGGTAATTTGGATTTCTTTAGATATCCAAGAAGCCCTGGTTGGGAAACCATCCCTGCAGTACCTTTGCCCTCATTGGACCGTAGGAGTTGCACAGGTTCTGGACCAGTTACCATTTTATTGCCTCATCCTGATTTTCCTATATCTCAAGGTGGCAGATCCCCCACATTATCACATAATCCCCACATTATCATAGGTTTGGAGTCCCATTTTCTCATGGGTGACTTTTTCTTATCACCCAAGAATGTAGAGTAGGGGTTATTTTTTAAATTATCTTTTTTCTCTTTCATGCTTCATAGTCAATACGGCCTTGTAGGTTATAGAATTATGCAATAGATTCCCACATATGTCTTAAACTTGTTACACAGTAAAAGTTATAACCTAAGCTCCTGGGTCCTGGCACCTAGCATCTGATGTACACATGTTCTATGAGAACTTTAGGTTCTTTTTAATATTCTAACCTTGAAATGGTCAGGCTCTGTGTCCCCACCCAAATCTTATCTTGAATTAAAACCTGCATAATCCCCACATGTTGAGGGCAGGAACTGGTGGGAGGTGATTGGATCACGGGGGCAGTTCCCCCATGCTAATCTCATGATGGAGAGTGAGTTCTCGCAAAAGCTGATGGTTTTATAAGGGGTTCTTTGCCCTTTGCCTACATTTATCTCTCCTGCCACCATGTGAAGAAAGTCCTTGCTTCTCCTTCGCTTTCTCCCATGATTGTAAGTTTCCTGAGGTTTCCCCAGCCATGCAGAACTGTGAGTCAAGTAAACCTCTTTTCTTTATAAATTACCCAGTCTCGGGTAGTTCTTTATAGCAGTATGAAAATGGACTAATGCAAACTTGGAAGTCCCACTTCATTTATGGCACCCAGGGATTAGTTATGTTTTATCAAGCATTTCTGCATTTACATGGGAGGCTAAACTTTCATAGCAGCCTAACCTTCCGTTTCGACAGGAACCGGTCAGCATACAGATGAATAATTATAAATATGCTTGGTTAAAGTACAATAAGTTATGTTCCTAAAATATTTCTATTTTTGAAATCGCAAATATTTCAGAGCTTATTTTGATGTATCATTGCATTGTTTTAATCTCTGAGAGATCAACAATAACTGAAAACTGAAAGCCTCATGGTTCCATGTTATCAACAAGTATGAATCACCAAACAATGATAAGGCACATGAAGTCCTTTGTACACAGCGTCTAACATTGTTTGTTTTCTGCGTTTTGACTCATGCCATTCTTACAGGTGCCACTGCTTGCTGCCATTCCTGGCTGCTTGATGGCAGTAGGGTATCTTGGCTAAGTGCTCCGCTTATCTAATTGCTGTGGGCTGGGCTAGTGTGCACTGAGGTTTAGGAAAATTGCCCTTCAGAATATCCATCATGGTGTTTTTGTCAGTTCACCTAAGGTTTCATTAAACCTCATAATCGAATACAGGTAATAATAATGATTTCTTCTAAAATATTAGGTTTTTTACTATTTAACAATTTTTTCTTATTGCACTAATGAAGGCATTCTCTATTGATCCCTTAAGTTAAATGAATAGCTTCTGTGAAATATGCTGAATTAAATGCATCATAACTGAAAAAAAATTTTTACCTCAATCATTACAGGTAAGAAGTTACATATTAATAATAAAGTACTCAAACAATTTGTATTACTAATATTTTTCAGTATATTGTACTAAATAATACCAAATTATTATCATAGGGAAAAGGGAGAAAAGGCTCAAACATATTAATTAAATTAGGAAAATATCTAAATATCTTTTTATGGAGTCTCTGTAAGTCCCCCAAATTCCCTCATTGGGAATCATGACATAATAATAAGATGCTTTAGACACCCCTAGACACTTTTATTTCATCCAGTATTATGAACTCTGTATCACTGCTATCAGAAACTTCCCAGAGAAAGTGCAAAATTAAATGCAAACCACGAAGTGGAGTGGATATGCATAATACTAAACAGATTTGTCCTTAGCAAAGAGGAAGAATAGTGACTTATATGTTTTATCACTAAAGTAACCAAGTTTTTTCAATGAAGCCAATTACGTCCAATCTTTTGAGAAGCCACCCTCTGCATGTCTAATGCAGGTTAATGCTGTTTATTGGAAGTTATAGCTATAATTATGTCATTAATATTGTAGCAATTATTTTCCAAAATGTGAGGAGAGATTGTGTGGTGAACTAAGCAGGTGATGGGAAAAGATTGCTACATTTGAAAACCTGCATCACCTGAATAAAGGCGGAGAAGAAACTTGAAATACCTAAAAATAAATTTGAAATTGGATTTGAACAACATTAAAATTTTGGTCATTCATATCTCTCCAGGTTAACACTAACTGGGAAGAGTAACATTTGAGGTAAGTATAAGAATGGCTCTTGTGTGAAATAAAAATTTATAATCTATATTCTACAGCCTTTGACATTGTTTTAATCATAGAAGAAAAAATAATGAGAGAAAGAGAGAGATGGGCTTTAGCCATTGCTGTATCCTTTAAAAAAAAATAAAAACTTAAAAAACTAACAGAACAGTCAAAAAAATAATGAAGGTAAAAAAATTTTATTTCAGAAAAATCAATTTAAGAATTAAGTTATATGGAAACTAAAAGAATTAGAGACTAAGTAAAGGTAAGGATTTGAAATCCATTGAAAGATAAATTCCTACACAAGGCACCACTTGTCCCAAGCCAGCTTTGGAGAAACCTTTTCATCTCCCAAAGACTTGACGCCAAAGGCACACAAAGAACAGCCACGCTCCTTATTCATCATCTAGATTTCCCATTCCTTGCAATCTGCACCATTTCACATTCATGACAAGTGTCTTTTGGTCGGCATCACTCTAACAGACACCATCTTGGGGGCCTGGGGGAAAAATCAAGCTGGATTCAATAAAAAGTGTCAAACAGTTGCCTTTTCTTTCTGTACTCTGGTACTCTACTTTTAGCATGCTTTTTTCCCTTTCAGTAGTCATGTCCCTTCCACCTGAATATAATGTCAGGTTTGATACCATTAAGATGCTTCTTTTCCCTTTTTCTCTGTTGACTCTAACTGTCCTGAATCTTCCTTTCTCAAAGCTCAGAGAGCTCTAATCAGTGATAACATGCTAATTGAATTACGTTATTTCTCCCGGTCAAGACTGATGTACAGTTAAGCAGAAAGACAACACTCAAAATATGAATTGGGCAGTTAGTTATTACTGAGTGCTAAGCTTAGCATTGAGGACACATAAAATTACGAAATGATAAAGACACTGTCTTACTCTTAACCTGGAGAGTGTTCCTATTATTTGTACATAAGGCACTACTCAAAAAAAATGAATCCATGTTGAAAATGTTAGATGCCAAGGCCATTTGATATATTATGACACATCATGTCTTCCTTACTTTGAACTGCTTATTCTTACTATCTATAGAACTTACCCTGTCTAAGAGTTGGAGGTTGCACTGAGTCAAGATCATGCCACTGCACTCCAGCCTGGCAACAGAGAGAGACTCCATCTCAAAAAAAAAAAAAAAAAAAAAAAAAAAAAAAAAAAAAGACCTTACCCTGTCTAAACATCTCACTAAAGACCATTTTCTAAGTTAGTAATATATCCTCCATAATATCTAATATAAAGAGTAGATATAGAAATTTTTTAAAGTTTGATTCTTTAAGATAGGGAATGATGATTCTAACTTGTCATGAACATAATTGGTAGACAGTACAAGTGGGCATAGGTGACCAGTGAAAGTCATAGTTTATATGTGCAAATAGGGAAATAAAAGATCAGATCAAGGGGAAGTTTGTCTGAAATAAGGCACCTTCCCATTTGATGAAATCTAAAATGGCAAGGAAAAGGATACAAGGCAGAAGGTTGTCTCATTCACTCTTCTCTGCCTCCTCATCTAGCAGAATGCAGAAGACTATCTTCCATTTCCTCCTTAACCCTATCATACATACATATACTGCAGAAATATTTCTGAATAATTAGAAAAGGAAATAAGTAATGATCAGTCAAGTGGAATTTCTTGCTTAAATTGTTCCCAATTCTTCCTATAACTCATCAAATCTCTGGCCTCATCCTGCAGCGAAGCAGATCTGGACCTGATTTGGATTAATTCACCCCTCGTCCTAAGATCTATGACTGCATTATTGCACATCACCTCTGAAACACTCCAGCATAGCAACGTTTCCAAGTATAGCAACAAGAAGAGTGTGTGAGCTGGTGAAAGTGGAGATGACCTTTATTTGAATATCTGTATATATAGTGGAAAATATTATTAATAAAGTTTGACACATTTTTTCAATATATTCTGATATTTTGGAAGGAATGTACTTCCATTGCAATGATATTTTTCTGTCTCTCAAGCTCATTAAAATGACATCTTACCTGTATGCTATCTAATATTTAATAACTCCATCTCAGATATTTCCTCTGCACTTAAAAGTAATTTATAAAATGGAGAGGATTTATAAAATAAGTTGTTATCAGTAGAATGTGATTCCAACTAAGAGTTTTTGATGCATTAGTAATAAGACCAAATACTACCCTATTTTCAGAGGTTGTTCTTTATTAAGAAAGCATACTATGGTTTTGAATTATATAAATGTGACAAATTTATACTGGTAGTTAATAAAACATAATAAACATTTAGAAGGTCACATATAATGCAAAGACAAAAAATTCCCTCTACAAAGTTCATAGAATGAAAATAGAATGAAATTGAATTTTAATAGATAATTCATCCCTGAGGGCTGGAGCAAGATGGTAGAATAGAAACTTACAGTGTTCATACCTCCCACAGGAATACCACATTTTAGCAGCTATCTGCACAGAGAAAATGACCCCCTCAAGAACCAAATCTAGTGAGCAATCATAGTACCTAGTTTTAACTTCATATTGCTGAAAGAGGTATTGAAGGGGGTTGGAGAGACAGTCCTGAATTGTTGATGTCACCCTTCCCCCCAACTCCCCAGTAGTGGCCATGCAGCATAGAGAGTCTGTGCATTTGGGAAAGGGAGAGCACAGCAACTGGGGGACATTACATTGAACTCAGTGCTGCCTTTTAACAGAAGAAAGCAAAACTATGCTGGGCTCAGCCAGTGCCCACAGATGGAGAGAGCATTTGGAGTAGGCCTACCCAGAGGGGAACTGCCCATCCCAGCAGTTAGAAGTTGACTTTCTTGGCAAGGCTCACCACCATGGGCAAAAGTGCTCTGGGATTCTAGGCAAACTTGAAAGTCTAGGAAATAAGGACTGTAATTCCTAGGCAACTCCTAGTACTGCACTGAGTTCAGAGCCAGTAGACTAGGGTGGCACATAACTTAGGGAGATACCAACTGGCATGGCCAAGAGAGTACATGTGCTATTTCTTCCCCAACTCCACACAGTGCTGCTCACAGCAACAAAAGTGACTCCTTGCTTCTGCTTAAGGAGAGGAGAATGAAGAGTAAAGAGGACTTTGTCTTACATCTTGGAGATCATCTCATCCACAGATGGACTGAGTACCAAGCAGAGCTACGATGCCCCCATTACATGCTCTAGCTCATGATGTTTCTAGGTATATCCTGGGCAAAAAGAGAACCCACTGCCTTGAAGGGAAAGACTAGTCTTGGCAGGACTCATCACTTGCTGACTAAAGGGCTGTTGGGTACTGAATAACCAGCAGTGATACTCAGGTAGTATACCATGTGCCTTGGGCTCTGAGATGGGCTGACTGCAGGTGTGACCCATCACATTCTCAGTTGTTGTGGCTACAGTGACAGACTCCTTCTGTCTGAGAAAAGCATAGGGAAAAGTAAAGGGAACTTTGTCATGCACCTTAGGTACCAGGTTGACCACAGGGAGGTAGAACAATAAACAGGCTCTTGGGGTCCCTGAATCCAGGCATAGGCTCTTACACATCATTTCTGGACCAGCCCTGGGCCAGAAGGGAGCCCATTGCCCTGAAGAGTGAGTCCCCAGCCTGGAAGCATTTCCCACAAGCTGACTAAAGAGCCCTTGTGCTTTTAGTGAACATCAGTGGTGGCCTGATGTTCACTAAAAAAGACTGCCGCCCGGGCCCATGCGCTAGTGGTGCTGGTAGCCACAGGGAGAGGCTCTTCTGCCTGTGGAAAGGGGAGGGAAAAACAGAAAGAACTTTGTATCGTGACTTGAGTGCTAGCTTAGCTTCAGAGAAATAGTACTTCAGGTAAATTTCTAAGGTTTTTGACTCTAAACCCTGCCTCCCAGATAGCATCTGCGGAACTGCAGAGGGCCTGCGGGAACTTGCCACAGGGGTGCATGCATCTCACCCCCAGTTCCAGGCAGCTCAGTACAGAAAGAGAGACTTTATTTCTCTGGGGGAAAGTAAGGGAAAAACTAAAAGTCTCTGCCTGACAATTCAAAGACAGGCATAAGCAAGCCCAAACTGTCCAGACTACAAAAAATACCTAACTCTTCAACGTCAAGACACTGACAAACATCCACGAGCATCAAGAGCATCCAGAAAAACATAACCTCATAAAACAAACTAAATAAGGCACCAGAAACCAATCATGGAAGAACAAGGATATGTGACCTTTCAGACAGAGAATTCAAAATAGCTGTGTTGAGAAAACTCAAAGAAATTCAAGGTAACACAGAGAAGGAATTTAGAACTCCATTAGATAAATTTAACAGAGATTGAAATAATTAAAACAAAATCAAGCAGAAATACTGGAGTTGCAAAATGCAATTGACATATTGCAGAATGCATCAGAGTCCTTTAATAGCAGGACTGACCAAGAAGAAGAAAGAATTAATGAGCTTGAAGGCAGGTAATTTGAAAATGTGCACAGTCAGAGGAGACAAAAAAGAATAAAAAACAGTGAAGCACACTTTCAGTATTTAGAAAATAGCTTCAAAAGGGCAAATCTAAGAGTTATTGGCCTTGAAGATGAGGTAGAGAAAGAAACAAGGGTAGGAGATAGGAGTAGAAAGTTTATTCAAAGGTACAATAACAGAGAACTTCCCAAACATAGAGAAAGATATCAAGTACAGGAAGGTTATAGAACACCAAGCAGATTTAACCCAAGGAAGACGACCTCAAGGCATTTAATAATCAAGTTCCCAAAAGTAAAGGATAAAGAAAGGATCCTAAAAGCAGAAAGAGAAAAGAAACAACGCACAATGGAGCTCCAATATGTCCAGCAGCAGACTTTTCAGTGGAAACATTACAGGCCAGGAGATAGTCACATGACATATTTAAAGTGTTGAAGAAAAACAAACAAACAAAAAAACCTTTTACCGAAGAATTGTATATCTGGTGAAAATATCCTCCAAGCATGAAAGAGAAATAAAGACCTTCCCAGAAAACAAAAGCTGAGGGATTTCATTAACACCAGACCTGTCTACAAGAAATGCTAGAGTGGGCTCTTCAATTTGAAAGAAAAGAACATTAATGAGCAAGAAGAAATCATCAGAAGATACAAAAACTCACTGGTAATAGTAGGCATACAGAAAAACACAGAATATTATAACACTGTAATTGTGGTATGTAAACTACTTTTAAGTAAAAAGACTCAATGATGAACCAGTCAAAAATAATAACGACAACTTCTTAAGACATAGTATAATAAGACGTTTAAAAAAGTTAAAAAGCAGGGACATGAAGTTAAAGTGTAGGGTTTTTATTAGTTTTCTTTTTGTATGTTTGTTTGTTTATGCAATTAGTGTCAAGTATTGTCATCAGTTTAAAATAATGAATAGTATAGTATTTACAAGCCTCATGGTAACCTCAAATTTAAAAACATACAACAGATACACAAAATATAAAAAAGTAAGAAATTAAAGCATACCACCAGAGAAAATCACATTCACGAAAAGAAAGGAAAAAGGGAAAGAAAAAAGAGAATACCACAAAACAACCAGAAAACTAATAACAAAAGGGCAGGGGCAAGTCCCTACTTATCAATAATATCATTCAATGTGTGAGAACTAAACTGTCCAATCAAAAGTCATAGAGTGGCTGAATGGATGAAAAACAACCCAATCACCTGTTGCCTACAGGAAACACACTTAGCCTGTAAACATACTCACAGAGTGAAAATAAAGGGATGGAAAAAAGATATATTCCATGCCAATGAAAACCAAAATAGGGCACAAGTAGCTATACTTATATCAGACAAAATAGATACCAACACAAAAACTGAAGAAGAGACAAAGAACGTCATTATATAATGATAAAGGGTCAGTTCAGCAAAAGGCTATAATGGTTGCAAACTTGTATGCAACCAACACTGGAGCACCCAGATATATAAAGCAAATACTATTAGAGCTAAAGAGAGACATAGACCTCAATACAATAATAACTGGAGACTTCAACACCCCAATTTTAGCATTGGACAGATCTCCCAGACAGAAAATCAACAGAGAAACATCAGACTTAATCTATACTATAGACCAAATGGACCTAATAGATATTTACAGAATGTTTTATCCAACAGCTATACATGCCTCAACACATGCTTCTCCTTAGCACATGGATCATTCTCAAGGATAGACCATATGTTAGGTCACAAAACAAGTCTTAAAACATTCAAAAAATTAAAACAGTATCAAGCATCTTCTCTGACCACCAGGAGATTAAGCTAGAAATAAATAGCAACAGGAAATTTGGAAACTATACAAACACATGGAAATTAAACAATATGCTCCTGAATGACCAGTGAGTCAATGAAGAAATTAAGAAAGAAATTGAAAGATTTCTTTAAACAAGTGATAATGGAAATGCAAAATACCAAAACCTACAGGATATAGCAAAGCAGTGCTAACAGGGAAATGTATAGCTGTAAGTTCCTACATAAAAACAAACTTTGAATAACCTAATAAAACACCTTAAACAACTAGAAAGGCAAGAGCAAACCAAACCCAAAATTAGTAGAAGAAAAATAATAAATATGAGAACAGAAATAAATAAATTTGAAACAAAGAAAGCAATTCAAAAGATCAATGAAACAAAAAGGTGATTTTTGAAAAGATAAAGAAAATTGACAAATCTTTAGGCAGACAAATAAAGACAAAAAAGGGAAGAAACACAAATAAAATCAGCAATGAAAATGAAAACATTACAATGGAAACTACAGAATTTTTTTTCTCATGAACTTTTTTTATTATTTTATTTTACTTTATTTTATGTTAAGTTTCAAGATACATGTGCAAGACATGCAGATTAGTTTCCCATCTAAACGTGCGCTGTGGCGGTTTCTACACCTATCAACCCATGACTTAGGCATTAAGCCCCACATGCATTAGCTACTTATCCTGATGCTCTCCCTCTCCCTACCCTCCCGAGAGGCCCCAGTGTGTGTTGTTCCCCCGCCACCCTGCCCGTGTCTATGTGTTCTTATTGTTCAGCTCCCACGTATAAGTGAGAATATGTGGTGTTTGGTTTTCTGTTCCTGTATTAGTTTGTTGAGGCTAAAGGCTTCCAGCTCCATCCATGCTCCTGCAAAAGACATGATCTTTTTCCTTTCTATGGCTGCACAGTATTCCATGGTGTATATGTACCACATTTTCTTCATCCAGTCTCTCATTGATGGGCATTTGGATTGATTCCATCTTTTTGCTATTGTGAATAGTGCTGCAATGAACATACACTTGCATATGTCTTTATAACAGAATGACTTATATTATTCCTTTGCATATGTACTCAGTAATGGGACTGATGGGTGAAATGGTATTTCTGGTTCTAGGACTTTGAGGAATCACCACACTGTCTTCCACAATGGTTGAAATAATTTACATTCCCACCAACAGTGTAAAAGCATTTCTGTTTCTCCACAGCCTCACCAGCATCTGTTGTTTCTTGACTTTTTTAATAATTGCCATTCTGACTGGTGTGAGATGGTATCTCATTGTGGTTTTGATTTGTGTTTCTCTAATGATCAGCGATGTTGAGCTATTTTCATGTTTGTTAGCTGCATAAATGTCTTCTTTTGACAATTGTCTGTTCACATCCTTTGCCCACCTTTTAGTGGGGTTGTTTGGTTTTCTCTTTTAAATTTGTTTAAGTTCCTTGTAGATTCTGGATATTAGACCTTTGTCAGATGGATAGATAGTAAAAATTTCTCCCATTCTCTAGGTTGTCTGTTCACTCTGATGATAATTTCTTTTGCTGTGCAAAAGCTCTTTAATTAGATCCCATTTGTCAATTTTTGCTTTTGATGAAATTACTTTTGAAGTTTTCATCATGAAATCTTTGCTGGTGCCAGTCCTGAATGGTATTGCCTAGATTTTCTTCTAGGGTTTTTATAGTTTGAGGCTTTACATTTAAATCTTTAATTCATCTTGAGTTAATTTTTGTATAAGGTGTAAGGAAGGGGTCCAGTTTCAATTTTCTGCATATGGCTAGCCAGTTTTCCCAGAACCATTTATTAAATAGGGAATATTTTCCCCATTGCTTGTTTTTGTCAGGTTTGTTGAAGAGCAGATAGTTGTAGATGTGCAGTCTTATTCCTGAGATCTCTGTTCTGTTCCATTGGTCTATGTGTCTGTTTTTGTACAAATACCATGCTGTTTTGGTTACTGTAGCCTTGTAGTATAGTTTGAAGTAGGGTAGCATGATGCCTCCAGCTTTGTTCTTTTTGCTTAGGATTGTCTTGGCTATACAGCCTCTTTTTTGGTTTCATATGAATTTTTAAGTTTTTTTTCCCTAATTCTGTGAAGAATGTCAATGGTAGTTTAATGGGAATAGCATTGAATCTAGAAATTACTTTGGGCAGTATGGCCATTTTCACAATATTGATTCTTTCTATCCAGGAGCATGGAATGAAACCACAGAAATTTAAAGGATTATTAGTAGCTACTGTGAGCAACTATATGCCAATGTGTTGGAAAATCTAGAGAAAATTGATAAATTCCTAGATACATACAACCTATCAAGACTGAACCATGAAGAAATCCAATGCCTGAACAGATCAATAACAACTAATGAAATCAAAGCTGTAATAAGAAGTCTCCCAGTAAAGCAAAGCCCAGGACCCAGTGGCTTCACTGCTGAATTCTATGAAACATTTAAAGAACTAATACGAATTTGACTTAAACTATTCGGAAAAAAAAATAAAGGAGAAGGGAATACTACAAATCTCATTCTATAATGAGACCAGTATTACTCTGATACCAAAGCCAGAAAGATACATCAAACAAAGAATATTGCAGGCCAATGTCTCTGATGAATATTGATGCAAAAATCCTCAATAAAATGCTAGCAAAACAAATTCAACAATGCCTTAAAAAGATTATTCATCATGATCAAGTAGGATTTATCACAGGGATGCTAAGATGGTTTAACATATGCAAATTAATCAATGTGATATGTCATATCAACAAAATAAAGGGCAAAAACCATATGATCCTTGATGCTGAAAAAGCATTTGATAAAATTCAACATCTCTTCATGATAAATAAAACTCTCAAAAAACTGGGTACAGAAGGAGTATATATAAACATAATAAAAGTCATATATGACAGAGCCACAGCTAGAATCATACAGAATGAGGAAAACCTGAAAGCTTTTCTTTTAAGATATGGAACATGACTAGGATGTCCACTGTCACCACTGTTATTCAACACATAACTGGAAGTTGTAGCTAGTGCAATCAGACAAGCGAAAAAATAAAGGGCACCTAAATTGGAAAGAAAGAAGTCAAATTATCCTTGTTTGCAGATGATATGATCTTATATTTGGAAAAACCTAACGACTCCACCCAAAACTATTAGAATTGATAAATGAATTCAGTAAAGGTGCAGGATACAAAATCAACATACAAAAAGCAGCAGCATTTCTACATGCCCACAGTGAACAATCTAAAAAAGAAGTCAAAAGAGTAATATCATGTACAATAATAGTCACAAGTAAAAGCAAAAATCTAGGAACTCACTTAACCAAAGAAGTGAAAAATCTCTACAATGAAAACTATAAAACGCTGATGAAAGAAATTGAAGAGGACACACACAAAAAATGAAATATATCCCATGTTCTTGGATTTAAAGAATCAATATTGTTATAATGTCCATACTACCCAAAGTAATCTACAGATTCAAAACAATTCCTATCAAAATATCAATGACATTCTTCATAAAAATAGAATAAACAATCCTAAAATTTATGGGGAACCACAAAAGACCCAGAATCACCAAAGCTATCCTGAGAAAAAGGAACAAAACTGAAGAAGTCATTATCTGACTTCGAATTCTACTACAGAGCTATAGTAACCAAAACAATATGGTACTGGCATAAAAACAGACTCATAGACCAATGGAACAGAATAGAGAACCCAGAAACAAATTTGCTCACTTACGGTGAACTCGTTTTTGACAAAGGTGGCAAGAACACACATAAGGAAGATAGTCTTTTCAATGAATGATGCTGGGAAAGCTGGGTGTCCATATGCAAAAGAATAAAACTAGACCCCTATATCTTGCAATACACAAAAATCAAATCGAATGAATTAAATACTTAAACCTAAGACCTCAAACTATGAGACTACTACAAGAGAACATCAGAAAAACTTTCCAAGACATTCTTCTGGGCAAAAATTTCTCCAATAATACCCCACAGGCACTGGAAACCAAAGCAAAAATGGACAAATGAGATCATATCATGTTAAAAAGCTTCTGCCCAGCAAAGGAAACAACAAACTGAAGGAATAATACACAGGATGGGAAAAAATATTTGCAAACTACTCATCTGAGAAGGGATTAATAACCAGAATATGTAAGGAGTTCAAACAACTCTATAAAAAAGTATAATAATTGTAGTTTAAAATGGGCAAAAGATTTCAGTAGACATTTCTCAAAAGGAGACATCCGAATGGCAAACAGGCATATGAAAAGATGCTCAACATCACTGATCATCAGAGAAATGCTAATCAAAACTACACTGAGATATTATCTCACTCCAGTTAAAATGGGTTTAATCCAAAAGACAGTCAATCACAAACGCTTATGAGCATATGGAGAAAAGGGAACCCTCGTATACTGTCGGTGGGACTGTACACCACCAATTAGTACGACCACTATAAAGAACAACTTCAAGGTTCCTCAGAAAATGAAAAAGAAAGAGCTGCCATGTATGATCCAACAATCCCACTGCTGGTTATATGCCCAAAAGAAAGAAAATAAGTATATTAAAGAGGTATCTGCACTCACATGTTTGCCACAGCACTGTTTACAATATCTAAGATTTAGAAGCAACCTAAGTGTCCTTCAACAGGTGAATGAATAAAGAAAACATGGTACTTATACACAGTGGAGTACTATTCAGCCATTATAAAGAATGAGATCTTGTCATTTGCTACAACATGTATGGAACTGGAGGTCATTATGTTAAATGAAATAAGCCAGGCACAGAAAGACAAGCAACACATGTTCTCACTTATTTGTGGGATCTGAAAATCAAAACAATTGAACTCATGGAGATAGAGAGTAGAAGAATGGTTACCAGAGGCTGAGAATGGTGGGAGTTGCTTTGGGGTGGGGAGGTAGGGATGGTTATTGAGTACAAAAAAAATAGAAAGAATTAACAAGACATGGTATTTGATAGCACAACCAAGTGACTATAGTCAATAATAATTTTATCGTACATTTTAAAATAACTAAAAGAGTATAATCAGATTATTTGTAACACAAAGAATAAAAGCTTGAGGGCACAGATACCCCATTGTCCACGATGTAATTATTATGCATTGCGTTCCTATATCAAAATATCTCATGTACTCCATATATAACTACTATGTACCCACAAAAATAAATATATTAAAAATTTGTTTAGAAAGGAAATCTATTTATTTACATGAAGGAAATAAACTTTAAAAATGATTTTCAATAAGAAATAACTCTCTTATACCTTATCTGATATATTATGAGTTAATGTACATTTAAGCTCATGATTTGAAACCCTGGAAAGATTAAATCACTATCATTTTAGATGTTAATATGACCAAATATGAAATTATTCTTTCTAAGTTTAGGCTGAAGGTTATTGGGCATGAAGAAATAATTTGGAGCCAGGGTATAAATATGAATTGATAAAATATTTAAAGAATGCAAACTATTTCCATATGTACTTACACTTCTACAAGTATATAGAAGTATCAATGGCAGAAACTTTGACATAAAGAAAACTTGGGTTGGGTTTTGCCTACTCTGACTTCTCAGACTTGTTTTCCCCCTCAGTATAATGGAGATTTTAAAATAATAATACCCACCTCATAGTTTTGGTATACGGTTTAAATGAGATAGTTAAGCTTTATTTTCAAGGTAAGAGCTCAAAATATTAGTTATTATTATTGTTGAATTTAGCATCTTTTTAAAATAATCGAATGAAATAAATTAATCAATCCTGCAAGTGACCAAAGGCTCACTCCCTGTTCAACATATTGTTAGCCCAGTTTCAATTCTATTACACTTAAAAGAATCCCAATTAAATTATTTTAAAATAGCCTGCATTTTAAGACCACCACAGACTGGAGAAAACCTTTACTTTAATTAGTCTGAATTAGTGTTGCTCTTACTGCACCTGGCTCATCCTAAAAAACAGACTGTATGAAATGTCACAATATGTGCAATAAAGACCCAAAGAAAGAAACATTATTGTGAGTTGATTTTCCTTGTTTATTTTTCTTTTTTTCTTTTTTTTTTTCCAGAGAAGACAGTCTTTCACCAAAGGCCTATAAAGCGGAATTAGCCATACACTTTCTTATTCTTTTATTAAACCATTATAATTATCCCAGGAAAACTGGAAAACCTACGAATACATTGAAAACTAGCAAATTTGTAAGTTGGTTTTAACATCAATAGGTTCTCTGGCTACCTCCTCTCTATTTCTACAATAAAGTTTCTTGCTCATTTACTATTTTAACTGTTTACTATCTGTCTTATCATTGGAATATATGCTTCAGAAATTGGCATCCTGTCATTGTGTTCACTCCTCTCACCCCAGTGACTCCTCAGTGAATGGTACTTGGTAGACACTCAATAAATATTTGTTGAATCAATGAATAGTGGTGGAAAACTGAATAACAGGGCTAGAAATAGTGACTAGTTTTTCTACTAGTCTTGATCCATAGATTATATACTATATCTTTTTAATTTTATTTCTTAATTGACAAATAATCATTGTACATATCCATGGGCTGCATAGTGGTGTTTTGAGACATATAATGTGTAGTAATCAGATATACTTTTAAAGAGCCTCCACAAATAGGAATTTTAGGTGGTCAGTACTAACTTGTTCAGGATATCCTCAAGTGTAACCAAACTTTTTTTTCTTGGCTCTAATTTATGTCTTCCCTTTATTCAACCTCCTCTGTGGTATAGGAGTTGGTAACCTGCATGATCCCTGCCTTTGAATTTAATCTAAGAATATTTACAAAGTCAAGGACTCACTGAGTCCCAGCAGGTATATACTCTGAAGATGACAACTTTCTCCAAAGTTTGAAGACAGATGGTGAAATATTGAAATGTTACAGAAATAGACTTCTCAGAGTCGCTTTTTAGTTGTCATGGGAAAGAGAGAAGTATATAGTGATAAATGAATTAATTAAATCACAGCTAGTAAACTCATACTTAAAGTGAGACATCCCATAACTGAGTCAATACAAATATTAGAATTTTTAGAAGAAAATATTACAGTGTCATTCTTTTTAAAAAATCAGAACATACTGTATTTAAGACATACAAGATAAGCTCTTGTTCACTCAAGACTAAAGCTTATAGCTAAAGTGGACTTCTGCTCTAAAATTTAATCTTTTCTCCTCAAACTAAATGTATCAGACATCACCTAGTAAATTGTAATAACTACAGCCGAATATGTACAAATATGACTAATCCGAGAGCCGGCGCCAAACTAGTTTTGACCTTTCGTTGTAAAATGATCCCTTATGGTCTTCCAAAAGACACGGACGTATTTTAGGGGCCACAAACAACAATTCAAATGTCATGTTGTAAAATAAAGTAAAAACAAAGCTTCTTACTCAAGAAACGAATTTTAATTAAGGTCAAGAATCTTATCTGAATTAGAGTTTATATTTGTTCTGGCCTATACTGAAGCTGTTTGATGGTTCATTCTTAACTTTGAATAGCTTAAATGCTCTCACAACATTAAAGGCATGAAAGTTAACATGCTTTAATTAAGTATGATAATTGATTGAAAGTAAAGAATAATTTCAAATAATTTCTAACTATGGAGATTGAAGAAGTCGCTCCAGAATCATTTCAATTGCTACCAAATTAACCACTCCCAGAGAGGAATGGATAATGACAACAACTCTCTGAACCTATTGAAAACTAATCTAATTAGAGACATTTTGCTGAAATGCCAGAGTAGTTAAGATAAGAAGGTGAGTGACAGAGCAAAAATTCCAGTGACTTTTTTGGGGGTCTGGCTCTTGTAAAATGTATTAGTCACAAAAAGTATAGAAACACCTTTAGGAAACTTTCTTTTCTTGTACTCAATAACGAATCAAGGAATTCAATTAAATCAAGATACTTCTAGTCTTCCAAAGATAGATAAGAGGAAGAGAAAAAAGGAGGTGTGAATAAAGGAAAAAGGGAAAGGAAAGAAAAAGCTTTTAGTTATCGAGCAATTCCTTTGTATCAGGATTGCATTAAGGGCTTTTCATAGATTAGCTAATATAAATCTTACATAAGAAAATTATTAGTATCCCCATTTCATAGATGAAGAAACAAAGGCACAGAAAGGTAAAATGGTGAGTAATTTTCCCAGAATCAGATAGCTACCTAAAAGCAACACTGATTTTAAACTTGGGTCTAGTCTACTAAATGCCTTCATTATTTTTAAGTATTACTCTCAATGGCTTCCAATAATAATGAAAAATAACAGTGAAACTTCCAGAAAATGGTCTAAGCAGTGTTCCTACCCACATCCTCTGAACACGATTTTCTGGATGTTATAAAATTTAGTAATTTCACCCAGTTTATTACTTTCCTTGGGGAGATTCAAATGGAGGAAGAACTGTATAAATTACAATGATGATATGGCACAAAATACACATTTAATAACTATTTACTCTTCATAATTATGATAAAAACTACAAATGCGTAACTTAAATGGAATAGTTTACTAATTTGTTTTAGACTTAAAACTAAACACTTACTAAGGAGTTAATCTTGTTTCTACTAGAATACATTTGGTCAGAAGCAGAAGTTGACCACATGATGGAAAATACAATTATTAGGTGAGTGAACACTGGAGTTGGGATGAGGCTATGTATGTGTATGTCTAACACACTCAGAGCCAGCTACTCATAATTATTTGACTTGAATGTGAGTCTATATCTATCCATGATCTATCTGTTTTTGCTCAAAAGTGGAAATTGGTTTATTTGTTAATAATTTAAATGCAGGAAAGCAACAAAATAGTCAAAGTTGATTAAACTGGCAATCCCATTAGAAATGGAAAAATCTTAATATTTCAAGTATATGAGTTGACTATTCGATAAGCATAATAAACCATTACAAAAATGAAAATGTCATCTAAG
Organism: Macaca fascicularis; assembly: GCF_037993035.2. Lineage (NCBI taxonomy): Eukaryota > Metazoa > Chordata > Mammalia > Primates > Cercopithecidae > Macaca > Macaca fascicularis. The sequence goes on from NC_088378.1 coordinate 117,533,774, forward strand.
TGTTGATAACTAGAAAATCAGGAAGCAGGTGTGGCAGTTCTGTTTTATTTAGCTAAACTAATCCAACTAGATCTCAGTTAAGAACAAATTTATTTGATAAGCATACCTGATGTTTTATCTCTGACATAACCTGATTTTCTGTATCTGAGCCAATCATATCATCCTACCCTTTAACTTATTTAAAAAATCAATTAATTCTATTTAAATTACTGTATAATTGTGTTCTCTCCAAAGTATACACAGGCACCCATTTGAAAAACAGTGTGTATAATTATAAAGGTACTTACATATTTGGTTTCTCGACCAGCTGCTCTTGGAAGAGTTGTGGGAGTCTGTATGAAAATAAAAACAATTATACTTCTGAAATAATAAAGTAAATAATAATAGACTTAACGTCTGGAATGTGTTCACCTTCTTCTCAATTGAGACTTTCTAAACATTAGTCTCTCTATACAATATCTTTTTTTGAAAATTATTTTATAAAATGATATCACTTGATTATTCTTTTCACTGACTTTATCTATCAACTTTCTGCTAATTTCTCCTTATTTATTGATGATGTTAACTCATAGATCATAATAGTTCTTTCCTCACATTTCTTCTGTAATTTTTGCCTATTTCAAAACTCATGTAGAAATCTCTGTCTTTTCAACTTTTTGAGCTCCTCAATTCCAAAGATGTTCTCATCTACTCCATTTCAATCATTCACTCCCAGAAAGCTCCTTAATTTTACCTTCGCCAGTAAAACAGAAACTCTCAGAAATTTCAATTACAAATGTCCCACACTCAGACCTCTACCTCCTATCCATCATCTTCATTTCTCTAGTGCTGCTAGTATAACATCCACATCATTGGGACTTCCAAATCACTGACCTTCATCAGCGTTATTCCGGCTTTACCTCTTAGCTCGTATTATTTAATATTATAAGTCATTTTAATACTTCTATTTTTTTATCTTCTCTCTTCCTGTGACAAGTTCACTTCCAAAAAAAAGAACTCAACCCTAAATTGGCCTTGCCATCCATTTTTCTCCATACTTGTATCTGAGATGCAAAACATTGTTGGAGAAACTCTTTCAAACAAATTAATTAATTTTATTTTAAATTAATAATTATCAATTTCAAATGTGCATTTGGTACTGCCCCAAATTCTGCTTTTGTAGGCCCACTTTCTGAGATGAAATAGCTATTTGATTCATTCATCCACTCAACACATATTTATTGTGCATCTACTGTGTGCCAGTCACTGTTCTACACCCCTGGGACTTATTGGTAAACAGAAGAGAAAAAATGTCCCACCATTGAGGAGTTCACATTCTGGAAGAAGAGAAATAAGCAATGAAATCATAAATAAGTAAATTATATGTTAGAAAGGAATAAATGCAATGAAAAAGAGTAGAAATAATTTGAAGCCTAGGGCAATATATGCGCTTCCAGATAAAAATTTATTTGCTTCTATAAAATACCTCATATTTTTCTGGACCACCTAGATGTTAAGGAGGTCAAGAGTGCTGGGAGTTTACAATTTTAAATTAGATGATCAGTGTTGAGAAGGTGACATTTGAAGGAGACTTCAACGACTTGAAGGAGTAAGGGAGTTGAGTGTGTGGTATTCTAAATAAAGAGCATTCTAACAAGAGGGAACAAGTGCAAAGTTTCTAAGGTGGATTTTCTCCACTGAGAATTGTGGATAGAAAACTGGAAATAATCTTTCCATAAAGGACAATAAAAAACTGACCAATATATTGAAAAATATTTAATCAAATACATCAATGAACTAAAAAGAGAGCTAATAATTGCTGGGCAAAATCAAAAGAGGATGGGAACCTGAACAGAGAAGTTCAGCATTTCAGAACTGCTTTTGCCCTGGGGATGTTTGCAAATAATGATGAGTTGCTTGAGAAGCTAACCCAAACTTTTGATATCTCACAGGTATAAATAGAGAAAAGTCAACCAGGACTCGCCAAGAACAGATTGGGTCCCTAGGAGTAAGAGTGACCCAGAAGACTCACATAGTCTTCAGCCTGGTATCAAATCATCTGAAGATGACTGTCCAGAAAAAAATAATCTCAGAACCTTAAATTAAATTCAGGTAGTTTTTTCTTGCTAGTGCTCCCAGTGTCTGACAGAAACAACAAAAAAAGACTTTCTATGGAAAGGTAATATCATATGAAGTCTCCATTTCTATTAAGAAATTTTCAAATAGGATATCTAGCATACCATCAGATTCAGATACACAAAAAGGCAAGACAATGTGAATGAGGATGAGCGGAAATAATAAACAACCAAAAAAAAAAAAAGACCCCCAGAGATTAAGACATGTGTCTTTTCAGAACCAGACTGAAAACAACCATACTTAACCATGATTTTGGAGATGAAGGCAGAACATTTTTCACAGTATGATAGAAACTATAAAAAGATCAGTGATATAACTGATTTGAAAAGAAACTAATGTGCTAAGACAGGAGCATGCTTGACACATCCAAGGCACAACAAGGAGGCTAGTGGGCTGGGATGGAGTGAGTAAAGGAGAGAGTTGGAAGAAAAAGGCAATCACAGAAGCATTGGGGCACCAGACCATACAGGCCCTTCCAGGACCTTGTGAGGACTTTGCTTATATTCTGAGGGAAATGTGTAAGCACTTCTGGCTTTAAATAGAGGAGGGTCATGATCTGACTTATGCTTTAAAAGGTTCTCTGCATTTCATGTGTTAAGAATAAACTATTGTGAGTCAGAGGTATAGGGACAAAACTCTTGTACTATCCAACAAAACACAGTGGCTCAGTAGTGCAGAAGCCATGAAATAACCATAGTCGACATATTCTGAAGCTGTAGAAACAGGATTTCTATAGAAGAGATGTGAAATGTGAGAGGAGGAGAAGAATAAAACATGACACCAACGTTTTTGGCCTTGAGCAAATGAAAGAGTAAAATTCTACCAATGGAGACGAGAAGGCAACATATGGAATCATTTTGTCAGAGAAAATCTAGATTTTATTTGTATGCATATTGAGGATAAGACATTTGTTAGAAGTCTAAATGGAAATGAAGAGTAGGTATTTGGAAGTCTGCAGTTTGAGAGAGAATCGTGGACTAGAAATAGAGTTGTCAGCATATATGTAGTTAGTTTTTATAACATAAAACAGAGTGAGATCACCAAAGGAATGAATATACAGAGAAATGAGATGTTTGAGGACTCATGACTAGAGCATTCCAACATTAACAGTTTGTGAAGAAGAAGATGAACCAGCAAAGGAGACTAAGAAATAATAACAAAAAGGGAGATAGAGGAAAAACAGATAGAGTAAGGCATTCTAAAATACTCTAGAGGGAAAATGTATCAAAGAGGAGGGTGTGAGCAACTGTCTCAAATTCTGTTGCTGTCATCTCAACTCAGGACTGGGTTTATTGCAATGCAGAGGACTTCAGGAACCTTGGAAAAAGTGGTTTTGGTGACATAAAAAAGGAGATTTAAGAGGAAACTGGAGAAAAGGAATTGAAAGTAGAATATATAAAAATTTTTTTTTTTTTTTTTTTTGAGACGGAGTCTCGCTCTGTCGCCCAGGCTGGAGTGCAGTGGCCGGATCTCAGCTCACTGCAAGCTCCGCCTCCCGGGTTTACGCCATTCTCCTGCCTCAGCCTATCCCTATCACACCTTCTCCCCTCAATCTTAGTTAATGATCTTACATTTTACTTCATTGAAACGTGTTAGTTATGAAATAACTAAAGATATTGGTTATAAAATTATTTCTCTTCCACCAAACTACAAACATTCTTGCATCTGTAGCTGTCATGTCCTTTATTTTCCATCCTGTTACAATGAAGGACATTTCCAGCTTATTATCAAATGGTCTTAGCACATTTGGGCCACTATCACAAATATCATTGACTGAGAGGCTTATAAACAACAGAAGTTTATTTTCCACAGTTCTGGAGACTAAGAGGTCTAAAATCTAGGCACTAGCAGATTTGGTGTCTGGTGAGGGCCCACTTCTGGTTCATAGATGAGGCCGTCTTGTATGTCTTTACATGGTGGAAAGGGTAAGAGGTTTCTCTCAGGACTGTTTTGTAAGGGAACTTACCCCATTCATAAGGTCCCCATCCTCATGACCCAATCATTCCCTAATGGCCCCATCTGATAATACCTTCATATATTTCAACATATGAATTCTCAGTAGGTGGGTGGGGCACAAATATTCAGACCTTTATTTCCCCTTCTTCTCTAGAATTAGTACTTCTTTCTCTGCTGAGACCAATGCCACCATATGCAAATTTGATCTGTCATTTTCAGCTTCACAAAACAAAAAATTCTTTCTTGACCTTACTACCAACCTAATTTCCTTTTCCTTTTAACAGCCAAACATTTCAAAATAGTTGTTTTGTTTTATTTTTACATATTCTATCCCTGCTTTCTCATGCCACAACACATTTAAACATCAGAGATAAGATCAATGGGGTGAAGTGAGGGACTACTAAAATCTGAGGGTAGTAAAAAGAGGTAACAATGAAGACAATATCAAAGTGGTCCTTCAGCCTTCGGGGAGAAAACAGTTAACTATAGGTTTCAACAACTGGCCAGCTTCTGATGAATCTTTCCCTTGATCCCTTGCTTAGCAGTGATGACTGGGACAGCTATTGGAAGAGAAGAATATACCATAAGCAGAGGTGCAGGGAGGCAGAAAGGAGGGTCAGGGTCACCAGGGTGGAGAGGAAGTGGCAAGTGGGAACTGGTTGATACTATGGCACTTCTCCCTTCTGAAGCACATGCTCCTCCTGCTCTTAAAGAATAAATAAATAAACCTCACCAGAATTGACAAGTGCTAGGACTTGGGTTTCAGGACCTGCCACCCCAGGAACCAGGCATATATACACCCAACTTAGTTGACATGCTCAGGGAAATTTGAGTTTCCATGGAAACATAATAAGACATCTGAAAAACTTAAATACTATAAAAGAAAACAATGGTTCCTCTATTCCACTCCTAAGTATTTACCCAAGATAAGTGAAATCATATATCCATACAAAGTCTTGTTTACAAACGTTCTTGGAAGCTTTATTAGTAATAGCTCCAAATTAGAAATAACCCAACCATCTATTAACTGGTGAATAGATAAACAAAGGATGGAACATCCACACAGTGGACTACTAATCAGCAATTAAAAAAAAAAAAAAAAGAGCTACTGATCCATGCAATGATATGTGGATGAATTTCAAATGCCTTCTACTAAGTAAAGGCTAAAGTGACTACAGACTATATAATTACATTTATATGATATTCTTGAAAAGGCAAAAGCATAGGAACACATGAAAAGATAAGTGGTTTCCCAGGACTTGGGTTAGAGGGAAGTATATACTAAAAAAGAGCACAGGGAACTTTTTCAGTTGATGGAAATGTTTTGTTTGGAATGAGGTAGTAATTATATGATTGGATTCTTTTGTCAAAACTCAGAACTGTAAACTAAAAAGATGGAGTTTACAGTGATTACATTATGCCTCAATAAATCTTATTTAGAAGAAAAAATTATGTCAGCTTCAACAAAGAATGTAAGACAGGAATTGAAGGAAAGAATAGATACTGAACAAAATCTTGAACTGGAACATTAGATCAAGGATTCCTCTTGAAGGAATTAGAAAATAATAAATAGAAAAATATGAAGAGTAAGAGACATGAAATACACAATCAAAAGTGACAAAATCAGTATTATAAGAGTCCCATGTGGGAATAAATATTTGCAAAAATAATGATTAAAAATTACCGAGAATGTAAGGGAAAGAAAAGATCGAAGACTTCATATGAAAGGTCATAAAGGGTAACAATCAAAATATACAAGAAAAAAATGCATGCCTAGATACATCATAAAAAATATCTGTAAGATCATACATAAAGATAAAGTTTTATACAGAAAAGCTTATACAGCAATTCTGTAAATGATCACTCTATAGCCGAGGAACGAGTATCATGCTGACAAAATAATTCATAAGTATGCTGTTGAAGAAAAAGAAACCTAGGGGGAAAATGTTGAAGAAAGAGGACCTACAATTTTATTTGCAGCAAAACTATAATTTAAACGAAAAGGCAAAATAAAGATGTTATCATGGACAGAGCTCACAAAATCTACACAAAAATATCTTGCTTTATACAACTTGAAGCAAGATTCCAACAAGAAAAACAATAAACCCAGGAAAAAGCTTTGAATGTGTGCAAAATAAGGATCTAAATCAGAAATAAGTATCTAAACAAAGGAAAGATCAAGAAGTGTTCAGACATAAAGTTCAAAGCAATACTAATAAATTGTATGTGTATGTGCTTGTGTTTTTATATACAGGTTGATTAAAAACAAGTAGAAAGTGAAAAGTGCTATAGTGCTTACAAAATGTTGGGGAAAACATTTATACGTTTTAAAATTGATACAAAATTAAGCATAATAATTGTCTTTAAGAATGTACATGTAACTACCAGAAGTAACAAGATATAAAGTAAAATTTTCAAGATGTTTAAACTAGTAAATATCAAAATTGCCTAAGGAAAGCAGAAAAAAAAAAACCAGGAGAAATAAAAACATTTTAAATAGAAAACACGAAATAAGATAGCAAAAATTCACCCTAACATAACAAGAATTGCAATAATTATAAGTGGCTTAAGGTCCCTGGTAAATAGAATCTGATTGACTGTAAAAATTATATCCAGAAATACGCTGTTCTGAAGAAAATTAGACAAAAGGGTATGAAAAAAAGTAAAGTAACAGTAAATGATACATCTAGGAAAACAACAATTAGAAATTATAAATAAAAAGTCACTATATTAATACTCAGAAGGAAAACCTTAAGTTAAAAAATGATTATATATGCCGATAAAGCTTCTAAAAACTCAAAAACGAGAATGAATGCCAACACACAAGCACCAGCAATATGGTTTCAAAATATACAAGTCAAATCTAATAAACATTCCTTTAGACTTATCTTTCTCTGACCCTTGGCCGCAATCAACATCATTATATTCGAAACACTCTCTTCTATAGCTTCCATGATATCACACTGCTCTGACTTTCCTCTTACCATAAAAGCCTTTTCATTATCATTTACTGGCTCTCCATCTCCTTTTTCAGACCTGTGATGTTATGTTCCTTGGAGCTCTGTACAGGACACTTACAATGTCTATGTGCAAATGACTCTCAAATATCTCCGATCAGCTTCAAACACACAGGTTTAAGCTTTCTTGATAAGCACTTCAAACTCATCCTTGTCTAAAACTGACATAACCCTCTGCCTGCCACTATACAGCTCTTCCTTCGTTGTTGTCTATCCTCAAAGCAGAGACCTGTAGTTCATTCATGATTCTTCTCTCTCCTTCACTACCCGCACCCAAACTCTCGGCAAGCCTCAAACGGTCATGCTTCTCTCTAGCTCTTCTGAACCCACCCTATTCAGACCACACCACCACTGACTGTTTCCCTGACTGCAGGAGCCTCCTCACAGCAGCCATATTGATCATCTTCTATAGTTTCATATTATTCCCACTATGGTTTTATGTCTCCCCATTTTCTTTGGAATAAAAGCTTCATGCCATGGCAAATAAGTGTTTAAATTACTGTGCTTAACCCAGTTTCTCAACATCATTTGCACTGTTCATCCCTAGCTCAGTGTACAGCAAGCACATTGGCTGTCTTCTTTATCTTCATACACACTAAGCTCTTTCATGCTTCAGGAAATTACACATGCCTGTTTCTGTACCTGAAAGCTATTATTCCTGATCAAAATTTCTGTTGCTGGCTCTTTTCCACCTTTGGGTCTCAGCTTGAATTCTACCCCTTGATCACTATATTCAAAGCATGTGCCTTAGGTTACTCAGCCTTGCTTATGTTCCTAGTGCCTTGCAGTACCAGACTTACAGTAGGTGCTTAATAAATACCTGTTGAATGAAAAATTGCCTTGAACGCAGTAGCCTAAAATACTGGGTTTTTTTTAACACCATAAGCATTAAATATTTGTTAAAGAAACCAGTAATGTAGATTATTATCCATATATAACTTCTTAAATCCCTTTCTCATTATATTTAATATAATACAGGTCTTTTACATGTTCAACAAATGAAATAAGAAAAAATATATATTTTAAAATTGATATAATATCTGACAAATCAAAGTTTTATATTAAAAGGCTTAAAGGATATATAACAAAATAGACTTCAAATACAGAAATTATAATTATCCATTTGTGGGTCCTCTGCTAAAATATAATTAATATGATAACAATTGATTACTGGGTTTTATATGTCATTACTAATGGATATTTATTGATAATATTCCAATTGAAAATTAGGATTACTCTTCTAGTTATGTACAGTTCTGTACATTTGAAAATTACTTTAGATGCACAGTGTCCCATGTTTTAAGAAAGGACAGGAAAAAAGTATACTAATTCCAAGGAAATAAATAAATAAGGCTGACCAAAAAAAAGAAAAACAGTAACTAATAACTAACAATTATCAGTAAAGGAAAAATCATAGGCATTTTGAAATTTAGATGAGTAGAGCTTAACTGTTTGAAAAAAATAATTTGGAGAAATGTAGTATTTTATAATAACAAATGAAAATAACTATTTTATAAGAAGGAAATATGTACACAATTACAACAATTAATAGTTTAGTAGTACTCTAACAATCTAAAATATCCAGTTTTATTTCCCTTTGAGTCAAAGAATAACGAAATAAATTCAATCAGCAAAAAGAAAAAAATTCTAGAAATATTACTTCTGTTAAACCTCTTAGACTAATTTTACTTTAGTCTACTTCATTTTTTACTTCTCTATTTTTAAGTGACTATAAATTCCATAAATATTGAATCTATAATTTGAGTGAGAATGAGCCACAAATTATACATTCTAAATGTCAACGTAAAAAAAAAATAGTCTAATATGTTGGCTTTCAAATTGTTTTGAACTTGACCCACAGAAATAGATTTTACTTTGCAACCCTGTATAGACTTACCTTGCATTATATGTGTACATGTAATCAAATGTCAACAAAACCTATACATTGCTTGAAACCAAGTCTAATATTTGCTATCTTTAAAATTCTACAAAAAAGACTGATTGCTATTCACTAAATTTATTTCTCAATTCACTATTGGACCTTGACTTGCAGTTTGGAAATCATTGATCTAATAAATCTTATGGTTCCATAAATTATATTAAATACATACATACTTTGACTGTGTCAGAACCCAACAATGTCTTTGGGGACCTTGAAGGAGAATCAGAAGAATGCTGGAAAAAAAGAAAGGAAGGAAGGAAGAAGAGAAAAGGAAAGAAAAGAACAAGCCTGTGAGGCATCATACTAAAGTAGAGGAAAATGAAGAGAAGCAAAGCAAATGTTTGAATTGCATATTCTAGTCTAAGGCATTACCATAGACAAGGAATCCTGTAAGACCTTATCAATGGTAGCACAGAGCTCTTCGGTTTGCTGCCTGAGCTGTGCAGGGAAATACAGCTAGAAGAATTGAAACCAGGTACTGGGTTAGCAATAAGTTTTGGGATTGCATACCAAAAGCAGGGGTAATCTGAAGTTATTACCTCCACTGGTGGTTCTAATGTGTTGTCCTTGGAGACACTTTCAGTCTTGGCTGGTTCATCTAGTGCCTAGTGATAAATGAAATAGTTCTTATATGAGGTTTCTAGTCATACAACTGGAGTAGAAAAGTCTCTTCAAAGAAAGCCTTGTATGTATGAATATTCCAAGAAAAAATATTTGATGAACTATTCTTTAACATAAAGACATTTTTCTTTTAGGTCTTAAGTTTAAATCTTTAATCCATCTTGATTGAATTTTTGTATAAGGTGTAAGGAAGGGGTCCAGTTTCAGTTTTCTGCATATGGCTAGCCAGTTTTCCCAACTTCATTTATTAAATAGGGAATCCTTTCCCCATTGCTTGTTTTTGTCAGGTTTGTCAAAGATCAGATGGTTGCAGATGTGTGGCATTATTTCTAAGGCCACTGTTCTGTTCCATTGCTCTATATATCTCTTTTGGTACCAGTACCATGCTGTTTTGATTACTGTAGCCTTGTAGTATAGTTTGAAATCAGGTAGCATGATGCCTCCAGCTTTGTTCTTTTTGCTTATACAGCCAATTTGGCTTCAAACTCCCTGTCTCCCTAATGATGGGAACTAGGCAAAATCTCTATTTCATTGTTTTCTCCTCTGCTGGGTCTAATGGGCACATTCAATAGTCATCCAGAGATTTGGGCAGAGTTTATCTACAACATTTAGGGCTCCATTTGGCACTCTCTTTTCCAGATTCTCCCCTCATTTTCTAGTTTCTGTATGACCTTACACTGTTCTCTGTTTCCTCATCTAATAAGTCTGCTGGGTTGTTGCTGAATTTTCACTACTTCATTGTGACCAGACGAGGGACTACCCATAAGGTGAAAAACTATAAAATCTAGAAACCAACCTAGTGCCATATTTTTCTTGCAAGCGTTGACTCTACTGCAGTTTCTACCTACCTTGGTCATGCTTCAGTACCTTCAGATAGTTTTTTATATTCTTATCCAGAGTTTATCATTGTTATCTGTAAAACAGTTGGTCCAATACAAGCTACTTCTCTATTTGCAGAAGCAGAATAAGGCAAGCTAATTTAAAATTAATTCAAATTTCAATTTTCAGCACATATTTTATCACAGAGATTGTATAAATTAAATCTCAAACCTGTCTCAGGGTAGGCTCGTGACTAAAGGTCATTTTTTCCTACCCTAAGCCTAGATTGCTATAAGAAAATGTTATGACCATTCACGGTGGCTCACACCTGTAATCTTAGCACTTTGGGAGGCGGAGGCAGAAGGATCACTTGAACCCAGGAGTTCAAGAACAGCTTGGGCAACACAGTGAGATCTCATCTCTATAAAAAATTTTAAAAATTAGCTGAATGTGGTGACATACACCTGTAGTTTCAGAAACTTGAGAGACTGAGGCAGGAAGATGTTTGAGCCCAGGAGTTCGAGGCTACAGTGAGCCCTGATCACACCACTGCACTCCAGACTGGGCAACAGAGTAAGACACTGTCTCTAAAAAAATAAAAAAAAAAAGCAGGATTGTCATTTCCCTTTGAAAAAAAAAATGTTGTCATTCTTCTTGCAACTGAGAGTGTGACAATTCAAAAATCCTGACCTCTTAATGGGGATGCAATTCCCGTTCTCTATTTTACCAGAGCATCAGCACCATGACAAACGTTCTGAATTTCAGCCTGCTTTTAGTATTTGACCCTTGGGGATTTCCCCTGCCTTTTGGGTTCTTTTTGTTTTTGTTTTTGTTTTTGTTTTTTGTTTTTTTTTTAGTGAACTCAGCATTATACTGGGCTGAATACACATAAAATTGTCAGTATTTAACTGAAAAACACTTGCCAAGATGTCAATTTCATGTGGTTTGACTTGTTTTTTAATGCATTTTTTAAATTGATCGTCGATTATAGGTATTTTACAACAGGAAATTTTTCAAGCAATCTAGTTTCAGTGTACTTTCAAAGTTTGAAAATCTACAGCCAGAAAGGTTACAGAAAAAATATATGCCATGGGTTCTGAAGACAGTTATAAAAGAGGTTACCAAAAATGCAATAAGCAATTGTAGGCACAATGCAGTTATTTTCAAGAGAAATATCGTCACTTGAATATATATGTTCCGGTAGATTTATAAACAGACAAATGAAAGACTCAGTTCTCTATTGTCGTGTATTATATAACTTTTTAGAATTACAGGTTCCCCTCTCCTCTTATTTAGATTTACCTCGTATTTCTCATTTCTTTATTCCCATTCTGTGGTAGATATATCCTGATAGAAGGTGTTACGCCAATTGTGAAACCATGGAATCCATTGCTCATCAAAATCTCTTTTCCCCCTTCTAACAACCAGGGATCTCCATCCAGAACTATTAGCCTTGACCAAGAGGTACCAGGTCCAGATGCTAGAACTGCCATTTTGGCATGGGACATACCCCCTAAGAATTGGGAATTACCAGGTCGAGATGCTAGAACTGCCATTTTGGCATGGGATATACCCCTAAGAATTCAGAAAAGTGACTTTAAAAGATAAAATTTTACTATCCCATGTTTTAATAGCTCATACAGGTAAATATTGTCTGGAAATTTTTGTTTTCAAAATCCACTTTTCTGTATTAAGTAACAAAATTTGGAAGGTTTGTTATGATAACCTAATAAAAACATTCAAGATTGCTTCTTTCTTACCATAACAAAAATCTATTTTGTGCTTTCTTTCTTCATTCTTTAAAATTATGATTACTCATGAGAAATGATTGGCAGGGAACTGAAAATTTCACAAAAATAACTCTTCACTGGTGTTCAGATGGTTTAGTATTTTCCTGGCATGCTGTTTCAATCACCTCCTGTTCATCTTGTTAATGGGGGGAAGGTTCCTTTCCTTGTGTTACAGGGATAGATGGTTACATAACCCTTGACACTATACAGATAAAATCCACGACAGTTTATTAGTCACATATACTCACAGTCCAGGGAAGGGGGACACCACAAAACGTGCAGGGCCACATGAACGTAGCAATAAGGAACAACCAGGGGTTGTGGGTATCCAGAGAGTAATGTGCCCCTGGTTCCACCAAAGGATATGATTGGCTTGTTTGAACTGGAACCTATTACTAAGGTATACTCAGGAATTGCACCTGGTCAGTTGGATAAGGAGGGTTGTTTGGCTAGAGAACCGTATCTGCAGGAGCAGAGTGAAGAGGGGAACTTGCAATTAGGCCATTTGAGGCTCTCTCAATGCTAGCAGATGTCAAGGTAGCACACAATATTGGGCCTTAATTTTAGGTCTCACACCACATGTGACCTCTACTATAGTGAAAATTATGGAGACAAAACATGTCAGAAATTAAAGATCAGGACTAAGAGCCAGCTCCTCAGGAGTGGATTTTGTTCTGTCTCTTGCTCACCATTCCAACAATGCCTTTCATATGCTCCTCACTCGAAGGCTGCTCTTTAACCACAAAGAACCACTTGAGTTCTTTGAACTTGCGGTGATCTTTTGAACTACATGCAATTAACTCTTCCTAGATTGACTCTCAGTTCACTTAGAGAATTCCTATTCATCCTGAAGATCCAAATCAAACTCCTTTATAACATCTTTCTTGGCCTAACACTAGGCAAAGTCAGCCATTCTCTGTTTGGGGTACCATATCACTTTGCACATATCTTAAGTATATTGTATCATAATTATTTTTTAAACTATATCTCTACCCTACTGGGCTATTTGTCCTAGTAGGCTACAGAAAATATGATATTTATCTTTGTAGGCCCAGGATAGAGAATATGATAGGTGCTCAGTAAAGGTCTTTATGATTAATCACTGGGTAAACCAATGAATAAATGAAGTTAAGTTAAATTAATAAATGAATCACAGAAATAATATGATTTAAATACTCCCTGGTAAAATGCTCTAGAGAAGTGTTTTAAACTCTTTGAGTAACTTAATTAACAAATAAACTGTATCTTTCTCTATATTACAGTTAAATTTGTTTACCATCAAAGATTTGAGCATATAATCAATGCTAGTGCAATGAGATTATTTCCTTTTTCAACCCAAACCAAATAAGATCAACATTTTAATTAGTCTGTGGAAACTTACTGCTCGTAAACATAACTTTTGTTAGGTTACTTGTGATATTGAAATTCACTCAGAGAATGACAGAACTATCTACTCAGGTCCGTCGGAAAACTAGAAAATAACTTGTGCTAGGTCAGTAATGCTAAAATTTTGAAATGGCACAAAATACTCAGACTGTGTTTTAAAAATTGGATGGGGGGCTTATTTTGAACTTAAGTAGTCTTGAAATTTACTAGAATTGATTTTTTTAATTGACTGTGTGTTACTTGTCAAATGTATCATTGTGATATACACTTCTTCTAGCTTCTTTTCCTATTGTCCAAAAATTTCTTTTAAAAACATATTTTAAATCTCCATTAGTAAGAATTCTGACCAGAGATTGCTTTTTGGCAAGCTAGCCAGTAGGAAGATATTGTTTCACTAGATTTATTCATTTTGGGTAAAAGTCTCTTCAAATATTATCTAATAAATTATTGCTATTAAAAATGTATATTTTCTACCAAGTTGGACTACAGAAATTGAGGCATAAATGGAATATTCTTTGAGCTCATTCATCTTAAAGAATTCTTAACAAATACAAATAATCAGAAATACTCTCATTAGAAGTGTTGGTAGTTTGTTCAGAAGTGCCAACTTTGGGGCTTAGCTTTTGAAAAGACACCAAATAAATCTCATAGCAGAAAATAGTTTCTGAACTTAACGCTACATTAAAATTCAGAGCCAAGAAATGTGAAAAAGCACTGTAAATCAAAGTCCTTGTGTAAAAGTATGCCAATAAATTGTAATAGGTATTCCCAATTATGAGTGCCTCTGATGAAACTGCAAACATTTTTTACTCAAATATATTGAGTTAGTCTAATTTGCTCCCTTAAAATATAGATGAAGTTCTAAAAATCGGGAGTTGGAAAGTAAACTGCCTCCAAAGGAAGAATGATCTAACAGAATCTGTAAACTTTTTGTTATACCTAGACTATCTATTTGATTGAATTTCAAAGTTTTCATTCCTGAGTTATTAGATTTTAGTAATGATCAAATCAACCCCCCAAAATTATGTTTACCCTAAATTCTCCTATACTTCATTAATATGACCCGCTATTTGGTAGAATAAATCCCCCAAGGACTACAAAATACTTACCGGACTAATACAAAACCATTTGTAGGATAGTAGATATTGTTAGAAAAATGAATCTCACTTTGATTGTCTAGTTGGGGATTCAGGTCTGAATAACGTTCACCTCTGAAGGAAAGGAAAAAAAGGACACTGCAAACCGAAGGAGCTTGCAGATATATACAGTAGGGTTACTTTAAAGATCTAGGAATATTTGCCAGTAAAATATTTTTACATGATTGGTTTAAAAATATCAAGAACTGAAGATACTTGGTGATTTTACTCCCAAGAGCTTTGGAAAGTTAAATGTTTGTTCCTCCTACAGAGAAGGGAGTTTTTGCAAACCATTCCAACCGGTTTCAAACACATTCCAGCAAAGCTCAATGGTAGGAGAATCTATACTTTTTTTGCACTTAATTAAGGATGGCTGAAGGGTGTTCTTTATTTCCAGAAGCACCTCCTTCACTGTAATTTGCCTCATCTCTTTCAGTAGCTCAACGAATTGAGCTGGTTTGTAATCCATCACTCTCTCAAGTCATCTCAGAGCGACATTATTTCCCATTTTCTTTTAATTTTTCCACATAAAAACAAAATACTCTTGTTGCTCTCATTTAATGAAGATATAAATATATCTTACCAAGTAATGAAAACAAGTATTGTAGGCAGGGATCCCATATCAACATCCCTCTCAATAATTCACTGTAGTTAGCTGATGTCATTGTAAAGCAGGGAACAGGGAAGGCTGAGAGCCAATCAGAGCTCCTCTGAGGTCCAATTTAGCAACTTAGTAACCTTGATGCTTTAGAGAATTTACTTGGCTTCTTTGAGCATTAAATTCTTCACAGAGTTGTGAAGATGAAAGCACACTTAGCTCAATATCTGAAACACTAGAGTATTCAATATGGTAGTCGTTGTGATTGTATTGTCTAATCTTCAAAAGGTGCCGGCTTACTTCCCTTCTAGCAGAAGGCCATTCTATAAGCTTTTCCATGGAAGTAGAATTGATGAGGCTTATTCTGTCCTAAAGAAAGATCTTTTGCTATTGTTGTTTTGATTGGCATACAGTAGTCTACTTTATTTTCATATGCTTAAGAACCTGTGGAATACGATTGGAAATTTTACAGATCTATATGGCCCCAAACTAAACTCATTTATTCAATGAACGTTTCGTAAAGAATATAGTATATCATCTCCTCAAAAAGTTCAAGATAAAGAAAGAAAGCAGTAAATATGCATAATTAAATACAATTTGATAATTTTTTTAAAAATTATGCACACAGTAGACAACTACCTGAGAACCATCTACCATAGATTTGAGTCCTGGACTCTTCTCCATTATTAAAGAAAAATTGGGAACACATTTGCCTCTTGTACTAAAATCTAAATTAAGCAATGTTTCTCTAATATAAGTCGTGTGCTAAATTAGCAATAAGGTTTTGTTAAATTTTTAAGACATAAAGAAATCTTCTTTTTTGAGACTGAGTCTCACTGTGTCACCCAGGCTGGAGTGCAGTGGCGCAATCTCGGCTCACTGCAGCCTCCACCTCCCGAGTTCGAGTGACTCTCCTTCCTCGGTCCCCAGAGTAGCTGGGATTCTGCCACCATACTCGGTTAAATTTTTCTTTTGTATTATCAGTAGAGACAGGGTTTCACCATGTTGGTCAGGCTGATCTCAAATTTCTGACCTCAGGTGATCCACCCACCTCGGTCTCCCAAAGTGCTGGGATTACAGGTATGAGCCATCACACCCTGCCAAGATATAAAGAGATTTTAAAATATTCTCACCTAAGGACATATGTTTAATAAGATTGGAGTTTAGCAACTCATGCTTTAAAAAATTAAATAGGCAACTTAACTGGGTGTGGTGGTATGTACCTGTAGTTCCAGCTACTCAAGAGGCTGAGACAAGATGATTGCTTGAGACTAGGAGCTCAAATCTAGTCTGGGCAACATAGCAAGACCCCATTTCAAAAAATGAAACAAAAAATCAAAGAGGCAACTTAGAATAAATAGACTTGATAGCTGACAGGATATATCACAATTTTGCCTTTCTCTTTTTATGCCATCGTTTTTATTAGTTGTCAAAATAACTACTTTTATATTCCTTGCACCAAAGGAAAGATGTTTATCCTATAACTTTCCATTTAAAGAATTAAACCTGTAATTATTTTTTGCTGTATATAAAACTGAGCTGCTCCAGAATTCTTCTGTCAAGTACACACTTCTTATGAATCAAATGTATCATGAAAATGGCAGACAGTAATGCCATTTATTAGGAACATTGTACCTAGCCCCAGCCCTAATTTTATGCTCAGAAATACTTATGAGGAAGGAAACAGAGAATTTAAATTACTTTCAAGGAAAAAATTTATATTTTCATGGAAAAATATTAATCATTGGTAAGACAATAAAGGTGCATATTCTTTGATTTTATGGAAATACTTCTTCATTCATTCTCTCCTCCTTTAACAATTACATGATAAAAATAATAATCTATTTATTTGGAATATTAATATGTGCCAAACAGTTTAATTTTAAGTTTTTACCTATTGCTGTCAGACTCAGATAAGAAGAAAAACTAGTCAATGAAAGAGAGACTTTTAACATTCTCTGAAAAAGACAGCAATATACACATCAAGACTGATATGGTTTGGCTGTGTCCCCTCCCAAATCTCAACTTGAATTGTAGCTCCCAGAATTCCCATGTGTTGTGGGAGGGACCCAGAGGGAGGTAATTGAATCATGGGGGCCGGTCTTTCCTTGCTGTTCTCATGATAATGAGTAAGTCTCACAGGATCTGATGAATTAATCAGGGGTTTCTGCTTTTGCTTATTCCTCATTTTCTCTTGCTGCCACCATGTAAGAAGTGCCTTTGATTCTGAGGCCTCCTCAGCCATGTGGAACTGTAAGTCCAATTAAACCTCTTATTTTTCCAGTCTCAGTTATGTCTTTATCAGCAGAGTGAAAACAGACTAATACAAAGACTAAAAATAAAGTCCATATCAAAGTTGTTTTATCTACAGACCTTAGTATATTGTTGAACATAATGTAATAAAGTCTATGGACAGTCACAATGTAATCTGATTACTTCATAATCACTGGTATTTCATCCTCATGTGATTCTTCGAGAAGATGATTATTGGCAGGAGGTTAAGCCAAAGACCCTGATGAAGCCAACACAATAAAAATCATACCTTACATTTATCTCTCCCTATAAATCCTTATTTAACACTTAAGCTACAAATGCTTCCTTCTTAAAGGTTCACAGGGGAAAAATGATAGAATATGGAATAAGATATAAATTTAAATTTTGATGCGGACAATAAATTACAGAACAGAAGTACCAGAAACCTCATGTTCCCTGCCAACAAAGTGTACTCTTTTAAAAATGATGGGCTTCATCCAGGGTTGATTAAAACTGAAACCAATCCAGTAATTCAATGAGAGCTTAATGTCTCATTACAAGAGATGCTTGTATTTCAATTCGGAGAAAATCTTGTTTTTAAAAATAGCATTATTTTTTAAAAAGTAAATCTCATTTCTCATTGATTATACTATATGCTGTAGAACAGAATGTGGCATAAGATACCCACCATGGGTATAATCCAATTGGAGAGATAATTGTTGAAATAGCTAAGACATGAATTATTTTTGTTAGCTCCAGCTTCAAGGAATTCCACAGCATGGACCCTAGCCAAGTATTATAATGAATCTACAACATTACCCTACCCCTGAATTGTGGTGTTCTGTGTTATATCAAAGAGATCTCAGAAAACCTTCTGTGATTTAAAATATTGCAAGATTTTTATTCTTCCATAAATAGAAGAGTTCCTCAAGATTATAGTCCTAATTTTCCCACTCAATTCAGAAATAAATCCCTTTGATTTCAACGGCATTAAGATAAAGTCTATTGTATATGCAGATGGGTGTAAAGGATTAAATTGCCAGATTTATTTTTTAAAACTGTAACACCGAAAGGAGCAATACAATATCATTCAAAAAATACCACTGAAAATGGAGGTAACTCATAAAATCTTTAGATAAGGCTTTGATATTTTAAAATTCTTACAAAGTAAAGTTTCTTATTAAGGAACACATAACATGGGAAAGCCTGTAGAAAATATGTGGAATAATATAAAGGGCCTAAAGAAAAAAAATTCATATCACATCTGAGACCTTTGAATAAGTTAAATGTTTATGGTCCAAAAACTATACTAGCCAAGAGACAATAACCTACATTAGTACTTATACAAATATTCAGCCCCCTCTGGAATAACATTATTTTAAATTTAGATGTCATGTTTATATTTCGTACTAAAAATAGAAATAATTTTCCTACAGAACGTTTTATTTAAAATTAAAAACACAAAATCTTTTGCACATGAACTTGTATAATAGGTTAAATATACATCAATACCACCATACACATTTATGAAATGGGTTTCTAATAAAATTGGAAATTAAACTAATGACTCTTCATCTTTACTGACTAATGAATACATTATAAACTCTATAATTTAGTTAATTGGAAGAGAATTCTGGAAACAATCCTAATGGACAGAGATTCTGGAAACAGTACTGACATCTAGTCTTATCTCACAGAAGACTTTCAGAAAGATTAACTTTCATTTTTCTAAATAGGAAATTTACATAGTAGCAGAACATATTTCCAGGAGAATGTGCCTAGATGAGGTGAGACAAGTATGAGGGAAGGATGAGGATGAAAGCAGGCTCCTTAACTCCTCTTTGTCTCACTGCTGATGGAGAGTGATTCTCCCACATCTGTGAAAGCACACACTTGTGACAAGTTTCCAGAAATAGTCATCCAAAATAGGCAGAGTCTGTGGTGTGGGAACTCTGCCACCATCTCCCACCATTATGGCCCTAAAGTGTGGAATAAGGGGCAATGGAAAAGTGTCCCTTTCCACAACCTCCTGAAGTCTCCTGAAATCCGTGTTTTAGTCCCATCTCACCTTTTAACAGGCAATAAGGGGTAGAAATTCAGGAGAGATGCTAGGGAAAAAGCTGCAGATTTTCCTGCAGCCTAGTGAACCTACAGTTCAAAGCACTTACATATACAGAACATAGATTGGACACTACCTGTATATAATTTGGAATTAATGTCTACCTATACACTACTTATCCCACTAACAATTCCTGCTTATTAGATAAGAGATCATACAAAGGTTTTACTCTTCAGATCATGCTAAAAGAATAAGAATGTAGATTTATAAACCAGTGATCAAAATGCCACCTGGTTGGCAAACAACGTTTTGATAAATGATAGTAACAGTCTTGAAACTCCATAATTACACAGAAAAAAATGGACTTAGTGCATTGAGAAATAAATTGACTAAATACATAATCATAAAAGTAATATATGAAATGGATAATTTCACAGACTTGGTAAGTCATTTCACTTTGATTCTGATATAACTCTATTTGGCTTTCATTTAAACATGCATAACATACTTATTAAACAGGAGGCTTTAATTTAATTTACCTACTTACGTAACAACCTATAATTTTATTATAAATGACCCTTAATAGCAAAGCAAAAATCTCTTGGAGCCATGTGAAAGCAGTTGGGTCACTGACCGTCATCTCAGTCTTCCCTTCTGTTGATGAAAGTGGGACCACTGGATGGCAAGAATGGATGTGTGAAGAGGTTTAGTCCACAATGGAATCTATGAGGCTGAGTTGAATACTCAGCTATAATATCTGAGTATCAGTATTAAGATGGAATGGTGGAAGCCACTGTTAGTCACCAAGTATTTACCAGTCAACAACCAATGTGGCCAACTGTTCACAAATAATCCCATTTTACCCCAATTCTTTTGATCAATATGGATACATATGAAAGTTCTTGATATGAAAGTTTTTGAATATAATAATTATTTAAAATTCCAAAGAAGAAGGATTTATCCAAATCTGAATCAAGTTTCCCAAAGCAGCTTGACAGTGGATTAAACATCTCTAGGCTCATATTCAGCCTCTAGTGATAAACCAATAATGTCTACTACAATTATATTCACCAAAATGTTTTCACCACATCATCCTAAACTGAGAACGGAATATTATTTTAGTAAAGGCAGAACTTTAAAACAGAAATCTTCCCAACAGAAATTTTAGAAAACATTTTAAAAATCACATTAGAAACGTAAAATTCACTGTTTTTGAGCCAACACTGACCTTCTGTTCCAAAAGCAATGTGTTTGTAGGGATTGCTGCAAAAGCCTTGTAGCTTGACTTGGTCTTGTATTGCTAGAATGGGCAACCAGAAAGCAAGAGTAGATATGAAAATGGGAAAGAACATGACATAATTTTCAGACAGTTCTACCAAGTTAAACGACACGTTATCAAATGAAGAAAATGGTTATTATGCTGAACAACTTGTTTCTGACAGAAACAATTAGCTTACCATGTTAATATTGTATTAGAATGAGAAGCAAAGAAGTGCCACAGTAAAATACCAGCCTAGAGATTACAGGCAATTATATGCCACTCCGTTTCAGAACTTAAAAACTTCCTTTACACAAAGTTATATATAAATTTTTCATTAGCAGCATTCCCCCATAGGAGTACTATTCTATACAAGAGGACAGGAGGTGGTTCTGCTTGATCCTCAAAGGCATGTTTCTTTTTAACAGTCTCACAATTAACAAATATTATGCCAGTAAGTGTAATTGAGCTCTTGATCATTTTCTTGCATCATCCATAAAAACAAAGATCAAAATACATAAAAATTAGCAGCCATTTTTTTATGCAAGCAGCAAAGTAGTCAATAATTTGAACATAAACAATATGAGCAATGTAACCCCATAAAGAAAAACCAAAAGTACACACGCTTGATCTTAAACTCATTTTTTAAACCTCATCATCCCCTGCACTTTCTAACAGTTATGTTAATGAAGCAAACGTTAAAACTTCCTAAGTGTTAAGTACAACTCAGAATAAAATAGTTCAGTGTTGTAGAATATTTGGGGGAGAGGGGCGAGCATGAGGAAGCTGTAGAAATCAGGATAAATATGCATAATCAAAAACTCAGTTTTGATACTGCTCTGGGTCTCCAGCTGATTAACTGAGTTCAAGGCTCCTGTCCCTTCAGATGCCCTTGTCTCAGGCAGCTTCCCCAGTGGCCAGTACCAGTGAGGAAATCGGCACAGAGCTCCAGGCTCTCTTAGTGTCTTCAAAAGAAAACCAAAGTGTCTGCAGAAGACAGTGTCATCAAATAAAATTAAGCCTTGGGTTTTATAGATGTAATTGAAGGAAATTTCATTAAAGTGGGGTGGTGAAGGTAAGAGACTGGCACATTCATTTTCCTTAGGAAAAAGTTGAAGTTGTGAGGAATCAAAGTGCCAGATCTAGAAAAAGAAAGTCAGCATCCAGCTAACAGCAGGATGCATTCTCTTTTTTACTGTTTTCCTTCTTTTCTTGGTATACTGAGCTAGAGATAATGAAAAAGCCTGCATGCCAGCAAGTGGCATTATCACACTAGCCAGATAATCAGTCACCCACAAACACATGCTCACTTACACACTCTTATTCATACACATGAATATATACATATATATACGTACTCACATACAGACACACACACACTCTTTCACAAACACACACCCAGCTAAAAGTGCACAAGAGCTCAGAAGCTACACACTTTTTCCCAAAAAATGTACTCTGAGTATTTACTTATCTTCCACTTTCCCTCCACCATATAGCTCTTCTCCCATAGGAAGAAGCTATATGGCTTTCTGCAAGCCTCTCAACTCTTAAGGAACCTACTCTCCCATCTTCTGCATGAGAGGCAATTGCTGGAAGATGTCTCAGGTCACTTCAAGCCCTAAGTTGCTACATTGACCCTGCCCTGCTGTGGTCTCTAGACAAAAAGATATTTGAATAAGAATTGAAATTGAAATACTATCTTTCCATGGGCAGTAGGAGCTGACATTTATTACTATGCTGACATTTATTATTATTACTCACTTAATTTTATAGAAGCCCTATAACTAGAGAGTTATTAAGAAAAATGACTTGTCCAAG
Source organism: Macaca fascicularis (assembly GCF_037993035.2). Lineage (NCBI taxonomy): Eukaryota > Metazoa > Chordata > Mammalia > Primates > Cercopithecidae > Macaca > Macaca fascicularis. The sequence continues at coordinate 117,556,542 of NC_088378.1, forward strand.
ATCACGCAGCTCATAAAGAGCCTGCCTGTGTCCAATATACATGCTTTCTCTATAATATTTTTTTCCAAAGAATACATAAGCATACATGTAATGCAGAATAAAATATACCATCTCACTCTATGATGTCTTCATGAACAGTTAATTGTAATTATAGTTGCAAACATAACAGTATCTAGCAATCACTATGAGCCAGGTACCATTCTAAAAGCTTCATGTGAATTAACTCACTCAATTGTCACAACAAAGCTATTAGGTAGATACTATACTATCCCCATTTTATATATGGAAACTGAGGTACAGAAATGTTAAATAACTAATTGAAGGTCACCAGCTAGTACATGTAAGTCATGGCTGGAATTTGGACACAGGCACTCTAGCCCAACAACTATGCACATATCTACAAATGCCCTTGCCTCTCATTTCAGGATGTGCAATCATTTACAGTGCTTGTTCTCCTATCCTCAACTTCCCTAAAGAATATAGCTGGGAAAGCCTGTACAGAGACATATCTTGTTATTGCACACAAAATGTCACAGAATCTTACAATAAGAAGTGATATTGAAGGTGATTTGGTTCAACCCCCTCATCTGACACATGAATCTCTGTTCTGTTTAGTAGCCAAATGAACAATTGCTTGCTTCCCAAGGCAGCACATTCAGGTCTAATTGTTAGAATTAGTACAAAATTCTCCCCTACATTGAGCCAAAATATGCTTCCTACTAATTTATCTCATTGGTCCTATTTCCCCCCTCTTGAAATCATGGCTCATGCCAAGAGTTCTTTCTACATAATTATATTGCTTCCTTCACCAACTCCCTGATACTCAAGTGAAGAATTCCACTACCCTCATTGCTCTCCTCTGATAATATTCCTTAAAATTATAAAAAGTGTTTACCTAGATGTGTTTTTAGCACACAGTAAAATATAATCATCACTTCCATGATATTGACAATAAACTCAATTAATGTAATGAAGATAATAATTGGGATCATCTCCTTAGTTTTTGTGGAGAGTTTTAAAATATGCAAGAAAGGAGGTTGGAGTTATTTCATATTGTTGGATCACACTGAGTAGGCTATCACCTAAATTCCTAATCCTTTCATCTTTTTTCAAAACATTTGCCGTTAACTCCATCCTATATTTATGCTTATTTATACTTTTTTAGACCCAAAAATAGGGCTTTAGGCATTATCTTTACCAAGTTTTATCTGATTAGATTGGGTTTGTCATTGTAAGCAATGAAGATAAGAATTTTTGGATTATTTCATGAAACATTTTGTTAGGTGTGTCATTTTTATCTTCACTCAAATCATATACTAAGGACTAGGAGCTCCTGCCACTGGGTTCTCTCAACTTGGTGGACATTAACTGATCCTGTAAATCTGTTTATGGATGTTCAACTAACATATTTATTCAAGAAATTTTTTCTCTTTCTTTTTCTTTTTTTTTTTGGGGGGGGGGGTGGTGGTGTGGGGAGACAGTCTTTCTCTGTTGCCTAGGCTGGAGAGCCATGGTGCGATCATGACTCACTACAGCCTCTACCTCCTGAGCTCAAGTAATTCTTCCACCTCAGCCTCCAGAGTGTCTGGTAGGAAAGGCATGTGGCACCATACCCAGCTAATTTGTTTTTAATTTTTTTGTAGAGATGGTTTCTTACCATGGTGTCTAGCTTTGCCTTGAATTCTTAGTTTTAAGCCATCCTCCTGCCTCAGCCTCCCAAAGTGCTGGGATTACAGGCATGAGCCACCATGCCTGGCCAAGAAGTATTTATTGAGTACCTACTACATGACATGCACTACTCCTCTAAGACATACGTACCCTTTCCTTTTCAGTCTAAAATTCCCATGTGTTGCCAAAAAAAGACATGTTTTGAGTCCACTCTCTCCTCTGGGTTCTCTTAACAATATATACTCAATCTAAATATGAATTTTTTATTCTAATTTGGAACACATTTCCTCTTAAGCATTTCAAGGCTTCCAGGTGCTAAACCAAATTCATTCATTTTCCTTTTTGGCTTAAAATTATTAATCATTCTAATGTGGAATTACAGGGTTAGAGTAAACATTAGCTAATCATAGGAGGTAAAAATGACGGGCCTAAACCTAAATCTGGCAAACGATGCAATAATACCTATTGGTTCTCTCCAATTTCTAATCTATGCTTTCAGTTAACATTCAATAAATATTTCTTAAATATCTTCTGCATGGTGCAGGTCAACGTTTAGGTTTGGAAAACAAAATGGCATTTTATTACTTATGTTTACCAGAGCTAATCCTGTTTATAAGCAATGCTAGTTGCTAGCTGCAATATAAATGCTGGGTTAGAAGGTAAGGATAGCAAGAACACATTCTGCCCCTTCAGAAAATATTTTCCACCAAAGTCATATATCCTGTTGCTGATGCCTAAAATTCCACCACAGGCTCTAGTAATAAAGATCCATGAGGTCTTAAAGTGAACTGTTAGTTGCCTTGAGGATCAGGGGTTTGGACTCACAGTTACACTTTAAGTGCAGTAAATCAGGGGCCCCTAATCCCTAGATTCAATTGTCACAACAAAGTACCTGTTAGGAATTGGACCAAACAGCAAGAAGTGAACAGCAGGCAAGTGTGTATGGCCATCTAAGCTCTGCCTCCTACCAGATCAGCAGCAGCATTAGATTCTCATAGGAGTGCGAACCCTATTGTGAACTGCGCAGGCAAAGGATCTAGGTTTCATGTCCCTTATAAGAATCTAATGCCTGATGATCTGAGATGGAACAGTTTCATCCCAAAACCATCCCCAACCCCCTAATCCATGGAAAAACTGTCTTCCATGAAACTGGTCCCTGGTGCCAAAAAGGTTGGGGACCAGTGCAGTAAATGAAAGAAGCGTGGATTATATAAACAATAGGATGAGGAAACCATGGTGAAGAGCCTCACTACCATCATGTCCAACTTCTTCCAGAAGCATTCCTGGGCAGAGATGAGAGCATCACTCTACATGTACACTTTCTGCTCCTCAGTGATCGTGTCTGTCTCACCTGAGTCAGAATCTCCTTGACATCAGTCCTGAGATGAAAGCTCAACCAATCCCTAATCCAATTCATAGGAGATTGCCCAGACACTTCCTTATATCTGGATTACTGGCAGAGCACAATCTATAATGATCCTGATAATGGAAAAGCTAGAGGTAGAGGATATAACTGTCAAAAACTGCCTGGCAAAGCAGATAGGCAAGGTAGCAACTGAGAAAACTTCCCAGAACAAGTCCCTTCCCAGGACCAATCTGCAGCCCTCATTTATTTTTTTGTTTCTCTAACACCTTAAATGCATAATTTTATTTCATTTTATTATAATATTTTGCCATCCCTATCTGCCTGCTAGAACTTTTAGGGGAGAGATTTTATATTATTTGTCCTTTTATTTTCAACACCTAATACAAACCTGGCAGAGAAGAGATGTTCAGCAAATATTTGTTGACTTGAAATATCTAATTGAAAATTACAATAAGATTCAAAGACATGAAAAAACACAAATCCTTAGTGCTTTGTCTATGGTTCAAGTCCTAGACAAGCCTTGCTAATTAAAGACCCTCTTCCACCACTCCAAGCACGCTCTGAGAACATTTCTAATACAGATTTTTGAAGTCATTTTTCTTCATGATGTGAACCTGTAACATTTGCTGCATTATCTTGATTCCTGCTTTTTCCTTTGACAGTCTCTTGAGTTAAACTGCACCCTCCCCTCAATTAAAATGCAAATGTCCATCAGTGACAGACTGGATTAAGAAAATGTGGCACATATACACCATGGAATACTATGCAGCCATAAAAAAGGATGAGTTTGTGTCCTTTGTAGGGACATGGATGCAGCTGGAAACCATCATTCTTAGCAAACTATCACAAGAACAGAAAATCAAACACCGCATGTTCTCACTCATAGGTGGGAACTGAACAATGAGATCACTTGGACTCGGGAAGGGGAACATCACACACCGGGGCCTATCATGGGGAGGGGGGAGGGGGGAGGGATTGCATTGGGAGTTATACCTGATGTAAATGACGAGTTGATGGGTGCTGATGAGTTGATGGGTGCAGCACAGCAACATCGCACAAGTATACATATGTAACAAACCTGCATGTCATGCACATGTACCCTAGAACTTAAAGTATAATAATAAAAAATAATTTTAAAAAATAAAAATAAAAATAAAATAAAATAAAATGCAAATCCTGGCCGGCGCGGTGGTTCATGCCTATAATTTCAACAGTTTGAGGGGCAGAGGCAGGCGGATCATCTACAGGAGTTCAAGACCAGCCTGGCCAACATGGTGAAACACCATCTCTACTAAAAATACAAAAATTAGTCAGGCATGGTGGCAGGTGCCTGTAATCCCAGCTACTCAGGAGGCTGAGGCAGGAGAATCAATTGAACCTGGGAGACAGAGGTTGCAGTGAGCCGAGATTGCACCATTGTACTCTAGTCTGGACGCCAAGAGCGAAACACTGCCTCAAAAAAAAAAAAAAAAAAAAAATCCAAATCCCCCCAGGGAGTGCGGGGTTGGAGAGGAAGACAAGCTTTTGTCAATCATTGAACACCTGAGTGTGAACCATTACTAGGATCAATTCAGAGAGGCTAGCTGGAGAGAAGCACAGGAGTGGCACACAGAACTGCTCAGTATAGAGGCCCAGTAACAGATAGCATAGCTGAAAGAAGCCTGAGAAGTCAAGGATTCCCAAGAACTTTGTGAAGGAAGTGGAGTAAATGACAGTGAGATAAAAAGAGAAAAACAAAATAAGAAGGCACATAAGTCTAGTTTCAGCTGATTTTTTTTTCATTTCACATAGTGGCTCTGATGTTTGGTGAATGTTTGTTACTCTACCTACAAAACATAATGGAAATCTTATCGTCACCTCCACTGCTATAACTTGAGCATAGCCACCATCGTCACTCCCTAGATTGTAGCAATAGACTTCTAAGTTCTCCCAACTTAAACTTTCACCCGCTCATGGTCTATTCTTATTTAGCAGTGAGATAGTTAAGACTGTCACTTATCTATTTGAAACCCTCCAAAGACTTCCCGTCTCACTTAAAGTAAAAATCAAAGACTAAAGAGTGGTCCACAAGACTCTCCTACAGGATCCGACTCCCACCTACATCTCCCTCTGACAACCTCAGCAACCTGTTCCTCACTGCTAGCCTAGAATATGTTCTTTGTACCTGTCAAGCACTCTCTGGCCTCAGAGCATTTTCCTCGCTATACTCTCTTAAGGAGTATCACCTCCTTGGATTTTACCTTCTCAAAGAAACCTATCCCAATACCCCAACGTAACTTGTGACACCATCCCTTCTCTATTTCCCTTGAGAATCAGGGCTATCCATTTCTCCATGACACATATGACCTTCTGACACACACGATAATTTACTTATTTGGAGGGGTTATGGTTGATTGTTTCTCTTCCACCAAAGAATATAAAGTGTCTTTGAACAGGCATCATTGCATATTTTATTTGTTGCAATATCCTCACAGCTTTGAAAAGCACACCTTTTAGGTCATCAATACATATTTATTGAATGAGTGATTTGCTTGAACCCAGATTAACTATTTTAGCTCGTGCAGACACATTCCATATTGCTCATTTTCCAAATTAGATGTGGTTCTGCAGAAATGGAGAAAGTCACATACAGACTGCTGCCACTAAGTTTTCAGTGTGATGTATTTGGGAATGTTTTGATGTCTTAAAGGAAGGAGACTTTTGTGAATAAAACACCAGTTATAAAGTTTTATGAAATATAAAATAGCTCTCATCTTGATCCCTAAATAAGCTATGTGTCCAAATAGCTTTAAGTCCAGGGCAGGCCCATCAATGGAGACTCTTTATAATTGGAACTAATCTTCAGACTATCTTCAGTAAGTGGCAGACTCTATGAGGCTTTGATATAATGCTTATCCCAATTTCCACATGGAGCACCATAATAATTCACTAGGATAAAAATTTAAATTACTTCATAAATGAGGGCAAAACAGACTGGGGACCCAGACACAACTCTGGGTGAATTTTGTAATATCCAGTCTTTTCCAAGGGAAAAAAAAAGTCTCAGGCAATATAGATGTTGATCAAAAAGTAGGCCAGGCATGGTGGCTCACACCTGTAATCTCAGCACTTGGGGATGCCAAGGCAGGTGGATCACTTGTGGTCAAAAGTTCAAGACCAGCCTGGCCAACATGGTAAAACCCTGTCTCTACTAAAAATATAAAAATTAGCCAGATGCAATGGCGCACACCTGTAATTCCTGCTACTTGGGAGGCTGAGGCAGGAGAATCTCTTGAACCCAGGAGGCAGAGGTTGAGCCAAGACCATACCACTACACTACAGCCTGAGCAACAAACACAGTGGGACCTGTCTCAAAAAAAAAAAAAAAAAAAAAAAAAGGCAGGTTGAGCAGCATTCAGACCCATCCTGTCTAAAGCAATGATTATAATGTGAAATAGTATTTTAAACTACATCCAAATTTAACATATCACAGCGATTATATCACACAAATGCAAGCAGATTCAGAACCTTAAGGTTTTATCTATGAAAAAGAAATATCAAACACACTTTATATCTGAATTTAGCTCAACAGACTATGGTCGATCCATTTTATTTTAATATCAAAGGACAGTAGGGCCCAGACTTCAAACTAATATCCTTCAAGCATTCATGTTTTAATTAGATGCCATCTGTATTCTATGATTCCTATTATTTCAGAATCTGGGAGTGAGTAAAGCTGACCTAAATCTAAAGTTCTTTGATTTCAAAAAGAGCCCTGTGCTCAGCTTAGCACCACACTGGAAGGAGCAAGACAAGAAACAACCCATGAAAGCATATAAATTCTTCGACATCACACAGCTTTTGTCTATTTCTTTCTATCATTCTATAAAATAATGTTACCAATTTAAACACTAGTCAAACATCAAAAGAGATCGGGGTAAGACTTATCTATTCCACATCCATTTTAATACGTTTTTTATACTCAAGATACTATTTCTGAAAATAATAGATTGCAATAAAAAAAGTAGGCCAACTTTCTGATTTTTACCTAAAGAGATAATATAGCAAGATGCAAGGAGGAAATAAACATGAAAAAGAATAGCACTGTCTCATAGTCCATTCTATTCTATTTTTGCAGAAGTTATTATAAATTTTACCCATGATAAGAAGCTTTATTTTTCTGTTCAAAGAAATCGATTGATATTTTTACTGGTAGTTAAATTATAATCATTCTTCTTATTTTCCTGTTCATCAAATTTACCATGCATTTCTTTACTTGGAAATGTTTTACAAAGTAAAAAGCAAATGCTGAAAATTTTTCAATGTTGGGTGCAAGAAGAAAGCCCAAAAACAATAGGTCTTCAATAAACAGGCCTTTAATGTATCAAAAGCTCTTTGGGGCTCACCCTCTTCCAACTCTCTGACTATATGCAAAACAGGAGAAAGCATAAAGTGCAATGAAACACACACAGAAATGCTTTGAAAAAGTTTTTAGAGTAAAATCACTTTTCACAAAACAAAAAGAATAAGTATATGGCAGCATGGTTTAAAAAATGATAGTTAATGCACTCAGGAAACAGTAACGGTTAGATTATCAGTTAGTTTTAAATACTCTACAAATACATTTTATAATCACATATATGTATTTAAAATATAATAAACAGGTTAATTTACCTCAAATAAGTAGGATTTTCAATTTAGAATCACAGAAAAAGTTAAATTGTATCCATCTCATTTGCTTTGAATGTTTAAAATGCAAGGACTTAATCTCTAATACATTTTGTAAATGAACCCAAAATTATATAAATTGGGAATTCTGGTTATCATTCCTTAATAATGATTTTCTTCATGAGAATTATAAAGTCAGGCTAAATCGCTAACATGAGTTATTTCTTTGTAGCAATAAATCGTGGTAAAAAAGAACATGGCTTCAAGAATCAACAGACTTAATATTATATAAATGTCAGCTCCGTAACAGACCCATGACCTGGACAATTATTCACTGAACTTCAGTTTCTTGGTGTACAAAATAGGGAAAATAGTATTATCAACTTCATATAGTTATAAAACTTAACTGATGTAATCTATTTTAATTAATTTTTCAACTATTTTATATACTAGCATAGTTCCTGACCCACAGAAAGCATTTGATATTGCTGCTATTATTACTATCAGATTATAAGGCCAATCGTCTTATGTCTCCACACACAGCCTTCTGGGATCATCTTCTGTATATTTGGTCAGGTTGTTTTCCATTTCTGAAATGCCAACTTCTTTCCTCTTCATTAAGTTAAATCCTAAATATTTCCGACAGGCCTGACATTTTTTTATAACTTCCCTTACTAATCATGTTCCATCACATTACTCCTGTTATATTGAACTCAGTTGGTGATTATTTATAATCTGACTTACACATTTAATTTTGCCTTATATTGGTTTTCTAGCTGTATTATAGATTTAATAACTGTATATAGCCTCTCTAAATTGTGTATGTTTTTTCTACTGATTAAAATTGAATTGTTCTAAGACAAAAAAAAAAAATCTCTTACTTCCCTTTAAAAGAAACCACACACACTCCAAAGAAAGCTAGTGTAGTGGTATACACATAGTAGGTATTTAATGCATGCTTTTGACTTGAATTGTATTGTGACATCATTTACAAGATAATGAGTGTCACTTTATCCCTTCAACATGACATTCATCATCTGTAAAGTGATAGTGAAACACACTCTCCATGGTATTTCAAAGCTCTAAAACGACATTATTTCAATGTACTGAGCTGAAAATCACCACCCCTTCTTATGCAGGCACTTTAATTGTTTTATTTTATTGATATAACAGCTATCAAATTCTGGGTGTGGGTGATCCACAATCTGAATTACTTGAGAATAGTTGGGAAGCCAGCATGCCTTAGCGTAGAGTTGCCTTCTGCTAGGAGAATGGGCTTGAATATGTCACAGGCCTGGATCTAAGATAATATTCCATTTTATATTAATCCTGTCTACTATTCCATCAATACAGGATATTTGGATGGATGCTAGGGTCCCTGTTAATAAATCATCAGAAACATATCATAGTCCTGAATCTCAACTATTTTCTTTTAATTCTGTCATTAGGGCCAATGGTATAACTCATATTATGCCTGAGGAAAAATAATACTCTTGGAGTCATAGATATAAGACATTAGGCAGAGAAAGAGGATTTTCAAAATCAAATAATTTGACTGAAACACATAATTCTATACAGATTATAATTCATTTACACATTCAAATATACCAAGTCCTGGTACCCTCTTGCACTTTTTCTTCCTTCTTGTAGAGGCACAATTAATACTATAATTATTGATTTCTGCCTTGGGGGGAAAAAAAGATTCTTCCCTGTTTCAAAATAAGCATGCACCATGCAACATGCAAAAAATACCTTTGATTTCTTATTTTCTGGGCCTGTTGACATGGACAATGCACAAGGTGAAATCAGCTCCTCTGTTCTTGTTAGAGATATGGGAAGTGATGGGGTTGAAACAGGTGACCTGTGGTTGGGGGTGCTGCTTTCAGATTTCCCAAGTCTTGAAGGCAGGGTACCACTGCCACAATGTGGATGCAGAGCTGAGGGACTGAGCTGGGGCACCAGGGTGGGCAGATTGGCACGAGGGAGAGAGGAGGACCTCAAGTTGGGAAGAGAGGCAGAGCTAGTACTGGAGATAGGGAGTGAAGGAAGAGCTGAAGGATTCAGCTCCTGGCCAGATAGTTGGGATGATGCTCTTTTAGATCTGTTTATCAGGCTTGAAAGAGCTGGGGAAGGATGGAAACATTTCTCTGAAGAAGAGAACGTAGCTCTTTGATTAATAGTAGGAGATAGAGAAGACAATGCAGAGGAGGCTAATGTAGAAGGGTAGGTGTGAATGTTTCTGGGGTTTTCTGGACCCCTGAGGTCACCATCCTGTTTACTCTTTAAAGAGGAAAGAGAAGAGCTTGGTGGAACAGGAGGAAGACCCACAGAACTTGATGCACTGGTTTGTAGCAGGGAAAGCATGGTATTGTTCTTCAAAGTAGGTGATGGTGTTCTCTCTACATTCATGGAAGCAAGGCTGCTACTAGCCTGTTTTGTAGGAGAGAGGGAGGGCGCCTGAGAAAGTGGGGTAGACTTGGTGAAAACAGGCAGGTGAAAAGATTGCTGGGTCAACTCAGAAACCTGGCATTCCCCTTGATCTGGAGACCCGGCTCTCAGGGAACAACTTGAGAGAGATTTTTTAGGCGTGGGTGGGGTCTGCTTTGCTTTTTGATCAAGTGTGAGCGAGGAAGAGGCCGGGGAGTTGAGAGAGAAGGTGGGACAGGATGCAGGGGAAAAGGGTCTTTGGTGGGAAGGGTTTGACTTGAGAATGGCAGTGAGAAGGGCAAGCCGGGAAGGCACCGGGGATTTTACCCCTGACTTTGAAAGATTTCCACTAGATGACATTTGGCTGCAGATGGTGGAAGAAGAGCCGTGGAAAGAGGAGGTAAATGGTTTGGGGCTCGGAGACAGTGAATGCGTGACAATGCGGACTGGTATGTACAAGGCTGAATTCGACTTCAGAGAAGCACTGGAGGACGATGGAGGAGAAGAGGTTCTCGGACTTTCTCCGCGACTAAGGACATGCGAGGTTAAACTTGTCTTCTTGAGAACTTCAGAGGTCAGTCCAGGCTTTGGATCTGCCGCAGTTGAACTGGGTAAGTTAGAACCTGATAGTTGAGTGGAATGGGGAAACAGTAACGTCGAGGAGGTGCCCTTCGATGCAGAAAAGGGTGTAGAGTGAGCGGTAGTTTGAAAATACGTAGCTGATTCTTCCACCACGGCCCCACCGACATCCAGCCTCCTAGTGTGGAACTCCTCTAGGACAGAGGCTCCCTCGAGGTGAACTGGGTCGGGTGGTGCGTTCGGATTAGTTGGAGAAACAAAGGAGAAAGCAGGTGGTTTACAGGCAAGCTGCTCAGAGGTAGTGGAAGAAGAAGTTAACTAGAGGAAAGAGAAATAGACAGATTGAAATGGGACATTATTTCTGAAACGATCAAAATATTCTTGTCACTTGTGCGATTATGCAAACAATTTACACAAAAGGAGGCAACTTAAACCTCCATAAAAACGAAGGAAATTCTGTTTTGCTAATGAGGCCTTGCTTTGAATTTGAAATAAGATACAAATAAGCTGTGAAGTATTACATCCTATACCTCATTTATCCCACAGAATGAAATCAATATAAAATTATATTGCATAGTTGGAAGATAATTCGTCGACATCATCTAAAATAGTTATCTTAATTTTGAATTGTGTGATTTGGAAAGATTTAAATCACCATCAGTATAAATTGCAAATTTCACTTTGGAAAACTATTTTCTTCTATTGTAAGAATATAAAGCATGATATTATAATAACGACTACAAGCCTTAAAAAAATTTTAACACACTCCAAGGGTTTAAAATTCTAAGTTTCTACTACTTAACTCCTACATGCTGTGAACTTGGAAAAGTGCCTAGAATTCAAAAGATGAAACCCCCAATATCAACACAGAATGATAAATTGAGGGATTGAAAGCAAAGTCCAAATTAGACAGGAAGTTTTAGCTTATTTTTCCTAATTATTTGCCAGAATGAATATTTACCATGAACACACAATGAATATTTAACAAATGATTTGGGTTATGCTGGAAGAAATAGGCTCTCTTGCATCAAAAGAAGCCAGAACACTTTACAAATATAATCCACTTGAATCAAGGAAACCCACCAATCCAAATAAAGAGGAAATAAAGAAACCAAATAAAGAGGAAATAAAGAACAATTCATCATTTTACAAGAGAAGCTAGGGAGAGCCTGTGAAACAACTGGATGTAGGTAGCCTTGTGCCATTTTAAAAATCATCTAGTACTTTAAGATAAGTACTGAAGTTATAAATACTTTGAACACCTTTTAAACAGAGGTTTCCCTTAAAAGTCATTGATTTGATTATGTGAATATATAAAAGAAATATAAACATGCATGTCTAATAAAGAATTTAGGGAATATCAATCATTTAAAATATCAATAAATATTAAGATTAACATATAGATGTTGCATTAAGCACATAGCAGGAAAATGTATATAAATATAACAATCAAACTTAGCAAAATCTTTACAAATAAAGTAAAAGATATTTATTGATTTTGCTTATAACATTTTCAGATTTCCATCAGACCTAATGCAGAGGTTTTCATGTCATATAGTTTTAATCTCTAAAAAATTTAAAACTGGCAAATTTAAACAACTCATCCCAAACTTCCAAGTTTCTAAGTAAACATACCCAAAATAGTCCTTTCTTTTATACATAAATTTATATGTATCTTTGCAACATGGAAGAATACAAACATTTCTTGCTACATAAATAATACCTGAATATTTTAGCATAACCCAGAACATGAGAAAATCAGATATAATTGAAAGTCAAGCAGAATTGAATCAAGTGGAGGAAGAAAACTTAGCAATTCACTCTTGTAAGTTTTACTTAGAAACAACTCTGCTTAGCCAATGTTTATGTAACTGATTCATGTGGTTAGAGATATATTTAAATCCAAACACTGCTAGCTGGGCAGCTGAATGTTTCTGTCACTACAAGCATGACAATGTCTTATCTGGAGTTATGCAATCATTTGTAGTTAAATATGTAATTAATGTTTAAGAAATTGTTCTCTTAGGGTAAATAGTATATTCAGATTTTTTTTTAACCACAAATGAAAAGTCTTCTCTAATTGCTTCCTATGATTGATCTCTCCTATTGAAAAGAATATAGAAACATTTCTAGACTGTGTAGTGTGTCTTTGCATGTTGTACTATGCCTAGAATAGCTGTTTGGTAAAGAATTCTGTAAATTAATAATGGCAGTCACAAAACTCTCATTACCTTTTCAGTTCTGCTGTTTCCAAATAACTTTAATGTATATGACAAACTCAATTATTTACCCTGATTATTCACCAAATTATCACTATGCTAAGACCATAGAGCTGTAATCGTTAGGGTCTCATTCAGAGGAAAAGATTAACCTCTCCAACTTCCTCAAAACTATGGCTTCTAATGACCAAACATTCTACTACATTAATTAATATTTTACCCAATATAAGTATTTCAGAATTTTATTATACTTTCTAACATATTTAAAACATTGATTTTTGAGGAACTTCTAAGAGAAAGGTTCTGAAAAGTCTAAAGATGTTTACTATGTTTATATTAATCTGCACATAATTTTTATTATATTTTCTTACTTAATATATTAATAAGTATATGCAACATACTCATTTCTAACTTGCAAATATACCACGATATTATCTTAATTTGTACTAATATAAAAATGTGACACCATATTTTCTAAAATTCTCAGGAGTGAAGGATTCATTTTTTAATAAAAAGATTGATTTTTTTTGAATTTCCCTAATTAATAAATTTCTAAAAAGAGGAAATAAAGGCATGAAAATATGTATGCAGAAAGAAAAAATGGGCACCTGTCAAATTCTCAGTCAGTAGCTCAGAATTAGTCCTTCATTTTACCTCTTCCTGTAAATCCCTTTATTAGTGATCCCAAATTTCCCTATTGGCATCTATTTAATACAAATTATTTCCATCTCTTCTTCCTCTACCATTCATAACCCTCTATGTTGTTCTCAAGGTTTGTTACTGATACTCTAACTCCTTCTCCCTCAAGGCTATTCTAGGTCTTCTTTACCATTTATTTCTTACCTCATCTTTATTGATTTCTTTGCTTTAAACACCTCTCTAGACCTACCAAGGACCATGTTTTCCAATCCCCAGAATTATGCTGGTTCCTTGAGCCCCCCTTGACATACACTCTCTCAAAAGTCATTTTCAAAACTCTCTTCTCCTAGAAAGGCTATCTGGAACTCTGGAAAACATTCACAACAATCTCACTAACAGAAGATGCAATGTGCTCCTATCATTAGGTAAGTAGATGATCCTAATCATAAATTCACCCTCAGATCCTATATAATAGAGACCATCAATTATTTTAATAACCAATCTCTATTGTAGAACTGCCTTGTATTTTTACTGCCTGTAAATCTAAAATAAACTGCTCCTGTGTATATTCAGTTTTCCCTGATGTTTCTATGATATTTCAAAGCATTTGAATAAAAAGTGAAGTGACTGATCTGCTACCTAGTATCCTGAATACTTTCTGAGATTCTGACAGCACCAGATGTGGATCACATATAGCTGTGCTCTTCCTCCTGAATCTGTACAGCTACATGAGGCAGAAACCCCAGATTCTCCCTTGTCGTCACATACCAATCGTCATATTATGGCAGCTTGGCTTCCTAAACTTACCTATTATTGATTTGTCCTCTTCTCTCTGATGAATGCTTGTAATGCTACAGGGCACATTCTCAGCCTTTCTTACCTGAACACATTAAATAATCTTTTCTGGTGTTCTTACTTCTAGTTCACCCTATTTAACCCATCACCAGATTGAACTTTTAAAATCTGATCACCTATGCTCAAGACCTCATCATTGTTTTCTTTGTGTCTACCATGAACTAAAGATATTTCCTTCATGACAAAGCCCCTCTCTTGCTATCCAGTCTCATGCCCCTCATCCCCTATTTTTTAAGTTTCAGTAATACTTTGTTCAATCTCAACCTTCTTGCCAGCATTGCCAGCATTCTAGCTATTGTGGTTTCTTGCCAATCCTCTCTTGCCAATCAACTTGGCAAACCTTTATTCTTAGACCAATCCCAGCAACTGCCATTATGTTCCTAGACCTAGTCTACTAGAAGTTGCTATAAGAAAAAGAAAATTGATACCAGTTGTTAATTGGCAGGACCACGGCACCTGTTTTTCAAACTGCATCCGTACAAGGGCAGCAGCCCCAGCCAAGTGGGTCTGGTTTCCCCTGTACTGAATTTCCCTGCAGAAGGGGAGGCTTTCTCAATTCACATATGGGCTGGGTGAGTCACTGTAGATTGGTTAAAGCATGGGTTCGATGTCTGTAGTCTCATCCCGGCCCTGCATCTCTCCATTTTTTGGTTAGTTGATTTGTGTTTTCTTTTTTGTTGTTATTGTTTGGACCTTGGCTTCCTCTACTGTTCTGATGAACAGTTTTCCAAAAACAACGTTCTCCACAAACCCTTAACCTACTGTTTCTCCCATTATGCTCAACAGATGGCCTAGATTTCTTTACTCCAAGGAAAACTGAGATTATCAGGAAAGCGAATTTTGGTCGTATCACCTTCATTCCCTTTCCCTCATTCTAAGGAAAGATGAATGAAAAACCTTTCGCTTTTTAAAAGGTGAATTCTCCTTGTGTACTCTGAATCACAGCAGCTCTTGCCCCCTTGGAAATCTTATTTCATCAGTTATTCCTCATATCCTAAGTACTTATTCTTTTTAATTTTTTCCTAGCTCCCTGATCCTAACATAGATATAAAACAGAAATTCTCTCAATCTTTTAAAAACCGTGATAATAAATATCATTGTGGTGAATAGTAAAAGTACCCACAATTCTCTGTTCTTTTCCATTCATTCCATCATAAACACAAAGTCTTTCATTACACCTTTTAATCTGGATAGCCAAATGACTTGTTTTGGCCCATACGATATTATCAAATGTAATACAAGAAGCAGTAGCTTGAAAAACACTTGTGCATTGAGCCTTACTGGCTTGTTGAGTGCAGAACATTGCCATAATATGAATGAGCTCAGGCTAGTTTACTGGAAGATATAAGACCACATCTCAGCAGACAACTACTCAGCCACCAGACAGCTAACCAGCCACCAGCTAACCCCACAGCCAATCACTGACATGGGTAGGTCACAGCAAAGATTAACTGAATCTAGCCCATATCTGCAGAACCACCTAGCTGAAAACAGCCCAAATGATTGACCAAGAAATTTTTGATCTAAATAAAATATTGTGTTTTAAAACGCTAAATGTTGGCATGGTTTGTTAAGCAATGAAAGCTAACTGACAAAAACAAATATATACATACATATCCGAAGCTCTTTCTAGATCTTATATTTCCCATAATTACAGGCCTATGTTGTTTTCTTCTCAGTCAAGTCTGTACAATATAATCACTGCCTTGAGTTTCTTATTTCTTGTAGTCAACACACCCAAAATGACTACCCAGAGTCCCAGCCTTGTAGAATTCCTTCCTTTTAAGTGTGGGTGGAAATGGTTACTTGCTTCTAACTGATAGAATATGACAGAGGTGAAGGAATTTTTCAAATGTAACAAAGGTCCCTAATCAGGTGACTTGTTAATTAAAAGGGAGGTTTATCCTGCATGGGTGTGACCCAATCAAGTGAGCTCTTTAAAAATAAAAATGAAAATAAAAAAAGGTCTTTGGAATTAGAGCACTCAAAGCAGCAGAGATACTTTTTCTCTGTTGCTGGCTTTAAGAGGCAAGCTGCCATGAATTCCACAGCCTCAAGGAAATAAATTCTGCCAACCTGACTGACACCTTGATTTCAACCTGGTGAGAGACCCTGAGCAAAGAACATGGCTCAGCCATATCCAGACATCCGAGCTACAGAAACCAGGAGAAATAGGCAAATTTGTGAAGTCACTACATTTGTGGTAAGCTGTTATACAACAGAAAACTAATACACTTCCCACTAACTTCTTAACAGATTCCTCCTCCACCCTTACATGGAAAACTGTTATCACTACCATCTACAATGGTTTATTTTTCCTAAACCCAACAGGCACTTGAATCGCTTACCTTTCCTGATTTCTTTTCAAAGTGTGACTCTTCTAATCTCTCCCTCCTTTTCAGAACTTTTATTTACGGCCTCTTTTTCATTACTCTTTCCTAGCGTATTTCCTGTTGAGTCCTTTTCATATTCCTTCTCATCTTCCACCCTGTTCTTATGTGCTGGTACTTCGTTCTCTATTACCTTTCTGGAATGCCAAAAATGTATTCATCCTTCAAGTTTCAGCAACACTGCCTCTGTGAACCCTTTCTGATGGTCCAGGCTGACTTAGGCATCCTCCCCGTAGGCTTCCCACTGTTTTCTGAGCATGCAACCTTTTGTTGTCATTATTTCCAGGCACATACACTTTTTAAATTCCTTAAAGGCAGATCATATGTCTATGTACCTCTAGTGTCTAGTGCCTAGCCTACTACCTTCATACAGGAATAAAAGATAACTAAAATGTCTAGTAGATCAAGGAACAGAAGGATGCAGAAGCAGAAACATAGTTTCTCCTTGAAGAGGGTCTGATCCCCTCCCTCAGCAATTGCCCCCTTTTATTCTGCTCTAGACTCTGGGCAGTGAGGATGGGCAGGTGTAGGAAGAACACTGCCTCTGACCTCTGATTCAGTCATTACCTCCCCAGCCAAGTTCTGACATCAACAAGTCTTAAGTTTTGACATCAACAAGTCAGAAGACTCTCTTCTTAAAAGCCTACATCATCTTTCTGCTGGAATTGTCAAAGCGACTTGATTTTCCAGATATGTTCTTCCTTTGTACCTGGTTAACGGTACAAATTAATCCACCCAGAGGAAATAACAAGCTACCATTCAGGGACTATAGGGATTCTGCCAGCATCAGAGCAGAGCCTGGAGCTTCTCACTGATTCATAAAAATTCTCCTAAGTGCATCTAGTTTCATTCACCATGAAAGGTAACAAGATAAAAGGAGGGAATCATATACTCACCCTAAGCAAGAAAAGAAATGGAGAGGTAGCAGTGGGAAGATCACTGCAGAAAAGTTGTTAAAAAAATAAAATCACTTGGTCAGGGATTTGTCCAATGCCTAAAAGAATGTAGGGTCTCTAAATTTTTAATTCTACCCAACTGCTCAAAACAATTATATGACCAAGAAGGCCCATGTAGAATCTGAATTACTACTCAGTCACCTCTCACCTATTCATGCAAGGTCAGGCCCCGGGTGGCTCTGTTCTGCATGCAAAGAGCCATCCAGCTGATGGCCTTGAACACTTTACCTCCCAGCTTCTTAATATAAACGTGCCATGTTTCAGCAAGTACTTTGGCATTCCAAGCTAGTCCTCCAGCAGTTGGCTGAATCCAACATGAACGTTTAACCTCCCGGCTTCTTTCAAGGTTTTCAACCTCTAAATCTCTGGGGTCAGAAGCTATAGATTATTTGCTTCAGTAAGAGGAACAGCACTAACTCTAAGGCAGGAGTCCTAGGTGCTCTTCCATACTCTATTATCATTTTCTTTCAGCTTTGAATGCTCACTAAGAGGGTTTATGTAATATCTATTCTCTATTTAATAAACACAAGATCATGTGAAAAGGAGGATCATTTATTCATTTATTCATTCATTCATCAGACACTTTTTAAGCACCCACAGTATTCTAGTCATTGTATTAGGTGATGGGAAGCAGAATTGAGAAAAATATTTTTTGTCAAGTTCAAGGGGTTCAGGAATCTAGTGGGGTAAGAGAGACACATGAAGGCTATTATAATACAGTATACTGGTATGAATAGGGTATTTCATTATAAAGTTGAGACCTGGGGGTATATGGAGGGTTTCTATGTCTAATGCCCCATCCAAATAACTTACTGTAATCCCTTTTCTATGAATCCATGAAATCTAATTATTTAATAAACATATGTGCTAATGTCCAAATTCCTCAGAATTTCATGTCAGAACCTCCATTATTTAGCCCCAGTCAGTTCTTTTAGTCTTATTTTTATGTTCCATGCTCCTCTCCCCAGTTCTTACTTCTGAGCTACATTTGAAAAAGGTGTGAAACTCTCCTTCTCCATGTTCGTTACTTTGTGCCCCAAAAAAACATGCTGCCATCTCAGACTTCTTAGATACAGTAACCCATTTATTGAGAGCCTACCACTGGCCAGGAACTATTCTAGGCACTTTGCATGGATTATCTCATTTAATCTTCACAAGTCAGGTTGATATATTATCAACTCATTTTACAAATGAGAAAACTGAGGTTTATGATTTCAAGTGACTCACCCAGAGGAACATAGCCAGTAAATCGCCCATCTCATTTTGGTTTTCCCACATCACCGCTCCAATGCATGACCTCCCTTTCCTTACCTCCCATCCATTTCTCAACCTGATTTCTGTCCCCATAATCTCATTCACACTGTTCCCACAAAGGTCACCAAATGACCTCCTAATTTCAAGATTTAATGAACTCAGGGGCCCTACTTTATTTTACCTTGTTTTATATTCCATTATAGACTCCTCTTTTTGGAAAGTCCCATTAGCTCCCACTGCATAAAACCACTCTCTCAGACTTCTTTGGCTCACCTCTTAGATAGAAAAAGACACCTAGGTTTCTCATTGGCTCTCTTTTTTCATGGCTGCTTTTATACTTTCCTGTCTCCTGGCTTGAATCTTGTCTTCTTACTTTTACCTTCTTTCCCCGAGTAAATTCCCATCACTTTAACTTATGTGGCAAATATCTCCAGTCTTCCTTCTCTCTCCTGTGTCTAGGATTCATACTTTCAACTTCTTTCTAGATATCATCATACAGTGCCACCAAGGCATCTCAGACTCCATATCAGATGTCTAATCTCTTCCCATCCCCTCCCAAGACCTGTTATGCATTCTTCAACTAATGATGCCAACATTCATCCAATTTCCTAGGTAATAAACTTCATTCATGCTTAATTTTTCCCATATATTGTCAATGAACAAGTTCAGCTAATTCTACCTCATAAGGCTCTCTGTTTATTCCGACACTCACTATCTTAGCTCTAAACTTTATGATACATCTTTCAGATGAATCACTGTGTTTTATGTGTATTCACCTCTCCTTTAACTCTAATATTACCCCTAGAAAATTCTTAGACTTTTACATGAACATTAAAGTCCCTTTTTATCTGAATTTTATTTAAGAGGATTTTGATTCAACAGCTTATTTTATATAACATGTTTACTTTTGACATGCTTTAAAATTATTGAGTGATTTTTTTAACAAAAGATACTTTTACTTAAACATGCCACTTCAAAAGAAGCACTTGGGGAGTTTATCATTCAACCCAATATTTATATTGACTATGTCCAAGATAATATGCTAACCACTGTAGGGGACAAAATGTTGAATAAAACTGAATTTAACATGGGCTTTACCTGTAAAATCTCTACAAGCTGTTAGGGGGTATAAGACATGTATCTAAATAGCTATAGTACAGCCTATGATAATTATAAAATAGGTACAAAAAAAAAAACTATCAGAATTACGTGGGGAGAGAGTTTGCTTTCACCGAGAGAACCAAAACAGCTTCATGAAGGTGTTGATATCTGAGCAAGGACTTCACAGGAGAAAAGATATGTGATCTTTTGAATATTTCATGTTTTTTCACTCACCTTATTGAACTCCCTTTATGTGTAAGGCACTGCATTAAGTGCTAGAGATACAGAAGTTAACAAGAGACCAGAACTTGACTTCAAGTAGTTTGCAGTCAGTGAGGAAAAAAGATAGAAGTAAATTATTACAACAGAATGAAAAGAAATTATAATGGAGAGTTTTCCCCCACTAAAAGCTACAACATAATAAAGAAAATCACAAAGATGAACAAGAACTAACTCCTTTCCAAAGGGAACATCTTTAAGAAGGGATGCTACTGGAACTGAGCTTAAATTATCAAGTAGCCTGGGTCAAAATGGAGAAGAGCTAGGGAAAGAAGGAAACGTTTGATGAGAGGAATCAAGGGCTCAGAGATGGGAAGGCATGAAGTATGTACTTTGGTGATTGTTCAGGAGAGCTGAAGAAGACAGCTAAAAGATGTAGATAGAAAAAGACACCTAGGCTAGGTTGTGGAAAGGTTAAAGGCCAGACTAAGAAGTGAAGACGTTTCTTAGGAATAGCTTCTCAATGACTAAACAATAGATCTAACTTATAGACAGTTCTATATATGGATTCATTTTCACCAGGCAGACTAGAAATTTACTTACTTGACTGTATTTCTGATTGAAAACTTGATATTGTTGGCATCAAGCAGCCCAATCGTGTAATTTTTTTTTTAGACTTTGTACATTACAGTTCACTATATTAAACTTCCAGACTGCTCTCTTTGGGGCTCTGGTCATTTCTCCTTAGTTTACACTTGTGGCAATAGTCATCTTATTTTTATTTCATGATGACCTACTGTTTACTCAAACGGATTATTATAGGAAATGGAAACAAGAACAATGGTAATTGTTCAAATAATTGATAATTGGTCAAACACTTTAGGATATAGTATTCCATTACTGGTAATCATAATCTTCAGCCACAATTAATATGAGGTTGAGCTCTGCTTTTTTATTTGGAGCTCTAATAACATGAACTATAACCTGCTCCTAAATAACCTTTTATGGAAAAAATTTTGAAGGACATATTCAGTCTCTAGATTCACTTCTATATATTTGGACACACAAAAATAAAAATAAGTGGCCAATTCAGAGGAAAAAACTATCAGTTGGAGAAAACAGCAAATCAAAGACCCAACAATTGCTTTGTTAATTTTTTTATTAATACATTTTCTTTTCAAAGAAGTCACCTAAAGCTATCCTCCCCTAACAATGGAAATTTCCACATTTCTACGTCTCCAACTACTTCATTATCTTTTCTGAGGCAAGCAAGAAATATTTAAACCTATCACAGCATATTGAGAATACCTTTAATTATATGATTACATTTTGTTCCAATACCTAGCTGAGAAAGAACTTCAAGAAGAAATAAATGTTTTAGTCCAGTAAAAATGTGAGTACTCCAGTGTGTGTCTTTTATTACCAGAAGACAATATAAGAAACTAGATGCTTGAAGACAATAAAAATGCAGCATCAGAAACTCAGTGAAGCCTACAGAAATAAAGATGGTGTGGCACCAAAACTCCAATGCCTATTCTACCATTTTGCGTTGGTCCTGTCCTAGTAACGCAAAAAGACCAACATGCCAGTAAAAATGTCCTTTAAACTACTTTGGGTTGACTGCAAATGCCTGATCTATTAGATCCTAAACAGGATATCTGGGTACCAATTCATGGTCATTGTCAAGAAGTTAGAGCTCTGCATTCACTACCTACTCTCAAAGCCAGCATCTGCATTCCTAACATTCTAACTACACCTCGTAAGTCACCTTACATTTTCATTATGGCAAATAGCCAGTCAATGGCAAATTATTCTATTTTTTATCTTCAAAATGCCTCCTTGTCCACATCCTTTCTTTCCTGCCATCACAGATGTGGGTCTTCACCTATTGTACCAGACTCTCTCTACCTTAAAAGAACCATTCAATCTTGCCACTAAGTTTTGGGGTGGTATATTTTCCCCCTCTCACTGAGGTCAGCCCCACCCTGGGGGCTTCCAGGACCACAAAAGATGTTTTCCTTAGGATACACAGGGGAAAATTATTTTTCTTACTCTTATTTCCTAGTTTATCCTTTTATTAGTCTTTTACCAATTTAAAATCAATGAATCTACCTCTAGTGTCCAATTGTTATCTTTTCACTAGATCTTTCTTATGTCTGAAATATGCTTCTTGATGGACCCAGCTCACCAAGCACACTCTCTTGACTAAAGAAACTCCTCATATCAACCTTCTCCAAGAATTATTTAAAAGAAAGAGGTAGTATTCTCCCAAATTTACTCCAGCTAAATGTTTTACATTTTCTCTTCAGCCAATTCACAGCATAATTGCTTAATCCTTTTCATCTTATAGATTTATTGTCTATGTTTATACTATGATGATTTATTACCTGAGATAATGATTTTTTAAATATATTTTTCTTTGAAAGTTTTGTCTGCCTTAAACAGGATGGCCTTTGCAGACCGCCCAAGACAAAGGGTGCATAAACACTTATTTTTTTCCTTATGGATTGCAGGAAGACAAAACCTACCTGCCCGTGCTTTTGCTGAGGGGCGATCCCATGAAGCATTTCAGGATGTGATGAGGCCTTGAGATCAGTCCCCTGTGTTTTGGGACGCACTACATCAGAGACCAGACTGGAAGAGATTGCTAGAGACTTGGGCCGGACAGCTGCGGTACCAATCCCCCCTGGGGGGCCTTGTTCAACTTTTCTGCTTGTAGCCTCATCTTCCCCTTCAGAGTCCACAATAAGGACATATTCAGCTTTGAAGAGGTCACTTTGCTGCATTCCTTGAAGTTTGTTTGCTTCAAATTCCCTTTCTTGTAAAATCGTTCCACTGACCTCTGAAGGACAAGTCAATGTCGCTTTGTCTCTCTCTTGTTGGCTCCCAGCATTCAAGGTCAAGTAGTCATTGGATTTAGACTGTAATAGATGTAGAGATATAAAAGCATTGACATTACTTTAATAAATGCTTCTTTTTTGGCACATACACTGAAAAGTTTAAACACCTTATATTTTCAAAAATATATTAAGTTAGGTTGACATAAGAAAGAGATTGGGTTGAAGTTAGTGGTTTATTTTTACTAGCCCACTAGCCTACCTGTTTTTCCTGGTCTAAGCCCAAAAATTTTGGGATAGTAATCAACATCAACAAGCAAACCTAACTGTTTTCAAGTAAGTCATGATACAACATTTTAAAGAGAGAGGGGGAGAAAGCAATGTTTTCCATGAAGACATTTGTGAAAAAAATGGGGATTGGGAAAGGGTTTAGTTAATGGTGAAGCAACCTGTATATCCTTTAAAAGCCAAGGGAGGAAGGAAATCCCCATTGAAAGGTTTTAAAATAATACAAAATCTCTCTAAAAATCTGAAAGGAAAAATAAAATTGGAACTAAATGCATAGTCAGACAAAACAATCTAAGTTAATTAGGGAAAACTCATAAATAGAACACCAAAAAAGAAGACATAGATATTTTTAGTACAAAGCGTTTTTCACTGTTTTATTTTGGATTTCTAATTCTCAGTCTTTTCCCATCCAATTTTCTGTGAATACATATGTTTACAAGACCAGGATCAAGATAGCTTTATCAAGCTACTAAACTTCCTTTTCTAAAACTATGACAGCCATGTATACTAAGATTGTGTTTAAAAGACCCAATGTCAATTTTCCTATTTTTGTAATTACACTATGGTTACTATTATTCTTTTCTCTGCAGCTTTTGTGTAAGGCTAAAGTTATTTCAAAATAGAAAGTTAAGCCACTAAATGAAAATAAACTAACAATCTCAACTCTGGTGGTCAATTTAATGTGTCCTATGTGTGCATGTGTTGTATGTATGAAGACAGAAGTCGAATCACTGATTAAATATAACTAAAAAGTTGATTTTGTACACCCATCCCACTTTATTCAGCTGATAATGATGACATAGTCAGGATAAAACACAAATTGCCTCTGATTAAAATTTCTCTGCCCATCTTTCCCTATTTACTCTGATTTTTTTTCATTGTATTTATCACTATATGGGATTTTATTACACACTTTTCATTTTTTTCATTGCCTGCCTTCCCAATAACAACTAAGCTAAATGAATTGTCTTTATTCAGTTGGAATCCAATCACCAAGAGAACAACATATGTTCAGTAAACAGTTGCTAAGAATATAAATGAATGAGGAATTACACTATTTTAATGTTGAACTGTCTAAAAGACAGGGTGAAAAAATTTTTAATCTTTTAAAGATGCAGTTGTATATATATCATTGCAATCAGCAGATAAATATTATCATCTTAGGAAGCTCTGGAGACTTGCAACCAAGGTTGGTTTATGTAGCTACAGTTTCACACCACTCATAGGGCCTAATTACAAAGGATCTCATTAATATTATGTAAATGAGTGCTGTAGGAAAGAAACTATCTAGAAGTGCCATATATAGTATTCATGGCCCCATTAGTCTTTGAAAGAAGATGGCAGCATTGCAAACGCCAGGATCATGGAAATATTACTACTTTCTAGATAAGATATTTCCTTGCAGACAAGGTGAATCTGATTATTTTGTCCCTTTCTGATTGTATCAAGAATAACACAAAGTTGCCCCATCTCATTTTATTTATAACTAAGCAATGTTAAAACACATTTTAAAGAGAAAAACATTTTTACTCAAAATTTTATTATTCTAACACAAGTTATTTTCAAGTTTTTTAAATTTGTTTAGTTTCACTTCCAGTCCTGGTTTCATTTTAGATAGGTACAGTCAAGATATGAACACAATATTATATCACCTAATATTGTAACATTAACATTTTCCATGGAATTATCTAATTGCCATCAGCATAATTTTGTCAAAGTGATATATTATTGTATTCTTAATTTTTCTGATTGTTAGATATTAGGCTTTTTAAATTTTTCTCTAATTATTTTCCTACATAACATTTTTCTTCTTTTGTAATATTTCCTTGGGATACTTTTCAAAGAGTTAGATTATTGAAAGGTTATGAACAGTTTTATAACAGTAGATAAAGGATTTCCACCAAAATTGTATAAATTTACAAAACCAGCAGGAAAATGTAAGCATGCCACTATTTCCACAACTCTCCCAACATCAGGTATTACATTTTTTAGTGTTTCCAATTTGTTACCCGTAAATAATAACATCTCACTGTTTTGTCTTATATTTTCTTTTGAGATAAATTTAAACATTTTTAAATTTTGTTTTTATTTTCTTAAGAAACATTTGAAAGAAGGTGCCAGTAGGCAGAATTTGTCATGTTAATAGCAAACAATAGAATGTCAAACTGAAAAAAATTGAAGATAACGCATTAGAGAGAACATGCAATTTGATAACATTTATGCTTCTGTTGCATTATTATATATTTTTTAGTCAAACTTAGAGTCACAGTCACCTTAATTTAAGCACAGGAAGTATATACAAATTTCCAAGTCATCATTATCGAAAATTTAATATAATTGTTTGAAATAAAAAAAGAATAAAAATAATCCTACCCTATTTACAGTTTCTGGACTCTTATCACTTGATTCTTCTGGAATTTTAACAAGGAATTTAGAGGTGTCAGTCAACTGAGTATGGGTTGGTAGTCTTCTGACAGTGGGGACAAATGTGAAGATCAGAGGTTTGGCTTCAGAACCACCAGCAGAGACCTATGAGACATGCAGTTAATTAGACTTTCAGCCTTCTGAAAGGTTTATCTTGACTTTATTCTCCATATTACATGATATTTATCTCATTTATTTTGATGAATTGCCTATTGTTCTGTGATCATGTATGTGGCTGTCAAAGTAAACACCTATAAAAATAGTCATAATGAATCAGAACATTTTTTACGATACTATTTACCAGAGAAAACAATACCACCCCGGGAAGATCCTGTTGTAGGGGATGGCATAAAACAGCAGGTTGGCAAGCTGATCAGCTGCAATCTTACAGAGCATATCTGCCTCAGTAGGGTCAACACAAACTCATCACCTGTTCTGTTTCAAAACTGGCTTTCATCCATTTAACCCTGGGTTAGCACATTCAATTTATTAACTCATAATCAATAAGCACGCAAGAAAATTCCCACATTTATCATTAAGAAAAACGCCAAAATACAAATTTAAAGTAGAAAGTAGGCCTATCGGAATACCAATGCTACTCTTAAAGATATACCTTCTCCTTCATTTATTCTTAACTTATTCAAAAATAACTGTACGAAGCATTTGCTGTGTGACAGATACTCAGGAGGTAGGAAAACAACGGTGAACAGGAAACAGTAGACTACTCACAAGCAGAAAAAAGACATGCACCGACTACTAAGGGAACAGTGATGCAGGGTGTCTACCCAACCCAGGAAGCTTCATAATAGGCAGCACCTGAAATTTAAGTTCAGGTGAAGAGGAGGCTAGGGAGATTCCAAGCTGAGAAAAGGAGATGAGTGGAAGCATGGAAAGCAGCAGCAGCAGCGGAGAGTGCATCAAGCTTGGATTTTGTTCCATTGAAATTGTTGATTGAAAAATGACATAGTCATATTAGAATTGTAGATAGATAAAATCTAGTTTTAAAAGTCACAAGTCCGTCGGGCGTGGGAGCTCACGCCTGTAATTCCAGCACTTTGGGAGGCCGAGGCGGGCAGATCACCTGAGATCAGGAGTTTGAAACCAGCCTGCCTAACATGGTGAAATCCCGTTTCTATTAAAAATACAAAAAAAATTAGCCGGGCGTGGTGGCGGGCGCCTGTAGTCCCAGCTACTCAGGAGGCTGAGGCAGGAGAATGGCGTCAACTCGGCAGGCGGAGCTTGCAGTGAGCCGAGATTGCGCCACTGCACTCCAGCCTGAGCGACAGAGCGAGACTCCGTCTCAAAAAAAAAGTCACAAACCTAGACTCAAGAATAAAAAGCCAAAAGCGTAAGTTGAGGACTAAATGGAAAGGGAGAAAGAGAAGATAGTACTGTAGATTTCTCTTTTAAGAAGTTTACATGAGAAGTAAAAAGAGAGGTTGAGAGTAATTAAAGAGCAAATTAGAGTCAACAGGGTGCTTTTGTTTGTCTTATAATAAACTTGAACATATCTATATACTAGGGGATGGGTGAGAGTAGAGAAGGAAAGGGGAGCAAAACCCTGAAGAAAGAAGGTGAAATAAGTTACAGCAACAAGAGGAACATGGTCTCCTTTGAGACTGGAGAAAATAGGCTCATATGTAGAAGAGCTCACAAACGTGGTAAAGTGGTGGAAATGGAAAGAGTGGGAAGGTGATAAGAACCACTTTTGTTGTAGAGAAAATTGTATGTATTTCTCATGTACAACATGATGTTTTGAAATATATATACTTTCGGAATAGTTAAATCTAGTTCATTAACTAATACAGTTCCTCACGTAATTATCATTTTTGTGGTGAGAACACTTAACATCTATTATCTTTGCATTTTTCAAGAATACAAAATATTGTCATTAACTATAGTCACCACGCTGTACAATAGATCTTGTGAACTTATTTCTTCTATTTAACTGTAATTATATATATTTTGACCAACATCTCCTCAAGCCCCCTGCCTCTTACTGACCACAGCCTCTGGCAACCACTATTTTACTCGTTACTTCTATTAAATCAGCTTTTTAAAATTCTACATATGAGTGAGATCATGCAGTATTTGTCTTTCTACAACTACAACTGGCTTATTCTACTTAACATAACATCCTCCATGTTCATCTGTGTTGTTGAAAATGACAGAATTCTATTCTTTTTATAGCTGAATAGTATTCCATTGTGTATATGTACTACATTTTCTCTATCCATTCATCCATTGATAGAAACCTAGTTTAATTCCATATCTTAGTTACTGTAGATACTGCTGTAATAACCTAAGAATGCAGATATCTCTTCCATATACTTATTTTATTTCCTTTGGCTATGTGCCCAGTAATGGGATTGCTAGATCATATGGTAGTTGTATTTTTAATATTTTGAGGAACCTCCATAACATTTTCACAATGAATGTACCAATGAACACTCTCACCAACTGTGTGTAAGTGTTCCCTTTTCTTACATTCTCACCAACACTTACGCTTTGTTTTTCTGATAATAGCCATTCTAATAAGAGGGAGGTAATATCTTACTGTTTTGATTGGCATTTCCCTGATGATTAGTAACAATGATGAGTAACAATTAGTAACAACGATGATTAGTAACAATCTTTTTCGTTATGAGCATCATTTTCATTCATACCTATTGGCCATATACCTGTTGGCCATTTGCATGGCTTCTTTTGAGATAGGTCTATTCAGATGTATTGCCGTTTTTTAATTGGATTGTTTTCTTGCTATTGAGTTGTTTGAGGTTTTGTTTGTATTTTTTGGTTACTAACCCTTTATTAGATGTATAATTTACGAATACTTTCTCCCATTCTGTAGGTTGTCTCCTCACTCTGTTGATTGTTTCCCTTGCTGTGCAGAAGCTTTTTAATTTGCTAAAATCCTATTTGTCTACTTTTACCTATACTTTTGAAGTCATATCCAAAAAAATTATTGACCAGACCAATGTCATAGAACTTTCCCGCTATGTTTTCTTCTAGCAGTTTCATAGTTTCTGGTCTTACATTTAAGTCTTTAAAAGGTTTTGCATATGGTTAATGACAGAGGTCCAGTTTCATTCTTCTGCATGTGGATATCCGTTTTTCCCAATACCACTTATTGAAGAGACTGACTTTTCCCCATTGTGTGTTCTTGGCACCTTTATCAAACATCAGCTGGCTGTAAGTGTGTGGATTTATTTCTGGACTCTCAGCTGGAATGCTCAGTTCCATTGGTCCATGTGTTGATTTTTTATGCCAGCATCATGTTATTTTGGTTACTATAGCTTTGTAGTAGTATACTGTAAATTCAGGCAGTGTGATCCCTTCAGTTTTGTTCTTTTTGCTCAAATTGCTTTGGTTATTCAGGCTCTTGTGTAGTTTCATAAGAATTTTATGATGTTTTAATTCTGTGAAGAATGTCATTGGTATTTTGATAGGAGTTGCATTGAATCTGTAGATTACTTTGGGTGTTAGAGCCATTTTAACAACATTTATTCTTCCAATTCATGAACACAGTGTATCTTTCCATTTACTTCTGTCTTTCTCAATTTCTTTCATCAATGGTTTACAGTTTTCAGTGCGAAGATCTTTCCATCTTTAGTTAAATGTATTGCTATAGATTTTATTTTTTTGTAGCTATTGTAAATGGGATTGTATTCTTCATTTCTTTTTCAGATAGATGACTGCTAGATACACTCTTGATTTATGCATGTTAATCTTGTATGCTGAAACTTTATTGAATTCACTTATTAGAGCTAACAGTTTTTGGTGGAGTCTAAAATGTTTTATATATAAGATTCTGTCATCTGCAAACAAGGTCAATTTAACTGCTTCCTTTCCAAATTGGATGCCAAACATTTATCTCTTTCTCTTTTGCCTAACTGCTCTAGCTACGACTTCCAGTCCTATGCGGAATAGAAATAGTGAGAGTGGCATCCTTGTCTTTTTCCAAATCTTACAGTAAAACCTTTCAGCTTTTCCCCATTCAATATGTTAGTTACGGATTTGTCATATAGGTCCTTTATCATGTTGAGGTACATTCTGTCTATACCTAATGTGTTGAGAGTTTTTATCATGAATGAATATGAAATTTTGTCAAATGTGTTTTCTGCATCTATTGAAATAATCATACATTTTATGTTTTTAATTCAGGTAATGTGATGTATCAGATTTATGGATTTGCATATTTTGTTGAACCATCCTTGCCTCCCTGAGATAAAACCCACTTGATCTTGTTAAATAATCTTTTTAATGTGCTCTCAAATTCAGTTTACTAGCACTTTGTTGAAATTTTTGCATACATGTTCATCAGGGATATTGGCCTGTAATTTTCTTTTCTTGTTGCGTTATTGTCTGGTTTTGGCATTAGGGTAATGCCAGTCTCATACAATGAAGTTGGAAGTATTCCCTCCTCCTTAATATTTTTGGAATAGTTAGAGGAGAACTGGTCTTAGTTCTTCTTTAAATATTTGGTAGGATTCAGCAGTGAAGCCATCAGGTCTGGGCCTTTCTTCGATGGGAGATATTTTATTGCTGATTCAACTTTCTTACTCATGATTGTTCTGTTCAGATTTTCTATTCTTCATAATTCATTCTCGGTAGGTATGTGTCCAAGAGTTTATCCATTTCTGGCAGCTTATTCAATTTGTTGGTATGTAATTATTTACAGTAGTGTTTTATGATCCTTTGTATTTCTGTGGTATAAATTATAATGTCTCCCTTTTATTCTCTGATTCTATTTATTTGTCTAGCTAAAGATTTGTCAAATTTATCTTTCAAAAAAACCAATTCTTTGCTTTATTGAGCAATCACTTTTGATATAATTAATTTTCATGATAAAATCAGTCCCTTCTAATCAGAGTAACACTGCCTTGCCACCTCCATTCCTATGTCAGAAGAAATATAACATGTTCTGGCAAGTCCCTCACTCCCTCTCCCTTCAAGCCCTGCCACCTTTCTATGCCTTGAACCGCTCAGACCTTATGCGCTTATGAGCAGGCCTTTTAACCCAGTTGGTGTCAGTGCCCATTAGAAACCCTGGGCTCTGTGTCATCCCTCAATTCCTGTATACTATGCACATTCCTAGTTTTGTTCCCATCTTGCACCCTGCTCCAACTCTCGAAACCTTTTCACTGTATATCTTCTGGAATTCAGTGAGCAATTTAAAACAATCTTACATATCTGTATCTTATATTCAAAATACTCCCTTCACTTTCTAGTTATAACTAAAACATGGTTCTCTCTGAATGACTCTATTTCAATGATAAATGTTTTCTCTCACACTCCTGCACCACTGGGCCTGGAAGTAAAAGAGGTGTCCTCCTTGCTTATCTTCACTGCTTTCAGACTATTCTTCTCTCTTGCCTAAAAACTTCCAGCTTTGAATCTCACGTCATCAGTCTATACCCTTCACAATCTCTTTTAGTTACAGTTATCTTCCCATACCCATATTAAATGCTTCTTTCCTTAAAGATTCAGTTTCTGGTTCAATGTGACTCTTCTTAACCCAATGCTTTGTATAATACCCAGTATTATATCCCAATGGATAATTTTTATAATATTGTATTTCCTTGACCTCTACTCTTCCTTGCCTCTCATATCCCTAGCCTAGCCAAAGAGCTGCAAACCTTCCATAATTTGTTTCTTCATTCTCTGACCATCACTTTCTATTTCTCCATACCATCCCCTTAGTCCAACTCTAACGTTTTCTAACTCTACCATGATTTAAATCTACTGATTCTTCCCACATTATTTTCCCACATTTGTCTTCTTAACCAGCTTCAAAAACCAAGCTGACCACAGTTACTCTTTTGGATACCCCTCAAATCCCTTGTCCTCCTTTATATTATCATCCTGTTTGAGTACATTATAGCCCTCACTAAATCTAACCCCCTACCTACTCTATTTCTGCAACAGGAAGGTAAACATGCCTGGGGAAAACCACACAACCACACTGACTGGTCTCACTTCATATATATGACTCTGAGCCTCAAGAAGGCTTTTCAATGCTGCCCAACAATCATACTATACTTTCATAGCCCATTTACTCTCCCACTGGCCTAGAAAACTCTTTCACACATTTCCCCCTTTCTTCAAACTTCTAACATCTCTCCAGCATTCTCGCTTGGAGCTGATGACTTTGTTTCCTATTTCATTAAGATAATGGAAGCAATCAGAAAAGTATTTTCAAGACCTCCAACACCACATGTATTCACTCATCTGCATCTCTGCCCTTTTTTTGGCCTTCAGTCCTACTACTATGCTCCTAGTAAAACCAACCCTCACTTTAACACTTTGTCTTCTACTTATTTTCATTTATTGAATGAGATCTTATTAAATGCCTACTAAATGCTAGGCACTATTCCAGGGGTTGGTACCATAATAGTGAACAAAAATCCCTACCCTCATGGAGTTTATATTCTAGTGGAGGGAAACAGACAGTAGACAAATAAATACACAATATATGTAGTACAATCTTCGTAAGTGCTATGAAGACTTCCTATAAGTCTATTGCAATAACCCATAGGAGAAAAACTGGTGAATTGAATGCAGTTTGCTTCAGTAATAGTGGTAAGAAGTGTTAAGATTCTGGCTATATTTTAAAGAAAAAACTTAAAATTTGTTGAAAAATTTGAGGTGGAATATGAGAGATACACAAAAATCAAGACGGGTGGAAAACTTTTGAACTGAATAACTGCAAGAAATGAGATATTATTCCCTGAAACGGGGAAGACAATGGTTGAAGCTGGTTTGAGAATAAAGGTCAAATTTTGTGTGCCCAATATACACCCAAGTGGAAATGTGAGTATGTGAGTCAAGTTTAGAGGAAATTCTGTGCTGGGGATAAAATTGCTAGGGTTGTTAACGCATAGATGATATTTAAAAGCAGGAGACTAGATGAGATCAATAAAGGTGTAAACACAAATAGAAAAATAAGAGGCTTAAGGCTGAACCCTACAGATGCCAACATTGAGTGATTCACTAGCTGAGGAAGAACTAGCCAAGGTGGCCTGGGAGTTTTAAGGAAGATTTTAAAAGGCTGAAACATCACTGACAGTAGTGGCAAAGAGGGTTGACCAGAAACAAAATTACTGACAGTCTATACTGAAGACTCAGTCCAAATATAAAACCAGGAACAGTGAGGCAATTTGCTTGACTGTTTGATAGTCTCTCAAGGAATGCTGAACTGCCTACTATAGGAACAGAGGAAGTGCATTATAGCATTGCTAGTTTATGTTTGGAGCTGGTTTTGGCAGGATGTGGCAAGTATAAGGATATCAAGGGTACTGGTGAGAGCAGAGCAAATGATTGACCATGCAGTTCAGTTTGTATGGGTAATGGGGAAGAACCCTCAAGCTGAAGGAACTAGAGGTCTCTGTGCTCAGGAAACAAAGTTAATACAATGATGACTGTTTGAGAGAATGGATGGGGTCATAATATAATATGAGAGTTTACTAACTTAATAATTAGAAGTATGATAATTCCAGATGATTCTAAATTCCAGGCTTTGGCATTAAGACTGAGTATATGAAAGGAAGGGCACTGAGCTTGTGAAGATCAAGGAACTGTGAGACAAGAATGTTGACAAGGTTTTAAAAACTTTTAATTTTCAATATTCTTTTCACCTTTAAAGATATGTGTCATTATTTCCTCATTGTAGCCATGTCAAAATTCCTGAGTGGCACCTTATCATCAAAAAGTAATAAATCACTACTTTATTTTGTAGGAAGGAACACTAGATCCCTCGTGAGATTTGAGGAGCCCACTTGTCTCATCAGCAGTATATAATACAACAGACTTTCTAGATGTATTATCTTCTAGGGCCGTTTCATCACATGACTAATCTCATCAATATCATGATAGAAAGGAGAGTGGTTTTGGCAAGGAAATTGCTGAAGTAGTTCAAATAATCCGTCCCATAATTTCATTTGAGCAGGAAATAAAGATAATCCTTTAGGAGTAAAGAGATGAAATTGCATCCTTGTTCCCAGGTTCTATAACTAGGCCTTCCCTTATCTTGCCATGTCATGACTATAGGTCTTAGATTCCATCCAAATAAAATTTAAGTAATAATATATGAAAGGTTTTATTATAAGCACCCTATGGTTACAAAAATGTGTATAATCATTCTAAGCAGTAAGTAGATTTACCTTCTAAAGCATATATAATGACGAAAATTTACTTCTTCAAACACCTTGCACAATTTGTATAATTCAATGCTACTTAAGTATCTAAGATACAAATACAGCTCCACAACTGGTATGTCACACACTATGGACTTTTTAAAGTTGACAACTATAACTTCAGTGAATAAAGTAGAAACGAAGTATGAATGAAAACTGATGCTTCAATGAATAAGGTATGCTTTTACAAAAATACTGTCTAAAAACTTTCTAAACATAACCACATGCTGACAATAAAGGCAACCAAAAAGAAGAAAACCTATTTCTTTCTAATTTATTGTTACATTTTCCTAAAAAAGTAAAAATCCATATCCTACAAAAAATGTCCTCATCAGTAGAGGGAAACAATTTTTTTTTTATTTTAGTTGAACCAATATGTGATGTTATTCCAGAAAACACAGAAACTGGAAATCTATTCAGACTAAAGACTTATTCATCTTCCTGGGTTACTGTTGGAGAATAACAAGATGAGAAATAAATTCCTGTCTACATACATATCTTCAGAAGAATAATCACCAAAAGGGCAATCATTTGGTATTCACTTTTAAGCTAACAGTACAATGTTAGCTCTTTTCACTGCCTTTACCTAGCATCCTTAACTTAGCAAGGATCTAATACTCATTTGCAAGGAATTTCATTTGGAAAAGAATTTGAAATTACACTAACTATGCAACGCAACATTCAGATAAAGAGCCACACGTTAGCCAGTAGACTATTTAATCCCTTGTTTAGGAGAGAACAAAATAATATTTGCTGTTTACTGCATACTGTGGCTAAGTTCCAATGTAGCCTAAGAATGAATTGCTATGGTGATGAAAAATCATTTTCCACACAAAGCAGCAACAGATGCATGTTAACAGCATTGCACTTGTTAATTGCCAATTAACACTTTCAGTTGTCAATGTTATTTAAATATCTTTGTTTCTATCCTTGGGAAACTATTTTAATCATAGAAATATGAGATAAAAGGATTAAAATCTGTTTCTAAATACGCTTTGAAATGCTCAAAATCTCTAAGAACGTCATCTTCTCACCGGATAGCCTAATAATTTGAGAAACTGTTTTCCCCCATGCCACACAGGCTAACAGCTAGCTCCTTTGCTCAGTTTTGCGCTGTAATGCCTTGCTTTCTTATATTTCCCTAAAACTTACCTTCCTTCAGATGTTGACACCCACACTCACAGATGGCCTCTAGCCTCCTGTTAAGGCATTACAGGGTGTCTTAGCATTATCACCATGCCAAGGGCAATCCTGAGCATTTTCTTTGCCCAATGAGCAGTTTTTTCTTTATCAGCTCGCCCTTTTCTCTAAGTGAAGATAGCATTTCATTTCAATATACAGACAAATTTATCTACACCGGGCAGCTCTCCCTCACATCCGTGCAGCAAATACCACCAGCACCGTACACTGCTTTTAAAAGTTACTGAAAGCATTAAGCAAAGACTTCCTTTTACCTGGGGTGTGGTCTGAATGCTCCCTGATAAGATGCACGAGTTCATTTGGAAGTAATTGTTCCTGCAGTCACTCAGAAGCCCCTGTTCTGAAAGCATTGATTCATCACATAAGGAAGCGAGCAAACCAGTGACTGAGGTGGGAAGCGAGCCTCATACTAACACAACACACACACACTCACGCAGAAAGAAGAAATTCTAAAAAGAGGTAAAGCAGAATCATTCCTAAATTGAGGAATTGTGCCAGCTCCAAAGAGTAGATTTCTGTTTTGACCATTTTTAGATTTGGAACATCACGAGAGGTCATACTAACTGCTGAAATGGAATCCGTAGAAGTGAAAAAAAGAAAAAAGAAAAAAAGCCACTGATATGTGTTTGCCCTCTTTTCCTTTCATGCATGTATTCCAATTACATATTCTGTGAAAGGAAGAGAAAAGCCAGATTGTGTAGCAATGAGAAGCTGATTGAAGGGCCCTAGCATCTGCCAATCTCAATAATCAGTTGGTCACACTCATAGAGAACGTTTAGAGGTATAAATACATGCAAACACTGTGTTCAAATAAAGAACTAGAAAACACACAGTTATTTCAAAATATCAGTAACTTTATCCTTAGTATATAAATTGTAAGCAACAATACAGGAGCATCTGTAGTGACTGAAGTTATGCTATTAACAAAATCACCCCTAAAATAAAGCTTGGAATCAAATCCTTGTCAAAACAAAATTTCATTCCAAGCTTCCTGGAAGACAGTGAGAATCCTGACTGCAGACAAACCTTAAAACTTCATATGCGAAATTGATTGGAGTCTTTAGCTTTCAGTATTTCTATTTTCTAAGTATTGATTTTTCTCCAAATCTGTGATATCTACATTTGTGCTTTGGCAGTGAAAAATGTTGTATTCAAAGGACTAGATATAGATCAAAGGCTATGGGAAGGAATTATTATTTTAGAAACCTAGACTACGCCTCTTCACATCTTCAATGTTATCAAAAGCCTAAGATTATGGAAACATAATGAGTAAAATAATTGCTACAAATGATTCTATTAGCACAGTGGGAGAAACTATTCCAAACAACATAGACTTAGAATATAGTCTAAATTTCTGAATATAAGTGCCGTGTTGTAAAAAAACTATGTGCCTTCTTCTATTTTACACATATTTATGGATACTCAAAAGAGAATGTAATCCCCTCCTGCCCTCAAAAAGCTTATGGTTTGAGAATATAAAACAGGTAAACAAATAACAGAGATAGAAAGTGAAAAAAGAAAACAAGAAAAAGCTTTATACTGCAGTTCTTCTTAAACTACCCCCCACAGAAATCCCGTGGGGAGTTTGTTAAAATGCACTTTCTAAGTGTAGAGATCTGAGATATGGCCTCAGATTCTACATTTCCAAGAAGCTCCCAGGAGATGCCCCGGGAGCCACACCCCAGATCTGCAGCTGGTGTGTTACACTTTGAGTAGCAAAGACAGAGGAATTTCAGAGAGCGATATTACAGCCACCTGGAGTGCAGTAATTCAAGATGGTGGCATTTGGGCTGCACTTAGAAGGATGAGGAAGGGGAGCCTATGAAGGTGGGATGGAATAGCTTATTTCAAGCAGAGAGACAGGGCTGGATTGAAGGCACCTATCAGGACAGCAAGAGCAGAAAGTCATAAAGCATAGGACCCTGGAGTCAGATCATCCACTGGCTGTGGGCCCTCAGACAAGTTACTGAACTTCTTAAAACTCAGTCCTCTCACCTGTGAAATGTGGATGAGAATAGCTCTCATTTCATAGAGTTCTTGTGAGGATTACAGTTAAATTCAGCATGTAAGATTTCCACAGATTCTTAGCTCTGTGCCAGGCAGATTCTTAATACATGTTACTCCTGTGGGTATTGTTTTCTAGTGTGATAAATAACATAAATGAGAATAAAGACAAGTAAGACAAATAAGGTAGGTTAAATCTAGGTCATCAAAGATCTTGAGTTAAGATGTTTTACCTTTATTCAGTGAAGAACAGAAATGGAAATATCCACATATATACATATATGAATATATATGTATGTAAATATATATGTATTTATTGATACTACCCTTTGGTGTTTTGATTTATATATATAAAGATATATATATATATAGGAAGACATAAAATTATATATATATAAATCAAAACACCAAAGGGTAGTATCAATAAATCTTAGAGACCATTCTTATCCCAAAGTTCTAGAGTGGTTCCCCAAGAAGAAGTGACAGTCCAGATTTTTGTCAGTGGTCAATCAGTTTATTACAAGTGGATTCAAACTGCTATGAAACTCTTCTCCTATGTCTCATTCTGTCCTTTCCTCTCTGATCTTTTCTTTCTCTCATTCCCTCCCCAAATCATAAAGCAATACTTATGCAAGTTGGCATAATGAAATTTAGAAGAGAAAATACTTCAGCCCCTACTCTTCCCTGTTCAGATTCTTTCTTGAATCATTTTACAACATGAAAACCAATTAAATCAATGTATTGTTTTGACATTTTCCTCTGTGTCTTATTGGTAACTTTCCTCTAACCATTTTCTTTCCCTTGTTTAATTAACTAATAATTGCTGTTACAGACTATTTCTTATAATAATAGAAGTCATAATTTTTACTTAAAAACACATAAATGGTCATGCATTATAACCGCATGCTTCAGCCATCTGGATAGTAACCACATATAGCTTCAAAGAGTGCATATATTTTGGATAATTTCTATAGAAACCATTCTGTATTTAAATAGAAAGTGATGGCACCTGGTCAAAAAACGGGTCCTAGTCTTGGATGACAAAAGAGCATATAAATTACCCGGGTGGAGAAGAGAAGAGAGTCTATCCGCTAATTACAACAACTTTTCTATAGACAAAGAGAGTCATCTATGGTCTGCCCAACACCCTTAAGTATTTTATAATCACAAACTTTTAATGATCTCTCTCCCACTAAGAAACACAAACTGCTCTGTAGAA
Organism: Macaca fascicularis; assembly: GCF_037993035.2. NCBI lineage: Eukaryota > Metazoa > Chordata > Mammalia > Primates > Cercopithecidae > Macaca > Macaca fascicularis. Next base: position 117,595,029 of record NC_088378.1, read on the forward strand.
TCATCTTTTTTTTTTTCACAAGAAAATAAAGTTTGTCAAAGTTTGCAATAGATGAATAAAATCCAAAATTCTCTTTAAAATCTGGCATTATTGATGGCTGAAGCAGGCATCCGTCGCCCTTATTACTAAACAGATACTACTGCAATACCTTTCAGTCAAAAGACTCTTAAGATATTGCTTTTAAAATAAATAATACAGAACAAATAATCTCTCTTCCTGACATGCGAAACAAATTTGAGGAAAAAAAATAGATTAGTCCACAAAAGTTTGCCAAGAAACATGTAAGTGATTAAACAGATCCAGCTGCCAAGGCTATTCAGACATCCATTTGTCTGTTTTTATGCCTTGGGCTTGATAACAGAAGGTACTACAAGTGTCATTTATTTATCTTAATAAACATCTATTGAGAGCCAGTCACGATTCTAAGCTCTGAAGACATAAAATAATAAAGGCTTAGAACCTGTTCTCAGCATGGCTTATAGTCTCATTAAGGAGACACCTTCACTCGTGACGGGAGCAGCGAATGAAGTCAGAGGAGGGTGACAAGTCATGTGCTGAACACAGTCTGCACAGGCAATGCATGTCAGGTTGTTTTCAGGGAGATTTCACTCTTAGCTTCTGCACTCCTAGGTCCTAATTCTGGCAAACACTGGGACACTTCTGCTCAACCCTTGGTGGTATTTTTCCTCTAAAGATGGGAATCTTCAGGTGTTTGTATTCGTGTCTCTCAGGTAATGGGTGATTCCCGAGATCTTAATCAGGACTAACCTGATTGATTCACAGGCTCAGAATCGAGTGTGCAATATTTAAAGTGAGTCCTGACATCTCATCAACGGTATGTGAAATTCCATTACAGTCTAAATTTGGCTTCATCTGTATTGGACACAGACTTCTACTTCTGTTATTACTGCTTGTAGTAGTATACCACTATAACTTATAAGTAATATACTGCTATAAGTATATGGTTATACTGCTTACTCTTCTCCTTGGGGTATATTCTCCTAGTTCAAAAAGGTATTAGTAATCCTTGATTAAAGTAAACCAAAAGCCTCAAAGTACTGTTTGACCTAACAAGATATTCAGAAGAAATGAGTAAGCCCTATACAGGGTAGAATTTGAAAGAGGCACAGAGACAATGATAAGAAACATTTATCCATTAGGAATAAGTGTATGTGGTTCACTCTCTCCTTGTTGAATTACTTTCTTAGCTTGGTTTTAGGCAATCCACTTCCTTTCAGTCCTCTTCCTATACCATGGACACTCTTCTCCGTGCTTTGTGCCATCTGACCCCTCAGCTTTGAAGTAGCCCAGGAGTCACTCCTTGGTGATCACATCCAGTTACTTAGCTGTAAATTGTATTTATAAGCCAATGAATTCCAATTTATTTCCCTAGCCTAGATGGCTTCTCTGGATGACTTCACTCACACAATTAACATCATTATTGGAACATCTCATAGATATCTGAACATCAGCACATTTGAATCTGAATTAATTGCATTTCCTTTGAAGTTGTTCCCCACCTCCCAAAATTTTCCTCACCTCTTCCGACAGTTTCTATCTGTTTCTAGTTGCTTTGGCTAAAAATCATGAGTTCATATTTTTCTTCTTGGTTTTTCAGAATCGCTTATCAATGTATTAGTAAATCCTGTTGTCTGTCCCTTCAAAATAAATCCAAAAAAATGAATCTATCTCACTACTTCTACTTCTAACATCCCAGTAGCGGAACCTGCCATCATCTTCTTTCTGAATCATTGCCTCCTAACTGGTCTTTCTGCTTCCACTTTCACTCCTGAGTGGATGCTCTGATGAACCATCCATATCCCCTTCAGGCTAAAGGACTTATTCCCCAGCTGCGGGAGTGCTATAACTGTGATCAGCTGTCAGTCCTCTTCAGGAGCTCCTCTCAGCTGGAAAAACAAAAACAAAAACAAAAAAACCTCTTGCCCCAAATCACTCTGCTTTCTTAGGGGCATTGGATGGCTAGTTGATGCATCCATATAAAGTCCTGCTCCCCTCACTCCAGCTTGAAACAACTCTAGAGAGGAATCCATTCCAGAGCTCCTCATGAGGTCAGTTAGGCTTTGAGACCACCCTGTAGCCCAGTCTCTCCTTCTGCCTCCTTCCCATCTCCTACAGGTATAGCTCCTGGGAGCACTCCCTAATAAACTTTGCATGCTAATCTCCATCTCAGAGCCTGCTTTCTGGGAACCCAATCTGTCATATCTTCCATATAGCAGCAAGAATAAACCTTTTAAAACAGAAGTCAGGCTATGTTACTTCTCTATGCAAAACCCTCCACTAGATTCCTGTGTTACCAAGAGTATCAGTTCTCATAACCACCTATAGCCCAATGATCTTACCCCTACCACTCTCCCCTTTTCTCCCACAACTCCAGACACAATGACCTTCAATGCTAATCCTACTCTCCACAGTGTTCTTCCCAAGCTGGTTACCATGCCTTCGTTTCCTCATGTCTCTGGTCAAATATCACATTAACAGTGAAACATCCCTTACTACCTTATATAAAATTGCAACCCCATACCTGCTCCCCTGCCAGCACTCTCTATCCTTCTTACCCCATGTTATTTTTCTCCAAAGGACTTACCAACCTCTGATGCTTGTTTCTTCTCTGACTTCCTTCATCGGATTTTAAACACCATGAGGGCAAGGGTTTTGTTTCGATTACTGCTATTTCTGTGGCACCTAGAATAGTATGTAGCATGTAAAGGCACTCAATAAATACTTGTCCAATGAACTTCTTGACTGAAAGTGAACTCTTTATTGCATAAACTTATTTTTTTCTAATGAAAAAGATAAGTTTGGTAAACTTTGAATTGACTGTTCAGAAGAAAATGGAATCAACCTAATCTCAAGTTTCCTAGTTTCACTGAAATAGGAAATCACCCACGTTCACAGCCCTTACAAAGAGTCAAATGTATAGGGGCTAAAGAAAGGTGCAGGACGCAAGTAACAGCAATCAGATCCCGTCTTGTAAATCGCACCCACAAATGCATGCAGCAAGAGACAGCAGGATTCTCAGAGCTGTGAAATGTTCAGTTGCTTAGGTCAGAAGCGGAAAAAAATAGGTTCTGGTCTCCTGATCTTCTACCAAACAGCTGTGAGGTCTTGGGTGAGCCACTTATTTTCTCAGGAGCAATTTGTTTATAAAATGATGTTCTAGATCAGCATTACCCAACGTGCCCTTCTTAGAATATCATCTTGCCAGACAAATGGTGAGCAAGGGATTTTGTGGTCAAATAAATTTAGGAATTGGTATATTCCATATCCTATATTTGGAGGAGTCTTGCAGTCAAAAGGCCTTTTAAGCTGTGTTTAGCCCATGGTTTCCCATATTTATTTGGCCAAAGAACCCTTTCGTTTCATAATGCACACTGTCATCCCACTCACAGTGCGACAGAAGTGCTGAACTGCACAGTCCACAGAGCCTTCTTTTAGCCATAATACTTGATGAATGTATGAAAAGAAGACAGTTTTGGGGAAAAAAAGGGGTGTTTCCACAAAATTACTAAATAAAATTCTATTTGTCGTCTTGGCTGGGAAGAGAGCAGAATGAGCTAGATGAAGATCAGGAGATATTCTCTGAGTTAGAAAGCAAGGAAGGAAGGTGGTATATATTTCAGGTCTACTAAGTTTAAATCCAGTTGTGCTAACAGTAGTTGCACAAGCAACATATTCAGTGGCACAGGAATATGAATTGAATCAATGAATGATAGATTTACTGAAAGACCTTAAAGTATATTCAAAGAGGTACCAATAAGGCATGTAGCAAACAGTTAGGAATACTATTTAATAAAAAATGTTCAGAGATTCCATAGTGAATCATTTTTACATACATCATAAAGGAAACAAATTCTAACACATGATATACTTCATAAAATCTTGTTTCTAAGCAGATAAAGTGATGCCAGCACATTTTGAGGTGACAGTATATTCCATAAAGGAACAAAACAATGTAATATTTACTTATAATATGATGTTGGCATAATCTGACTTTTTGGTTTAAAATAAAAGGGGAAGCATTAGCATCCTATTCCATGCTTTTGATATATTTACATATGAAGAATGCTTTCAAAAATTTTTATCATATTCCACAGGAAAAAAAAAAAACTTTATCTGTATTACTCAGTTTTGACCAAGATAAAAACTGTGTTAGAAAGTGTAATTAAAATGCCTTAAACATAAGAGGGTTTAATTGATTACTTTAAGAAGTGCTAAACTTCTTACACTCAGGCTCAATTCACCAGGGCAAGTCACAAACCTCTCTAGCCCACAAGGTATCATATAATAGAAAGGAACAATGATAGCCAATGTTTTGTCATTAGAGTCACATATTTCAGAAGCAACTGCATTTTAAATTAGTTTCCACATACTTGGGCAACATAAAGAATAGGCTAAATATAAGTATAAATATAAGCATATCAAGAAAAGAACTACTTCTTAGAATACATGTTTCATATTTAATCTTAGTGCTTCATTTCATTTGTACTTTATGGAAATACATGACTTAGCAGAATTAGTGAAGGCAGATGTCAGAAGCCAATTTTTTTCAGTTTAGTCTTGGGCTACTTAACTGTGATTGGAAGAATTACATAGAGAAGAATACAGGAGTAGAGCCAACAAATTGTGTGTGTGATACAGAGTCAAGAGCATGGGCTTCAGATCAGAGAGCACCGATGTGGCATCACATCACCGTCTGCACTTTCTAGCTGGGTGACCCAAGGCAAATTAGTAATCCCTCTGAGCTTCATTTATTTATGACCATAGAATTCATCACACAAACTGAAATGCTTTCAAGAGTGAAAAAGGGAGCACTATAAATTATTGCCCTGGGATAGAAGCATATTGAGCAAACCAAGACATAATCAGCCTACTTATTTGCAATATTTAGATAATATCTCACTCCATTAGGGTTAAAATGGCATGACATATGTTATCTTAGAAGTCTGACACATACATGTGTTCAATAACAGTTATTTCCTTTCTTCTCACACATAGAAAATTTAGAGGTTGGGACAAGATGAGGGGCTTATTGTGTTATCTTTTCAAAACGGAGTAAGATTAAGTAAGGCATCTTCTCCCTCTGCTTTGAATGCTGTCCCACAGCTCTCTCCCTAGTTAATTCCTGTTTGCCCTGCTGAGCTCTAAGAAACTCAGAGATTCCATGGTGAATATTTTAATTCACATCATGAGGTTAACATAATTTCTGACACACAACACACTTTATAAAATCATTACCTAAAGAGGGCTTCCCTGGCTCCATGGGTTAGCTACCACCTCCTGTTGAACCCTCTCTTAGCACTTGTACTTCCACATGGTATTTGCTGCTTTCAAATTATATGATCGTACAGTGAATTCTTTAGTGTCTGGCTCCCCAGTTGGAACATAAGTGCCACTCTCAGGGGAAATGTATCTGTTTTGTTTCCTGCTATATCCCCAGCATCTAATACAATGCCTGTCACATAGTAGGAGGTCAATACATGTTTATTAAGTAAATGAATGGTTGCATGCTTTATGCTAGATGTATGGAGGATTTAGAGAGGACGGGAGGGGTTTCTGTTTCAAGGATTTCAGGATCTGTCGGGAAATGAGAGTGATTTAAACACTATATTAATTTTGTCACTTTAAAGTGTCACTTTGAAGATATACCACATATAAAAATAGCAACCGAACCTGAATGCCAAAGCTTTGGATGCTTTAGTAATCTATGAAGTAAGCCAGCATCAGAGGGTTGTATGAGAGGCCAGGGTACATAAAGAAAGATGAGAAAAGCATCTCTGGTCTAGATCATTCCTCCCACTGTTGGCAACCATAGTCTGTCACCGTGGCTACCTTAAACAACCCACTCAAACCAAGAGCAGATTTCATCCCACACATAGACACCATTTAATGAGTTTTATGTGATGCTGCTCTTGATATTTAATGTATTACCTTTTATATTTCTCAGAAGCCATCAAGAGAATTATGATGTCCACTAGACAAGTAAGAAAAATGAAACTCAGGGAGATTAAATAACTTGCTCAACCAGCACATGAGACAATGGGATTTGAACTCTGGTATCCCTGGCTAGAACCCAGGTTCATGTTGTACCTTGTTTGCTCCCTTCTTCTGCCAGCCTTACTTTAGAGATATACATTTATAGGAAGGTGATAAGAAGGGTGGAAATACAGAGTACATAACAATGCGGTAGCCAGCCAGAATCTTCTTTCTAATATGGTTCCTACCCAGGAGAATTGCACTCTGAGAAATACTTTTCTCAAGCTTCCAGTATCCATTCTCAAAATATGGCTGTATGCTCTGAGTTTCCCACTGTTCACAGCTGTTATTCTCTTACTATAAAAGCAATGTATGCTTATTTTGGAATTTAACTTTAAAATAGAAATGAGATAAAGAATATCAAAGAATACAATTAAATTGTCACTGGCATGTGTACTAAAGCTACATACTTTTCAATATGGATAGTACAACATAAGCACAGGAAATTATTGTTGAATGACTACATATGGTTACCATAAGTAGTTAGCAAACAATATTTATGTTCCAAAATATCCAAGGTAATATGTGAGCTCTAAGATGGTGTTTTATAGCATCTACTTACTAATTCTACTAATGGAAACAATGGAATTTAGAGTCAGAATTGGGTTTAAAAACATAAATCTACTTATTATTCATGGATAATTCTATATAACTTACTTAAATTCCATGAACTTTAGTTTCTATTTTTATAAAATGGGCATAATAAAAGCATCTGAACCTCATATGATGGATGTAAAAATTAAATTAGATGACATATAAGAGCCCTAGTGTGTGGCCTGGCACATAGTAGATACCCAATAAATATTCATTTCTCTCTTTCTTTTTAGGATAGAGTAAATGTATGAGATTGAACAAAAATTTCTAATTGATAAGAGTATCAGAATATCACCATGTTTACTTACACTATTTCCTCCTGTTTCTCCCCTTAATATTTTTGCTCCAAAATAAAATAGAAAGGCAGTTGCTAAGAATCTTGACCCTTGTCTACCATCACCCAAAAGATTTTTACAAACCCTGTGACTCTTGTCCACAATAGCTGAAAATCTTACTCATCAGAAGTTACATGACAATCAGTGGCAAGTTAATTGATCTAAACATTTGCTCTGTAACCTCTGGAACCAATCACCATTTAGACTGAAGTGTTGTTTTGAATGAAGATACATATATATTTGTAAAAAATTAATTGAATGGGTGAAGATTTGTAGGTGGATCAAATTACACTGGGATGGTCTTTTCTCTTGATTTTATGTTTGACACTTAGTAATTTTCATCCTGGGCAAAACAAACCAGCTGATGGCTACAGTTTGCCCATGTGTTTTCCCAGTCTAGGAGGTGTGCTGGGGACCAACACCATGCAATCATCCATGAAGGCAAGAATTAATGATGCCTGTTTGGATCACCAGTGTATCTCTAGTGCTTAACATTCAGTAGATGCTCAACATATATTTGTTGAATGAATGAATGGTTGTGGGCCTACCACAGAGAAAATAAGACAGTGCTATGTGTCAAGTATAAAGGAATAGTAGATAAAGGACAAAGCATTTTTTAGTTTGTGATAAGTCAGTAGCTGCAAATACAATATAATCCCCTCACTAGCACTTCTCTGACTAACCACATTAGTTAATAGAAAGTTTTCTAGGACAGAAATGACTACTATTTCAAAGGTGAGATATTAAGAAGCAACATAGAAAACATGAGGAAAACATTTTTAAAAATTTTCTTCTCATGGCATGTAATAAAGCAATAACATAGGATGGAAGAAGGAAAAATTTCAAGTCACTGAAATAATACATTATATAAAGATATTTTGTATATCATCAAAGAGAAACTGAAAGAGCAACCATCTTACCAGAAAAAAAGCACTTTATGTACTTATCAAGCTTGTCCACAAATTAAAATAAAGACACTACCAAACACAACAAAGAATGGCTCCATCATTTCCATAAATAAAACAGGTTATCTAACACTTAGAGTTTTTGTAAGAATTAAATAAAATTATACATGGGATGTCTCCAACATGATGACCACCATGTGAAAAGCTTTTAAAAGAGATTAGTTATTATTGTTGTAGCAGCATATTATAATCCTGAGTTTCCAAGGTAACTAGAAATCTAACATTAAGTACGTATGTAAAACCAATGCATGCCAGTGACATCATCATCATTTAAAAATTTCATAAAAATGATTACTGAATGTACTACAAAGCACCTTTCTTTAAAATCGGCATTTTGATTTCCTTTTTCCTCTGATCAACTTTTATCATTTTTTTCTTGCCTTTACATTTATGCCCTTACATCTCTGCATACAATGAAGCTGTATTCTCAGTTATGATTTTGTTAAGTGATAAGTCTACGTGGAAAGCAAGCCTATCCCCTTCAAATCTGCCTGTTCTAATTACCAATTCTAAAAACATAAATACTTTTTGAGAAGTCTTTGTTTTTGAACATCACAGGACTATTTTATTTAAAAACCTCTCTGTGATATCCCCGGTGAAAACATTTTAAGAATCACTTCTCAGTCTTTTGAAAGCACACATTGGCATTAATAAATCTGGTTACCTGAAAAGGGTTAGAGATGCTGAGCAGGCTGGCAATCTATAAGCCTTAGATTCCAATATGCTGCCCATACTCTGTGATGCACAGTTATATATTTTTTTTTTTTCCAAATCAACATGTGACTGTGTAGGAGATAGGCGAGCCTTCAAACTATGTGAAAATAGCTTTGAGATATTCTAATGACATTCAATTGAGTAGCCTGTAGGCATAAAGGAATTTGAGACACAAAAAAAATCATTGTTTAAGTGCATAGTTATTAAAATGTTTTGCTATAAAGACAGAAAGCCTTCTTTCTTTTTGGAGACATTTACTAAGGTCCACAATGTTTTCTGTTTTCTCAATAAGGTTACCAGTAAAAATGCAGTAAATTTTTCTTCAAGACTTCAAATTGAATTTAAATTATTTTTTAAATAATAAAATTTCCTGTCAAAGCTGACATGGGAAATATACAACAAACTAATTCCTTTTCAAAACAACTTTTTTGGTAAAGAAGAATAGATGATCATTAAGCACACTTAACAGTTTCTATGAAAATGTATCTGAGATTTTATATCAGAAGAATAAATGTGGATTTTTGCAAAGTCATTACTTTTTAAAGAAATCTTTGGACATTCTAGACTCTTAAGCATGAGCTCAGCAGCCAGACTGAGCTTCAAGCTTCAATCCCAGTTTTCCCACTTAATAGCAGTAAGACCTTGGACAGATTTCTTACTCTCTCATTGCCTCAATTTTCTCATCTGCAAAATAGGGATAGTAAGAGTAGCTACCTCATAGGGTTGTGGTTACATAAGCTACATAAGCCTTTGGAACAGTAGCTGGCACATAGTAGGCACAGAATAAATATTAACCCCTATTATCAGCTATTATTCACAACAGGATTGCCATACAAGTTTTAAGCAGCTCGTTCACTATTTTCCACCTTTCTCTACCCATTCCCACATCCTCTTTCAACACTCTAAAGATAATCAATGCGTGACTCTTGCTACTCAAATAGTTGACTTTCTCTTTCCCTGAACTTCTGTGTTCTAAATATTGTTTGTCCCTTTCATCTTCAAGAAAGTCTTTCTCCTGGTCTTCCCTGACACCATCCTGCCCTGGTTCTTCTCCAGTGACTTCCCTGTTTCCCCTCCTCCTTCAAGAGAAAGACCCAGCTGATCACTCCTGTAATCCCAGCACTTTGGGAGGCTGAGTCAGGAGGACCACTTGAGGTCAGGAGTTTAAGACCACCCTGGGAACAGAGTGAAACCCTGTCTGTACAAAAAAAAAAAAAAAAAAAAAAAACAAGAAAAAAAGAAAAAAAAAAGAAAAAATTAGCCTGGTGTGATATGCACATATAGTCCTAGCTATTTGGGAGGTGGAGGTGAAGGAGTTCTTGAGCCCAGAAGTCCAAGGCTGCAATGAGCTATGATCGTGCCACTTAACTCCAGCCTGGGTAAAATTTTGAGACCCTGTCTCTCATAAAAAAGAAAGAAAAAAGAAAAAGAAAGAAAGAAAGAAACATCCCCAAGCCTTAACATTTGGCATCCTCCTCTTTCCATTGCCTGAGGTCTCTCCTCCCTGACTATCCTCTCTCATGTTCTCTACTCTCATGGTTTCAATGTTCATGAGAACTGGCTGATTTCAATGCGCATTTCCTGTGCTCTCTCCTGAGCTCCAGCTTCTCCTCTTTGATGTTTCACTTGCTGACTCTAATATGAGCAACCACGGTGCAAGTCACTGGATTGAGGAGTTTGACAAACATGAGTGTGAGGCTGGGTTCTGCCATTTACAAGTTGTATGACTTTGGTCAATTGTCTTCCTTCCTGAAAATCTCCATTTCCTTATATATATAATAGGCCATTTATAAAACCTATCTGTTAGGCTCCATTAGATAATGCAATATATATAAAGCATTTGAAATAATGCCTGTTACATAGAAAACCCTCAACATATGTTAGATGATTATTAATATTGACCTCCAACTAAATATGCCCCAAATATTTTGACATTTCACACACGTGTATAAAATAACTCTTCTTCTGTATAATTTCTAGAAATGTTTTACTGCCACCATCATTTTCAAGACACTAGATTTTAGCTTTTTTTATCATTTTGTCTCACTTGTTTCCATCATCTGAGTGGTCCTACATTTCAACTGTAATTTTAAAATAACAATAATTTTAAGTTGTGTATGTTGCTGCCTAGTTGAAGGGATACTCTTCAGCCTCCTTTATTAGTACATACGGCTATGTAACTAAGTTGTAACCAATGAGAAGTAATTGAAAGTAAGTTTCTTTAAAATATGTGGCATGCCCTTCTTTATCTCATCCTCCATTCTGCTGTCTGGAATTTGGATGTGATAGCCAGATCCCTAGCAGCCATCTTAGATCCTGATGATAAGGGCTTCACTCTAACGAAGACAGAATCATGAAAAAATTGACAAGAAGAGATCTCAAACAAGAACAAAACTAAATTTCTGAACATTTTTTTAATGTGAGAATAAAGCAAACATCTATTTTGGGGTTTTCTCTCTTTTGCACAGCCAGATCTAATCTTAAGTAAATTAACAACAATTCAATTTCTAACTCTTCCCTAACATGTAGCCTTCTTGGTAGCCAGGCCAACTTCCTCACAGTTGCACTACCTGCTTCGGCTCAGTTGCTTCATTTCCTGTCCTTCCTGGCTTCTTACCCTCCACTATCTTAGGTCAAGAGTTCAGATCTACCAGGAGTCTTCTTTAATTTTGAAGTGCTCAGCTCTCTTCCTCTCATCTAAAAACATTGTAGCACTTACATTCTGTCCCACAGCGTGAATGACCCACATGGAATAGTCCTGTCTCTTGAATTGTTTGCAAAATCATTAATAACTGGGTGTTGCAGGTTGGATTATCTGGAGATAGTTGCAGAGACAAAATTCAGGGTGCCAGATATTTATGAGAGAGCAACTGATAGGAAGTAAAAGGAAGAGGCAGGATTGGCAGAGGGAGAAGTTGGATGATGAAGCAGACCCAACAGAGCCTGGGCTAATTGGGTAAGGAGCTTAGGAGCTCCCTAACACTTGGTATTAGGAAGTGCTGCCCATAAGTGCTTCCCATATCCAGCCAAAGTAGTCAAGGCTTCACCCGCTGTGGGCTTCCCTGAGAAGGTAACCTCAGTGGAAAGCCTCTCTGCAGATGAGGTTGACCCTGAAGGAGGTGACAGTTGGATGCTACCTGCCAACCACACCTTCCACAGCTCAACAGCAAGCCCTTTCTCAAAATGGGATCTGGGCACCACATTTCTGTGTCTGCCATACTATGTCAGCATTTTATGCTTCTCTTTCCAAAGTACCTATTTTAATAATAAACCTATAGCAAGTATTCGATAAATACTTACAGAGCTCTTCAACTGAATGTATTCCAAGCTTGGTATAAGAAATATAATCTGTACAAAGTTCAGGAGATAAATTTTCCTGTGCCCCCCAGAAAAGTCTTAAAAAGTTCCAAGTATCTTGGACCGCAGGCATGCACCACCACATCCGACCAAAAAATTTAACAAGTTCCTTTGTAAGAACAAATCTTTTCAAAACATTTCCCTTCTGCTTCCTGGAATTGGTATTTACTTTGCATAAGATATAAGTTTTTTGTTGTGCAGAACATGCCTTTTTTACTTCACTTCATACATCGCCTACCTGCTAGATGCTGCTAGGGCCTCCAGTCATACTCCATCTGAAGTACCAGCAAGTGGGAGGGACCTGCCCATTTGACTTGCTTATTATGAGGAACACCGTGCTCTCGGGGAAAATCTTCTAAGGAAGAAAACTTGCGATTCATCTTGAGATCATGAAAGCAAATTCATGAACAAACAAATTCACGAATTCAAACTGAGAACAGAGATTCTGACTCTGCAAACTCTGACTAAACTTGCGCTGTTGTTTCCACTCTTCTCTCATAAGCTCTTTCACTCGAAGATTACTTGGGGGTCTCTACAGATCTCATAAATAATTTCTCTCTCCCCTTTGTTAAGGGGCCAATAGAAAATGTCATTAGAAATCAGACAGTTTTCCCGTTTCCTGTACCCTTCTTTTTTACTCCAATCACTCTATCCAACTCCAACTGCATTCTAGTTACAGGAGGAGTCAGAAAGGGATTGGGAGGGAAAGGAAAACCCAGAATTGAATGAGGTCCTAACTCTGGTCATCAGTAAATAGGACAGCAACACGGGGGAAAAAAGCACCAAAGATAAATAATAGTTATTATTATTTTAAAAATAATGAAAATAAGTGAAAAGTCAGTCTAAGGTGGGTTAGTTGAGACCCACCTTCCTCTCACTTTGTCCTGACTTCTTCTGAGTAGAGGGAGCAAAAGTCTCTCTTCCCCATTATGTATCTGAACTGTGACCAATACATTTACTTTAGCCTCGAGATAAGCCAGATGAAGTAATCACAAGGTGAGTTTGCTTTGTGTGACTGCCTGCTGCAAGTCTTCCTATATCTCTGTCTACCCACCGCTTCCCAAAATACATCTTTATGGTAATTTAGCCCCTTTAAGAATCACTCCCATCTGTTCTCTGCTATGACGATAGTTACTTGAAGAGATAGCTATCTTTGCTGGCTGGCTGTGGAGCGTGGTGGTGAGGGTGGTTGACACACAATCTACAGAAAAGTCACCCAAATGTAATCCATTTGTAAATCATCACTTGAGTGTTTTCGAAATGTTTGTGTTTGGAGGTTGTTTTCTTCATTTCCCTGAGCCAGAAGGCCTTGTCAGAAAATCAAACTTCAAAAGTGACAAACTGCTCTGATCATATAAGGGTGGTTTAGTTGCTAGGGAAACCACTTTAAAAGGAGAAACAGATCCTATTTGTGAATTTATAACTGAGAGAAGAAACAGATGCTAAGTTTCTGAGTGAGTCTAATTTACTTTAAAACACATTTGGGGTCGGTGGGTGGCAGCAATGAGGGTTATATTTTTTAGGACATAGACATAGCAAATTCTCCAAAATTTAGGAAACCTTAGTGTAGCACAGAAATTATGGGTAAAAAACAAGAATGTCTGTCTTCTTCTTAGCTTTGTAAATTAAAAAAACAGTCAGAAACAAGACAAATATTTTTTCCCAGGACACTTGTGGGATATGGGAAAACTGCCAGGACTCACCACCAAGCCCCACACAAGTAAAAGCTTCTGACAGTGCTGATGGTGTGATCTTAGGGAAAAAACAGAAATCTCTTGTGAATACTCTGCAAATATTTGCAAAGGAGTTGTCCAGAATAAGATAAAAATATGCAGACTGAGGCTGCTTTATGCAAAAATGGACAAGGAGAAGACCTAAGTTTTCTCTCAAAATACTTATCCATACCTGCCAATTAAGCCTCAACATGTAGAGCTTCGATTTTCTTATCTTACAGGAAGTTTCAGATTCTTCCCTGAAAATGAATTTTGATACCAGGGAAAAGGAAAAACCTAGGCAGTAACAGGAGTGGCTTCTACAATAAGATAAAAGAATTCAAAGCTGGTCACCAAATAAAATATTATTATTATTGCTGTTATTAATATTATTGTCATCGTTATTATTATTACTATTAACACCATCATAATTTATTATTTCTATCATCACCAACATAATAATTATAACGCTTATCCTCTTCATCACCATTACCACTTTAAAATAAAAATAGCTCCTCTTCTTTGGATATTTATCATGTGTCATAAATTGTAAATGCTTTACATTCATTTTCAGACAATTCCCAGAAGTTGGCAAACTCTTTCTGTAAAGGGCCAGAAAGTAAACATTTTAGGCTTTGTGGGCCATACTGTCTTTGCCACAGCTCTTCAGCTCTGCCACTGGATGACAAAAGCAGTCAACGAAAATATGCAAAGAAATTAGTGTGCCTATGTTCCAATACAGCCTTCAGCCTGGTGTGTCACAGGGCCTGTAGCAGAGGGAGTAAGTGTGCCTATGCGGATGCACAGTAGTAATGGGTCATGGTTGCCTCCTAATTTCCAATAGAGCAGTCCGAAAGTGCTTTCTGGACCAGCCATAAATCATTTTGTAAGCACCAAACGCTAAATGACTTGAATTTGAAATTCCACATGTGTTTTTAAAAGCCCCCTCGTTTTAGCAGCTAATGAGCTTTTTGACCTTAGACAACACTTGTGTTGCCAGACTCCAGATTTCCCATCTGTAAAACACAGCTGCTTGCCTAGATCCGTGTTTTTCCAACCACAAGTCATGACTATGAGTGAGTCCTGTTTGGCATTTTTAAAATGAATTAGATAAAAGAAGAATAGAATAGAACAAAATCAAATTTAATAGAAAATACATTAGTAAGCACTATTTCAGAGATATATGAAGAGGCTCTGTTTCAGATATATATGAACACACACACACTGTACTTGTGGTTCACAAATTTGAAAGTCACTGGACCAGATGACCTGAAAGCTCTGTGCAGCTTTAAGATTCAATAACTTGAGCTGGGCACGGTGGCTCATGCCTGTAATCCCAGTACTTTGGGATGCCGAGGCAGGCAGATCACCTAAGGTTTGGAGTTCAAGACCAGCATGGCCAACATGGTGAAACCCCATCTCTGCTAAAAATACAAAAATTAGCTGGGCATGGTGGTGCACGCCTGTAATCCCAGCTACTCGGGAGGCCCAGGCAGGAGAACTGCTTGAACCCAGGAGGCAGAGGTTGCAGTGAGCCAAGATCGCGCCACTGCACCACTCCTGCCTAGGCTACAAGAGTGAATACTCTCTCAAAAGAAAAAAAAAATAGATTCAATAACTCTGTAGTCCATCCTCCCTGCAATAAAACCACTCAAATCACACACTGAAGTGATGGAAAGTCAATGGGACTATAATTCTTATCAATCCTCTCAGAAACTTAGTCTTGCAGTTGTTGAGAAAATTTAAAACCATTTTAATTTAAATAAACCATTTTAATATTAAAGCCATTTAAATATTATTATATTATGAATTATATTATAATGCTATTTATATCATTATAATAATAAATTTATACCACTGTTTATATATTAACAGTAGTGAGACTTTTGCTACACTGTGGATATAATTATACCTATATTTAAGTATATTTTATTGGGAAAATATGATCAATAAAGAAATATGTTCTGCAGAACTTGCCTGACTTTTATGGTACTACTTGCCTATCTATGAATACAACAATAATATCAAATAAGATGTCAATAGCCTGTCAAACATGGGACCATTGTGAAATGATTTGAACTTGTACCAAGATATATAAAAGGGGCAAAACTTTCTAGTTCTTGTTTTCATTTGAGGGATACAGTATATGCTATTGCTAGGCCAATAATTATGATTTGCATTGAAATTGCAATTCACAAGTATGTAGAATGATCCAGCCAAAAAAACTCAGCCCTTTTGGTTCCATTTAAATCTGGAAGCCCTAGAGGAAACACTACTCATTTGCAGAAATTGTAGTGCCAGTGCGTGTGATATATTGAATGAAAAGGACAGGAAAGACACTTCAAGCATTCACCTTCTGATATTGAAACCCATCCTATTTTCAATCCTCTCTCGGGTATTTAATTCCAGATCCTAGTCAAGTCATGCTGTAGGCCGGGCGCGGTGGCTCACGCCTGTAATCCCAGCACTTTGGGAGGCCGAGGCGGGCGGATCACAAGGTCAGGAGATCGAGACCACGGTGAAACCCCGTCTCTACTAAAAATACAAAAAATTAGCCGGGCGCGCTGGCGGGCGCCTGTAGTCCCAGCTACTCAGGAGGCTGAGGCAGGAGAATGGCGTAAACCCAGGAGGCGGAGCTTGCAGTGAGCCGAGATCGCGCCACTGCACTCCAGCCTGGGTGACAGAGCGAGACTCCGTCTCAAAAAAAAAAAACAAAACAAAACAAAAAAGTCATGCTGTAAAAACTATCCAGGTTGACAAATTATCTGTGTTCACTTAGCTGCAATTTCCCTTCTGAAAACCATCTTCATGAATTGGTATTCAAAAACACATGCTTAGTTTAGAGACAATCTTGTTGAATAGAGAAATGACTCTGAAAACCAAAGAATTAATAGCAGGAATCATAAAATTAGTTAAGTACAAAAAAAGTGAGACAGTAAATACGAATGTTTAAATGGGCTGAAAGTTTACAAGTTCTCAAACAACAAGTGTTGGTATAATTAAAAGAGATCTGTAACTGGAGGTCTAGGGTTTAGAAGGATCATGACAATAGATCCTTGGAACTGGGGCTGAGCGCAGGGAGCTGTTCTCAGACACTGAGGATCAAGTCATTGCTTGCTTTTCACTGCAATTGGGGAATGGCTAGATTTATTTGGCAGTAATAATGATCATTTTAGGAACTCAGTGATTTTTCTCCCACATGATCTTGAAAACCCACCTTTCCTTCTATCTTACAGGCAAGACTAATTCAGTCTCCTGGCTAGATTCCTTGAATATAACTTTCCCACTCACCATTTTATCCCACCTTCAATTACTAAATAATTTCTCTCAGACAATATTAAGTGAAATGCCTATATTGGATATGCTGATACTCTATAGGAAAAGATAGTCTCCCTTAAAAGGAATATAGAGTTCATAGTATTTAATTTTCCATATTTAATTAAGTGACTTTAGAAATTTTAAATCAATTTGGTAATTTTATGAATAGAAGGTGCTCTCAGAAATAAAATCTCAATGTATGACAACGTACTATAGGAAATATGGGTACAATTTATGATGGCTCAACTTTTACTCATCAACCAGGAGTTTCCTCTACAGAAGCAGTTCTCAATTCTGGGAGATTTTTTCCCCCCAGGGTACATTTGGCAATGTCTGGAGACATTTTGGTTGTCATAAAAAGTGGGAGAGGTGTGCTCCTGGCCTCTGGTGAGTATAGGCGAGGGATGTTTCTAAATATCCTGTAAGTCACAGCACAGTCCCTGGCAACAAAGAAATATTTGGCCCAAATGTCAATATCAGTAAGGTTGAGAAACACTGCTTTACAGTATTTCCACCATAAAAAAAAAAAAACATGAAAAATGATTAGAACAAGGATAAATTTTTGTGTGTACAGTTGACTTACTCATTAGCAAAGTTATTTTGTCCCCTACATGAATCTCAAGTAAGTGGGATTCAAATTCATGCTAAGCAAAATTACAAATCACTACATGAGTCCATGGCTCGGAACTTTAGGATTGCTTATGAATGTCAAAATTATGCATTCCAAAATCCACTGTGCTGTGTGTGTATGTGTGTGTGTGTGTCCCTCTCTCTCTCTCTTTGTCACACACATACAGATACAATACTTAACATAGATAGAATGCCCTGCACACAACCGGTGCTCACTACAATATGAAGGCTGGTTCTCACACCAATATTTGCTGAAATGGAGAGGGTCAAAATGACTGTCTTGAAGTCAGTAGGATTAATTTCTGAATAACCAAGGCAAGTTATTCTAGACAGAATGTGAAAATAAGTTAAAATGGAAAGCCTAGAATGTCTGTCAAACTTGCTAACTAGTTATGGAGGTAGGATTATCTTCCCGGGAAAAACTAAGTAATTTCTAAGTTTAGTAGATTCTAACAAAGTAAGTATCTTCCACTTAACTATTGTGCTTAACTTTTCTATCTCAAGACATCCTGATAAGATAGCTGATGTACTCCATACAGCTGTCTGGGCATTTTCTGTTGGAAGAGTCATGGTGGGGGCATTATCACCCATGGAAAAGTTGAGAAGAAAGCCTAAATCTCACAGCATCAAATTCCCTCTGATGCTTGAGAGGCAGTTTAAGAACTGCTGCTTATGCTTCTTCTGTTAATATCCAACAGCATAAGAAAGAAAACATGAGAAAATGAACAAAAGTGATCAACAGAAACAAACCTGATTAATAAAAACTGATCAATCCTGCGACTCATTTTAGTTTCACTAAGAATGACACTTCCAGGGCCGGGCGCGGTGGCTCAAGCCTGTAATCCCAGCACTTTGGGAGGCCGAGACGGGCGGATCACGAGGTCAGGAGATCGAGATCATCCTGGCTAACACGGTGAAACCCCGTCTCTACTAAAAAAATACAAAAAAAAAAACTAGCGGGGCGAGGTGGCGGGTGCCTGTGGTCCCAGCTACTCGGAAGGCTGAGGCAGGAGAATGGCGTAAACCCGGGAGGCGGAGCTTGCAGTGAGTTGAGATCCGGCCACTGCACTCCAGCCTGGGCGACAGAGCAAGACTCCGTCTCAAAAAAAAAAAAAAAAAAGGAATGACACTTCCAAATCAGAAACAAGGCTATTTAAAAGGGGGAGAGGTACTGTCAGAACAGATTAATGAACAAATTGATTGTGGTGTATGCAGACAATGAGGACCCCACTGCTATGAGGAGGTTCAATTCAGAGACTTAAGACAGAGGTGCTAAATCAAGCCCAGTTTCATTCAGAGAATATATTGATGGCCTAATTTTGTTATAGTACCATAGTTTTGAAAATGTTCAAGATCGGCAGCCGTTCGGGCTATACTTTAGAAACATTCTGAAGTAAGTTCAATACAAATTTTGGTTTAAAAAATAAAGTCAATATTTGGGCTCAACTCAGGCTTTAGAAAATACTTCACATATATTTGGCATTATGGGATTTTGTTTCTTTTGTTTTGTTTTTGAGATGGATTCTGATTCTTGTCGCTGAAAGGCTCAAAGGGTCAGGTATAAGCATTCTGTAAGAGGGATAGTCTTAGAGCTATGTCATATAAGCCATCCATCAGATATAGAACTGTCCTGAAACCCAAGTCTTTCAGCTAACCTGTCATTGCTCAAAATCAAAATGTGTATTCAGCCACATTCTGTACTCCTTGAAAAGAAAAAGTACAGCTTTGAATCCTGGGAGTAAAATTATCACGTGGCCTTGGGATATAAAATTAATCAGGTAGCATAAAATACCAGGTGGCCCAGTAATCAGACTTAGCTAAGGTAATTCCCAGTGGAATTTATATCCTGAAAATAGATATTTTAGCCTTGCTGAAATGTTACTATTGTAAAGGGACTTTTCTTTTTTAATGATTAATGTTCCGTAACCCAGCACGGCTACATATGTAGAGAATGTCTGCAAATTTGCATATGTCTTTTAAATCCTGAATCAATTTATTAATTCAACTAAAACCCACACCAAAAATAAAAGAGGTTTATTTGAAAATAAAGAGGCTAATGTTGTACTTTGTTATAGGAATAAAGTATTTAGAAATCCACCAGAATTATAAGTCTAAATATTTTATTCTCCCCTTTTATTCAGGTTCCACTAGAAACAGTAAAAACTCTTTGCTATAGGCCTCAAAAAATGTTGAACTTGAGGGGAAAAAAGGTGGCCTCCAAGGTTTCTGGAGTATGGACTTATCAATAAAATAATTTGAGCACATACTTCTATAGCAATATCTATTAATTTGTTTATTCATTATCATGCACATGTGGTCCTGGACAAATGTATAATATAACACGTGCACCTAAATAGAAATTTAAAAGGTGAAAATAAAAACACAGAATAATAATTTTTCTCCATACCCTTATCTGGCACAACCTCTGAGATTTGCTTACCAGTTATGAGACCACTGTAATATGTATAATAAGCTATTCAAGCATAGTGGCTTTTTTTAATGACTTAAGCTTTTTGAGCTTCACAGAAACTGATAAACAATGGCCACCAAAGTTGAGAAGCCTGTCTGCTCAAACACCTGAGAGACAGATGTGCTTTGGAATGTTCTTTGACCCCTCCGTAATTAAAAATATGGGCTAGAGAGATATGGGGATGAGGGACATTTATCTTCTAAGGTTAAATAATGACACAGTCTTTGTGGCTGGCCATGCTCTTTGACCTCGTTCAACTCTGGCATCAAGATTGTCTCACCTACTACAGAACCCCAGGGAAAGCTAAGAAGGGTAAAATGAATCAGTAATTTCATAAGTTACTATTTATGTATGCTTTGATTTATCCATTGGTGCTCCCACTTAGGCCAGACCCTCACTTCTTCCTTCCCTGAACCTCCAGCATCTGACTTTTGACATATTCAGGAAGTCTGATGCCTCAGAGACCTAAGCAGAAGTTTCTTGCTTTTCCTTGGCTTGTTCTTCAGAAAAGACAAACTATTTTACTTCAATTCTGAAACCATCTTGCATAAACCAAATGTGTCAAGTTTGGAAAACACATAAGCATAAGAATATGCAAATTTCCTTTTGGGAACAAGAGCTAACTTGAAAATCATACCATGGCCCTTTCTGAAGACTCCAGAAGAAAGCTGCTTAGCTCAGTAAGTTGCATTAACTCATGAGTAGGTTCAGCCTGCCCAGGTGTTCTCCTTCTGGACACATTCCCCAGGTAGAGCTTTAGGCTCGGCAGAAAGCCTGGTTGCTGCCTGGCAGATGGATCTTCTGGCAAAGAGCAAGAATCTCAAACAGTGGCGGAGTCGAAAAAAGAGTATCTTTCCCATAAGCATCATAAAGTATCTTGTGTTTTTTTTAATTTTTCTTAATCAGTTCAATAAATGGCAGCATCATCCAAGCAGAATCTACTTTATTTTATTTAGACAAAGTAATGTTCTCACAACCCACGCAGGTCCAGAGCTTGGATTCTCTTCCTTCTCACCGACCCTCACACATCTGAGGGCAGTGGCCCCCAGAAGAAGGAGAAGGTGTGCAAGTGAGGAGTCACCAAGCTCTCAAAGATGTCCTGGATTATCGGAAATTTTTTACCCCCTCTATTAGATTCATTCCTCTTTGCTACTATTTTTTATCCCTGATTTCCGTGGGTTTTTTTTTTTTTACATTTTTTTTTTTTTGCATCAAATAACATTTCTTTCTCTTGAAACACTTTCCCTCTATAAAACCACCCACTTCAATTTAGTCATTGAGTCATCAGAATGGACTCATTAATAGATAAAGACAAACAATCTGAATCCAAGGCTATTTGCTATAAATGTGAAACTTGTACCTTTTCAGCAGTTTATATACCTAAGGCAGATTTTGTAACACCTCCTTGCCTTCTACCCTCATAGTCACTGAAAAGACTCAGCTATAGGACTTTTTGGCTTTGACGCCATATTAGAATAGACTTCCAGAAACCACTCCCTACTTCCGTATACTCATAATGTTCATTTACTCATCATTTGTTCAAAAAATCTTGACTGAGCACTGGCTAGGTGCCAGGTGTTACCCCAGATCCTGGGGATAAAACAGAGAGCTAAATACACAAAAATCCCTGCCTTCATGTCACCTCTATTTTAGAAGACGGAGATAGATGATAAATAAAATAAATTATATAATATCTTAGAATATTCTGGTCATGCTGAGAAGGAACTAAGCATGGAAGATATGCACAGGGAGTACCAGAAGATGGAGGTGAGAGCACAACAGATTTAAATAGGTTGGACAGAGAAGGCTTCCTTGGAGGCGACTTTTAAGAAGAAGATTGAAAGAGATGAAGAAATAAACTATGCAGATAACTAGGTGAAAATACTCCAACAGAGAACAGCAAAAACCAAGACCCAAAGGTGGGAGACTATCTGACATCCCTGAAGAACAGAGGTTGGTGTGACCGGAGAAAATGACCCTGGAGAAGAGCCACAAGGGATGTGGCAAGATTCTTAAGAAGGGGCCAGATTGCTAGGGCCTTGTCACCCACTATAACGGACTTGGCTTTTATTCTGAGTGAAATGGGAAAGTATTGAAATATTCATAGCAAAGTGGTGACATGATCTCACTCCCTAGTAGCAATGAGCATATTAAGCACCTGAATCTTGGTTTCTTTATGCCCCATTCCCCTAAAATGAATGAGGTTTCCTGCAGAAATTGCTGATTCCAAAGTTCAGTCAAGAAAAGCACAAAGTAATACTAAAAATTAAATATACACACATAAATAGGTGGGGTAATAAGAGAAAGAACCACTGTTCAATTGTGGACACCTTAGGCTGGAGGGGTCTTTTAGACATTCAAGTGAAGATGCTGAATATGGAGTTAGATATATGAGCCTAGAATTTAAACATAGAGTAACATCTGGAGATGTAAATGTGGAAGTTATAAAGATACAGAGAGTCTGTACAACCTTGAGATTGAATCATATTACCTAGCTAAGGAGTAAATGTAGATAAAGAACCAATGAACACACATACAATGGTGGTAAATGTGAGGAGGATGAAGGCTGAAAAATATGGAGTATTCATAGAAAATAACCAATAGTTCAGTTATTCCAGGACACAGGACACATAAATCTGAGCAGTGGAAATTCAGGCTGTCATGGCAGGTCCAGGAGAGAATACAAAGGGCCTGGAATGCAGCCTAAGGAATTTCTTCTTCAGAATTCAGAATAAGTGAGAGCAGCAGATGTAGACTCAGCAGTCATCAACATAAAGCAAGCTGGAGCTTCATAGCCTGATGAGACTGCTCTGGGAAAATAAATAAATAAATGAAGGCCTTGAGCTGAGGCTAGAACTCTGGTAACTCTGGAACTATTCATGTAGGAAAATGAATGTGAATAGTTGCTTGTGTGAGTCAGCCACTGGTAGGCAGCTCGTCACGCAATGACCTTTTCAAAGGAATGGATCTGTGCTTGGCAAGCTGAAGGCTTCTCACAGGACACTGCAGCTAGGCTTGTAAAGCTGTTAAGGCTCACTCTACTGGGCTTCCACCCTTTAATCTCACTGATTCCTTTTGTTTATTTGTAGCCTAGCTACAAATGAGAAACTTGATCTCTTCGAATATCCCCCAGAGAATTTTGACATGACCAGAGATGATGCAGACAATCATGATATCATGATAAACACGATGTTTACTGTGTGCCAAACATTTATTAAGTACTTTCTCATGGAGTCCTCACAAAAACTTTTTGAAATAGGTATGACTATCATCCCTATTTAATAAGTGGGAATTCTGATACTTAAAAATGGTTCACTAACCTCTCCCGAGGTCGTACAGCATGCAATAGCTATAGCACTCAGGCACAGGTCTTTCTGACTCCATAGCACTGAGGTCTTAGCTATTGTCATACAATGTTTCTCAATGCCTCTCAGAGGTGCCACTTGGAACCTCAGCCAGTTAGAAATGGTAGGGCTGGTGTCAGGAGAGAGGAGTAGGATGAAGATGTAACTGTCACTTGGTCTGGCCTTGTGCCTCAGTTATCCATTTAAGGAACTCTCAGTTGAAGCCCATGACTTACTAAAGATGAAAAGCCTGTTATGGATGCAATTTCTAGTGAAAAACTACCTGCAGGGTGAACACAGTAGATTTCAAATCTGGTCTATCTGTGCTTTAAGAAGGGTCTTCAAGAAGTGGAGGTTTGCTACAAAATTGGAATACATTCCTAGAGTAACACCTGGGATCATCTCAAAAAACCTTCAAGTCTCAACATATACAACTTTTAGATACAAAGTAAATGAAGCAAAGAAGATTTTGCAGAAATTCACAATGGCCGAATTTTTGAAGCTTTTATCCACCATCCTATTTGCTCCCGTGACTCTTAGATTAAAATGCCTTTACAATAACAGGGATACATTGGGAACAGTCAAAGCTGTGCTACCCTGGGGGAACAAGCTAAAACAATGCAATGAAAATACACTAATCTTCCCTATTTGAGAAATTCAAAAAGAAAAAATAATTCCTGAATTTGCAAAGAGTACTTTTCTCTCCTTGTTAAATTGTTAACCCAAATTAAAAAGATTCCAAGCTATTGTATATGTACACATATCCACCTGCTTGAGGTATAGAAAAGCAATTAAGTCACTCTGGAATGCATTCATGGTGGATTAAATAAATACCTCTCCCTGTCTTATTTCACTTACATCTACGTAATGTGACCCTGATTGCAAGAGCAGTGCCTTGCGAATAAAAGCTGCAGGAACGTTCAGTACCCACTTATTATTCCATCATCATAGGCTTGACACACCCAGCAGTAAATGTGATCATGTTCAGCACCATAAACAAAATTGTTATCATCAATTACTACTGTGGATAATTCATAGTTTCCAGTGACACTACTGGAAAAAAAAAAATAAGAAATGAACCTTCAGGTGTGGAATTTTTTTTTTTTTTTTTTTTTTCCAGGTGTGGAATCTTAAGCTTCAACTAAAGAGTGTACAAAAACTGGGATGCCAGCTTAGGAAAGAGAGAAGGGAGGGGTGATGGGGGGAACAAGAAAGTTCAAGGAAGGACAAAGGGGAAAAAGTAGAACCATGGCTTCTGTCACAAAGCATAACTGAGACTATATTAAGAAATTAGAATTACATGTTGAAACCTATTTCAAGATCAAATCATTAAAATCATGAAACATTTTTACATTCCCAAGTTTGTTCTACTTAAAATTATTTTTAAATTAAAAAATATAAAATCTCAAATTTAGTCTTAAAAAGTTGCAGCTTAAATGCAAAGCAATTTTTCAGATTCATGACACTCATTCCTACCCACAATTTAATTAAATTATTTCCCATTATATAAAGTTATAGTAAAATCAACTTTTCCTGGAGCAATTCTGAAGTTGAGCATGCTAATTAGTCCATAGCTAATTTAACATCTGTTGTCTGATACCATTATAAACAGCCATGCCACCTAAAACATAACTAGTGCGATATGAAATAAGAAATACAAAGACAGTACACAGCTATCATTGATGTTAAATGTATAACAGGGTGACAATATCGAGGAATTGTACTAATGTCATAGAACTCACAGAACATTCAAATCCAAGGTACCAGCTGCACATGGAATCCGGTGCCACGTGTCAAACTAGCAGATGTCAAGAAAGCGGTGGTTGTAACGACAAGGTCAGTGTCAGCCAATAGAACTCATTGACAAACACTCGCCTGTGTCAGCTGCTGATATTGATGAGCTGAAAAGATGACAAAGCACGGTACAAATTATGCCCTCCTTCCTCCCTGCTTCCCCAACAACTCTGGACTGGAAATAGCAATGCATCTGTTATTTCAATCCCATCCGAATATATTAACCTATCTTGACCTTAGCAGTGTTCTAAGAGAAACTCTTTGCCTGAAAATTGAGGGAAGCTCTATTTTAAAAGTTAAAAAAGGACCTAATCTGACTTGGCTACAAAAACTATGTCACATTTAATATGTTTATTAGTACATATTAATATATGCATAAATTATATGACCTAGGGTTGACAGAAATACCTTCAAATAGAAAGCCTTAAGTAAGAAACTCAAACTTACAATAGCTTCTACATTAAATTAACTGGTACTCTCAAATAAATTCAAGCAGTTTTAGTGGATATGCCAGGAACTAAAGAAATAAAAATGAAAAATTCTATTTCTGTTCTCACTTACAGCCTTATAAGGAAAAGAGATAGACAAATACAAAATATTACACATGAGTTAACTGCTTTCTAGAGAGTTATGAAAACAATACTATAGTATTCTACAGCTGGGGAAAATACATTTGCAGTAATAAAATCAAGAGGAGATTTACAAGTCAAAGTATATTAAGTGCTCTATAATTCAGGTTTTTAAAAATAAAATCATTTGCAAATCATATGAGGAGGAAATTCACAGAAATACAAATGGCCAAAAAAATGAAAGATATTCAGTCTTACTAGTAATCAGGAAAATGCAAATCAAAATCATAATGAAATATGATTTTCTACCCACCAAATTGGCAGCACCAAATGCTAGTGAGAATGTGGAGCAACAGGTCCCTTATTGCTAAAGGGAGAATAAATTGGTAAATCTCCTTTGGAGAGCAACTTGTCAATATTCCAGAAAAAGTGAATATGGATACATCGTCTGATACGGTTTTGCTGTGTCCCCACCCAAATCTCATCTCTGAATTGTAATCCCCACGTGTCGGGGGAGGGACCTGGTGGGAGGTGATTGGATCATGGGACTGGTGTCACCCATGCTGTTCTCGTGATAGTGAGTGAGTTCTCACAAGATCTGATGGTTTTATACATGTTTGGCAGTTCCTCCAAACTGGCCAAACTCCTGCACTTAGCCCAAGAAATTGTGTGCATGAATATTTTATTGATGTTTTGCATGAGAAGAAATAGGAAAATAAGAAAATAATCTAAATGCCCATCAACAGAGGAATAGATAAATAAATATATTCATTCTGTGAAATAGTACAAAGGAATCAATTACGTAGAATTATATGTATTAACATACCTGTATCTCAGAAACATAATATTCTAAAAATAATCAAATTACAAAAGAATAACCAGCATGTTATCATATGAGTTATGTTTCAAGAAATGCATAAGTAACTATATATAATTTTATATATAGTTATAATGAGAATTAGAAACACTAAATCTAGCACAGAAAACGCTAGGGAAAATTGGGGAGAATGAGACAGAAAGAGCTACACAAGAAGTTTCAATTAATACTGAAAATTCATTATTTCTCTTGGTCATGTGTCTGAAATATTTTTAAACACAAATAAATAAGCTGAAAAATGTGACAGAAGCACAGATGAAAAAACAAACAGTCCTACTTAACGAACTACAAAAGTAAAATGAATAAAATGACGGTGAGTAATCATGGGCATCAAAAAATCTGCTGGGGACAGGTCAGTGTCTTACAATTTTCTGAAAAAAACGTGTGGACCCCAGCCCGGCGCGGTGCCTCACGCCTGTAATCTCAGCACTTTGGGAGAACGAGGCAGGTGGATCACCTGAGGTCAGGAGTTTAAGACCAGCCTGGCCAACACGGCGAAACCCCGTCTCAACTAAAAATACAAAAAAAAAAAAAAAAAAAAAAAAAATCAGCTGGGCGTGGTGGCGGGAGCCTGTAATCCCAGCTACTTCAGGAGACTAAGGCAGGAGAATCGCTTGAACCCGGGAGGCAGAGGTTGCAGTGAGCAGAGATCGCGCCATTGCACTCCAGCCTGGGCGACAAAAGCAAACTCTGTCTCAAAAAAAAAAAAAAAAAAAAAAAAACTGTGTGAACCCCAACATTGATTGATAGGTTCCAGTGCTTTTCTCCTCATTTTCTTGCACTAAAACTCCTAACTGAATCCAGTTGCTAGTACCAAATATTCTGTGTAATTTGCACAAGCATTGAAGGCTCCCCTCTTCACTGCCACCGCGGAGACCTGCGGGTATTTTAGGATTGTGAAGGTAACACCTCCCCCAGGATGGTGCCAGGAATTTCCCAGAGAGACTAGTGAATAAACTAGAGGGGTGCAGAGTGACGCATCAGGGTCAGAGGGTACTGGGGCCAGATGAGAAGGTGAGAAGGCTGATCTGAAAAATAAAACAATAAAATAAAACAGTCCTCGGCTTGAGTCTTGAAGGGCACTTAGGCAGAATCATAAAATCATGAATCTTAGAGCTGAAATACAGTTTATTAAAAAAAATTCTGTGAGATCAGGGTGAGGATGGTGAGGGGAAGGGGACATGAAAGAGGAGAATAAATCTTTCACCCACAGAGATAATGGGTGATGAAGATATTCTTGCCCAATAATTTGGCTCAAGTTTAAAAAAATAACTATACTTGAAAAGTTTCCTCTGGCCCCTTGGGTAGTTGGTTTTTATATAGATGTATATACATATATACACACAGACATATAACATTTATATAGTCTGTTTTATAGATTAAATATTAAATACACATCTTTATATAAATTACTTATATAAATGTATGTATTTTATAGAAATAAATTTACATATGTAACAATTTTATATATAAAAATATGTTTTCTCAGACAAAAAACGTGTATGTCTTTTTATCACATGGGTTTAGTTATATGTAAGTGTAAAACTATCACTGTATAATATTGAATACGATCATTTACAATTATTTTTTGAAGCTTAGCCCATTGATATTAAATAGAAAGTGAAATTATTGTAAAAAAAGGACATGCACATTCAAAAAGCGTTTTACAGTATAAAATTAGTGAGGTCTGATCAGTTGTCAACCTCATTTTCTGTGATGAGAGAGGTTTAGGGGTCTCTAAAACTGGGGTGGGGGGTGAAGATGGAGTCTGTATGTTTATATAAACATATAATTTTTTTGTTTGAGAAAGTATAAGACTCCTGGGAAAGTCCAGCACAGGGGAGGGGGTTAAACAAGGTGTCTACAGCTCTGAATAATACAGTAATGTACATTTGCAGGTTTAGAGTCCAGAGGAGGTAAGGGAAGCAAAGGCAACCAAGAAACAGTTTGTCAGGACTCTCAAATGAGGAGAGGAGGGACCCAGTGGAAAGGTTCTGGGGAAGGAGTATCAGGTTTGGTAAATTACAGCATGGAAACTGGCCAGAGCCCAGGTGAAAAAGCCCCACTGCTGATGATGCCAGAGGAATTTCTAAGAACAGGATGCCTGGCACTCCATATTCAGCTCCTTCCCATCCTGTGCTATGCTGTAGTCCACCTCCACTAACTTTCTAACCTCCAGTAAAAGTCAACTCTGTAGGACAGTTTTGTGTAGCGGTCGTTGGAGGAAGGCAGTAAGAGGGACAACTGATGCTATAAGATTAGATAACATAAAAGAGGAGGCAGGACAAATACAGGGATGATGGAGGATCCATTAAAGGAGGAATGGGGAGCAAGAGATGATACCACGCTGAGGATACTATTGCTTTCAGTGAATCTTTTTAACCATTCTGGCAGCCATGGACTCCCACAATATGGTGGGGGGAAAGGAATCAAGCTCATTAATCTGGAAATTAAAGGTAAAGATGACATATCAGAGGTAAAGTGATTTAGAATAATCAAGACATCTGATGTGCCCTACTTATATATGTGAAAGCCTGGATCAATAAACAGCAAAATGTTTACAATGGTTTGCTCTGGATAATGAACATATGAGTATTAGCATCTTTGTTTCTTTTATAACTTCCAAATAATACACTATAAAACTCAGAGGGAAAGAATAAAAGCAAATTCATTATTAAAATAGAGAATGAGCTCAAGCCATCATTTTAAATGTTTCCTACCCATCTTAAATTAAGAAAACATACCCCTACGGCAACCGTATCCTTCCCATGCTTGCATTAGAGGTGCTTTACCTGCTTAAGCCAAATCTCACCCAGCTAATGACATGGCATAGGAGTAGGTACTCAACCTAAACAGATTCGCCCATGAAGATTGTCTAACTGAAGTACTTGCATTTTTTAATTTTCATCATACCTGATAGAAAATATAATATATAGTGAAAACTCCATTTCCTAGATCCTGCTTCAGTATATTAGGATGCCTCATTAAATTTTAATTTCAGAAAAACACCAAATAAGTTTTTAGTGTAATTGTCCCTTCAAATATTTAGGATATTTATTTAGTATAGGTATGTCCCAAATATTTTGTGCAACATACTTAACACTAGAAAATTATTTGTCGGGCCGGGCGCAGTGGTTCACACCTGTAATACCAGCACTTTGGGAGGCCGAGGCAGGTGATCACGAGGTCAGGAGTTCGATACCAGCCTGGCCAACGTGGTGAAACCCCGTCTCTACTAAAAATGCAAAAATTAGCTGTGTGTGGTGGCAGGCACCTGTAATCCCAGCTATTTGGGAGGCAGAGGTAGGAGAATTGCTTGAACCCAGGAGACGGAGGTTGCAGTGAGCTGAGATCACACCACTGCACTCCAGCTTGGGTGACAAGAGAGAGACTCCGTCTCAAAAAAAAAAAAAAAAAGAAAGAAAGAAAGAAAGAAAAGAAAAGAAAATTATTTGTTGTATATCTGAAATTCAGATTTAGTCCATTGTTCCTCCTATATTTTTGTTAGCTAAATCTGGCAACGTTTTTTTCTTTTTTGAGACAGGGTCTCTCTCTGTTGCCCAGGCTGGCATGCAGTGGTGCAATCATGGCTCACAGGCTCACAGCAGCCTCGGACTGAAGCAGTCTGCTCACCTCAACCTCTCGAGTAGCTGAGACTACAGTTATGCACAACCACGCCCAGCTAATTTTTTGTAGAGATGGGGTTTCACTACATTGCCCAGGCTGGTCTCAAGCTCCCAGGCTCAAGTGATCTTGCCTGCTTCAGCCTCCCAAAGTGAGGGGATTACAAGCATGAGTCACCATGCCTGGCTGCTGACATTACTCTTTCTATGCCTGTTTCTAAACTCTAAGCAAGTGCTAGAGAACTGCTTAAGCTATTACTGCCTGTGTGATATTTTATAAACATAAAATTTTAGGTAGAAATTAGAGAAAATGAACTGATCACAAATCCATTTTCAAACACTGTTAACCTAATCGATGACAGTAAGAAGCAGTAGGTGAACCTCCTGCCCATCAAGGGAGGTAAATTGGGCCAGTTGAAACATTTCTACCAAAATGACAGTAGGTCTTGTGGGCATACAACCTATTCAGGTCATCATTTCATTTTTCTGTTAAATTGCTGAGTGAAAATGAGAACAACCTGAACCACAGCAAAGTAGTATCTAGATATAGAAACTTAATTTTGACCTGCATGTAAAGCTATTTTCTCATCCATGAAAAATGCTCCATAATCCCCAATAATAGTTTAAATAATTCAACTATATGTCTGGCGAGAAAACACGCATCTTGAGCCATGTATTTTGAAGGTAAGTGCTCTTGACTGAGCTTTATCATCTGCTTCTTAAAGAATTTGCTTGCTTGCAAACTTTATAAATGGTATGCCAAGACCAACTGATGCTTTAAGTTTATGCAGCTATCAATCCCAGTACACACTGACACATGGCATCTGCCTCTTTTTTATGTTAATAAGATACAGAGTTTACAACTTCTACAGAGGGTGCAGTTAAAGCCCCCTGCTCTGTTTAATTTTTTAAAGAAAAAAGTGAGTTTGGTATGTTTTTCAAGCAAATTATCTTGAAACACATATTAGGTGTAACTATTAATAATAATTATGTGTAATTATTTTGAATATTAAAGCTTTGAATGTAGTCTGTTTTTCATAGATTTGCCAGTAATGGTCTAAATCAGAAGTCTGTAACTAAGATGCACAGACCAATGCTGGTCTGCCACCTATTTTTTTTTTAAATGAAGTTTTATTGGAAAACAGCCATATCCTTCCATTTACCTGTTGTCTTTTGCTATAAAGGCAAGGTTGGGTAGTTGTAGCCAAGAAAACCTAAAATATTGACTATTTGACTCTTTACACAAAAGATTTGTCAACTTTGCTTTAAATAGACATTTACCAACAGTCAAGGGGACTGATTACTCCCCTAGGCTGATCTACATATTTTTCAGATATTATGGCAGCCTTGATTACTTCGGTTTTGTATAGCAGAGAGATATAAAGTCTAAAACACTGCAGAACTAAAAATATCTGGCAAAGCAACAGGCAAAGTAAATTTGATGAAAGAGACTCCCTCAGTATTGATCGTAACACAAGACGTTCTCAGTGGATCATTTACCCTAGTCCTTTGCTCCTGGACTAGAAAAAGGAAATAGTTATCCAGTTGCTGTAAGAATCAGGTTAATGACCCAAATCCATTTTGATTTCTTTCTCTTTTTTTCTTTTTAAAAGCAAAAACCCTTTAAAGTTCTAGCCTCTGGCAAATCTCACCCTCACCCCTAGAAAACACTGACCTAAATCAAGCCTAGAAATAATACCAACCAGTCCCCGTGATCAGCTGATGTATTTTCACCGTGGGAATACAGGAGATGAATATTTTTCATGCAAGGCTATTTGGATAAAATTGTATTCAGGCTTCGATTTTGGTGATGCCTCCACAACGCTATGCAAAATGTCTTCCTTGAAGCCTGGAAGAAGCCACCCAGAGCAATCTATTAGGCTGCTCTCTCTTTCCAAGAGGAAATTCTGCAAACGGTGGCTACAGACATGCCTCATCTTAGAAAATGTGAGCATTATGTTGCATTTCCATTAATTAAACCCCACTTGCAATGGCCTACATGCACTTTCCTTCAGAAACAGGTCCAATAGCCTTTCCAAATTATAGGTCCAGAGTCTTCTGCAATACAGTTGTGGAAGGAGGAGCAATGAAGATACCAAATGTGACTCTGTGTAGACAGAGCCCAGAGATATCAGTCTGGTTTGAATTGGGTCTACACATGGTCTACACATTGCCAATATTTGCACAATCAGCATGACTTTTAGTTAGATGTATGCTTCTTTGGAGTGGCTTTGGGAAGGTTAATAGAGATTATGATAAAGGGCCTTAGGTTTCCTCATCCTGACCCACTCCTTGGCACATCTATTGATTTTAGGCTCGTGGGGAAGGAGAGGATTGGAAGTTGCAGAGACAGGCAATTGTTTCTCCAGAGAGATTATTTGATCATTTCAGAAAAACATATCATCCTGATGCTTACCAGAGCAATAGGCTTTAGTAGGTTAAAAGGCAATGAAATAATTCACCCTAATATTGAACAACAGTGTTAATCCAATTTAACTCCTTCATGCTTTTTGTACTATTTGTCAAACATAAATAAAATGGTCCTGTAATGATGAAACATACATATTCAACACCCTCTATTAAGTGTAGCAAAACTTGAGTCAAAACTGGAAGTCTTAGATTGGTTTTGAACTGACCTCTGAGGGTGTCACCTGGCAGATGAGAGAAGTTTCTTGGAGATAGCAGCTTTGGTGCTGGGAACCTAATCACCGGGAAAACTACCTTGGTGACCTGAGAGACCAGGAGGCCATATGGAATAAAAGAGGAAACTGTTCTTTGTGAGATATCTCTGAGCTGATATCTGAACTTGCATCCTGACTACAGACCGATAGAAATGGTAGTTAGAAAAAATAGCACTTTGACTTTTTTAAAACATTTACAGTCTGGAAGCATGTATGACAGAATCTCTAAATAATACAGTTACTAACAATAAGCACTAATATCTATTGTTAAGCATTGATATCTATCGAGTAAATGCTATGTGTTTGGCAACGTTGGTAGGGATTTTCAATATTTGATAGACTCATATTAACAATGCTATTTATAATTACTGCATAATTAAAAGTTGCCTTGAAGAATTTGATCAAATCGGTAAAAGTTCTGATGGGGTTATGAAAATTCAACTAACCAATCACAAATCCACCTAGACACTGTAGAGAAAAGCAAGGACAAATAACCATAAATCACCTTGAATAAAAATTCAGCAAGAAGCACATAGGCATTTCCCTGATTATTATTCAGGGTTTTAGGATTTTTTTTTTTTTTTTTTTTTTTTTTTTTTTTTTTTTGAGATGGAGTTTTGCTCTTGTTGCTCAGGCTGGGGTGCAATGGCACGATCTTGGCTCACCACAACCTCTGCCTCCCAGGTTCAAGCGATTCTCCTGCCTCATCCTCCTAAGTAGCTGAGATGACAGGAATGCGCCACCATGCCATGCTAATCTTGTATTTTTAGTAGAGCTGGGGTTTCTCCATGTTGGTCAGGCTGGTCTTGAACTCCCGACCTCAGGTGATCCGCTTGCCTCGGCCTCCCACAGTGCTGGGATTACAGGTGTGAACCACTGTGCCCAGCCAGGACTTTTTTTTCTCAGATAAATGCAGCAGCTGTTCTTTTGCAAATGAAGAAGTTAGAAAATTTGGAATTTATTAGCCAATTTAAGAATTTCTGTCCCTATCACTTCCCTTTATTGACTGCTTTCAGTGTACCAGGTGTTTCACATCTAGTGTTTCTAATCCCTCACAGACATTCAGGCTCCATATTTTCCCCCATTTTAAAGGCAGCAAAACTGAATGTTTGCCCAGGTTAGCATAACTAACGGATGACACAGTTGGGCTTTGAACTCAAGACTGGTGTCCCCATGGTTGGCCTCATTTTTGATGCCACTCAGACTCAGCAGCTGTGTGAATACTTTGTAGCATGCAGTCGTTTCCAGTGTTAAACACAAGAAGATACACCCATTAATTTGCATAAATTAAGCCAAACCCCAGCTATTTTCACTTATTTTCTGATCTTCTTACCATAAAATATCAGTTATTGATCTTTCAGGAAGACAATGGAACTAAGATACTTGCACTGTAATCAAAAGATCTTCGTTTTTTAAAAGGAGAATATGAGAGCCAACAGAAAAAAAAAAAAACATCTCGTTAATTTTATTTTTTCTCAAGAAAAGAAAAGCAATCCCATGCTCACTCACCTCCCACACCAAGTCTGGAGGCTTGTAGTGATTAGCAACAGAATTTCCCCATTCCAATTCAATTCACACATCTGCAAGGTGTAGGCAGGTTCCAGGGCTGAGCACTCAGAAGTGCTATAAAATCAATTACATATTTCTCCCTATCACAACAGGAACATACTGGGAGCCATTTATCAATAGTGCTTCGGAAAAAAACACATCATTTCAAACTAAAAAGATAACGAACGTGGTAGATATTTCGCTTTTAAAACTGTTGAAAAACATTACCCAACAAAATGCGGCTGGAAAGCAAAAGAAATCACTGTAAGGTAAATCAATCTCAAAAAAGTAAAATTTACATTGGTTTAGCACAGATTAAAAATGTGAATTCATGAATACTAGCCCATTGCTGCTTGCAACGATTTTTTATTTTAAATTGTGGAGTTAATACCTGATCTGATAAGCCTTGAAAATAAGTAATTAAATATAACAAGTGAACTGAATGTGGATATACCTTCATTTAGTTATGTCTTTGCAAGAGGAGTTTAAATTTCACATTCTCTTGAAAATTTGAGATTTCAGTTATGTTAAGAATTGCAAAGATTCATAGTAATTTGAGACTTGGGAGCTGTCCTCTAAGCTAGTGGTTCTCAAAGTGTCTTTCTGAATCAGCAGCATGGTGTCACCTGAGAATGCGTTAGAAATGCAGATTCTCAGGCCTCACCCCAGACTTACTAAATCGGAAACTCTGGAGATGGGGCTCAGGAGACCATGTTTTAACAAGCTTTTAGGACATTCTAAAATATGACAAACACTGTTCTAAGATCCATAAACTTGGGTGATCTAGTTTACAAAAATCGATGAAAATACATGTGTTTAGGACTAACTGATAAAAGTGAATCACAGCAATTCTCTACTTGTGGAAACTAAAAGTTTATTTGCAAAATACTTTGTTGTTGTTTTTCCATAATAGACTAAATGAATGTATTAAAATTCTCAGTCTAATTCACAAAGCCAATTCAACTTATAAACTTAGTGCAATCATACTAAGAATACTATTTAATAGGTATCCTAATGGAATGTCCTTTCAGAAAAGTTAACTATGAAAACCTGAAAGCTGATACAAAAAGGTGGTCGAGGTATAGGAAGAATCAGCTTGCAACTGCAAAAAGGAACTCCAAGTTGCACCCCCCAGCACTCCTACTCCCACTTTCAGGCCAACCCCACTGGCAGGGAAGGACAGAGTTTGAAAGTTGGGCAAAACTTCACGGGAGGAGTTGCAGGGAATGGGTCCCATCAGACAGAAAAGGGTGAGTGAGGACTGCTGCCACAGCACTTCTGATCACATGGAGCAATGTTGAGGGAAGGAGGTGGCAAAAGTCTCCAGGGATTTCAAATCTACTGCTTCCCACAAGAAGCTGACAAAGTCAACAACAGTCCCTGAGGCAGAAGAAGAAAAAAGGAATGCTTGAAAAGTATCTCTTTGCATCTGTAGGCCATTTATTCCTCAGGCATTTGTAAGCAGGGAAGAATGAAATTTGAAGAGCTTTGGTTCATCAATCACTCAATACATTTACACAAAATATTCACAGAAGGAAGGATAGCAGGATTCTTTCTGATAACAGACTCAGACAAGACTTGATGTTTCTACTCTGCTTAATGATATCACAGTGGCAACTCAATGTAAATCACAGTAAGCTTCAAGCAGCAGAATCTTGGGAAACTCCGGAATACTATTACTAATATTAATGAGCATTACCATAAGCAGTGCCTCATTTCACTCAGAATATGGCAGACTCTACAGGAGCCAGAACTATAATAGTGTCACTCTGAAACAGAGAAGACAGATGCCTGAATCATGGGATTTCCAAGTTCAGTGGGAGGATTCCTCTATCTCCAAATTGTTATAGGACCAACAGGTTTGTATGCCCACTGCCCAGTGACAGACCCATTACCCTAAGACAGCAGAAATGCAGCAGGGAAAGTGTTAATGATTGCAAAGCACCAAGTGAGGAGATGGAAGGAGATCCTCAAATCTATCTCCTCTGGGGAAAAGAAGTTCTAGGGAGGGTTTTTAAAAGGTTTTTGGAGCATGAGGGGCTGGAAAATTGGGGTCATTGATTGGTCAGGGAAAGGGGGATGAAATCATCAGGATGTGAAAACTGCATTTTTTGATGAGTCAGTTCCTCATGGGGTCCTTCAGACCAGCTGAGTCGGTGGGGTCTTTTAGATCGGCTGGTATCAGTGGGGGTCACTGAAATCAGCTGGAATTAGTAGTTGCATCAGTATGCAAGACCCTTTCGCCCCTAAAGCCTATTGCTCTGGTAAACATCAGGATGATCCATTTCTCTGAAATGATCACAGGGAAAACTTAATGTTTTATAATGTTCAAGCTGTTACCTGTGGAACAGTTAAGGGGAACTATAATTCTGTAACAGGGTCTACATGATTGTGAGGCAATAGGCACCAAAGAACTACGAAGAAGCAGGTCAGAGAGCAAGCTGACTTCATGACTAATGTCTCATGTGCAGTAAGCTTGGTTTATTTTCATTTCTCTCTCTTTTTTCTTGACAGATTTTATGAATTTTATAGGGGCAGTTCCAAAATTACAAGACATGGCTCATGAAGTCAGATTTTTTTAAAACAAACATATATTTATATGAATATTACCTCCAAAGATGTTACCAGGGACAGTCTGTATGTTTACTTAATGTTTCTGCTATCCTTCAAAGTATTTTTGAAACTTCTCTCTTTGAATTAACTTTAAAATCATTTATATTTTTAAGAAAATTGGTTCCATTGCCTTAAATTTATACCTTTAAAATAAACCCTAAACAGGTTAACTCAATATTACTTTTAGCTCTTTCTAAAAATAAAATCCACTATTGAAAAACAATGATTTATCATAAATCTCAAGTGACTCAAAAGATTAGGATGCTAGCTATAAAAAAATAGAGAAAGAATTCTTCTCTAGGAAGTTTTTGAAATTAGCAATACAATGAAATATGAATATAGCCTATGAAGATAACTTTGATAGAAACAGCATTCATGCATATTCAAGTTTGTCTTGTTCATTAAAACATATACCATTGTTACAGCAAAGCAGATGCATGCAAAGCAGATACATCATCATAATAGAAGACCATATAGTACTTGATATTTTATTATTATAAATTTATTATTTTAAGTAACCATTTCTCTCCTCCTGAAGATCTTTTTAAAAATGCAAATACGTAGGAGAGAATCAATACATTAAGTACCTACATTATATAGACGTGGTTCTTAACTCTATCTGAAGTGTTCATCTTAATTCTATCTAAGGGGTCTATGAAGAGCATTCAATGGGTCCATGATGGGAAATATATTATGTTTTGTTTTTATTAATCTCTAACTGGAATTTAACATTTCTTTCAGTTACGAATGTAATCAATCAACCACTATAGAATTAGCACTATCTGTGACATTGACACCTACAAAAATCATAAATATTTTACATTACAAGTGTTGCATATATAGCAAAATATCACTTGTTCTCACCACTGCTTTGAACTTTCAATGGTTCTTAGAACTATTTCTGAATCTTGTACTATGCACATAAAAACAATATGCTAAAAAGAAGACCATAGACCCCTCAAACTGCCAAAAGAGTGCATGACTCAAAAAAGATAAAGAATCCTCACCTTATATAATGAGTTAACTTATAACGTTTATTTTCTCTTTGA
Source organism: Macaca fascicularis (assembly GCF_037993035.2). Lineage (NCBI taxonomy): Eukaryota > Metazoa > Chordata > Mammalia > Primates > Cercopithecidae > Macaca > Macaca fascicularis. Next base: position 117,633,276 of record NC_088378.1, read on the forward strand.
CCAGGCAACCAAAAAAAAATCCCAGGATACCATTTTACCTGTGAAAAAGTTTCCACGAGGTTGGAAGGCAAATTTTGCATGTAATAAATTTGACATGCCTTGCCTTTTCCAGAAACAGAAACAGAGACATGGTTCTAGAGGCACATTACATGAGCTATCAGTTTGGAAATCATTGACTGGATATACTAGTATGTTTCTGTGGCTAAAATGTAAGCAGAGAATCCATGCTTAAAGCACTGGATTGTTACCAATCCATTATCTGGGATATTAATCATGGGGGGAGGTGGGGAAATAAAAATACAAAAATATCTAACATCATATCAAACTGTGCTAGACCATCACGATTCCAAGGCTCTTTGAAAATTGAAGGAGAATAACAAAAATGATGAGCGAGGCAGAAAGACTGACTTATGGACAGCTGTCACAGTAAACAGTAAAGCAGTTGTGCATGGGTACCAGGAATGGCCCACGTTTAACACTTAACAGGACAGAGAATGAATAATTATTTGGTGTGCTTTACCCCTAAAAGTAACAGAGAAGGGGAAAAATGCAAGAAAGTGAGAAACTATACAGCAGACACACTGTAACAAAAATTTTAAAACCCTTAGCAAAAAAGATTGTTTAGTGAGCCAAAAGGAATCACTTTTGAACTTAACCACTCCATATTTCTCCAGGTTGTTTTTCCTATAACTTTCCAAAGAATTACATTGACAAAACTTTATAGTACCAGAGAGAAACAAAAATAGTTAAAGCTTGTCTTGTGATTCAATCTATCATGCTCAAATTTAAAATACAGCTGATTTGAGTGTTTTTTAAAGAAACATTTTTTCCTTAAATTTTTGAGTGAAGTTGGCCCTCCATATAGATGAGTTCTGCATCCTTGGATTCAACAAACTACAGATCAAAAATATTCAGAAAAAAGATGTGTCTGCATTGCCTTTTTTTCTTGTTATTATTTCCTAAACAATACCGTATAACAATTCTTTATATAGCACATTGTATTAGGCATTATAAGTAATCTAGAGATAACTTAATGGATATGGGAGGATATGCATAGATTATATGTCAATACTACACCATTTTATATCAGGGACTTGAACATCCTCAGATTTTGGTATCTGCAAGAGGTACTGAAACCAATCCCCCTTGAATGTCAAAGGAAGACTGTAGTTAAATTTTGAAATAAGAAGCATTATTTCCATCAAGCAACTGTAAGGGTCTTCAGCAGAACATGTATATGTTAATGTACTTGTTTTAATTTGTTACCTGTACACATTCTAATGAGAAAGATTCATTCATTTTATTGGGAGGAAAAGCATGCCATTCTCTGAATAATACTGAAATTATCTCGAGACAAATACATCTCCTAGATCTAACAAATAAATGAATAAACTAGTATAAAAATCCAATAAATTTAAAGTGAAGTTGCAACCATGGATTGCAGACGTGGAGACACAGCACAGATTCTTAAAACACATGGAACACCATTGAACATGAATAAAGTGACCTGCAGATGTATCCCCGTACTAGTCAAGGCAATCAGCACTAGCTGTGGGTGATAGTACGAATGTAGAGCACATCTGTAAAACTGTCCTTTTTCCTAGAATGTTTCTCTATCTGACTTCTCAGAGTTGGCATGTCGTTCATAACTACACCACCTGACAATGAATTAGAGCACACACGGCCCAGACAAGGTTAATCACAGAGATAGACAGTGGAGGATAGCAGAGCTCTGGAAAAAGCCAGACCCAGAATCAAATCCTGGATCAAAGTCCTGGCTCTGAAATTGACTAGCTAGCTGGTGAAGGGGCAAGTTACCTAACTCTTTAAGTCTCAAATATATCATCTATCAAATGAAAATTATATAAATCCCATTTCATAAGTTGTCATGGGAAACAAGGTTAAAAATACATTCACAGTGTTTAAGACTGCTGTTTAAAGTGTCTGACAGAAAGTACTCCATTATTTTCTTAGTCCATATTAAAGTATTAACTTCTGACCTAAGCTAGACTAACAAGAAATTTTTTTCTGGATTTCTTAAATTAGGGAATGGATTGTTGAAATCCATCCTCCTTTGATGGCAGGGTGTTAAAATATAAAATCTAAGAGCCACTAGTGGTCTGTTGTCAGCCATATGACAACCATATTTTTCAGTCAGAAAGAAAGAAGCTGGGTGGGGTGCAGTGGCTCACCTGTAATGACAGAACTTTGGGAGGCCAAGGTCACTTGAGGTCAGGAGTTCGAGACCAGCCTAGCCAATATGGTGAAACCCCATCTCTACTAAAAATACAAAAATTAGCTGGGCATGGTGGCAGTTTCCTGTAATCCCAGCTACTCAGGAGGCTGAGGCAGGAGACTCACTTAAACTCAGGAGGCGGAGGTTGCAATAAGCCGAGATCACGCCACTGTACTCCAGCCTGGGTGATGGAAGGAGACTCAGTCAAAAAGAAAGGAGAAGAGGGGAGGGGAGGTCAGGGGAGGGTAGGGGAGGGGAGAGGAGAGGAAGGGAGGGTAGAGGAAGGAGGGAGGGAGGGGAGGGAGAGAGAGAGAAAGAGAGAGGGGAAGGAAGGAAGGGAGCTGACATGAAGAAAGAACTAGCGATGGGTACCCAGAGGAGAACCTGGCCAGTATAAACCCCGACTTCAGATATTCCAGAGGGTTTGTGCATCCCTAGCTCGGCTGAGACTTGGATTTTCAATCGCGTCTTGATGTGTAGGTCAGTAAATACTGCTTTAGCCTTAAGTATATAAAGCTTGACTCCCATCACTTGCACTCTAAACTGATTACTACAGTGAGTTTTGTGGCATCCTGGATTTCCTCAGTCTCCACCTACAAGTGTTCAATGTGTACACAGAAGAAAGCTTTTAACTTTCCTGCCTTTGTGCTGTGAATATTAAAATACAGAATTCACTTCAGGCCATGTGCCCTTCAACCTAAGAGAATCTCAAAATGCTGGTTGTCTGTTTAGAAGAGAGCAGTAAAATTTAGCCTTAACTTGGAGAAAGTGACCAAATTTAAAGTGTGAATTAGAATAAGGTGATAATTCTAAAGAAGTGAAACTTTTATTTCTATTTCTAAGTAATCTGCTACATTAAGGATTCTACAGAAGCCATGGAAGGTTAATTAGGGACAGTTCTAAAAGAAAAAAATAAAGTGCCAATTTTGGATTTTCCCCTTTGTTTTATTTCTGCCTAACGGTGTATTTTGTTGAACTTGTTGGGCATTTAATTAATGGCAACTATCAAACAGTATGTCAAAGTCAGTTTCTGTCTTCTTTTTATCAATTTCAGTATATTTGATTAATTCATTTGTGAATACATACAATATACTGAATTAATCTTAATGTCATGCTAAAGATCAAATGCCAACTCATGAATTTTAAAATTCATGATACTTCTCCCATTAACCCCCAAAAGAGACTATGCCTTGATAAATAAATGCCTTCAGTAAATTACAGTGTATTTGTTTTCCACACAGATGTTGGAATTTCATAAGGTTTCTCGAATACTTTCATGTGTCAATGCCACTGATAAAGGCAGAAAAGTTTGGGTAATTTAGTTTAGAAATAACTGTCATGGCCTCAAAATGGGAATGAAAGTAGATTTTTTTTCCCTCTGGATATCACCCATGTTGAATATTTTGGTTTAAACTAAATCCTTACTTCATCAAAGTAATCTCTTTTTTTACTTAACTCCCATGTTTTTTTGGACAAAACATCACTTCTTAGTTAATATTTCATTGATTTGTGGTCATGTGTTATCTTCTTTACTTGACTGGAATGGCATTGAGGGCTGTGAATGTGGTTTATATATCCCCGTAGCTTCCCACAGCACCTGACTCAGTATCTTGTACATAATGTTTGCAGAAGTAACAACTCACCTGTGAAACCAATCTATTTCTCATTATAATATAATGCTGAGAGTAACGTCTATTACCTTCCCTCAGTCAGTATACAGAGCAATCTAAATACCAGAAGTTCACTTGCCCCAAATATTCAGACGGTTCTGCATAAACACGCGCGCGCGCACACACACTGCTTAGAATTTCTTTCCCAAATGAGGAAGCAAAAGTCCATCTGCTATTTACACATCAATTTGAGTTACTTTAGTCAAATTTTGTGTTTCCTAAAGCCTCAGGAATTAGGATAATGAGGGTTTTATGAGCCAAATAAATAACATGTTTAATGCTGATAGAAATAAAAATGTGTTTATTATTTTGAGAAGGACACCTGGCTGTGTGTGTGCACATGCATGCTCATGTGCATTCTGATACATAGAAATGTTTAAGTCTTTGACCTAGTAATTCAAATTTTGAAATTTATTCCAAGTAAATAATTTGAAATTCTTTTTAATGAACATTCATAACAGCAGTTTAAAGGAAAAAACAAAAACAGTTCAAATTGTCAATAGAAAAATCATTAAATGAGATTTAAGCAGAAATTTGGTTATGATTCTATACCTAAGATAAATGTAAAAAGGATATGTAAAATAATATTGAGTGGGCAAAATAAAATACAAAATTATATATACATTTTTATGTATTTGATGTATAAACATATAATTTATTATGTATGAAAACTGGAAGCATTTGTCAAAAAAAGACTACATATAGTTAACAGAGTCAGAAACCCATTTTATGCTATTGAAAAGATTATTAAATAAGTAAAAACTATCCAATTCACCGAAAGTTTGATATAAGGACATGGAGAGGTGAATGAAAGTTTGTATTGACTAGGAAAGTCAGAGGTGGCCTGGGGTGATGTTCCAGAGAGGAATGGGGTAGAGCATGGGAAAAATAGCTGGAAACACAAGAGAGTAGAGGGCACCAAAATCCACCCAACCACTTCAGATGCTAAGATTGACCTGCCTGAAGCATCCCAGAGAGGCAAGGGTCTTCCTTAGAGGAGATGTCATAACCTCATTCAGAATTATTCATAAATCTCACTGGTATATTTTTCCTTGCATTTTCTCAAATGCCCTTGTGCTGTTGTTTAAGACTTTTGTAATTGCTTTTCCTTGGAAAGAAATAATGATGTAGTTAACATTTATCCTTGGTGCAAATCCCTTTACATAGTTAGTAATATCTTCGAATATCCATCTAAATCCTTCTTAAAAGAATGAGAACTCTATTCTTCCTTGATTCTGTTTAATTAGAGGTGGCTTCAATGTAATCAGAAACGATAATTCTTTACAATTTAGTCCTAATAACAATAGGAAACACATAAGAATTTATCAGGTACCGTTCTGGATGTTTAGCATGGATCAGTTGATTTTAGCCACACAGCCTACCTATGATGAAGGTACAGCTCTGTCTCCATTCAGATAAGAAAACCAAGGGACAAAGAAGTTTATTGTCCAGGATTTTACGACTTTGTTCTAACAGAGCTAGGATTTAGACCAATAATCTAAACGAAGAGCCAATCAATCACATTTAACATTGTCTCCATTAAAAATCACGAGTCTAATACTGGAAACTAAGAGAACTGTAAAATTCTGCCTTGAGATCAGTTTGTGTTTTCTGTGGTTGTTGTTGTATGTTGGTAGGTTACTCTTAAACCAGGGCATTAAAAAGAGAATTCTAACAACTACTAAAATTTGTAAAATGTCATTAGTCTTAGGAACAATTAATATACATATAAAGGAAGATGAATATATAAATTATATATTCATATATATTGTGAATACATATATTATATACAGGGGACCCCCTGATAGGCAGCTGCTTGCTAATTCTAGAGTCCTCCAAACCTAAACTGAGAAGTAACAATCTGGTGTATCTATACAGTTTAACTCCCTAATGCTTCAAAAGTTATCAATTGCAGAAGATAAGTTACTTGGCTTAGTGTAATTGTAAATTAACTTCTTTGTCTTAGGTGTTCCTGACTCTTATTTTTCCTCATAAATTTCCTTTAAGAATACCAGGGCTGCAAGCTGACCTTGATTCCCATGGCAGGGGTGCGGTGGTGGTGGTGGGGTGTTTAGGGGGTGGAAGAGATACGTTTATTCTTGTAGTTACCAAAGTTTGAAGGGCTTTTGAAAGAGACTTTGAGTCTCAAGATTCTTGTATCACATAGTTTCCTTTACTGTGCCAATAAATTAAATAAGCATATCGTAGGCATTGATTGTGCAGGGGAGCAAGTCAAAGGGTGACAAACCTTTAACCATGAACAGCTAGTGGTCTAATACTGTGAAAATCTTCACACTTCTAATGCTCCCTTCCCAAAATCAAATAAATCTAATCACAGGCCCTGGGTGACAAATAAATGTGTACCTGTTGTTAACTCTTGACCCTGGGGATTGAATGAAGCTAAACACACAAAATAAACATAGGAATGAAAATTAAACGGAGTCTATCATTTTTCAGTCTCTTAATTTAAGTCAAAATTATTCCCACACATCTGAATTATTTCCAAACTAAAATCAATAATTTTTAGTGGTTGGAAAATAAGAGATCATCAATACTATAACCTCAAGCAACAAAAATCCAAACAAGAATAATTTCTCAAGCAGGTTTAACTTGTTTCCAATTAAACACTAATTGGAAGTTCTTGATAAAACAAGTTATTTAATTTGAAGCCGTAAGTGTCCTTTCTAACTCTTAGATTGTACCAATTAACTTCAACATAGAATTCTAAAAGCACACAATGAATTCTCTAAGGACAAATATCTGCCTTGAGCAATAAAATTTAGAGCAAGATTTTTATTACTATACATGCTGAGAAAGCCAACACACACACACACACACACACACACACACACGCCACTGACCTAGTTCTGCCTACCCCCATCCCACTCCCTCTAATCATGTCTATTTTTTTAAAGCTTAGACTTTTTAGAATGAATCTACCTTGGACTTACCATAACAATATTTGACCTGATAAAGCCAAATAAATGTTTTAAATTGTTTAATGCCTATCCGTTGTACATTTACACCTAAAGGGTAAGCAAGAAAATTAAACGTATGTACAGAATTAGCACACCATTGTTAAATATGCCAAATTCATAATATTTTTATCACATCCAAAATGTTTTCTGCAAATATTACAAAACAAATAAGTTTAAAGCGGAATTTTATCAGCAATTAATTTTTAAAGTACACATATCCTCCCCATCCCTATCAACACACACACATTGGTGCAGAGTATTAGGAGTACTCAGATTAAAAGAGAAACAAGGTAATAGAGGAAAAGGGGGATCTGAGAGATATAGGTAAGTAGAAAAAGACCTTACAATTTGACCTTTGACGCACCCCACCCTCACTTTTTTTTTTTTCCTAAGACAGAGTTTTGCTCTTGTTGTCCAGGCTGGAAAGCTATGGCATGATCTTGGCTCATACAACCTCCGTCTTCCAGGTTCAAGCAATTCTCCTGCCTCAGCCTCCCAAGTAGCTGGGATTATAGGTGTACGCCACCATGACCAGCTAATTTTTTTTTTTTTTTTTTTTGTATTTTTAATAGAGACGGGGTTTCACCAGGTTGGTCAGGCTCGTCTCAAACTCCTGACCTCAAGTAATCCACCTGCCTTGGCCTCCCAGAGTGCTGGGATTAAAGGCATGAGTCATTGCGCCCAGCCCAATTTGACCCATATTAATTCTAGCCCTGCACATTAATTGATTTATTTGACAAACATTTACTACGCGCCCACTTTGTGATAGGCACTCGACCTGATCTCTGTCCAAAATATATATGAAAAGGCTGTCTTAAACTTGACTTTTTCCTTATGTTTTGTTTTTCAATAATTGAGGATAATTTCCTTTTTTATTTTAAAAAATTAAAAAATAGATATTAAAATTAAGCCAGCATCAGAAGAGGCTTAGAGCGGAATTCTGTTGGGGGATGAGTAAGTGCCACCTCAGTATTCCCTGTTCCTCACCTCTCTTCTTTCCCTTTGATCCTCCCACACTCCTGGGAACAGAAAATGACAGAGCCCCACTTTACGGAAGGCAAGTAAATGGGATTATAGCAAAGGGTTCGGATGTTGAGTTTGTAAATAAGGAAATAGCCCAATTTATTTTAAAGGCGCTTTGATGGCTATTGACTTGGCCATATTATGTATACACTGTGGAGAAGATACTTGGCAAAAGGCCCTTAAAACATCCCAAACATTAGTTAAACAGAGTAGATGAATTCAAAAAATGTATTACAGAAAGCTTTGTCAGAACTTGAAAACAGGGAAAAGTGAAAATTGAGGGTGGGCTAATAAGGACATCGTGAATGGAAAATGTGTTAGGAAGAACAATTCATTTAGGAGTAATGAAATAGATATTGTTTGGATTGGAAGTAAGAAACACTACAAAGGAAAAAGAAAAAAACTACATACTGCTAATATAGAAAACAAATGATTCTCTATTCTAGTCCCTCTTTGCCCTGTCACTCAGATGGTAAAGGAATAGAATGTATGTTTCCATATGCGATTACCTTTTTGATCACGAAGGTGTCTAATGTAAAATCAGGTCAGCTGGAAACGATTTCAGAAATATCCTAAAATGAAATGTTTAAAATGTGTAGATGGAAAATAAGTACATTTCAAAGCAAGGTCTTTTAAAAGGCAATGGTTTAAAAAATATATACAAGCAACTTGAGAAAGTAATGGGATTGACACAAATCCCTAGGCAATCCTGGAGCTATAACCAAAATAGGACTTCTAAACTAACCCTTGCTTTATCTTCCCACCCATGCTGAGATTTTCCTAATAAACCCTATAATACTCGGATCTCTTCTTTAGTCTTTTACATCTTCATTGTTAATGTTATTACAAGTTGCATCCATGGTTTACACTAATTCTTCAGTGTAAACTCCCTGAGGGCATGGGTAATATATTCACTTCTGCATCCCAACACTAGCACAGTGTTTAATACACAAATGGTCTCATTTATTCAATACTACTTAAATTCAATTTGTATGTCCTACTTCTGGAATTATATAAATTTTCAAAGATCAGAGCCTGTTGCCTGGCATGAAGCTTTGAGCACAATGAAATAACAATAATAGTGGTTATTTGCTGATTTTATCCACTTTACAACTAGGGAAGGACATATACGAGTGCATTTAATCTTCAAGCAATCCAGCAAGCCATGGTTTTATTTGTATTTATTGATAAGGAAACAAGCTCACATTTTGAGGAACCAGCTCAAGACAACTCAGCTGGTTAGTGCAGTCTAGCACTCAGCTTTCTCTTGATACAGTTTTGTCTACTGTGATCTGGTCCTTGTCCTCAAGAAAAGTCACTCAGTTAACTTGGCCATCTCTATTTCCTTGCCTCCATCTCCTTCCTGAGCCAATTGTGTTTCTACTTGCACAGCAAAAGCAAGTCAGAAAAATGGCTCAGATGGGTGAAATTAACAAATTTTTGGTTACTGTTTCTAGAGTTCCAGACACTTCTCCTAGATATCTCAACCCCTTTGAAGCTTTTGCAAGCTTTTTACCATTGTCCGTATCAACTATGACTAGATATGTGAAACACAAACAGATTTAAAATTATTCAGAAAAAAAAAAAAAAAACAGTAAAACTTGAAACCTCTGTTGTGTCCCTAATCAAGATCCCAAGATCTCTCTTTCCTATTTCCCTCCATCTGATTTCTCCCTAGGGCATTGTTGGGGGCTGTGCATTGATGCCTGTGTATCTTCTTTCTTTATCAAATGTATATATATAATTTTTTCTCTATTTGTCTGTTTTCCATCTTCATACTGTGATGGATCCTCCTTCTATCCTTTCTAACTCCCTTTCTGCTAAATTATTGTCCTATTTAAATACCTTTTTTTCTCGATTTCGTTTTGCATCTATCTAGTTCCAAAAATAAGAAATTAGAACAATTGTTATTTATGTAACCCTTGACTTAAAATGTTTCCTACCCCCATTCCATAGATTTTCATTTTCATCTAAAGATATTTAAATGTAACTGATATATATATTAGCTGAATGACAATAAATGAGATAGCGTGGTTCACGTTAGAATGCACAGTGGGAGTCACATCTTACAACTCTGACCTCAACACATAATCACTAAGCATGTAGCCAAAGAACATTCTCACCCTACTGTGATTTCCTTCCTGTTTTCTCTGACTCTAGCCCCATGGAGACATTTAGGAATGCTGGTTGTAACAGTGAAAGGCCAAATTACAGCACAGGTAAATAACTTCTCTACTAAGATTTCTCATATCTCAGTTGAACTTGTTATGAAGAAAGCGTTGCTAAAATAACTAGGATACAGGAATGTCATTTAAAAATGAAGCACTTGAGAATTTTGGCAAGAATGCCATATATTTAACACATAATATTGTCATCTTTAAAAAGTAGAGTAGATAACTATAGCTTTCAGCAGCTCTGAAGGTATCTAGACATTCCAGGGAGAGTACTTGAAGCTATCTAAGATCTCTCGGGACACATAGTAATTTGTCATTTCCACTTTGCCACTGCTCTCTCTATATTTATAAAGTGAGTTTAAAGGTATTATATACAGGAGCATTAAATTTACTATTTTAAAAATCTTTCCTCAAACGTCTACTTTTGTGGATAAAACTTTAGGAGCAATCACTACGTGCCTATGCTGAATGAAAAGGATCTCATTTTCCGTCAATCAAGGCTCAAAATATTTTGAGAACTAGAAAGGAAATAAACATTGTAAAAATGAAACTAAGTTTAGCCAGTACAGTAGAGTGATTATTCCATTCATAAACCAAAGTAGTAAGTAACAGACAAAGTTAGACATTTTCCATGGCCCTCCTTTTCTCTTTAAATGTCCATTAGCTAAATAACCAAACACTATTTTTAAAAAATGCTAGCCTTTAGATATACCAATAATACTAATCTTGTTATTTATTATGGTCAGCAGGGAATTAAGAACAACACTCATTAGTGAATCCAGGGTTGTTCACTCATGAATTGTGTGACTTTGCACCTTCATTTCTATATTATTTTGATAAAGTGAGAAATCTGGAGATGATTATTTCTTTTCTCATCCCCATGTTCCAAAAGTTTATGAATTGCCATCAAATTTTAATTCACATCCTATTTACTTGAATATTTCTCCTCCTCATATATTAATTTCTCAATTTGGAGAATAGAGAAGTAGTATCAATAAGAATTAGCAGTAGTATTGTAATAGCATTATGGCATGCACACAGGAATGCCTGAGTTTTGCAAGTCACCTAAATTCCAAGGAGTTCTGAGGGATCCATATACACAAAGACAAATCAAAGTAACATTTTGAGCATCAGATTCTTCAGTGAAAGACTGAGTAAAAGCCTGAATTAATCTGAGCCCTATCTGAGCCCTAAGCGTAGTCTTTTACTTTATCCAGAAAACTAGAAGCAGCACATCTGGGTTGAAAGGAATATAGGGAAGAAAGGGAAGGAAGGAAAGCATGCAAGCTAGGTAGGCCCTTAGACAAAAGTCTCTGAATACACTGATTCAAATCTCTCTATCTCTTTGTCTTGAAAATGTATACCCAACCAATATATCAGTTTCCAAATGATAGTACAGCAGATATGCCTTATAGACTTGTAGAATTTACTTTTTTGTTATTGATGTTGTTAAAACCATCCAGGTTCAACTATGGAGGTTTAAGCTTGAATTTACTATGGTGGAAGTAGAAGGTAAGTCAATTTCCAGGTATCTTTTTCTGAATTACCTCCTTTTCCTCCCTCTATCTCTCTCTATCTTCCTCTAGATACTTGGTTTCTACCCCCAACTAATCGTGAATTACAACAATTGTCTTTGAGCCAATATCTGATATCTGATATTTGTTTGAGGGTCCAATGTCACTAACAATTTTTTGTATGAGGTATGGAAAAGAGAGCTGTTTCTTCTCATCTAGAACAACGTGGCTTCAATTCCTAGTCAAATTGTTTGGTGCTTATATGAAATGTTACTTTCTCAAGGAGAATTTTATTAGCCTTTTGACCGGAATTAAATGGTCTGTGCTTTATCCCTCCCTTTTATAACACTAATCATATAGCTACTTGTTTAAAGACTGCCCTTCCTATTAGAATGTAAGCCTCATAAAGTAGGCAGATGGCCATAAGGCCATAGAGCACATCAGTGCTGGTTAGATAAAGGCTACCCTTTCTCCAGACAGATGCAACCCTGTGCCATAGTATTCGGCTTATCAAGTGGAATGCTGCCTGCATTTCGGTTCCCACCAAGTCCTTGGTGGTAAACATGCAAAATCACACACAGTGTCCAAAATGCAGAGATCACCTCTTTGTTTTTACCACTGTAACCCCAGTACCTAACACAAAGTCTGACACCTGGAAGATGCTTAATAATTATTTATCAAATTGAATTTTGATACTTGAAAGGGAAGTAAGACCCAAGTATAAACACAACCTTTCCATTCATTTGCCCAATTAATTCTCCTACATGTTTTTCTTTCTATTCCCCCTAAAATATACACATACACACACATATAATGTCTCTATACAAAGTATAGATTATATTTTTCTAAGCCTGTGATCCAAAATTATTTGCCTAATTTGACTTCTAGAAAGTCCGACTACTATAACTTAGCTTTATATTTAAAGTTTCAGGGGTAAAGTAGAAGAAAATATGCAAGTTAACATGGTATATTATTACAGGTCAGATTTTCTTCTCCTGTTAAATACTACCAACACATTTGTTGAAACTTTATTCTCTCTTTTTGCCTCTCTGTCTCAGTTTGTAAAGGTCTCTTGCATTTCTTCAATAAAACAGGAGTTCAATTTAATGGCAGAAATTTCATACTGTATCTTGGAATTCTTAAAGCAAAACATTTTACTACATTCAGAAAAAAAAATATATTAATCCAATGTTTTAAAAGAAAAAGAAAATTAATTCTCAACAATCAGTTATCTCAAATGGAAAAAACTGCCTTAAAAAAATTAGTGGACTTGCCATGACTGGATGTGATCTAGCAGAAATGGATTAGTATTTGTCATGGATGCTGCAAAATTTCTGCAGAAGGAGGAAAGTCTGAGAAGGTCTATATTCTCAGCATTTCTAAGAATACAGGTTCTGCTACAACAAAAAGCAACTACTATTGCCCCTGAATGCAAATATGCAGGCATTTTCTAAGTTTATTAACCCTTACAGACAAAAGAATGTAATAAAATCTCTAGCAAAATAGTTTGTTGTGAGTTCACTGTAATAGTTATGAAAAGTCTGAGACAAGTTTGGTTTATTTTTGTATCCTGGGGCAGTAGTCATACACAGTTGTAACTACTGAACTTAGAAACCTTCCAAAGTTCAGACTGCATGATTATAGCCCCAACTTCCCATCTACCCAGTGTAGCAGCCATATGGAATTGTTATGGGTTGTGTGTTAGAACCAGGGTTTTGTGGATAAATGCCATCTCTGGTGCCAACTAGCTGTGCATGTCCTTGGGCAAGTCATTTAATTTCTCAGCGCCTTGTCTCCTGATCTGAAAAATTGGGATAGAAGTAGTAGCAAAGTCACCTGGGCTATTGTGAGGAGTAAATGAGTGAATACATATAAAACGCTTAGAACATGTCCGACAAAGGCAAGCATTCAATAAATGTTAACTCTATGCCTTTAAGCAACTTTCTTTTCTTTTCTGTGACTTACTTTTCTCATTTATAAAGCAAAAATAACCCTACTATCTTAGAACATTGTAAAAATCACAGTAGAGATGTAAAAAAGGCTTTGGAATATTTTAACTTCAATGCAAATATCAAAAGTGAATTAAACTAATATTATGAACTACTAAGAAATTTCTTTTCTTTCTTCCTTCAATTGAAAATACTTTTTAAACCTTCTTCTTCACTCTGTAAGAGAAATGTTTCACTAAAAAGAGCTAGGAATTGTACATCAATGTAGACAATAGCTGTGGAAATAAAGGCATTCTTGCTGGCAAGCTTCTAGAGATGGGTTTTAGCATTTTTCTGCATATAGAAGATTGGGGCTTTTTCAGTATCACAGAGTGAACTAAAAACACATGACACGAAAATATAAAAGCATTCTCTCAGAAGTAGAAGAGGTCTGTCACTCCTGGGTCTCCTACTGTTTACTTCTGCAAGTATTCCCTAGTGCATCAATTGATAGAGCAATCTATCAAACGTGCAGGGAGCAGAATGACCTCTAACAAAAGGAGAAAGCAACATCTTTCCAAAAATGAGGAAGGGAAGCTAGAAGACATTAGCAAAAGCCTTATGAATTGCTCCCAAAGGTCTGCTTGACCTTTCACGTTCAAGCTGCTGTACAGCGTGTCCTATTTCAGCTTTTCATGAAACCTTTCAATTCCTCAAACTTGGTCAACTTAGAGCCAAAACTTAAAGATGAAAAGGCAAAGCCATGCACTTAGGTCAAGAAAAGGCCTACTGCGGTGCGTGATGGATGAGTTTTAGTTCAAATAATTCACGGAAACAAAGCTGCTGGGTAGGATGCTTGTAAACAGGACGTGTCCACAGTATGATGACTCTAACAAAATAATTTAAGCAAATATTTTTAAAATTAAGATGTCATTTTAAAATTTAAAAGCGGAATATGGCTGTTGTAGAAAAGTTTTAAAATATTAACAAATATATAAATATGTAAAATGCAACAGCCATCTACATGGTAATAACTTGCAGATAACCCATATCACATTAGACCTTGGATTCTAAGCTTCATGAAAGCAGGAATTGCCAATAAGGGTAAGCAAAAGAGACATGATCTCTGCCCTCAAGGAGTTTAGCAGGCACTCCTCCGTCAGGTCTTTACTGAAACGTCACCTTCTCGGCAGTCCCTGATCACCTTATTATAAATTTCCTTCCAATATTCCCCATTTAATTTTTCTCTATGCTACTGATCGCCTTTGAATATAGTATATATATTTTTAATAATCATATTTATTATGTGTACCATGTTATATTTGTTTATTTTATTGTCTCTCTCCTGTCACTCAAATGTTGATTTGCTACGACATTCCCAGAGTTTAAACAGTGCCTGAAACATATAAGACAACTAATATTTGTTGACTAAATTAATGAATGAACAGGGATTGAATGAAAACATACTTCATGTAGTTTTTTCTGAATAATTAACTATG
Organism: Macaca fascicularis; assembly: GCF_037993035.2. Classification (NCBI taxonomy): domain Eukaryota; kingdom Metazoa; phylum Chordata; class Mammalia; order Primates; family Cercopithecidae; genus Macaca; species Macaca fascicularis. The sequence goes on from NC_088378.1 coordinate 117,648,298, forward strand.
TGCCCAATAAGAGAGGACTAGTTAAATAGATTGATACTTTCATTTAAAAAGGTATTTTGAAAATATATTTCTACATTTACTAGCATGTAAAATTTCTACCATAAATTTGTTAGATTTTTGAAAGCCACATTATGAAAACATATATATGATACAACCTCATTTTCAATATACATACACATATTTGTATGTTTATATTGATAAATAATCCCTGCTATGTGCCCAGGATCAGGTTACATATTGGGGACACATAGAAGGAAAAAGTGTACTCAGGAAACAGAAGTATAAAAAAGATAGTGATGAAACAATGTAATAAGCACTGTAACTAATATACTTATGTGAATTACTTCTGCCTTAGGAGAGGTCTGGCTCCTTGAGAAAATGTGTAGGAAAAGGTGGGAAACAGTTATCTCATTAGAGGAAAGATGCTTTATACAAGGACATTGACTTTAATGGGAAGCTGCCAGGGAAACTGTTATCTTGCACATGATAATGCAACATTCTATTTACCATTCAAAAGCAAAGCATGATTTCTATATTATTCATGATCACAATGAGATCTTGCAAGTGAAATATTGACTATTATTGCTTTGATATCTTTAATCTAACCCTGAATATGGATAGGAACAGAGTGAAAATTCAGTGAATTGCAAAAATGTATGTTTCTGCTTTCAGTTCACATTCCATTATAGGATGCTATATCTGGTACAGTACTGAATCTCAAGGAGACCTGTCATTTTTTTTTTTTTTTTTTTTTTACCTTTTTTTCCCCACTGTCCTTAATACACGAAAGAAAGCAGAGACTCTGAAACTGAATCTGACACAATCCACCCTGTTTGTCATCAGTACGATGTGTCATTTGCAAGTTCATCCAGTCTCTTCCATCCACTACAGGGTGTGGAGCAGCTAAGAATAGCTGCAGAACTTGACTCTAAGCTGCTTGCCGGGAAGCACTAAACTTACTGCATGACTCACTGTGGGATGTAAATTCTTATGAGAGCACTGATAAAAAAGGAGTCTTTCAGCAAGAGAGCCTTTTTAATGGGTTGCTAAGAACTTTCACCACTTTGGTGTTTTTGTGAAAAAAAAATAAACTTGTGCATAGGCCACATTCCTGAGCACCAGTGAATGGCACACGGGTACATTTCTCCCTTGTGGCTCAGATAGCAAATTTGGATGGTTTCCATTAAAGAAAATCTAAACTCTGAATTATGCTTTGCTCATAAACAGCACCACAGGCTTATATAGTAGAGCCAAGGTTTAAACAGCCTGGGAGTGCTTGTACATGCTTCATTTCAAGTTATTCCTGTATTATTTATTATATTAGCCACTAGTGCACTTGTATCAGTCAGACATCTCAGAATCTCCCACCTGGATGCAAATCTCAAATAGACACTTAAAAATCTGGAAATAAAATAAAAATTCTAACAGGGAAATTTTACTCAGCTAGGCACTGTGCTAAGCCCTTTACATGCATTTTCTAATCTAATTTGCACAATAACTCTACACAGTATATTAGATTAATATGACTAAATTAAGTTCAGTTACTTGCCCACAGTCACAAAGCTAGTAATCATGATAGCATTCTGCAATTTGGCATTACTTTCTTTCATTTTAATTTCACAACCACCTGCTATGGTAAATCAAGAAATTAATATCATGTCACTTGAACTTTATAATGAGATTTTGTACAAGTCCCTGCCTATGTAAGTAAGACTATTAATTTAAACTTTATATTGCATTTTCCCAGAATGAGAATTAGGAGAAAAAAAGATAATTTCTCTAAACCGTGAAAGAAAAGACATCATAAATGTTATTCATTCTCATATGAAGTTTAAAGGCAGAAAAATATAAATATCATCTCTTTAACATCCCAAAATTATGGTTCTGAGCATATTCTTTTATCTTATGAAATAGCTGACATTTGACTGTTTTGAACCACAAAATGGGAATTTCACATGGTTCAACCCACTAGATAACATAGTGGTACTTAATGTTTGGGTATCACGGCCAGGAAGAACTAGGTTCAAGTCCTGCTATTGCCACTTTCTAGTTCTGTGTTCCCAGCACACTATCACTGCTCTTAGTCTTACGTCCTTTCATTATAAAATGGAGCTAATAAAAGTGCTCACTTTTGCAAGAAGATGATGTACAAAGCACTTAGCAGTCAGCAATGCTCTGAAATGACCACCATATTTGTTATTCATCTACTTTCATACCGACCCAACAGTTTCCCCAATCCACATACCTCCTTCTTACAATACCTCAAAGTAGACCAGCATATTAATACGAGACCTCGGCCAGGCACAGTGGCTCACGCCTGTAACCCCAGCACTTTGGGAGGCCGAGGCGGGTGGATCATGAGGTCAGGAGATTGAGACCATCCTGGCTAACACGGTGAAAACCCGTCTCTACTAAAAATGCAAAAAAAAATCAGCCAGACGTGGTGGTGGGCACCTGTAGTCCTCGCTACACAGGAGGCTGAGGCAGGAGAATGGCATGAACCCGGGAGGTGGAGCTTTCAGTGAGCCGAGATCGCGCCACTGCATTCCAGCCTGGGGACAGAGCAAGACTCCATCTCAAAAAAAAAAGAAAAAAAAAAAGAAAGAAAGAAAGAGAGAGACTTCATTCACCACTATTCCTTTATCCTGTGAAATAAACTTCAGATTCATTTTAGAAACCAATAGATTCAGCTTTGCACTCTAATTTAGTCCCTCATTCTAGAATTTTATATTTATAATTTGTCACAATGTTTTCTCATATTTCTATCTTGGACTATCTCCCCTTTTCAATAAGCAGTGTAATTTTTTCCTTATAATTTCTCTCTAAAAAAATCAGTGAAAGAAGGGCATTCTTGAATGTGTGCTAAAATTAATTATTATAACTCAGAGATTGTTAGGACACTATATATAAACAATTGTGACAATGTGTGTCCATTTTTATGTGGATAATTATGTACCCTTTTCAGTTACTTTGTGTAAAATAAAAATAGATCTCTGTGTCTTTTCAAATTTTTGCTAAAAACAAAAATGCTAATTCTCTAAAATCAGTGTTATTAAACATAATCTAAACCTTTCCTTTCCTTACCAGAGTTGCAGAAACAATTCAGGCTTTCTCAGTAGATGGTTGAACAATGGATAAACGAATTTAAAAGTTTCCTTCTGCACTAAGAGTGCCATGATTTTCACAGGGGTTTAATGTGCTTTCCTGATGTCATTGGTCATGGTCCAATTTATCGTCGTCGTCCTGCAGCCATCCAGGTAGATGTTCATCCGAGCCTAAGAGAATCATATATTTCTTCTCTGGGACCCAGTAATAGAGCAAAGGGCTATGCCTATGATCTCAACTAGGCAAGTCAGATTTCTCACCCATAATTTTGTAGCTTAACACTGTTACCATTATCTTTTCTATCATAATCCATGAGCCTACCTAAGAGTGAGGCCAACACAGAGAAGTCAGAAGAAGAGAGAAAGCAGAGCAGCAGTAAGATGGAGAAAATCAGACACTGATTACATCATTTTAGCCTCTGAATTGATCAGCTCTGCCTGAAGTCCATATACCCCTGTTCTTCCAGTTATACCAACCAATAAATTCCCTTTTTTAAAAGGCAATTTGAATTGTATTTGTTACCAGCAAACAATAGGAAACATGTAAAATGCTCGCCATAATGCCAGTCCATACTAAGTGTTCTATACTTTATCTATATTTATATAGCCCAAAAACTGTGCTTTTAAAAATTATAAACTTTATGGTTAGATAAAACCATCAAGATCTTCCGTTCCTGTTCCCTCACTTTTTAGAGAAACTGAGACCCAGAGAGGTTCAAGTGTTCCTCACAATCAAATTGCTCTTTATTTGCACATCTGGGATCAGGATCCCAGATTTTCTTTTTCCTATGTGTCATATTCCCTTAAAATTATCTACAATATAGACACTATCAGGATTAATCAAGGTGTGGGAGGGACATTAAAAGTCGCAAATACAGATAAAGAGGAAAAAGCAGTCTCCTTTAGGCTGAGTTTAAGAGTTTTGAATGTTTGGACTTTGGTACATTTTTCAGACAACATTAAAGTAATAATCAGTACATTTGAGTTTTCCATTGATGTTACAACGACCCATTCCTTGCCTTGGTATTGAAAGGAAAAATAAAAGAAAAAAATAATATTTGATGTGGCATATTTAAATTAAAATCATTAAACAATTTAATTCAAAGAATGCATTGATTTCAAGCACTCAAAAAGCGCTCTACAATGTATTATAAACAAAACAAAGATGACTAAAACATACTTGCTACAGGATAGTTCTTCAAATATTATATTTATACTAATACTTATATATTTATAATATACAAATATTTATACTAGTAGACTGCTTGAGGTCCAAAAAGGAGGTTGAGAGTGGGAAGAATGGAAAGTGGAGCAGGACACACAAAAGAGATGGAAACAAATTCCTCCTGAAGGACTTGGGGAGACCTTCTTGAAAAAGTGCCTTGAGCTAGTTTTACTGATGGGTTGGATTTCAAAACCCTGCATTGGAAACATCTGTAGGACAAAGACATTCCAGATGTAGTAAACAGCACGAGGACAGAGAGTTCAGAGTATGTTTTGTAAACACAGATGGACCTGTGAGTTCATGTGAAAGATAAGCGTATAAAAATAGTTAGTCTTAGGTGAAGAATATCAGGAGAAGAACTTCCTGTCTTTAATAGGCTTTCAGAATTCTCAAAACCTCAGAGTGTAGGGGAATAATACCATGATGCCCATACAGCTTGCCAGAATACAAAAACCGCACTCAATTCTCTATTTTAACCAACTGGGGCAAAACAAACTTCTCTTTCATGATTTTATGTTTCATCAATAAAAAATGTTGAATTTAATTATAAAGATAGGCAATCAAGCAATGACTGTATTAGGAAAAATGGAAATCAAAAACAAAACAAAACAAAAACCCCAAATTATAAACAATCTAAATGTCTAGCAGCAGACTGTCAAATAATGATAATATCCAAACCATAGAATACTATCCAGACAAATTAACATTGTGAGGAATATTTAATGAGAACAATAATGTTCAAATATGCTGTGACCCAAAAAAGAGGACTAAACACTATATGCAGAATGAATTCATTGTGTGCAAATGTGTATATCTGTACATGTACATGTATGTGTTTGTGTAAAGCAAGAAGATGATATACCAAGGCATTAGTCATGGTTATTCCCAGATGGTAAGGTAAAAGATATTACATGTGTTTTCATTTTCTTCCCATTGATTACTTGTGCTTCAAGCCTTTATTAAAGAAACATGTATTACTTTTGTAAAGTAAAAATAATATGTATGTGTATATACTTAGGTATGTACAAGGCTTAATCCTTTACATGAGGGAAGGTGAATTTAAAGTAGACACTAGGGCTTCAGATGTTTACTTTAAAAGAAAATTAATAAATCAATGAAAGGATGTTCTTTTTTTCTGTAACAAGAGCTCCCATGTGAAAAACCCTCTCTACCCGCTATGCAATGTAATCAAATCGTGTAATCAAACTTAAATTTGTCATTTAAATTCTGAGACAATTATCAAATTGTCACCAACATTTCAACCAGAGTACATACAATGTTGAACTTTAGTATAATAAAGTTTTACATAACATATTTTTAGATAACCCAAAGAAAGGGATTAAACTCTTTAATTTCCTTTGGATATTACTTCACAGTGATATTCCAAAACTATTTAATGATTACTTCATTGAAAACACCATTTCATGAGATTATTAATTATATGCAAGATGTAAATTATGGAAGAGCTCAATTTACATATTGTGAATAATGCTTTAAAGATAAGATTTAGAATTGGAGATTGGGGGTAAGCAGTGGTGTTTAGCTGAGCATACAGAACCCATCTTGTAGGGTAAGTAAGCATCTCTCCAAAATAAAGCTGTATCTAAATTATGCCTGATCCTCTCACTACAAGTAAATAGGGTGTTTCCCAATTTGCTTCCTTCCATCTAACATTAATCTTTGTGGGTGATGAAGGGTAGAGTACTACTGATTGTAAAATAAGTACCATCAGCGCCAATCTAGCATATGTGTCAGTATTTCTGCAGCTTAATAACAAACCAGCAATAAGTGACACCAAGACTTACTCATGACACTAGACCACTGACCCAGCAGAAGTGTGAGCATGCAGGTGGGTTCACATTTACAAAAAGACTGTGCAGCTATGCTTCTGCTTTTCTGCTCTTTATATAAAGCAGATGCTTTCAGCCTTCACTGTATGTTGGAAGGCCTGAGGAGTATTGTTTAAACATTGATAACAGGGCCCCACCCACAGAGATTAGCTTTCCACTTATCTTTTGTGGGCTTTAGGTATTTCCTGAAAATCCTCAGAGGATTCTAGTTCATTAGCCAAGGTTGAGAGCCCTGATTCAGTGTTAGGTTTATGTATATCCACATTTAAGACATTAATGTCGTATCCTTTTTAAAAAACAAATTTTGTAATATTACTACATAGACTTTCAAGGAAAGTCTAAAAGTAGCCAGATGACCCAGGACAATATCAGCATTTTTGTCTCAAGTGTGCCACCAACGCTCTCTATCTCTGACTTCTTCTCATGACCAGCCTTGAGTACTGAGTCCTAATTTTGAGGAGTAGGTTGCAAACACCAAAAATTCAACTCTACTTAGAAATTTCAGCAAGGGGGATATGATCTAAAACTCAGACAACACAAGACTCCTCCCCATTCTACACTTTCCATCACTAACAGCTGTCACCAGTCTATTCCCAACCTCCTACCCACAGATACTTCACACATAATAGTATCACCAGAGGCACAGGCCAGAGCCTTCATCTGTGCCCTGTGGAACCACTCTGCTCTTGAGGGGAAACATATATTTAACCTATGCCTCGAACATTCCTTTTAGCTCCTCCCCAATAACTGATGGCTGCCCCTTCCCTCAATGGTTTCCTTTCCCATAAACATCTTTCTAATAAAGTAGATTGAAGTCAGTTGCAGTTATGCTCCTTCATGAGCACATGCCCACTGGAAACTGGGTACATGCCGAAGCACCCCTCAACCCCTGATACCCTTTATAATCTTTATTCTCTGCCATCTCTGAATAACCTCTGCTCTCTCAAAATGCACATTCACCCCAAGCACTGAATCTTCCCAGCCCTGTATCTGTCATTGCCTGGCTACAGGACCATCACCCATTTACCATAATGATTTCAGCATCTTACTTCTCATGAGACTCATTCCTTTCTCTATCCCTTTAGTATGAGTGCTGATAACCTTTCCAGAACCCTGGCCTCAAAGTGGAACCTGACCTTTTCAGCAAAAATGGCTTTGATTTCCATTGTACTTCAGCCACCTACTGACAGACATCACCATCCCACTGGAAACAGCTCTTCTCTCAATGCCTAAGTCTAGAAATACCTCTCCTACAGTACTACCTCCCTTCTCAGGACACTCTCATGGTCTTCTTTAATACAGAGCTAAGCTTCCTCAAAGAGGGGTCCCCTCTCTCATCAACCACTTACTATATAATTCCTTGGACAGTGTATAGCTAATTAAACCAGTAGAGAAGTTAAGAGCACAGTCCTGAGTTTGTGTCTTGCATATAGTACATTGTATGATCTTGGAAAAAATATTTCATCTCTGTAGACTATTGGAAAGGGGGACAATGAAAACCTCTGCTTCATGGCCAATGCTGTAAGGATTAAATGATCTAATGCAATCTATGTGCATAGCACAGTAACTGTCACACAGTAAACTCTTAACACATTCTAGCCTCTTCTTGTTGATAGTTTTCATTATTATCTGGCTTCTACACCCACAGTCATTTGGAACTGCTTAGTTGAAGTTCAACAATGACATCAAGTCAATATGTCAGCAGGTCTCAATCCTCTTCTGTCCCCAAAGTTCCATTCTTCCCGGGTTCTGCTTGACTCTGCATTCTCCTACTTCCCTGCCTGCTTACTCTCTTCTTACTACTCTATATTTGAAGGTTGATTTTTGCTTCAACCTTCAAATATAGCCATTATTTTTCTAAAGGGGTACTTATTCTCTCTATTACTTAAAATTACTAATTTTATGCACTTACTGTTCTAGCTCCAATTTTGCATTTCCAGTTCCCTGCTGGGATTAAATTAAATTGGCAGAAGCTCCGCCTAAATGCCTGCAACGGAATTTGTCCCATATCCATACAACTTGCTCCTCCACAATAAATGGGAGAATCATCCTCTTACCTCAAGTTTGTATCACTCATCCTTCTATCTTCCTCTCTCTCTTAGTAGCCAATGAAGTGTCAAAACCCACAAATTTTGTTTCTGTGACACCCATCTTTTTTCCATTCACTGAATATGTCTTTTGTTCAATTTCCCAGCATCTGCCTCAAGCAAAGTTTCTGATCCATCTACCATGTAATTTTGATGCTGACCAAGAATTACAGCTTCAAAGAAATCTTTCGAGGATCATGAATATATTGGTCATGAATAACTTTCATGCGAAAGACTCCGCAGCTAATCACAAGTGCTGTGAACTCTGTTTCATTACTATATTTCCAAATATTAGAGTTATTTGGGTTGAGATAATTTACTTTTTTGTTTTCAACCTAATATAAAGCACTTCCAAACTTTCTGCCATTTGCTATTACTTTTCTCCCTCAGTGAGTGCCAAATTAGCTCAATTTTAGTTAATTTGCAAGTTCTGACAATCAAGACCATCCTCAGCAGCAAGCGAAAAAATGTCTGAATGACTAGATACAATTTCACGGGACAAGAAATTTCTCTGTCTCTGGCTCATTGGCAATGAGGTATCACAGCCAGGGTTTATTCTTCTGTGATCATGATAGTATATGAAGAAATTAACAAAAGAATGTTAATTCTGACAATTTATAATACTGAAATAATTAACACAATCTTAATGTCCAAAAATAGTGTATTATTTAAATGATGTAGGGAACAGTTGTGCAATACACAACCATGGAGATATTAAATATGGTTTATTAGCATGTTTAAAGGTAGAAAATACCATCATACATTAAGAAAAGATACAGTTTGAAACTTGCACCCAGGATAGTTCCATTTCTTTATATGAAGAATGTATATCACGAGTAGCAGAAGAAGTCTTAGAGAGATGAGATTGTGGGAATATTTTTCTTTTGTTTAACTTCATTTTCTATATAGTCTATAATGATAATGTATTAAATTATAAAAAGAAAAAATGAGTTTTCTTATCATTAGAAATAACCATCAAAAAAAAGAAGTAATGTCCATCCCTTTTAGGATAGTCTTTATTGGTCAAATTTAAAGTTATTATAAGTTAGGTTAATCAACATTTATGGAAAGGGTATTTTAATGGACTCTTGGGGGAAAAGAGATACATGTTTCTGAAGATACTGGAACTCAGGGAAATATAGCCACCAGTGGCTGGGCTGATCAAAGGAAGGGGAGAATGAAAATATTATCTTCTCCACTGAATAATCTTACCTAGACAGAGGCTGGTACCAACAACTAACCTTAAAGAAATGCAAAACTAGAGGTCTGTATTAGTCCATTCTCACACTGCTGTAAAGAGCTGCCTGAAACTGAAATGTATAAAGAAAATAAGTTTAACTGGCTCACAGTTCTCATTCTTGCACTGCTATAAAGAACTACCTGGCCGGGTGCGGTGGCTCACACCTGTAATCCCAGCACTCTGGGAGGCCGAGGCCAGCGGATCACGAGGTCAGGAGATCGAGACTATCCTGGCTAACACGGTGAAAACAAGTCTCTACTGAAAATACAAAAAATTAGCCAGGGGTGGTGGTGGGCACCTGTAGTCCCAGCTACACGGCAGGCTGAGGCAGGAGAATGGCATGAACCTGGGAGGCAGAGCTTCCAGTGAGCCGAGATTGCGCCACTGCACTCCAGCCTGGGTGACAGAGCGAGACTCCATCTCAAAAAAATAAATAAATAAAATAAATAAAACTACCTGAGACTGGGTAATTTATAAAGAAAAAAGGTTTAATTGGCTCACGGTTCCACAAGCTGTACCGGAAACATAGCTGGTGGGGAGGCCTCAGGAAACTTACAATCATGGCAGAAAGTGAAGAGGAAGGAGTTACATTTTACCTGACCAGAGAAGGAGGAAGAGTGTAAAGTGGGAGGTGCTACACACTTTTGAACAACTAGATCTCATGAGAACTCACGCACTATCGCGAGAATAACAGGGGGAAAATCCACCCCCATGATCCAATCACCTCCCAACAGGCCCCTCTTCCAACACTGGGAATTAAAATTCAACATGAGATTTGGGGGAAGACACAAATCCAGACCATATCAAGGTCTCTGCTGAATATGCTGTTATTCTCTTAAGTTTCATGACAAGTCTACCAGCATTATAAAATAGGTCATGATGATTCACAAGAAAATTAAATTTACATTTTTGCCACTAGCATGTTCATTGAGAAGTGTAAAACTTTCAAAATTTGGTCATGCACGGTGCATCACCATTCCTCATGAATTTCTTTTTTTGAAAAGGAGTCTCACTCTGTCACCCAAGCTGGAGTGCAATGGCGGATCTCAGCTCACTGCAACCTCCACCTCCCGGGTTCAAGCGATTCTCCTGCCTCAGCCACCTGAGTAGCTGGGATTACAGGCACCCGCCACCATGCCTGGTTAATTTTTGTATTTTTAGTAGAGATAGGTTTCGTCATGTTGGCCAGACTGGTCTCAAACTCCTGACCTCAAGTGACCTCCCTGCCTCGGCCTCCCAAAGTGCTGGGATTTCAGGCATAAGCCACCGTGCCGGACCCTTTCTTCATGAATTCTACTGAAGGAAGAGGTATCATACAACAATTTGAAGCCAAGTTTAAAATTACTATGATTAAAGCAAATATAACATTTTTAAATGAAAATCTATAATTTTCTACATATCAAATATTAAACTTCAATATGAAATTTTACTCTGGTTCTGCCTATTGCAAACTGAAAGCAAACTGATATGCTTCATCAGTGCTAGAGAAAAACCTTTAGATAAAATTTTCAAGCAAGAGCTCTTAGTTCCCTCTGTCCTTTCCATTGGTCAGCCCTTGCTATTTCTTTCCAATACATGTGGCATTAATTTCACTGACCTAACACCCACCTAAAGTCTTCATAGTGGAAGTAAATTACATAATGGTTGTATAGTAAACCTTCAAGTCTTCTTTTGAAATAAGGTGATGTTGAAGAAAAAATTTAAAAAGTCTATCACTACTGGAATAGATTGCTTTCAAATATCTAAAAATTGGCAAAAGCAGTCATATGTTTGACCTACCTATGTGTTTGAACAATAATAAACAAGGGCCTATTTACTTGAAATATTTCCTAAACATTGCATTATTTCAAAAACAAAAATACAAAAACCTCAAGAGTATGTTTTAAGTAGTACTGAGAGATCTTGGGCACAGAGTGCCCCATTTGGGCCAGAGCAATCAGATTTATATACGAAAAGAACGTGGTGCCACATCACACAAATAGCATCCAATCCATCATGCTTAAAGATGGCAACTCAAGGCACATCAGTGGAGGACAGCTGCTTGACATTCTGTTTCCATTCACTCTTAAAGAACTGTGGCAGATTTTAAAATTGATTGTGGCTTTTAATTCTTGAACCAGAAACCAGAGACCATGGTAATTGGCACATTTGTCAAATTTAAGGACTACTTAGATGACCAGACTGTTTACTGTGTTTGCTATGAATCACCAAGTCTGCACCAGCAACAGAATGATAAGCGTTCTTTTTACAAAGTCTGAGAAATTTGGCTTGTTTTCTATTTGCAAAGGAATAAAGAAGCACTAAAGTCATCATTTCTGGTACACTTTAAGATAAAGTAGCAAACCACAGCTTCCCATAGATCTGACTCATCTTGGTTCCACAGCCAACACCCCACTCCAGTCAACCTTCACTTCACACTTTTGAGCTGAGAAAGCCTCTATCTCGCTCCCTGCTTGCATTTTCTCCTCATTCTCATCCATTCCGCAACTGTCACCATGACACACATTTTCTATAATGCCTCTTCAGCATTTTGGTCACTTGACATTCCCTTAAATTAGTTAAGACTGTGGGCTTCCACTACTGGATCAAGATTTGTTTCCCCCATGTCACTCACAACTTCTTTCACATGCTAACTCCTATCACTAATTGGCATCCTATTCCCTAATTATAAGAGAGGCCTCGCCCATCTCTATACCAGACATAATTCACAGTGTTAATTCTGAGCAGGCTGATTCCCCTGGCTCAGTTAGCTTTACACAGAAGTGGGTAGAGAACATACTTGGCACAAAACATGGAAGTCATCAGGCTGTGGGTGGAGCAGCTTTCTTTAGAGAGGGTTGAGGGTGGCAAGAATGAAAACGTATAGGATAAATCCAAACACCAAGATAAATTACATAGATGACATGCTGTGTTAGCTCCTTCATTTCAGCTCAGCTTTTCAAGATGGATCATTTCAATTCATTACATCTTAACTAGCCACAAAGGAAATAGGTAAATGGTGCTCTTATTCATTTAAAACATCATTTTTACTTTAAAACAAATACAAATGTATCATGGAATAAAGCACAGTATTCACACTCATTTGTTGATGTAAAATGAAGACATTATCTAAGAAGTCCCAGATGGGAGAAGACAGCCTTAGGCTGTAGCCAAGTTCTTTGGGAGAACTTGTTCCCACTCTTCTGACTTAACTGCTAAAAGGGAGCAACACTGGGTCTAAAGAAGGTTTGAGGATGTTTGTAGGAGTGTCGTGAGGTGCTGCTCTGGCAAAAATCTCAGTGAACGAATAGTAAATATCTGAGAGTCTTGAGACTTTCGCCTGCGGCTTATCCTAAACAGACACAACTATGTCTAAATCTTCCCAGATATTACCTTAACTCCCTTTATATTTTATGTTTCCGTTACTACTCATGGTTCCTTCCCTACCTCCCAAGTCAACAAAAATGTCATTACTAAGTGATGATGATGATAATGACGGTGGTTGCAGTAGTAATGAATAGATTCCTACATTTCCAAATTTCCAGACATTGTGATATATGTTATTCGACCGATGTTAGCTTTATTAAAGAGGAACTTTATTCCTAATTTACACATGCAGAAACTGAAGGAGAGATTAGGTATATTGTCCCTGGTGATGATAGTTCTTATGACTCCATATCTGCTGCCCTTTTACTCTAAGACTCTGTCCACAACTCCTCTGTCCTTTGTTTCCTCAACTTGCTTAGTTCATGTCACAGAATACTGGTTTACAGATGTTTTATAAATGTCCTTATGTAATTTCACATTTTATCCTAACTAGACTGTGACTTTCTGGTGATATACCTTCTGTTGTGATAGAATCATGACTTTAAAAAGTATGTTTGGTACCCTAACATCAATTGCTAGGGAAATAAGCTGAAAACTCAGTTATAAATCTGTAAATATATCTATTAAAATCGAAGAAGAACAAGATGGAGGGAGAGAGAAGGAAGAGGAGGATGAGGAGGAGGAGAATGTAGAGCAAGAGAAGAAGAAAGCAGATAGGGACTGCTACATCCCTCTTCTACCTGGCCTAGTGAAAATCCCAAGAGATACTTTAGGTAATAGGAGAACTTAGTCCAGACAACATTTATTACATCTAGGGAGAGTCTTGTCAGTTTTATTTACAGAAAGGCTATGAGTAAAAGCCAAAAATGGCATAGACTGTTGGGAAAGAAGTTGAGTAAAACCCTCGGGGAACTGCTGGTTTCTGGATTAAGATTTATTCCCTTCTTATGTAGAAGAACCTGATATTGTTAAGGGATCCACCCTACCCCCACAAACCCTATATGAATTGGGAAAAATTGACCTGATCTCAGCAACAGGGAAAAATCCTAACTTCTAAGTTAGGGGTTCTCACTAAGTGGTACCATCCTCCTAGTGGAATGTGAACATATGTGAGGACATTTTTGGTTGTCATAATAAGCATTTGGTGCCTGAGGTCCAGGGAAGCTAAATTAGCTACAAAGTATAGAACGGCCTATATAATCAGGAATTGTACCAACCAAAATGACAATTCTGGGCTGATGAAAAAAACACTGGCCTAAACTAATTAACAGCAAAATACTTTGCCAATGACAAAAATCCTTGAATAAGTACTTAACCAATGGTATACAAATGGGAAGTCTACACATGAAAAGATGCTCAACATTATTGGCCACTAGGGATGCAAGTTCAAGCCATGATGAGATACTAGCATATGTCTATTAGGATGACTATAATAAAAAATACTGAAAATATCAAGTGTGGATAGGGATGTAGGAACTCACATGCTTTGCTGGTGGAAATACAAAATATTTTGGCCACCCTGGAAAAACAGTTTGGCAGTTTTCTGTGAAGTTAATCATATACTTATAGGAGTCAGAAAGCCCTCTCCTAGTTATTTACCCTGGAAATGGAAAACTTATATTCACACAAAATCCTATACCTACTAAACTGTATCACAGCTTCATTTATTAACTGCCAAAAATCATGAACAATTTAAATGCTCTTCAGTTGGTTAATGTTTAAACAAACTGTGGAACACCGATACAATGCAATACTACTCAATAATACAGAAACTAAGTATTGGTCTATTGAGGCATGGAACAATATTGTTATGGCATTCCCAAAAAGATACACTGTTGGAGAACAAATCAGTGGTTGCCAGGAGTTGGGGGTAGGGAAAGATAGAACTAAAAAAGGGCAGTTTGAAATTTCATATTTTGTCTCCATGACAGATTTTTTGTTTTTAATTTCAACTTTCATCGTAGCTTCGGGTGGTACATGTGCGGGTTTGTTACATGGGTACAGTGTGTGATGCTGAGGTTTGGGGTATGATTGATCCCCTCATCCAGGTAGTGAGCTTATTACCCAACAGGTAGTTTTTCAGCCCTTGACTTTCTTCCTCTCTCCCACCTCTAGTAGTCTCCAGTGCTTATTATTCCTGTCTTTATGTCCATGTGTACCTGTTCTTTATTTCCCACGTATAAGTGAGGACATGCAGTATTTGGTTTTCTGTTTATTCATTAATCCTATTAGGATAATGGCCTCTAGCTCCATCTATGTTGCTGCAAAGGACATGATTTCTATCTTTTTTATGGTTGCAATGTATTCCATGGCGTATGTGTACCACATCTGCTTTCTCTAATCCACCACTGATGGGCACCTAGGTTGATTCTACCCATTTCTTATTATGAAATAGTGCTGTGATGGATGTATGAGTGCATCTGTATTTTTGGTAGATCAATCTATTGTCCTTTGCATATAAACCCAGTAATGGGATTGCTGGGTCAAAAGGTAGTTCTGTTTTAAGTTTGGAGAAATCTCCCAGCTGCTTTCCACAGTGGTTGAACTAATTTACATTCCCATCAACACTGTATAAGTGTTCCCTTTTCTCTGTAGCCTTGCCAACATCTGTTACTTTTGACTTTTAATAATAGCCATTCTGAAGACTCTTGAGCAGTCACCGTGTACTCTCTTACCTCAAAAAATTTCTACTCTTTCATTCTGTTTTATTTTCTTTTTCTATTTATTGTTAACTGAAATTACTTTGTTTATTAATTTGTTGAGTGGATTATCATCAGTCCTCTCACCATCCATCACCTTAATGCTGGTCCCATGAAGACTGTGATCTACTGTATCCTCAGTACCTAAAATAATATCTGACACATGGTAGATTCTCAAAGGATATTTTAATAGATTAATTAATTACTAATGAATAAGGTAAATAGTCTGATGCACACGAAGTGCTCAAAAATGATGAGAGACAATATCTCAACCTCTATAATTCCACAATATTCAACACAAAAATATGACCTGTTAACAAGTGCCTGTGCTCTTAAATCCTTTTTCAGGCCAAATATATTGGGTTTGCATAGCCATAGTCACTGTCTACTGAGAAGACACTTTCTGATTTTTAAATTCTCTAGCTCTCTGTAGGTGGAGAATTCTACAGTTATTCTTTGGTGTTGATTTAAAATGTTTAACATTATAGCATGACTGAACATTGCAGCCTACAACTCAGCACAACAAAGAAAACATGCAAAGAAATGAACATAGATGATGCTTGCTTTACATGTTACATTATCTCTATTCCTTTCAACTTCATTTTACGGATTTAAAAAAATCAAAAGACGTTAAGTGATCTTAGTGAAAACTTAAACTTCACTGCTCTTAGTTTTCATGTCTTGCTTGTTTAGGTCAGAGAATAAACAAACATTGTGCAGTTTTACACATGAGGCTAGCTCCCGTTTGCTCATTTGAAACCAGATTCACAGATGAGCACCACATCGAAAATTTCTGATCTGTGTATTCATTTCATCTTTAAATCTGAGAGACACAATTGCCCACATTTGCACTATGCCAAAGATGCATGGTGTCTTTCATTTTGAAAGACAGGAGAGTTCTGGCTTTGAGATCAGACTTGACCATTAATACATTTCAGTAATATTCACCCATTTTAAACCAACATACTTATTCCTCTTCAGTTATTTTATTTGTGTTTGTTTTTAAATGGCAGCTCCCAGCGTGATTTTCAGAGAAGAATGATTTAAAGTTCATAAAATGTCATCACACATTTCCATTTTCTCTAGCAAATTACCCAGGAAACCAAGATGAAAGTCAAACTTAAATCACTTAGACTTTTTACAAAACGTGACATAAAATTACTAGAAATTCCAATTTCCAAAGATCTTATGTAGTTTTTCTCATATCTTTCTTTAGTAAAACTTTTATTGTTCAAAAATCCAAAGGATGGCAATCTTAAAAAGTTAATTAAATCGGTTATATAGATTTCTGTGGAGATTATGTTTCTCTCAGTTCAACCAGAAAGAAATTTCTCAATAATAAACTCTACATCTATTAAATTATATGATGTCTTTGGCAAGTATGTGCTCAAAATCTTTGCTAGTTTTCAATCTAATTTCCTTATATGAAAAGTAAATGTGGTTATTTACACATGTGATAAAATGATAAAATAGAAAACAATTTTAATTTGAGTTATTTTATATAATAAAACTGATTTGTTTGCTGTATAAGAAAATTAGATTTCAAAAAGAAACAAAAGAAAATGATATAAAATACATGCTAAAAAATTAGAGATCAGTAATGAAAACAAAAGTTCAGGAGACTTTTTAAGGACATCTGAAAGCAGAGAGCAAAGTGTCAGAAAGAGTGGTTTTCTAGACATATGGACTTCAAGGATCGGCAATTGTTTTTTAAGGAATCACCATAACTTCATAAATATAAAGAAAAATTTGTAAAACCAAAAAAAATGAGAGATGATATAATCTCAAAAGAGTAGAGCTTTTAATAAATTGAATAAACATAAATTATTCTATTAAAGAAATTGTAATTGTTCTTATTTTCCTCATTTACTCTAGAGTGAGTAAAACCTCATCACAGACAAGCACTAATCCAAACCATTTTTGACATCAGCCTTGTAGAGAGCCTCAGGAATGAACAAGGTGCTTCTGAGATTTGTTTTCCCTGTCTTAAAAATCTCTTTTCAGTAAGTTTCAGGCCTTCTGATCAAACATAAGCGGAAACCTCACTGTGAAACTAATAACCTTAATTTATGCCAAAGTCGTATCAGAGAACAAATATCTACTGATGGATTAGTTATCAGAGGGCATACTGAATAGTCTAGTATGTCCCCTTACTCAAGATCTTTCTATGGGTACTCATACCACAAGTTAGGACCTAATCCAATCTGTGGTAAAACACTGAGGGCATTAAGGAGTGAGGTGAGGTATGAACCAATATTTTCTGAACTGCATATATATTGATCTAGGTGATTCTGTTATTTAATCTCATATTAAACAGAAAAATATTGTCAGTAGATATTATTCACAATACTGAGATTACAATACACTAACAGATTTGAAGTTCACTGAGGAGAAATTGCCAAAGAAAACCCCACAACTGGAGGGCATCAGAACTGGAATTAATGGTTTGAATCCAATATGATGCCTTAAGCACTCGGCACTGGTAACTTTGTTTTTACCATTACTCACAATCCTCTCCTGTGAGGACTCATATATCTCTTTTCTAAAATAATCATTCTCCTGTCAAAATGTAACCCTAGGGTGCTGACCTTTGCTTTCTCAACAAATCTGATAAACTTCTGAAAATTTACAAACACCTCCCAAAGACTAGCAGACTACTCCTTCCCTTAGACATCATTTCACAACAGCAATGCCTTTACCAAAAACCATGATTGACAACCCAAAGTTGTCAATATATTTGGGTAAACTTATAACAGCAGCTTAGACTACTCTACAAATACAAGTCCATTAGCCCAATATTTTTCCCATTAAACAGTGTTATTGTTTGGAGACATCTATTAAGCCTCTTTCACAGGCTTTAGATCTCTCTCTCTCTCTCTCTCTCTCTCTCTCTATCTATCTCACACACACACACTCACACACATACACACTGACACACAAGCATCTACTCAGTTTTGGTGTCTTGTAAACATTCTTTGACAAGCAATCCCATATACGGACCCATTTAATTGTGCTGGATTACAGAGTCCAGAAAAGCCACAGAAGATTAGCAAGAGTTCAGATACCAAATATGTGAATTGATGCATGCAGAGCTGCAGCTGTATGATGTACCCCTGGCTTCTTAGGGTTGTAGAGACACCGTGAGCATTGTCACCAATCCTTCACAGAGTTTACATAGAAGTATCAATCAAAGAAGAAAAAATCAGCACATGACATGTAAAAAAGCAATACAAATGGTTAGAGGCCCCTTCTGACTACCCAAACTCTGACTAGTCATAGTCCCATGTGTGGACCAAGGACAAGATTCATAAATATCACAAATACCTACTGTGTTTCTCAAAGGGTAATACTGCGAGAATATTTTTAAGTCCTGGCATTGTCCACAAGTTCCCAAGAAGGTATATGTGTTTCTCCCCTAATCCCAACACCCCAGTTATGAAGTATTAATTTCCACTTGGTAATCACTCAGCAGAACATATCAGAGACACTACTTCTCTCATTCCCCATGCCACAGCCAGCCTGGAACCTTCCATATCTTGGCTATTGTGAATAATGTCACAATGAACATGGACTGCAGACATCTCTTTGACCTACTGATTTCATTTCCTTTGGATATATACCCAGAAGTGGGATTGCTGGGTCATATAGTAGTTCTATTTTTTATTTTTTGAGGAACCTCCATATTGTTTTTCATATTGATTGTACCAATTCATATTCCCACCAGAAATGTTCAAATGTTTCCTTTTGCCACATTATCTCAAACATTTATTGCTGGTCTTTTTTGATTCTCACTAACACTATTGCTGATCTTTTTGGGAATAGCCATTCTAGAGCTATTGTGTGAAAGAAAAAATAGTTTTCTGCTAAATTGTCAATATATTTTGGTAAACTTATAACAGCAGCTTAGACTACTCTACAAATACAAGCCATTAGCCCAATATTTTTCCCATTAAAACACTGGCAACTAATTAGAGTTACAGGAAAATAAACTGTCAAGACTTTTGCACATGTTATTTCTAATAATAACCCTTTGACATAAGTAATATTATTATCTTCATTTCATAGATGAGAATTCTGGATCATAGACTTCAATGTACAATGACAAACAATAAAGCTTTAAAAATTAGGAGTATATCTTCAAGACCTAGGACTAAGTGAAGAGTTCTTATACTTGATACCATAAGCATGATCCATAAAAGAAAAAAAATAGGTAAATTGGACCTCAGCAAAATTAAAATATTTGCTCTGCAAAATATTCTGTTAAGAGGATGAAAGACACGCTATGACCTGGTAGAAAATATTTGCAAATTACATATCCAACAAAGAACATGCATCTAGAATATATTTTTTGAAAAAACTTTCAAAACTTAATAAGAAGAAAACAAAACGAAACTCCAATTAAAAACTAGGGTAAAGATCTGAACAGACACTTCACCATAAAAGATATACATATGACAAATAAGTACATGAAAAGATGTTCAGCACCCTAACAATCAAAGGAATATAAATTAAAACCATGGTAAGATACCACCACACACCTATCAAAACAGCTAAAACAAAAAATAATAATACCAAATGCTGGTGAGGACATGGAGAAACTGTGACACTCATACATTGCTGATAGGAATGTAAAATGGTACAGCTACTCTGAAAAATAATTTGAAAATTCCCTTTAAAACTTAAAAAAAAAAGGACTTACCATATGTCTCAGCAGTTACACTTCTAGCATTTATCCCAGAGAAATGAAAACCTATTTTTTACACAGAAATATATACACAAATATTTGAACCAGCTTTATTTATAATAGCTAAACATGGGAAACCACACAAATATTCCTCACTGGGTGAATCATTAAACAAACTGTGATACAGCTATAGCTATACCATGGAATAATACTCAGAAGCAAAAAGAAATTGTGGATACTCACAACTTGGACTCACCTTAAGGAAGTGATGCTGAGTCAAAAAAAGCCAAAAATGCTTGTATACAGTCAGTCATCACTTAATGACAGAGATTCATTCTAAGAAATGTGTCCTTAGGCAATTTTGTCATTGTGTAAACATCATGGAGTAAACTTACACAACCCAAGATGGTATCATCTACCATACCTAGCAGTAGGTTATACCATATGACCATATCTGGGCTATATGGTATAGACTGTTGATCCTAGGCTACAAACCTGTACAACATGTGACTGCACTGAATACTATAGGCAATTGTAACACAGTGGTATATATTTGTGTATCTAAACATAGAAAAGGTACAGTAAAAATATAGTAAAAGAGATAAAAAATGGCACACCTGTATAGGGCACTTACCATGAATAGGGCTTACCAGACTGGAAGTTGCTCTGGGTGGGTCAGTGAGTGAGTGGAGAATGAGGATGAAGGCCTAGGACATTACTGTACACTACTGTAGACTTTATAAACACTGTGCACTTTACACTAAATAAATAAAAATATTTTTTCTTCAATAATAAATTAATCTTAGCTTACTTTAATTTTTTTACTTTATGAACATTTTAAATGTTTTAACTTTTTTACTTTTGTAATAATACTTACCTTAAAACACAGATACATTGTAGAGCTACACAAAAAAATATTTTCTTCATATCCTTAGTCTATAAGCTTTTTTCTATTTTTAATTTTTTTTAACTTTGTAAATGCTTTTATTATAAACTAAGTGAAAAACACACACATTAGCTTAGGCCTACACAGGAGGAGCAAGATCATTAAGATGTCACTAGATGACAGGAATTTTTCAGCTCCGTTATAATCTTACAGGACCACCATCCTATATGCAGTTCGTCATTGACCAAAACATCATCACACAGCACATGACTGCACTGCAAAATTTCATTTATTTAATATTAGTGAAATAACATAATTATACTTGCTGATGACATTGTTGATGAATATAGATGAAGAGCAGATTATTGATTATCAGGGGTTTCATGTATGCTAGGTTTACACACTAATGTAGAAATCTGAAAGAATTATTTAACATTAATTGAAGAGAAATTATGTTAGATATCCTATTTTTGGTTTGTTTTTCATTTGCATTCAAGACCAGACAATAATAGTTGACCAATAAAGTAGGTCCCCCAAAAGTGGTCAAAATTTTGGCAAGACAGCTTTTTATATGTGATATAAAAGTTATCACCTATCTAATTACATTTCTAGTGACATTTTAACATGTAATCCAAATACATTTTCCTATTTAAAGAGGAATTGTTTTAACAAGTTGTTAAGTAAAGTTATTAACAAGATGTTAGGTAAATTTAGAAGAATGTTAAAGTACTATTACTTACTTAAAGTCTATAGTAGTAAGATTTTATTTCATTCCATGATGCCTAAATATTACTCCAATTTTTCGAGAATGAAGAATAATAACGGCCTCATGAGGTAAATGTCAGCTTTGATTATTTGTTTATTACACATTGGGTAAATACAAAGTATATGTTTCCTCTGAAGGGAATAGGAAATCATCATAAAGGGTGATGGGCAGCTGAGGTTCTGGGCCTGTCATGAGAGGGATATAGGTGAGAGTTAGGAGAGTAGATCTGGACTCAGGCTGTCCTGAGGCCAACTCTTCCACTGGCTTGCTCTGTGTCCTGTGCCACAGACTTAAGACTTAGTTCCGGCCAGGCACGGTGGCTCACGCCTCAATTCCAGCACTTTGGGAGACCAAGGCGGGTGAATCACGAGGTCAGGAGTTTGAGAACAGCCTGTCCAACATAGTAAAATCCTGTCTCTACTAAAAATACAAAAATTAGCCACGCAAGGTGGCATGTGCCTGTATTCCCAGCTACTCTGGAGGCTGAGGTAAGAGAATCACTTGAACCCAGGAGGCGGAGGTTGCAATGAGCTGAGACCGCACCATTGCACTCCAGCCTAGGCAACAGAGCAAGACACCATCTAAAAAAAAAAAAAAAAAAAAAAAAAAAAAAAAAAATTAGTTCCTCCAACTGCAAAATGGGAAAATAGCATCTACCTCCAAGATTTGTGGTGATGATCGCAAACTAAGCACTTTACCTGCTTCTTAGAACACGGAACATGTTCTGCCTATTATCTTTATCATCATTATCATCAGGCAAGATTTCTCAGTTTATCTTAAACTATCAATCAACAGGGATTTGGTTTTCAATTCTGATGTTACATTAAAAAATTTAATTAAAGATGTTTTATAAAAGTAATGTCCTGAAATATTTAGACTACTGGATCAAAACATCAATAGGTGTCCTATTATTAATGGTAAGACATTAATACAATCTGAGTAATAAGAAAAATGTCAGCATGCGTCTTCTTTTCGAAATGATAGAGAGCTTATTCCTTCTCACAATTATTGACAGATACGAATCTAAAATTGTACCTAGAACTTTAAACACATAAGAAACCAAAAAATGATCCCTCTTTGGGAGGCCAAGGCAGGTAGACCACTTGAGGCCATGCGTTGAAGACCAGCCTGGTCAACATGGCAAAACCCTGTCTCTACTAAAAATACAAAAATTAGCCAGGCATGATGGTGCACGCCTGTAGCCCCAGCTACTCAGGAAGCTGAGGCAGGAGGATCTCTTAAACCTAAGAGGCAGGGGTTTCAGTGAGCCAAAATTGCACCCCTGTACTCCAGCCTGGGTGACAGAGTAAGATTCTGTCTCAAAAAAAAAAATCCCTTTTACTTCTTGAGTATTATAAAAGCAAACCCAAACCAAATGCACAAAAGTTTCAGATGTTCAAAAGTACTCTGCTCTACCTTATCCATATTGTGTATGGTTGTTATTGCAGAGTGTGATGCAGGAGAAGCTATCCCTCAGCACAGGATTTTGGTAGAATATGAATAAAAATCTAAGCAAAATATAAATTCCTTCAAAATAAACAGGAAAAATTTCAAAGGATAACCCAATTTTTATTGATTTCATAAGCATCTCTGTAATCATAACTGCCAGTGGTAAAGAATTTCACAATATCCGAAAATATCTAATAGATACTAAAAACCATTTTTATATTACTTAATTTTCACAAGGGAATAGTAAATATAACCTCTCATTGGGTTTTACTGGGTTATTCTCGAGGCAAAAAATGAGGCCAAATTAATCATCAAATATAGTATGAAAAAAAATAGAACTCTCCAGTTCCACTTTCACCTACTCTCAGAAAGTTCCATAGTCTCCATAATTCTGTCATTGCTCTGTGAACTAGTACTTTGGCTAAGTGACAGGAGACTGCCATTCTCCTCCTGTCACACTCTGTTGATGCTTTTCCAATGCCAAAATCTGCAATTCTGCCACCAATGCCACGGCTGCCTACCAATGGCCACACTATAGGGAGTAAACTGCCAGCAACAAGCATGTCGGCATTTAGTGCTTTGTATATCATACAAAGATTTCATGGAAAATTTTTACTGAGCATGACTGATGAGGTTGAGTTGGAGGTCAATCAGAACGTGGAGGCAGTCGGCCATGCTCAGGGTTTCTCATTTTCCATGAACAAAAACCATACCTCATCCGTCTCTTCCCTCAGGGCAAGTCCCTTCCTGAAAAGCTCTTCATTGTCTCTTGAAAATGGTCTGTGGAAGTGCCAAACTACCAGCTCTCCAGATGTGGCTGACTCTCAAGGTGAATTTAATTTAGACTTAGCTTGGAATCCCTGTCATAACAAATCAGATAAAGTGCATGTGCATGCATGTGCACATGCACACTCAGACACGTAAAACCCATCCTAGACAGTTCAAACAAGGTTTGAGTACCACTTTCCACGTATCAGGCTTACAAGCTGCCAAGAACATACAGTTCCTAACCTTGAGGAGCCTGCAGTCTGCTGGTAGCCAAAGTGGTACAGGCAGAAGGATGTAAGCACTCCAGGCTTCCATAAATCTGCTCTTGGATAAGGAATAAAGCACAAAATCAGATGGCCTTGCATTCTTCTCTGACACAATCTCATCAAGTCAGCAAGATCATAAAAATGTGAGGTAACAGTACAATTTTTTTACAGAAAAAATTACTCTGAGCTATTTGAAATCTTAGTAAAACTGAAAAATACAATTTAACCCATAATATTGTTGCCATTATCTGGTTTGTTAAGACTCTAGGGTTTGGCTAATAGAGCTGCACAAATATATTCACTAGTTTCCATGTTAATGTTCTGTCAACATGCATCATCTATAAAAGAAGCATTCCACTTTGCATAACATCTGTACTTCTGTGGAAAAAAGGAAAATACTGTCCACTATACCAAGGCCTTTACATTTCCTTGTATTATGTTATCATAGATTAGTAACTAATTCCCATACTATGTCCACTATTTTTACTTTTATAAACAATATTGCAATAAACATCATTAAACCAAATATTTGTATATTTCTTTGCTTCATATAAATGTCTAGAGTAAAATTATGTGGCCAGTAGGTATGTAAATAATTAAGGTCTCAACACATGTTATACTCCAGAAAAATGGTAGCAATTTATAGTCCTATCTGCAGAGGAGACGGCATATTTTTTAGAAAAAATTCTTAAGTAAAATAATTAATTATTGGAAGTGTTGCTTTCCTAGGAAAATATCTTACGTGCAAGGAATAAAAGTGCCAGATGAAGGTAAGAGGCATATAGTATGATACCCTGAGCAGAAAAAAAAATAGTTGCTGGGTTTAAAATTTATTTGAATCAGATTGTGCTGTCAATTGTGTACTTATGTTCTTCTTTTGAATATTCTGAGCACATACGCATATACCAGTACTCCTTCCCTAACCCTTTTTCTTCTTACCTATATTCTTCACCTCCTACAAGAATCCCACATTGATAAATCTAGCAGTTTTGGGGTTTTTTTTAATTAATTTTATGAAGCATATATTAGGTATGGTCCCAATTATTTGTACCTCACAATTTAGCATTTATTTTTATCTCTATGTAATATTTGCATTCATGTAATGTAATTATTCTCCACTGAGATTAGGCCATAACACCTTTCAGAATAGGCACGATATTTTAAACATTCTTGTTTTTGAAACTTTGCCACTTCACAGAACAAAAATACAGTTAAAAGTTAATAAAATTTTCATGGCACACTTCCTCGTGGGAACGTAAGCATTGTCTCTTGACTGACAGTTGCTTGAAATCATATATGATTTTTTTCTGAAGGAAACAATCCTCAGTCGCAAGTCCAGGGTTTCTCCAGACCCAAGAAGTAACTTGTATACCACTGTGATTCTCATTTCCCTAATGGCTACCATACCACTTACTGAATGCCTACTGTGTGCGGGTGCTTTTCAAATATTTCCACATTTTTAGTTCATCTGACAGCTCTGTGAGACAAGTCATAGCCCATTTTACAAATGAGAAAATGATGGCTCATTTAGGTTAAACACATAAGAGCCCAGATTTGATTCTTACCCCAGAGTCCCAGCATTTAACCACCAAAGTTACTATGGCAAATGATTTTCTTATGCTAAGAAAAAGAGTAAAGATTATAACCTTTCAAAAAAGCTGAAATTTTCAAACTTTCAGAAATGACATAATTTTAGTTACATGATCAGAATTTCTGGTATGCCAAATAACATAGCTTAAGCGATGATTTCAGATAGTAAATTGTCTTTAGTCTTGGTCCATTTTTGCTGGTACAACAAAATATCTGAGACTGGATAATTTATAAAGAACAGAAATATACTCCGGGAAGTCCAAGATCAGGGTGCCAGCAGGTTCTGTGTCTGGTAAAGGCTCATTTCGCATTGATGGTGCCTTCTAGGCATCCTCACATGGTGGAAGGGACAGAAGGCAAAGAAAAAAGAGGAACACTGTGTCTTTACATGGCAGAAGAGCGGAAGAGAATGAACTCATCCCCTCAAGCCCCTTTATAAGGGCACTACTCTCGTCCACTACGACTCCAACCTCATGGCTTCATCACCTCTTAAAAGCCCCACCTTCTAATACTATCAGTTGATGATTCAGTTTCAACATCTGAATGCTGGAGGACACATCCAGACCATAGCCTCTCTCAAAAAAGAATAAAGATGTTCCACCGCACCCATCATTTATTGAAACTATTTTCCAGCACAAAAAGAGCATTGAGAGCAAGCTTTTAAAATAAATTGAGGGGCTTCTGGGTCAAGATCACTAATGGAACACACACGTTTCTTTCATATTCTTCTCTGGACGCTATTAAAATTAAAGGAATTTTAAATCATAAACCCACAAAAATAAGAGATCTGGCAGAGAGAAAAATCAGTATGAAAAAGTGCATTGTAAATTTCTGGAACATGGAAAGGAGATAGAGGTAGACGGCCAGATGAAGATGAGCTGCCAAGAAGAGACCTTAGTATAAATGCCTTTGCAAACCCTGGAGGGTGCCAGAGTCAAGGAAGACAAATTCCACAAAGGCATGACTGTAAAACAGGGTTGAAAAGAAGGGGATTCACTGAAAGTCTCTAAACCCAGCTCTTTCTTTTCCTTTCCCACCCCATGCAAAAACAGACCAGCAGGCAGGAGGTCTACAAGCTGCAGGCAAAGGATTGCTGGGCTGAATGAATGAATAAGCAGAAGCAAGTGGCACAACAAAACATGCCAGAATTCTAAGACTAAAAGCTGAGTTCGAGTGGAAAAACAAAATAGGGATGAAAAAATGTTTTATTTCCCATATATTTCCTTCACATTCTAAATTAAGGCCCCACTCTCTGTAATAAGCATATTAATTCATGCTAACATTTTCTTCCTTCAGCCTCCCACTATGACATGATGTCCCCAGAGAAATTATAACAGGTTCAGGAAAGCAATCCTATGAGCTCTCTCAACTGCTCCTAAGACAAATATCATCAAGTTAGTATTTAAAATCACGAGGTAGTCTCTAAATTGCTACACTCTGACAGCTATAAGGTACGAGGCCTATTTTGGAGACCAAGCTCGGGGGGACATCTTCCCAGAAACTACCCATGCAAGAAAATACACATTAACTGAGAAGAAAATTAATAAAAGGACCCTTGAGAAATTTTTAGGTTGTAAATAATAACAAAAGACCAGCAACTGAACTACAAACATCTTCTAACCATTTTTTTTAAACCATCTCCTTATTTTCTTGAAGGTCATGTAGCAAAATAAAGCAGATGATTCTCTAATGTAATTCCATCACTAATACCACAGTCTATTTGTCATTCCCTTAGGGGAGCCGTACTTGGGACAGAACAACTAGATATATAATTGTAATTCTCACAATGAGAACCTAGAAAATATTTCGCCGCACGTACAGTATGCTATAAATGTCACTGTGAAAGCACAGCTCGGTTAAAGCCTGCAATCCATCTAGCTCCTTTCTGTTATTCACCATCACACAGAGCTATATCAAAAGATCCATTCAAACAGTGAGTCTCAGACTTACATTATCAGCAGACACTGCTTTAATTAGCAGTGGTTTTCAAAGGACTGGATGGCTTCGAGAACTTGATTTGAACCATAAAGTAGAAATCTGGATCTTTATCAGTTTCACTTCTCAACTCTCAGCTCCCCTCCCTGGGTTCCAATAGACACAGCCCTCATTTTTCTTAATGTAAGAAAGAAAACGAAAATGGTAGCTAGAGTTTGGCAATACTTGTGCGTCCACTTTTTCCTCAACCACCAGTGATGCAGAGGGGCTAAAATTAAGGTTGCAAAGGGACTAAGATATCTGTGTCAGGTACGTTGCAGGGAGTGGTAAGAATGACAAAAAGAGAATGAATAAGAGCCAAATAAACTATTTTTAAAATAACATTTAACACACAGATTTTATGTGTGTGTGTGTGTGTGTACATTAATTTTTATTCCAAATGAAAACACAGCATCCACTTTATTTTGGGTTAAGTGTGAGAAAATATAATGCTTTATTTTGGGTATTTCAATACAAACATTAAGTCACTGACTGGATACTTTTTTCATCTATTTTGCAATATTTACCCATGATCCAATTCCTGAATCTTGGTTATTTGTTGGTGAAAACATAGAAAAAATATGAAATTTAATTCATCAGTACCGAACTATGAACTTTCTCTTCTAATAGGAATGTTTCATCTAATAACAAGGACTTCTACTTTACATTTGATCAGTGATAATATAAAAATACAAACTATTTCAAGATTCCTAATGCTTGAATAAATAGGCATCATTTGGTATGGAAAGAATTTAATAAATCCACAGCCAGAGAGCACTTTCGATAGATGTATAAAATGTGGAAGAGCATAGCAATCTTTTCAAATCCAATCCAACCTTTCACTTTGTAGATAAAGAAGCCAAAGATTAAGTGATTTGTCGAAAGCCATATAAGTACAACTTCAACTGTAATACCAGTCTCCTGGAATCAGATCCAACATGCTCCTCACCATACTAGTTGGCACTTAGGGAGAGATAGAAAACCTCTTTAGAATAAGAATCCTTGTCACCATCAGCACACACACACAAACACACACACACACACACACACTGAAGACACAGGTTCTTCATTTAAATTTTCATAGGTATGTCAATTAAACACCTGTACACACTCACTTTTTCATTTTTCCAGTCTCTCCTCATTCTGCCATTATGCACATTAGGACTTTAATTCTCACTGCTTAGCATTTCCCAATGATCCTCATGGTCCACCACTATCATAGCATATTTCCTGTCCTCCCCTTTTTTAAAAAATTTCATACTATAGATTCTTCCACAATTTTTAAATTTTTGTTATTGATTCAAAGGAGAAGGGGCCAGAAAGAAGTTAAGATGGAATTATTTCTTATTCAAAAGAGATTTAAGTTTTTCAACTACTTAGTTTTTCACTTTGGTCTTCCAAATGATCAGGATTCATGGTTACTATTTATTACTATACTTCACCTGGGGTAAGACCAGAATTTTTTAATTACTCATAATGCTTAAGGGTTGTCTCAGTTATTTGGAGAACATTATCTTAATCATCAAATTTCTAATATCTGGTGCAGAGAGATCAATCCTATAATCCCCTTATTGACATCTCAGAAATGTCTGACCTCCCTAAGAAAGGGAAAAATTAATTAATTTTACTAAAAATTCAGGAGTGCCACAGGGTTCAGAAACTCAGAGAATCCTGGTTCTGAATTCCCTCCAGTTGCCTTCCAGTTGAGGAATGCTTACTGAAAAACTCAACATAAAATTTTGGTCTCTACCACCCATCTGTTTTATGAAAATAATTATTTCCACAGGGTATTTTAGATGTCAACTCTGGATGCCATCTCTGGAGAAAAGTGGATAATAAATTTAAAACATACCAATGATGAATGGGCCATTGTGGGAGATGTGCTGAGTGGAGACGTAGAATGCACAGTAGGCAACACAAACACCTTGGAAAGGGCAGCTGCAGCCCTAAAGATGCTGAAGTGCCTACCCTGGCCCAGGATGATGTCACCGATAAAATCAAACGTGAGCTGGCAGCTTAGGGGAGTTAAGGTATGGGGGCAAAGCAACTCACGTCCTCTATCATCAAAATTGTCCCTCAGACAAAATGGACATCTAACGCAACTTAATCAGTTGAATCCAAAACATAGCAAGAGTCATTGGTCGGCTCTATGAGTAGCAGAGACATGGAAGGAGGTTTCCAAAATAAATGATGTAATGCCAAAAAAAAAAAAAAATCATTGTTTGCATGTTTTTATCTTTCTTTTCTTCATTTAGGTCATCACCAAAATTAGTTTATTAAGAATGAATGCAACCAGTTGTGGTATAAAGATACATACATCCAGTACCTTACTGCCAGAGATTTCCTACTTATTACATTTAATTTGCATTTATTACTTATTTTATTATATGAAGTTGCCTTGTAAGGAATAACATACAGATCAGCAGCAACATTCAAGCCATACTGAAAGTAATATCTAGATAACACATCAGAAACATTGGCAGAATAGATGACTTGTTTTCAGGCATGTCAGGGCCTTCTGAGTGAGAGGCTATTACCAATGACTCTAGTTAGACACAATTAGAAAGAGAAAAAATATATAAGTAGATATTATGGCAGAATAAAACATGTTACAGGCCAGGTGTGGTGGCTCATGCCTGTAATCCTAGCACTTTGGGAGGCCGAGGCGGGCAGAGTGCCTGAGCCCAGGAGTTCGAGACCAGCCTGGGCAACACAGTGAAACCCTATCTCTACTAAAATACAAAAAAAAAAAAAAAAAAAAAAAATTAGCTGGGCATGGCAGTGTGTGCCTGTAGTCCCAGCTACTCAGGAGGCTGAGGCAGGAGAATTGCTTGAACCCAGGAGGCAGAGGTTGCAGTGAGCTGAGATCGTGCCACTGCACTCCAGCCTGGGCAACAGAGTGAGACTCCATCTCAAAAAAAAAAAAAAAATGAAAATAATAATAATAATAATAATAATGTTATCATGTTACAGCATAAAATGCTTTACAATCATTCCCATTGTTAAGACATTCTGAAGAATAATTATACACTTGCTACCACAGGTCCGTGTGAGAAATTGGGGTGTCAATGCTTTGTACGCTTAGAGTATTTGAGTGGCTAAAAACTATCATTATTATATCATAATGTACTTAAAAATAAAGCATAATAATTGCCTTGAGGGTTAGGACTTTCTTTATCCCATATGTTCCCACTGTAGCCCTTAGTACTCTGTCTTATTCAAAATAAGTGCCTAAGGATGTATACTGATTTGAAAGTCTGTTTTGTTTTTTCTAAGTACATTGCCATCCAATAGGCACTAGGTTGCATCTCTGAAGATGCTCATCGACAACACTCAAACCTGTCATCAGATAATGATATAATGAATTAGAACCCAGCACTAACCTCGTGTTTTTTGTTTGTTAACAGATTTCTTTTTAGAAAGTAATTAATTTTATTTGTATTAATGAAGCTATGAATTAATAAATAATTTAGGCTGGGCATGGAGGCTCATGCCTATAATCCCAACACTTTGGGAGGCCGAGGTGGGCGGATAACCTGAGGTCAGGTGTTCGAAGCTAGCCTGACCAACATGGTGAAGCCCCATCTCTACTAAAAACACAAAATTAGTAGGGCCTGGTGGTGCCTGCCTGTAATCTCAGCTACTCAGGAGGCTGAAGCAGCAGAATTGCTTGAACCCAGGAGCAGGAGGTTGCAGTGAGCTGAGATCGCACCATTGCACTCCAGCTTGGGCAACAAGAGTGAAACTCGAACTCACAGTAAATAAATTAATTAATTAATCTTATTTAAAGAACTATCCTTCACTGAATTATCACAGAATTCTAAAATGTATAGTTCTTTGTAGTTTTACATTTTAAAAACAGTTTTTTTCATTTCTTTTCTCTTTTGTTGTATTTAAAAGTAAGTGATATGGGCCGGGTGCAGTGAGTCAGGCCTGTAATCCTAGCACTTTGGGAGGCCGAGGCGGGAGGATTACCTGAGGTCAGGAATTTGAGACCAGCTTTGCTAACGAGGTGAAACCCTGTCTCTACTAAAAATACAAAAATTAGCCAGGTGTGGTGGTGCACACCTGTAATCCCAGCTACTCTGGAAGCTGAGGCAGGAGAATTGCTTGAACTCAGGGGGCAGAGGTTGCAGTGAGCTGAGATCGTGCCATTGTACTGCAGCCTGGGTGACAAGAGTGAAACTCAGTCTCAAAAAATAAATAAATGAATAAAATCAAAAATAAATAAGTGGTATGAACCCTTTTTTCTGAAATCAAGAAGAATGTTTTATTATGAGATCATAAGTAAATCTACATATCATTGGATAAGTCTTTCTCCCTCAAATTCAAAATAAAATTTTCAAATATAAAAAGTAAATTTTAAATTATTTAAAATATAATTTTTCAGTTCCTATTGAATATAGATACACCCTGTTAAAAAAAAAAAAAAAACTAATGAGGTCGGGCACGGTGGCTCGCGCCTGTAATCCCAGCACTTTGGGAGGCTGAGGCAGGCAGATCATGAGGTCAGGAGATCGAGACTATCCTGGCGAACACGGTGAAACCCCGTCTCTACTACAAATACAAAAAATTAGCTGGGCGTGGTGGCGGGCACCTGTAGTCCCAGCTACTTAGGAAACTGAGGCAGGAGGATGGCGTGAACCTGGGAGGTGGAGCTTGCAGTGAGCCGAGATCCCGCCACTGCACTCCAGCCTGGGTGACAGAGCAAGACTCTGTTTCAAAAAAAAAAAAAAAAACTAATGTCTGATGATCTATTTTCTTTCTCAATCTCAAAGAGTTGCCTTTTTACTCAAGGAAGCAATATTTATAACATTTAGAAATTGACTACTGTGTTGATTTGATTGTACCAAGTTCCAATATAAAATAAGTTGAATCATATACTCTTCTTACCATTATTTTTGTAATATTATTGAACATTCATTATTTGACAGGATAAAATTGTCTCTTGAGACAGATTATGTTAATGCAATAGAAATTATTAAATTTATGCATGAGATCTGTTTGTTCTTATAATCTCTTAGAGAAATAAACCATTATTATATCAGAATGCGCTGAAGTATATGATCATTTTTACTATAGTAATATATGTTTTTTTCTTTTCATTATGAAATTTCAGTTGAAGGTAAATATAAGTAAAATTCTTTGTTGATGCATTTATAATCTAAAAGAAGTTTAGAAAATAGTCAAGATTTGTTGTCTTAGTTTTACTTATTTATTAAACATAATACATAGAAACTAGTACCTATTTCTAAAACTATTCCAGAAGTAACTTCATGTTATAGATACAAATATACCCAACTTGAATGTATTGCTTTGCCTATCATTATTCCAAAAATGCAACTCAAAAATAAAATCAGACTACAAATTCATATGCCAACACGTCATTTCTTAAAGTGTGTTGCAGAGAACACTGCTAGTTCCTCAGAATATGCACTGCTATTGCACACACAGTAAAATGTATTACATTGGTAGGTGAGTTTAAGAAACACTGAATTAACCTCACAGTCTTTAGTATGTTACAATACAAATATGAGTCTTCGAGGGGAAATGTGCTGTATAGTGCATTTCCTGCTGAGTGTTTTCTGAATATTCTTGAGCACAAACCAGAACCACATTTTGTGACGCACTTTGGAAAATCAGAATTCCCAGGAACAGAGTTTAGAAAATACATGATAGGAAAAACAAAAGATCCATTCAGCCTCAACAGCAATTATGGTGGAACTAACCAAACTGAAACATATGGTAACAAAATACTTTCCTCCCTTCTTCCACCTCTCTACCACTTTCCACAAAAATTAGCTTTACTGTCATCTGACTTAGCAGAATCAGTGACTAAGATATTCCACATGGTTTAATATATGGTATTCAAAGGGATGGAAATGTCCTTCTAAGTCCATGTTAATTGATTTTTTTCTTCTCATGTTTGAAATATTGGAATAACATCAATCAAACTACGAGAACTTTCACTTGGCATTGGTAAATTTAAGAAATTTTGAAGAATTTTATATCATTCCTTTATTTCTGATTATGTATTGATTAACAGATGTAAAAGAGGCACCTTCAATTGGTTCAGAACCTAGCAATCTTTTAATCGGCAAACAGCAATAAACTCAGGGCAAAAATCAATATTTAAAAGTAGCAATTCACTCACCCAGGGTAAGACAAGATTTATATTGGATGCATGGCAAAGAATCTTGCTTAACTTTTGTCTTGTCTTTGTCTTATTTTGTCTTGTTTTATCTTTGTATGGAATAAACTGATGAATTTTTAAATTCTGCAGACTGGTGACTTTCTTACTTATTTACTATAGATCTTACCTTAGAAATGTTTTCAAATAAAGTCAATAATGTTCATTGCTTAAGTGTGTGACACATACTGTAACACTGTTCATAATAAAGATCCTTATGAGAAATATAGCTTTAATTTTAAACAAACGTATAACATGATATTATAATGTACACATATTTAAATATTTTAATGGGAAAAATATTGTCTTCTTTTAAAAACCAGACTTTTACAAACTTTACTATTTGTAATAAATAAATTGAATAAATTTCAGAAAATAGTGAACTCCTCAAGAACACATTTTTCAACTGTCTTCAGCAACCTAGCCAGTCATACTGTGTTTCATTGGTATTAACATGAAACATAATGCTCGACGAACTGAAGTTTTTGGATATTTATTCACGTAAACAGCCAAAATAATTTTATTGGAAACTCTCAAAGATATATCAGAGATTTTCCAACTCTCTTAAATAGAAAATACTGAGCATAGGCGAACCTTTTCTTGATAACATTGTCATGGGATCTCCTGTATCTGAAAGGTGTCAAGTTCCTTAGCTCTATTTGCTTGTACACTTAATTACCCCAGACACAGGGCTTTCATGTGTTTCCCCCACCCACAGAACAGCCTCTCTTCTCAGTGCAGGTGAGTGTTCTTATGCCTCTGATGTGCCGCCATATTTCCCCACAATCTTTGGAAGTCAGTCTGAGGCTAGCCCTAGGCCTCTGCTACAGAGTAATGTTCATGAGTTTTGTGACAGCTACTTCCTCTAAGGAAAGGTTTTTGCTCACTTCTAGATTTATAGTGTATTCAAAATAGAGTCAGGCATGCACAATGTCTGACTTTCCAGAAAGTGAAATGCTAATACATCGAATCACTTCAAATGAGAAGAATCCATCTTCACTTTGTGCACTTGCCCGATGTCCACTATGTTCACTTGCAAAACTTCCTGTAAAAGACTGCCAGGAAGCTCAGGGTCAAATTTCACACTAATTCATAGCAACTATCTATTCATGTATTTATTTACTCCCTATCTGGTTCCATAAAGGTTTTATAAACACTAAGCCTTTATGCTTACCATATCTGGGTTTTCTTTTTACTTTTAAATGCATTTTAACTTTTTTCTTTCCATATTAGTAAACTTTGGGCATGTGCTTTTTAAGTGAATCAGGCCAAAAACAGTCTAAAAATAGGTTTAGGCTAGGGACTTCACATACATTATAGTTTTTATTCTTCACAAAAGCCTTCAGATTAGTTACTACTGTTCCCTATCTTACACAGGAACTAACTGAGACTCAGAAAGATTAAACAAAACCCATGGTCTTATGTTTGGTACTTGTGGGCAAGAATTTTCACCAAGCCCTTTCTGATTCAAAATCACTGGTTAGCTCAAGGACACATGGCCTTTCCAAATAGTCAAAAAGCAAAATACTCTGTGGCCAATACCTGTCTGGACAATCACCTAGGGCAGAGGTCAAAAGTGGGTACAGAAAATGATGACCTGATTCCTTTAAGAAAAGGTTGTATATTTTATTCAATATATTACTTTAAGACCTTGAGATTCTAATGCACTTCAGGAGTTTTCAACCCAGTATGGTTCTCTTTTTCATTTTTCTAGTTTTAATATCTTGAATAGTCCATAAACCTCAACTTCATATGTCTAGAACAATGTATTACCATGAATTTGGTCTTATTATGGGCTATATTATCTTACTTTTTTTATTTATGCTGGTATTAAAATTAGTTATGACCTGTTCCAATGTTAACTCTGTAGCCACAGTAAATTTACAAACATAGTTAGCTACCTATGCTCATCAGATGAGCCATGGACAGCACATTTAACTCAAGGTTATAGTATATTTTCTATTTCAGCAAATATAAGTGACCATTATTAATCATTGACATTTAATTGCTTAGTATCGAGGCAAAATTACTTTTATAACTTCTATAGTAAAAAATTTTATCCTTATACTAGAAGTTCATTAAACTTAATAAAACATTAACATATTCTATAATACTTATTTTTCTTGGCACATATTCCTGGTATCTCTGAGAAAAAAAATGGACTTTGAACACTTGCTAAGCTTCACATACGTAAATAAAACAATCTTCCAGTGCTGAGGCAATCACAATGAGAGGTCAAAATAAATGGATTCCAGTTTTTAAAATGAAGGTAAACCACATCATTTAACTAAATCAAATTTGCCCTCATTTGTGTAATGGCATTTTATGTATAACTTTATTACATTGTTTTCAGGAAAGCCCATGGAACTCATTAATTTTAAAGTTATTGACCAGCAAAACATGGAAACAGAGGCTGGCTAGCATAACTTTTCCAATCTATGACAGTTGCTCTACTACCCTGTCAATTTCATTATAAATCTGTGTGTGCTAGATCTCATGTCTTACCGTCAGTTTCTCCTCTAAATTCTTGTTTAATAAGCTTCTTTTTTCATGCTTTTCAAGTTCCATATTGAAAGAGAACGAGAAGGAGAGAAAGACTGAGAGACAGAGGTTCAGATTCTGTCTAGAAAATGATTCGACGTGCTTACATGTTAGATATTGCAGGACATTCCAAGTTGTGAGAGCCTAGGACACTATCAGAGAGCCCTAGCGATAATTTCTGGTTAGCTAGTGTTTCCATTTATAGATGTTCAAACCCTATAAACAGAGCACTGAAGAGAAGTCAGGCAGCTGGCCTTAGATAATGATAAATGTCCCTAGATATAAAAGCAAACTCTTCAGTAGAATATTCCAACAGGTTAGGATCCCTGAACCAATACAGATGTATGTGACAAAAAGCCACGATCAAAGAATTCATTAATAGCTGTTGCAACAGAATAATATATACTCTAGAATATAGACCTAATAAATCAGTTAAAAAGAACAAATGTGATAGTCAGATAGCAAATAAAATCAGTGGATCTAGGGCTTCCAAATTCCAATTTGCATCCTAGTAGTGTAGATATTTATAGATTTTTTTAAATGTTGCTTAAAGAGAAAGAGCAAACGTATAACTAATTAAAACTATAAAGACATGCAAACATATATTCAAGGGTTGTTGTCAACTTTATTCCATGGAGAGTAGACAAAATGACATTTAAAAATACCATGAAATAAAAGCGTTTTTCTTCACAAAAACGGATTTGGTTCTCCATTATCCTGGCTTGTTCACTGGGAGCAAAATTATGATATAGAAGACAAAACTCATTTTTTCAGTGGAACGAGTATTTTCAGCTTTCTTTAGAAAATGTTACATGCCTTAAAGAAAATTAATTGGGCAACTTAATGGTAAATAGTTCTCCCTGTGTTTTGCAGCAAAACAAAATATATGGATGGTAATAGAAGAATATAAATGGATTTCAGAGTAAACTAAAACTGCTTCTCTATGGTGATTTAATCCCTCATCCTGTTTAAAACATCCTTTTAACACGTGTTTTTTGGTTTTGGTTTTTTGTTTTGTTTTGTTTTGCTTTGTTTTTTACTTTAACTCAAATTCCCTATCAGCTTTTCCTTCATAGGAAAACATTTCAGAAAATGTGTAGTGAAGCTCTATCCTTTCAAACGATTGCAGTCAATCCTCTGTTGTCAGGCAGGGTTGCCCCAGAATTTATTCTGCATCATGATGGAAGGGTTGAAGACTTCAGAAGCGAAACACTGAGTAGGCAATAAACCTATCCTTCAGGATGATAAATTCAGAAACACTATATTAGATTCATGGGCAAAAGGGGCTTCCCCTTTTGACTCAAATCTAAATTCCAGAAAGGAAATTATTTATGCTGGTTATTGTCCTAACAAGTTGGAAAACAAAAATCTTAAAGATTGATTAACATGCAAGATTGGTATATGTTAAAAGCAAGGCAATTGTTAAAATCTTAAGTGAACGAACTTCCTAAACCTCTCTAGAAAAAAAAAAAAAAAAGAATCATGCTGTAACTGCAAAAGGAAACTCAATTCATGCTCAGCATGCGAGTTTAATGCCTGAAGACTAAATCCAGGATCCGGTTAGGAGGAAAAGGAATGGTGTGTGTGATGCAGAGTTGGTTGGCAGATGAGAATACGGTAGTGATTTGGAAGAGATGTACAAGGCATGAAAAGTTTTAGTTACACAAACATGTGCTGAGTACCTATAATACATAAAGATTATCCTAGGGGAAGGTAGATTTTTTAAAAAATAAATAATTGAAAATAATAATACAATTTTAAGATACAATCTCTGGATTTTGGCCCTCAACAAACTCACAACCGAGGTGCGACTGGATAGTAGTGGGATAATAACCCTCATATAGCACAGTTCCTTGGCATACTCACCATGTGCTAGGTACTGCTTTAAGGCTTTCCAAGTGTTATTTCAATTCACCTTTAAAATCACTCTAGAGGGTAGATATTATTATCTTCCCCATTGTTATG
Organism: Macaca fascicularis; assembly: GCF_037993035.2. Classification (NCBI taxonomy): domain Eukaryota; kingdom Metazoa; phylum Chordata; class Mammalia; order Primates; family Cercopithecidae; genus Macaca; species Macaca fascicularis. Next base: position 117,686,888 of record NC_088378.1, read on the forward strand.
GGCTAAATTTGTGCCCCCAAAATTCATATGTTCTCATCCCCCAATACCCTAGAATGTGACTGTATGTAAAGAATGTTCTTGAAAGAGATAATTAAGGTTAAATGAAGGCATTAGGGTGGGCTCTAATCCATTATGAGTGGTTGCTTCTAAGAAGAAATTAGAACACAGGCACTCACAGAGGGAAAGCCCTGTGAAGACTCACTGAGAAGATGACCATCTATAAGTCAAAGAGAGCAGCCTTAGATGAAAACAACCCCGGTGCCGCAGGGTAAGCAGCAGCTACCGTGAGATGAGTTTGGTGGGAGATCTCACACCATCTTGCTGGCACAGCCTACCAAAAACTCAGAAGACAGAACTTAGGCTGACTATGAATCTGTGAACAAATGCATGGACAGCATTTGTAAAATAAATGAAGAATACCTGAAGAGAAATCAAACTAATATACCCATTTCAGAGTTGAAAAAGCAAGACACAGTTACACAACTAATAAGCAGCCATCAAGGCCCCTAGCCTAAGCTCCTCTCCAGCCACTATGCACTTTAGCTTCTCCTCTGAACAAATCACTTCCTCACAGGTGTAGCAGGGGACTGGATAAATAGCACCAGCACTGTGTGGAGAATGCTTTCTCTTCCATGCCTTTTCAGAGATGTTTGAATGTGCTTTAGATATGATTGAGGTACAGAAGCTTTCTTTAGATGAAATTAAGCCCAGGCAAAAGCTAGCTCTCATCTACTTGCTGGTCAAACAGAAAAGAGATTGAGCCACTCTGGTCTCCTTTCCATTTGTGAGTCACAACAAACATGTTCCTTCCTTTGGAGCTGTCTTCCTGGAGTGCTCTCCCCACAGATAGTCACGTAGCTCCCTTCTCACTTCATCCAGGCCTTCCCCATCACAAACAGCAAACCCATCACTCTTTGTTCACTCATTTGCTGTGTTCTTCTTCATAGATCTTATGATCTCTGTTATTAATTATGTCACATTATATGTTAAATTTATCCATATGAACTTCTTTGTAGTTTGCCTCCCCTGCTAGAGTATGAACATGAAACTGTGCTTTATTCATCATATTATTCAGGCACGTACAATGTAGTGTGGGCTAAATAAATACCTGTGAAACAAAGGAGGGCAAGAGGAAAAGGAAGGAAAGAAAAAAGCAAAGAAGGAAAGAATGAGAGGGCAGGCAGGGGAGAAAACTGATCCAATGAATGAGACTTGAGACACTTAATACATAATTGTTTATAAGACTTTTGATAGGAAACAGGAATAAAAATATTTTAATCCAACACAAACAATACTACAATGAATATCTTGTATATTGATTGTTCAAGACACATATCCTACTCACATAACTACTAAAGGGGAAAGCAATGGATTTAGGAAGCAGGGACAACTGAATTTGTTTGCAGATTCTGCTACTCTCTGGTTGGCTCATTTTGAGCAAACTGTTTACTTAATTATTGGAGTCTCAGTTCCCTGTCCCCTAAATAGAGGGATGATACCAATCTCGTGTGTTGTTGCAAAAATTAAATGTGGTATATTTTGTGTGTAAGGAACTTAACAGAATGTTTGGCACCCAGTGGGTCCTCAGTAAAAGCGTGTGACATTATTTCTCTAGTCTACATGATATTTATGTAGGAAAAAGGTGACTTCAAAGATACTATCCAAACCCTAATAAGTGTGGCAAAAAAATTAACTAGACAAGGGATTCCCAACCCCTGGGCCATGGACCAGTGCTGGTCTGTGGCCTGTTAGGAAATGGATTGCACAGCAGGAGGTGAGTGACAGCTCAGCGAGCATTACCGTCTGAGCTCCGCCACCTGTCAGATCAGCGGCAGCATTAGATTCTCATAGGAGTGTGAATCTTATTGTGAACTGCACATGTAAGGAATTCGGGTTTCATGCTCCTTATGAGAATCTAACAAATGCCTGATGATCCGAGGTGGCACAGTTTCATCCAGAAACCATCCCCCACCCCTAGTCCCATCTGTCAAAAAAATTGTCTTCTGGGAAACCAAAGAGGTTGGAAACCACTGAAACAGAAAATAAGAGCAAATATTTACAAGTTATTTATCTGATAAAAGATTTGTATCCAGGATACATAAAGAATTTTTGCAACTCAACAATAAAAAGGCAAATAACCCAATGTAAAAAAATGGACAAAAGATTTGAATAGACATTTCTCCAAAGAAAACAAATGGCCAACAAGCACATGGAAAGATGTTTAACATCACAGTGATTAGGCAGCACAAAGCAAAACCAGGAGATAACACTTCACACCTATTAGAATGGCTAAAATAAAACACAAACAATAACAAGCATTGGCAAGGATGTGAGGAAATTAAAACCCTCTTACATTACTCCTGGGATTATAAAGGGGCACAGCCACTTTAGACAACTATGTGGCAATTCCTCAAAATGCTATACATAGAATTATAATATTACCCAGAAATTCCACTGCTATCTATATACACAAGAGAAGTGACAACATGTGTACACACAAAACTTCTACCCAAATATTCATGACAGCATTATCTGTAATTGTCGGAAGGTGGGAAAAACACAAATATCTATCAGTATATGGATGGTAAAACAGATGTGGTATATCCATACAGGGAAAATTATTCAGCAATAAAAAGGAATTAAGTATTAATACATGCAAGAGCAGGGATGAATCTTGAAAATACAATAAGCGAAAGAAGCCAGTCGCGAAAGATCACCTATTACATGATTTATTTACATAAAATGTCCCCAATAGGCATATTCATGGAATCAGAAAGATCATTTGTGGTTTCCAGTGGTAGGAGGGAAGGCAGAACAGGGAGTGACTACTAATGGGAATAGAGTTTCTCTTTTGGATGATGAAAACATTATGAAATTAGACATTGATGATGATTTTGTACAACTTTGAAAATATACTAAAAATCACTGAAGTGTATGTACAGTGTAAAAGGATAAGTTTTATAGCATATAAATTGTATGTTAAGAAGGTTATTATTTAAAAAAAAATGACAGAGGAAGATTTGTAATTCCTTTTTAAGCTGGAAAGTTATTATTTTTCCCAGGAATATAATACACACATAGGGTCGCTCCAAACAGGAAATTAAAATGTAAACTGCAGTTGCCAAGCAAGAATTCCATTCAAAATGGAAACAAATGATTGCTGGCAAATAATATTTGGTTCAAGATATTCCCACCTCATTTCATTCCTTTGTATTCAATACACATGCTTCCCAAATAAGTGCCTGATGAGTTTGTGCCCGTATTCAGAAACTGGAGGAAAGTGGAACTTACAGCAATTAAAATTGCTTGTTCATGTACTGGATCCGAGAGCCAAATGTAAATTAACCTTAATAGTGGTTAAAGTTATTTTAACTCAACTGCCATTTTAAAAACTTCCTTCTCCACAAAAAAAAAGCACAGATAGATGCTCTACTGCTGAAACCACACAAGGTAGAGAAGGCATAAATGAAAACAAATGCTGTTTTCTTTTGAAAGAATGACAATCTGCCAAACATGGTATAGACAACCCAGGATCTTCCCCATTATATGCTCTAAGGATAAATATCTTTTTACTAAGACAGGGGTCCCCTTCTGGGACAGTTGATGCTTTTATATGGGTTTCTTATCATTTCCACATAGCCCATCCAGAACATGAGTCTGTTATTCCCCCCTTGATCAATTCAGAAGCCCATGTAATCTCTACACCCATTTAATGATGGACCAGGATACTACACTCAGCACATGCATCAGGTACCCAAGAGCCTAATCCAAAGGTAGCTCAGACCAAGCACTGAGCACTGATCTCAAACAGTTAACTTCTGATCTGTTGGTGTTGCTCTTAGTCCAGAGCTTATGCCTTTTTCTCTAGAAAGCTGTGTTCCAATTGGTGGTCACAGCACTGGGGAGGCAGAGAGGTGGAGGCAAGCAAGAGAATGGTTCCCAGCTCTTTCTGGTTGTCTCAGCATCCTTACCTGAATCTATTTATCAGCTTTGGCAGCTGCAAACTCTCAAGGAGCAGCTGTCAACTCTTCTACAGGAAGACTTTTAACCTCCCATCACCATTCTTTTTAAGGCATCTGTTACGGATTCTGTAGGCAAGCAGTACTGAGTTCTAAAAGTTGTGGTGGGTACTCGGAGCTTGTGAAAAGATAATGTCTATAGAGAAATTTCTTAAAGTTGAATTCGTCACCATATAATAAATATTGTTTGTAAGTTGAAGCTGCCAAGCCGATAAAAAAACCAACCCCAAAATATCAGTAGATGATAATTATGATAATGACAGCTTAACAAACTTGTACCTTTGTAATTACTGTTCTTCAGCGAAACATAAACTATTTCTACTGGAATGTGACTTTTTTAACTTCTTCTGATACTGGTTCTCCCCTTATTTTGGTTCTGGGCCATATTTTTTGAATGACTGTAAAAAAGACATTTTATTCCATCTAAGGGAGAAAACAGGGTCTTTCTAAAATCACTTCTGAGGTAGAGTGTTTTTGAAGCGTTAGAAAATATTTGAATCAAGTGAGAACTGTAAGAACTTTGAAAAGTGTTTTTTTTAAATTTGTGCATCATCTAAAAAATGCAATTCCTTTATTGGAAACTTATTGAAAGTAAAATGTGAGGTTTTAAAAAACTGCTACTATTAACACTGATGACAATTTCTACATAACAATAGTAATTAGGATATAAAACTAAATTCATACCTTCAGAGTTTATAAAATAAACTGGCTAAAATCAGTTGAGAATCAAGTCCAGCATGTTCCATTTTCTCAACTACTATATAATAGCACGTTTTCAAGGGGCTTTCAATATATTTTCTCTTGTGCATGATTACATCCACAGAGGTACTTGGTTGAAGAAGTTTTGCTCTTGCATTTGCAATAAATATATTTCTAGGCCCTTTCAACTTCCTAGTAGTTCCTAGTAGCCACTTTCTGTCTACCTGTCTGTCTGTCTGTCTCTGTCTCTCTCTCACATACACACACACACACCATTACTATTTCAGGAGTAAAGACAACAAACCAAGATAAACTCACAAGATTTTAGGGAAAAGGACTCAGAAACAGAATTACAATGTGTGTTTCCAACTTTGGAAAGGAGTTCCGGATTTAAGTTTTCCTGGGTCTTTATGACTTAATCAACACAACCAGATTCAACACCCAGCTCACCCCTCCCCTAAACCCAGCAGCCTAACTGTCATGGTTGTGTTGACATGATAAATCATTTCACCCCCAAAGTAACAGCTCCGTGCCCTTTGAGACAGTGTGCCCAAAATGTACTTTCAGTTTTATCAGTTGAAATTGTAACACGTTCCAAAGCAATCTGCACTTATACAGAGAGAATGCTTACCTTTCTACTGACTTGGAAGCAGCCTGCAGGACAGTAATCCATCAGGGAGGTCAACGGCCACATTCCCAGAACAGCTGACCCTGTCAGTCATCGGAAAATACTGTTTACTCTGTAACTAATACTGGATACCAGGCACAAGAGGCACAAACCAAATTTTAAAAAAAGAGTTAGGCATAAACCTCATTCCCACTGGGACCACTTCACAAAAACAGTACTTGCTAAGTTCCCCCCAAAATATTGTTTTATAAGAGTGTCTTAGCAATACTGGGAATTTTGAATCAAGTGTTCAAAGTTTTGCAACATACCCAACTATCTAATTTTTAGTGTACCGATGAAAATTCTTTAAGCTTCCCTAAGGACATAAGTGGTAGCGGAGTAAAATGTTACTGAAAATTGAATTTCTCTTCTATTTATGTTGACTGGATTTTTTAAATAAAATTGAAAGTCCTTCTGAAGTGAATGTCAATTACTCCAGAGAAGGAAAGTCGGAATTATGCAAAAGCTGTCCATGATAAGGCTGAACAAACCCCACAGTCAGGCAGGACAATTGCCCTGCTTCCTAGCCACCAAAAAATGTCCAGAGAGGGCAGACTTCTGCTGAACCTTCCTCAGTTCCCACAAATTTTCTTTGCTAATTGCTCTCAACAGAAGTGAGTCTGTGTTACCCCAAAGGCCACTACTTCGATGTCTAGCCTCTGTGCAAAGGGATCCAACTTTGGGCTCTGGCCCATGTGGAAGTTCCATTTAAAGCATGGCCAGGGAAGAGACTCAGAATTTGAAAGGCAAATTATTGCTCATTTACTTGACTATCTGTGGAAAATAAATCATCTCAGCTTAGCTTTGTCATCCCACCCGGTAAATCATCCCACCTGCCTTCTATAGTGTATTTTTAAAAGAAGGAAGATATCACAATGATTTATTTGCCTTTTGGGATCATTCACATTGTAACTCAAGGTACCCTAGTAACTCATAACTGTGGCACACTGAGTTTCTGTGGTTTCAAAAGGTTCCAGGAAGAAGCTCAGCTACAGTAAAACAAAAACCAGGTAAAACCAGAGTTGCCTGAGTTGGAGATGAAGTTTGGTGAACTCTCCTTATTACCATACTAAAAACCCTTCCTAGGGAGGATTTTATTCACCGTTTTCTATACCTGCAATGTATGAAGAAGCATGATCAGGACTGTGCCTTCACTGCCTTTACCCCGCCTTTCATACAGCGACTCAACTAACCAGCATAATGAAAGCCCCGCTCTCACCTTCCTTCGGAGAGATGCACTGCTTTGGGAACTACCCCCAGTGTTCTCCTTACTTGTTGCAAGTAACCAGAATGCCCTTGTTAAATCCTCCTTGGTTGTGGCAATTGGGTTAACACCTGCCAAGCAACCAAAATCATCCATTATGTGGGTCACACCACTATTCTCTTTCATGAGTCCCACTAGTTGAGTTGATTGATGTTGGTGATTTCTAAGTGAATGCTCATGTAAAAAACAATGTTATTTTAGGACATTATTCGATTATTTTCTATCCAGTTCAGTAACATGATAATCATGGGTCAAGTACGTCAACATCCCCGTGTGGACATTGACAGCTTTCAGGAGTTGAACACACAGTCTACTGTCAAGAGTTTAGTTAGAAATGAACAGAATCGCATACACCACAGCAGGCTGAATGTGCTAAGTGCTGAGTTAGGAATATAAATGATGTGCTTCAAGAGCCAAAGAAAGAAAAGACGATTCCGTCTGGGGACATTGTTCATGATTTCACACAGATATTAGATTTGACCTGGGCCATCCTAATCCTTGCTGCTAAAAGTGATCTTTGGATATCAACATTTACGTCATGTGAGAGCTTATTAAGAATTAAAAACTTGAATCCCACCCCAGACATACAGAGACAGAATCTGCACTTTAATAAGGTCTACAGGTTAATCATATGGGCATTCAAGTTTCAGAAGCACTGATTTAACTATTTTAGAATTGCTAGAGATATAGAACGACGGACATGTCAGGTGTACACAAAAATAATGAAAGCCAGTAGATATAGAGGATTAATAGAGTGCCTACGGAGGATTTACGTATGTCACCTAACAGTAAGGGTAAAAAACACCACAACCACTTATTAGGACCCAGTGACTCTGCTAAATGATTGATTATGCTATCTCATTTTGTGCTCTCAACAATCCCAAGAGCTAGCTCCATCATTTCACAGATGAGAAAGCCAACACTAACAAGGGTTAAGTAATTTTCCAAGTCTACATAGAGAGAAAAGAGTAGAGCCAGGATTCAAAACTGATATTTACTTCCAAACTAGATCTTTCAGCCGCTACCTACTCTAAGCCTCGCCAGGAAAAAATTCCAGTCCTTATCAACACTCCCCTAGAGAACAACAAGAGGGCCTGAAGCCCACAGGTAGAGCATCCCAGGCAGCCCACACTCTATTCCTCCTTCCATCCTTCTTTCTTTCTTAAACTCCTACACCTGATGGAATAAGAAGGGAAGACTGACAATACTGTTTTGGTGACTAAGGTAATTATTTTTTCATTAAAAATAGAACTTTTGGGAGACCCACTCCTGGGCAACCTCCATTCTCAGCATGAGGAAGCTTCCTCTCTCTTCTTTTTTTTTTTTTTTTTTTTTTTTTTTTTGGTCTATTAAACTTTTCATTCCTAAACCTATCCCCAATAAAATTGAAAAATAATAATAACTTTTTATTTTATTACCAACTAAATTTATATACACCACAGAAAATTTGGAAAATACAAAGAGAAAAATTTAAATTATCTGTAAAACCACAACTCAAATATACCACAGTTAACATTAAGATATATTCTGGCTGGGTGCAGTGGCTCAGACCTGTAATGCTAGCACTTTGGGAGGCTGAGGCGGGCAGATCACAAAGTCAGGAGATCGAGACCCTCCTGGCCAACATGGTGAAACCCCATCTCTACTAAAAATACAAAAATTAGCTGGGCATGGTGGTGTGCACCTGTAATCCCAGATACTTGGGAGGCTGAGGCAGGAGAATCGCTTGAACCCGGGACGCGGAGGTTGCAGTGAGCCGAGATCGGGCCACTGCACTCCAGCCTGGTGAATTAGCATGTTTTTGGAAATGTCTCTAGTTATCATGTATTACTACTAGAATATTATAGAGTACATAATGATTGATGTATTTCCAAAAACAATAGATATTTTATCAAGAGCTCCTGTTGACACACTATAGCAAGTAAGAAGCATAGGTTATTCATGGACATAGAATTACAGTGCTTCACCGATTTAAAGACCCAAAAGTAAAGCCATCTTATATAGTAATACTTGATTGCAGGAACAGAAACTGACTTGAGAATAAATAATAACAATACTGTATACCATAAGGCACAAGAATATCTCATGGTACTCAGCCAGGTTTCATGAGAGCTACAACCAGAAACTAGAAAGTCATCATCAACCAGTTCCTCTGTTAGATCCCATGAACTCTTATCTTTTTCTTTCTCTGTATATCTGCTTTCGTCTTATTTTCCTTAAAATCTGCTTTCTTTGTGCAAGTGGGAAAAGATACCTCCAACTCTAGTCCAAAATGTTCATGTCTCTCAATCCAAGGCATGCATACAAACTGACTTGCTTTCTCTGAATTTCCAGTTCTAAATTCCCAGAGGAAAAACTCCAATTTGCCCAGCATAAGTCAGGTGTCCATCATGATCCAATCTGCAATGGGTAGTGGGAGATTAGAAGGGGCGGTGGGTGAGGAAGGGAGGAGGAGACCTGGCAGAGTTACATATTCTCAACACAAGGGAGTTGAGAAGGCATCATTAAAAGGGTCTACCAAAAACTGGGAAAACAAAAACAAACCAAAAATATAACTTAAAAATGTTTATATTTCCCTGGATTTTATCCCAATCTCTTTTCTATTATTACATTTAATAATATTTCCTTCTAGGCTTTTCTATATATAGTATATTTTTGTTGTGATAATGATGTATACACTTTATACCCTTAAGAATTCGTCGTATTACTGTAAAGTCTTGAAAAACATTTTAAATCAGTAAAGCACCAATACCATTCCCACTTCATTGGAAACTTAGATTATTTCCCATGATTTCAAATAAATCTGAGATCACCACTTTTGTGTGCAGAAAGCTATTTTTCTATTTCGAGTTACTTCATTAAAACTGTCTTCCGGCGCCGCCCTCCTGCCTCATGGCGCGGGGTCTCACGGGCCCTGCTCCCGCCCTCCGCTGGCCTGACCCTGACCGGAAGCGGCGCTGCACCGCCTGGGCCTGGCGCGGGGAGTGGGCACTGGGGCCCGGTGGGACATGGGCAGGAAGCCCAAGAAGCACAAGTCGGACAAACACCTCTACGAGGAGTATGTAGAGAAGCCCTTGAAGCTGGTCCTCAAAGTAGGAGGGAACGAAGTCACCAAACTCTTCATGGGCAGCTCGGGACACGACTCCAGCCTCTTCGAAGACAAAAACGATCATGACAAACACAAGGGCAGAAAGCGGAAAAAGAGAAAAGAGAGAAGCAGGTTCCAGGGAAAGAAAAGGGGAGAAAACGGAGAGAGTTAAGGAGTATAAAAAGAAGCGAGATCGAGACCGGGTGGAGAATGAGGCGGAAAAAGACCTCTAGTGTCATGTCCCTGTGAGATTAGACTTGTCTCCTGAGAAGCCTCTCACAAGCTCTTTAGCCAAACAAGAAGAAGTAGAACAGACACCCCTTCAAGAAGCTTTGAATCCAACTGATGAGACAATTGCAGAGAAAAGATTCAAGTGCTTTCATTTCCTGTTACTGATTGTATTGCTTCTGGCTACTCCATGATCATTAAACATCCAATGGATTTTAGTACCATGAAAGAAAAGATCAAGAACAATGACTACCAGCCCAGAGATGAACTAAAGTATAACTTCAAACTAATGTGTACTAATGCCATGACTTACAATAAACCAGAGACCATTTATTATAAAGCTGCAAATAAGCTGTTGCACTCAGGGATGACAATTCTTAGCCAGGAAAGAATTCAGAGCCTGAAGCAGAGCGTAGACTTCATGGCTGACTTGTAGAAAACTTGAAAACAGAAAGATAGAACAGACACCTCACAGAATGAGGAGGAAGGAGGCTGCTGACTGAGAGAGAGAGAGAACTCTGGAGATGCCAAAGCACACACCATCAAGAGTCCCAGCAAACAAAATAAAAAGAAAAATAACATATGCTTGAAGATAAGTTTAAAAGCAATAATTTAGAGAGAGAGCAGGAGCAGCTTGACCGTATCGTGAAGGAATCTGGAAGAAAACTGACCAGGCGGCTTGTGAACTGTCAGTGAGAATTTGAAAGAAGAAAACCAGACGGAACAACTATGTTGGGACTTCTCCATCCTGTGGATCCCATTGTAGGAAAGCCAGGCTACTGCTCTGTGAGACTGGGAATGACAACTGGAAGACTTCCGTTTGGAGTGAATACTTGGCAGGGGTTCAAAGAGCATCAAAAGAACAAAGTCACTCCAGTGTTATCTTTGAATTACAGGCCCTACAGTTCTTAGGCACCGCATTATGACTCCACATTTACAAATATCAGTAAGGATGATTCTGATTTAGTCCATTCAACCTATGGGGGAGACTCTGATCTTCCAAGCGATTTCAGCATCCATGAGTTTTTGGCCACGTGCCAAGATGGCAGATAGTTTACTGGATGTTTTAACAAAAGGAGGACATTCCAGGACCCTACAAGAGTTGGAGATGTCATTGCCTGAAGATGGAAGGCCACACTAGGACACTTGACACAGCAAAAGAAATGGAGATTACAGAAGTAGAGCCACCAGGAGGTTTGAACTCCAATACTCAAGACAGGCTCATAGCGCTGAAAGCAGTAGCAAACTTTGGCGTTCTAACTGAAGTTTTTGACTCTGAAGAAGCTGAACTATTCCAGAGGAAACTTGATGAGACCACCAGATTGCTCAGGGAACCCCAGGAATCCTAGAATGAATGTTTGAGCACCAGACCCCTTCCCAGCATGATCTGTCTCTTGGGTCCCTCATACAGAGAAATGCATCTTGCTGAACAAGTGACCAGTAATCTTAAAGAATTTGCACAGCAAGTAACTCCAGGTGATATCGTAAGCACCTATGGAATTCAGAAAGCAATGGGGATTTCCATTCTTTCCCCTGTCATGGAAAACAACTTTGTGGATTAGACAGAATATATTGAAGAACCTAAAAAGATGGATGTTGCTGACTGTGGACCTGGTGGAAGTTGAGGCCGCCTGGTATTTGATTATTTATTATGTACATACTTTTTCATTCTTAACTTAGAAATGCTTTTCAGAAGATATTAAATATTTGTAAATTGTGTTTTTAATTAAACTTTGGAACAGTGAATTTGAATGTTCCAGAAGCTGGACTTGTATTCGGTAATAAAGCTGGACCTGGGACTCATACAAAAAAAAAAAAAAAAAAAAACTGACTTACAGATGCTGAATTTTACCAGAATGAAGATAACAAAAATTGTCCAAGTTCTTGATAGATACTGCTAAATTTCTTTCCGAAAGAGTTGCATGAATGTGTCTTTCACGTATCCTCATAAGCATGATATTATTGTATTTAAAAATTCGCCATAGTTAATAATAATTGATTGTTGAAATAACTAAAACAGTAGAATTGGAATGTTCTTAACACAAAGAAGTAATAAATGTTTAAGGTGTTGGATATTGCAATTACCCTGATTTGATCATTACACATTGTATGCTTGTATCAAAATATCACATGTACCCCATAAATAATAAATATGTGCAACTATTATGTATCCATAAAAACTAAAGATCATTTTTTTAAGTTGCTATATTGGAAATTTAAGATAGAAGTAACATTCACTGGCTTTTATTTTTTTGAGACAGAAGCTCACTCTGTCACCAGGCTGAAGTGCAATGGTGCAATCTTGGCTCACTGCAACTCTACCTCCTGGGATTAAGCAATTCTCATGCCTCAGCCTCCTGAGTATCTGGGATTACAGGTATGTGCCCCACACCTGGCCAATTTTTGTACTTTGAGTAGAGATGGGGTTTCGCCATGTTGGCCGGGCTGGTCTCAAACTTCTGGCCTCAGTGCTCCATCTGCCTCAGCCTCCCAAAGTGCTAGGATTACAGGCATGAGCCACGGTGCCAGACTTTAATGGCATTGTTAAAGCAACATCAGTATAACCATAGTTTCTTCTATGTTAACTGTTGAGGCTTAATCACCACACATTGGCCAATTATCATTAAACCTCCTTTAGCAAGCAGCCAGGACTAAACATGCCATTCTTCCTTGGTACCACCATTCATTCATCCGACAAACATTAGTTGACCACCTGTTAGCTGCAAGCACTGTTTGAAACTTAGAAATAGAAATATATAGCTATATGGCCCCTGTTCCTAAAGGTACTGTTACATGAAGGATGGCAGCCCTCATGGAAGTAGACACAGTAGAGAAGAATCACTGCATCCCACTCAGGGCTTCCCTGCATAGCCCTGGAACTCCCTCAGTGATATACACCCAACAGGTCCTCAGGTCAGCTCTGGTCCTTCAGAAAGTTCCAAGGAATGAAGGAGGGTAGCACTCTGAACACATTTCAACCACAAATCCCAGGCCTCCCTAGCACTTCGTTTTTCCTGCTTAATGAAAAAAGAATGCCTAAAAATGCATTATAAGAATGGATGAGGCTGGGCGCAGTGGTTCATGCTTGTGATCCCAGCACTTTGGGAGGCAGAGGTGGGCGGATCAATTGAGGCCAGGTGTTCAAGACCACTGACCAACAGGGTGAAACCCCGCCTCTAATAACAATACAAAATAATAGCCAGGTGTGTGTGGCAGACATCCGTAATCCCAGCTACTCGGGAGGCTGAGGCAGGAGACTTGCCTGAACCCAGAAGGCAGAGGTTGCAGTGAACCAAGATCATGCCACTGCGCTCCAGCCTGGGTGACAGAGTGAGACTCCGTCTCAAAAAAAAAAAAAAAAAGAAGGGATGAGACGTTCCTTTGGAATTTATTCAAACATATCAGAGTTTTTTAAACCCAACTATAACATCTGGAGCAGACAAAATCTACACTCAGTAATAGATTCTTATGATCTCTCTCTCCCTCCCTCCCTCCCTCTCACTGACTACAGTTTATTAATATAAATGTTGCTCCCAATTTGAGAAGTTCATTGAGGCATAATTTAGAATTAATAAGCTCAGGCAATAGTATACAATTAATGTACTTCCCAAGTTAGGCAGGAGTTTAATGTCACCTCATAAAACCAAGTATTTGTGATTATCGAAGTACCAGCTGTGAACTGATCAGGAACACAATAGGAATTTTGTTAATTATCATTACCCAGAGGAAAACAATTAGTTTCTTTGTAGGGAAAATGAAAAGAAATGTTGCTATTTTCATTTTTATTTCAACCACTGAGGTTGATAAAACTCAGAATTTGTCTACCAGTTTTGGTCGTCCTATTTCTAAATATTATAAACTCATTAATGCATTAGCAGATTGCATGTTAATCTTCATGTCCATAAATTAATTGGAACACTTGTCACTGGATAATTGATACATTGTTTTTAGGGGGCATAAAGTAACCACCAAATCCCAAAGTAAAAAGGGCGACTGAAACACCTTTGGAGAGAATGATGTAATCTAGCTTTTTTAAGACTTCAAAGGTTCATCAAAGTCTTCTTTAACCCATTATCCTTTCCTTTAAGCATGGCAAATAGACTTTCCTTCTCCCCCACACCTTGCAGATAAATCTCAAAATCATCAGATCAGAATAACAGGGAGTATTTCTTGGCCTCTCTGAACAACTTGGCTTCAATTGCAGCCTTCTCTTCTCTAGAGCCATCAGGTATGAGGACCCACTGTCCACTTGTGTTAGGAACCACACTGTCCATAGGGAATGTTACATTTTGTTTGGAACAGAGTATGGTACTTCTGAAATATCGAAGACAGTGCTAGCCATTTGGGTAGCTCAAAAATGCAATAAGGGCTGGGCACAGTGGCTCACACTCTTAATCTCAGCACTTTGGGAGGCTGAGGCAGGAGGACCTCTTGAGCTCAGGAGTTCAAGATGAGCCTAGACAACATAGCAAGATCCTGTCTCCACAAAAAATATTTTAAAATTTTTAAAAAATGAGCCAGGCATGATGGTGTGCATCTATAGTCCTGGCTACTTGGGAGGTGGAGGTTGGAAGATCCCTTGAGCCCAAGGTGTCAGGGCTCCAGTGAGCTATGTCTACACCACTGCAATCCAGCCTGTGTGACACAGCAAGACTCTGTCTCTAAAAAAGAAAAACAAACAAGCTAGAAGACATCGAATGATTTATTGTTTTTAAATTTTTGGAGCTTTTAGGAAGCCTACAGATTACAAAGTGCAGGCAGACACAAGCATTAAAAAACAAGAATATCAGGAATTCTGACCCCAGGGAAAGATAAGCAGTCACATCTTTGCGCTAGGATGTAGAACTCAAGCCTAAACCTACAAATCTTGATTTTACAAATCCATCTCATGTCATTTTCATGCCATTAGTTAAAGACATTTATGTGTCACTAAACGTCTTCAACAGATCAGCTTTACCACATAGGTTCCAGTAAGACGTTGGAAGAGAAAAGTATTTGAGTCCAATGTCTATATTTATGGCTTTAGGCGTTTACTTACATTATTTGGGCCTCAGTTTCCTATCAGAAAAATGCAGATAAGAATAGCAACTTTCCCACAGTACTGTTTGAGGGATGAAGTGCAAAAAATGATCACTATACATCAGTATTCTCTTTGTGGAAACTGCCATTCTCTAATTACTTTAGGTTGTCAGTAGATGAACAAACCTGAACAACAAACCAATAGCCAAGGGTCCATGGAGAGAAATTATTGTTGCAATTGAGTGAAACAAGTTAGTGGTGTGATATATGTAATGACTGGCATCATTGCCATTGTGCTGCATACTAATTAGGTATAAATAATAAGCCACAGATATAAATATCTGTAATTAGTATTGCTTTTACAGGAAAGTTCAATTTTTCATTTTTCTCTTCTCATTTTGTCCATTCTTCATATCTGTAATCAGCATCAATATCAGCAATTTTTCAAAATACTGCTTCACTGTAATCACTCATAGGAACAATCACCCACATTAAAAGACAGAGCCCCTTGCCCTTGAACCAAGATGTTTTTACTTCAGTGCTAGGTGTTTCAATTCATGGTGCAACTAGGAACCTTCTCCACTGGGGTTTGCAGTACTAGAGGTAGTAAAACATTTGGACCATGAGGTCACTTCTTCTCCATTAAGACAATGGAGGACTGTTCACAGCATACAGAAAAAGAGGAAGAAAGTCAATATCTGTGGAGGCACCCCCAGGTATATAGCACTGCTAGATGCTTTTCAATTTTGTATTTACATCTCTTACCACCCTCATAAGGTAACTATGATATTATCCCCCTCTTACATGTGAGCAAGTTATACCTAACAAATGTCAAATAACTTATCTAAGTCCCCAGATAGAAAGGGCAACACAAGAGTTTGAACTGAGATCTGCTCCACATAAAATCCTAGCCTGCTGTATTAGCAAGTGAGTCCAAGCAAAACCCTGAACTCAAAAGTATGTGGGTGTGTGGCCCAGGAGGGCAGAACCCAGGGAGACAGAGCTCTGAAACCTAGGAAGTGAGAGTTTTGAAAGAGATGAAGAGGATCAAGGATTAATCAAGGAAAAGGGAGAGGGGGAATTAAGTCAGTTCATGATCACTTTCACTATAAAAGTTTTGCTCTGGGAAAGGCAATGGGTGAGTTCAAGGTGTATCAGGTGGGCTTTAATAGTGGAAGCAGAGCCACTATGAGCATTATGATAAATCCATAAAGGATTTACCATAGGAATTAGAGTTTACACAATTGTGGGAAAAGCAAGGAAAGGAAAGGTCTGGAAGAGGGAGTGAGAGGATGGAAAAGTCAGGAAGCACTGACTCGGGTTGGCAAGACAACGCTTTCAGAGAGACTTAAGAAGCGAAGCACAGCCAACCTGTGAAGCGGGGCTGTGAGCAGGAGCTCAGGGAGACCTCAGGAGAGCATTTGTCTCTGGCAGCTACTGCCTCTGTGGGTCTGAAATCAAGCATCTGGTGGTGGGCCTATAGTCTGCTCAGCAGGTCCTGTAGTCTGGATGATGAGAGGACCACCATGTGGAGGACAGTGAGGATAAACTGGGCCTCACCAGGTACCTCTGCATCTATTCATCTCTGTATCTGGTGTACTTCCAATAGTGTGTTTCCACTAAAGTTCCTCTCCTGACTAATGCTACAGGAAAGGGATTCTCCTACTGTATTTCCAAGCTTAATCAGGCTGTCAATAGGCATAATTCAAGACAAAGAGTGATGCAGGAAAATCAGTTAGGAAGCTATGTTATAAAAGTCCATGCACGATGTGACTAGTAGAGAGAGAAAAAATGATTTAAGAAACAGGAAAAAAATGCAAGTGGATTTGGCAATTTACTAAACAAATATAAAGAATTTATTTTTAGGGTTAACCGTAGCTAAAATTAGAAATATCTCAATTGATAGATAAATTATAATTGGCAACAATGATTTACATGAGCATACTAATAGTCCAATTCTAGCATTACCAAAGGATTTTAAACCTTTGATAATGTTTCCCATTGGGGAAACCTTTGCCTCTTGCAGCACATTGAACAGAAAAAGCCACTATTAAACTATAGTTTTTAAAATTTCAAATATGAAAATATTTTCTCATATGAAATGCTATCAAAACTTTATAAAAGTAAGAAAATTTCTTAGAGGTGATACATGATATTACTCACCTACAACAGGTTTTCTTGTGAGTGTAAAAAAATTATGCTAGATTTTTAGAAGTGAAGATTCTTCTTGTGTTTGGAGGATTGAAGACCTATGACTCCAACAGACAAAAGAGTAAGATGTGCTTGGAATGCTTGCCTTCCAGAATATTTGAAGCAATTAAGCAATCTTGCTCCTATTTCCTCTAACTACTGAAAAATCAATCTCATAAGAATCCCTGTTGATCCCCAAATCCATCCAGCACAACTTATTGAGGCTCCCCTAGCTGACCCACAAAGTAAATAAGCCTTGAATGATACAAAAGAAAAGGGTCTTCTCTAGCTTTCTTAGGAAACAGAAAAACCAACAGCTTTTCAGGTAAATCCCATGTAAGCATCAAATCTTTCTCTTCTAAGTGACACCAGAGGCACAACGGAAGGATCATTGGATTGAGAGTTTAGATGTCCAATGTTTCTTGTTTCGTCTCTGATACTAATTAGTTACTTTGTCTCACTGAGAATCTACTTTTTCTCATTAAAATGAGGGAACTAGGCCTTATAATCTTTACCTTTTTTTCTTTTTGTTATCTAAAATATTTTGTGTTTTTTTTTTTGTTTTTTTGTTTTTTTGAGACAGAGTCTCACATCGTTGCCCAGGCTGGAGTGCAGTGGGTGCTCTCGGCTCACTGCAACCTCCACCTCCCAGGTTCAAGCAATTCTCCTACCTCAGCCTCCCTAGTAGCTGGGATTACAGGCGCCCGCTACCACACCCAGCTAATTATTTTTGTATTTTTAGTAGAGACAGGCTTTTGTCACTAAGTCTAATAATGACCATACAGTAATAGGCTCAATAAGTTCCATCCACTCTCTGAGCAAAATATAATGCAGAAAGTTCTTGAAATCTTTGTCTACTGCTAGTCTGTCTACCAACCACATCCCTTAAAGTCTCCATATGGAACCATATTTTGGTTTAAAGTTGGACAGTTTCCTTTAGCCAGTCGTACTTTCTGGTCAGACATTTTATCAAGATCCCAAGACTCCTAACCATAAGCAACATCTCCTTTCATTTGTGGGTCCTCAGTAGTTACCTGCTTTTCTTGTAACATACCCTGTTTCACTTGAATGCCAGTAATAACCTTCTCGGATAGATATCAGGGGTGACATTATAGACATTTTCTAACAGAAGTTTCTGAGGGCCAAGGAAATTAAATGGTCAACCAATACTATTTGGATGTTTGTTAATATCAAGTCATCATGCCTCCAGACTCATAATCCTTTTCTTATAATTTGCTGAAGGGATTTTTAGATTATAATGTCTATCGGGGGCAACCATTTTGAGAGTTACAAACATTATATAAGATAATTAAAAACAAGATTCATAACACAGAGGTGCTTCATTTCCGTTCTCTGAAGCAAGCTATTGGCCAGTGTGAACCCACTGACCACATGGTCAGCATGCATCAGTGAAAACAGAACTACATCACTACACCTTGTCCAGAACTGCTATTGTGCAAGTTAACCAAATGTATGTAGTTCTATGTCCTGCACAGATGCAGGACTTTTCTTCTCGGTCACTTTGCAAGCTGGGGACTCCCAGCTTGCAACACCCTGCCCGGGCCTCACTCTGCCACACTGGCATGCCCCAGCTTACCTGTGTCATAGCTTGTAACCCCATTTGGTGATTCCTGAGCTTGTACTGCACCCAAGAAGAATGAGGATACACTGGACATTGAAGGGTGAGGAGGGCAGAGAATAATTGTATTGAGCAACAGAACAGCACTTGGTAGAAAGGGGAAACAGTGGGTGATTACCTTATCCAAAGGCGGGAAAGTCCCCCATGTGGCTGGGTTGCAGGCTTTAAACCTTCTGCTTGAAGGTAGGGTTTCACCGGGTACCCACTCCTATCTGCCTAGGCATTTGGCTTCCTCCTGTCTCTATCAGCACTAGAGATAGCAAATATAAGTGTCTTCACCAGTCAACCAAGCACTTTTAATTAGTTAGGTGAGCATGTTGTAAAACAACAGAAAATGAAGACTGTAGTGAACCAGACACTACCTACCCTTATCAGTTCCAGCAGACTGTTGCCGTATGGGAATGCAGGCCCAGAATTTCCAGATCTTCTCATTTTTCCAGAAAAACTAGTCTCATCTGTGAAATCTCTTGATTGTTAAATGTTGGAAACTGATTCCACTTTTTATTCTGTACAGGTTAAAAAAAGAAAAAAACAAACAAAAATACCCCACTATCCATGCCTGTAGGTCAGAGTAGGCCAGCAGATCACCAATATACAGTTTCTACTAAATACTAATGTTAATACAAGAAAAATATTTGCCTTATTGGTTTACAAGTTCCAGAAGAATGGAACCAAAACTAAGTTCTAAGTAATTAGCGTCAGGTAAAATAAGGCTATAGCACAATTATCATGGAGAGGATGAAGACCAAAGTCCTGAGTAAAGTATTTTCCTAAATTTCCATCCTTCACGCCTGTGATCCAGTCATATGCACTCACTTGTTCTTGAATAAACCATACACTCTGTCACTTCCAGGCCTTTGCACATGCAGGCCCTGGTGCCTAGATAACCTCCATACCTTCCTCTTGCTTTTATCAATCACCTTATCTTCATGCTCCAGATCCCAGGTCAAGTCTCATCTGTTCCAGCTAACAGAGAGCAACTCCACACCCTATCTGATGCTTTTGCAGTGCAAAGTTCTATGCTTTATCATTCACACAGTACTATTCTTGTCTGTTTTCTTGTATTTCTTCATGATGAATCCAGAAGCAACTTAAATGCAAAATCTCTGTTTTATTAGTATTTGTAGTCTTAACTTCTAAAACATTGTATGGAACATAGTTAGTGAACAATATTTCTTAAATGAATATATGTGAAATCATGTAATAAAGATATATTTTATAACCTTTCAGATAATTAATTTGAAAGATAAAAATATTATTTCAAGTAGGAAATGAGTAGCATTTCTATTTTCAGGTTACACAACTTCCTGAGAATAGTTTATATCTATTTTTAAAATTATAAGCAAAAGGCAGGTCCTTTCCATTTCTTCCTGACTTAAAAGTAGATATGATGGCTGGATTGATGGCAGCCATGTTGTAATCACAAGGAAAAGGCTTAGATAATTAACACAGATATCAGACCTGACATAGTTAAGTCATTAAGCCAACTCCACCATCCAATAATGTCCGGGATTCGTTTTTGATAAAAATTAACTGGTTTTTTTTTTTAATTCTAAGCTAAGGTACTTTAAAGAGGGGCAGTATCTACTCAAGAAAAAAGCATCATTCTAGGAGGAAAGATTTATTCTGGTAAAGTGAAATAAAAAATTATAGCATATGTGAATTAATGAAGCTTCTTAGAAGAAAAAGCTGAGCTACATGAATTAAATTATTATTATTTACTATCTCTTCCAAACAAATGCACATACATACAAAGTTACTCACTAAATTGAAAGGATATTTTATTTCGGCAGAAAATAAGTAGCACTTAGAAACCAGGGTATTTGTACATAAAGCAAATAATGGGCTATACAGTACACAAAAACAAGAAGGGAAAAATCCATACAATTACATTAACCGTTTTTTTCCAGTGGAACATAATGAATGCAAACATCTCCTTGGTTTCTTTCACACCATTACCTGTGAGGTTTTTAAAAATACACTTGAAGTGAACATTAGGACATTTTTAATATGCCAATGACTTCATTTTATTAATACTGCTTCCCAAGTTATACAATCCCTAACTCAAGTTTCAGTTAGTATTTGCAAATGAAAGACAACCTAAATGGAGTTACGTTTTCTCTGTTCTTTTGAAAACAACTTTGTTAAACTGTTAAACCGACTAAGGCAGTGGTTTCTATTATTTTTCAATAATAGAAAAATATAAATTGCAAAAATATTAAAGTGTCTTTCTAGCAGAGTCCATAGGGTGAGTAAAAAGCATTATTCAAAGAGTCTGAATAAGGGAGGACATCATCACTGGCTCCATCTTCTGTCTCAGAGACACCTCAGTCTTGAAATACTGGGTCAGTATTCTCAGAAGTGGAAGGACGTGTCAGGATAATCTGAAGTACCTTTGAGATAATCAGAGGCTGTCAACAAATGAGATGGACGGATTTTTGAAAGTAAGGAGGCTAGTGGAAAAATAAGCCAAATGCCAGGAATTGCCATGGAATATGAGTAATCAAGTCAGTGTAGCTACAGACAAAGCTGTGACAAAAGCATGGATAAAACACGTGGCAAATGTTTTAAGCGGCGGCATGAAAAAAATGGATGCAGTGAATCCAATTATGGCCAGTAAGCCAATAAAACAGTGTTAAACACTCAAAGAGTGTCAGTCTAACTCTGATATTTTATTACCAACATATGACATGTGCATTATCTGTGCATCAGATGATAATAAGTGCTGGGGTTCACCTGTACATTAAAAGGCGTTGTAAGAATTTGCATAGATTTTGGTACACTATACAGGAGTCTAAAAACATTTTTTTTTCTTTCAAACTATACTTTTTAACAGTCACTAAAGCAAAATGATTTAATCAGAATTCCAAATGCTAACAAATGAGTGTGTTGTTTGCAAGCAGCATTTAGCAAGGCAGATTTCACGAAAGTGAAATCCTCATTAGTTTTGTATTATGAAATACAGACAAGAACCATAAAAGGTCAGAGGACAGATATTCAAATCTTTGCCAAAAAGCCTCTTCAAATTTAGCTATACTATGGCCACTATACATTGCCAGGACTCACTGTTAAGAAGAAATCTTTAGATTTCTTCTAGAAATCTAAAGAGATCCCCATTCTGGACGGGGATCGTCCAGAATGCGAGATTAACATAACATTTTAAAACTGCAAAGAGTGGGAAAATAAGGTCACATTGGGAATGCAGTCCCAGCACATTGAGCTTTTACTATCTTGTAGTAAAATGTGCATATGTATGTTCTGTGTGCCTGGCATTTTATTCATTAAAAAAAAGCATGCATAACAGAGATTAGAACCACAGTGGACCTAATCTATGCTATAAAGGAATAAACAGATGAAAGCCAATCTGGATGAGAAAATTCAGTGAGTCAGGCTCAGGAAATGAAAGCAAGTGTGTCTTAAACTTTCTAACACACAATATGGCCAAATATTTATAGTCAAAGCTTGGTAGAGAGCTCTAGCAATTATTGCTTCTAGCCATTTAGATCTCTGGTTTTGAAAGAACATTTTAGGATTACTGATTTTCCAGATAGTAGGAGGCAGTGTAAGAAACAATGTTTTCATCATAAAATGTGTAATATTAAACTACAACAAATGTACTTATTTAATCTCTCATTTCTAACTTCAGAAAATCAGAGCAGCCTTCCTATTATTGTGGGTTAAATGAGGCTTTATCACAAACGTAAGTCATTTGAAGTCCATAGCTCCTTGAGTGATATGCATAACTAAAAGGACCTGAGAATCACAGACCTCAATCTCATGTCTGGATAATTGAGAATAAAATCTAAAAAATTGAGTTGCTAAACGTAGATTTTACTTCCAAAAGCTTTAGTGATAAACTTCTAGCTTTTTGAATATGTTTTGTGTATACTAGAAAGCCTGCATTTCCTTTCGTCATATCAAAATAATTTGACTGTTCTCTTTCCCGCGCGTTGCTACACTGTGAAAGAGTGTGGGATGTCCCTTTTCTCTAAGACCATGCTTTTCAAAAAGTGATCCAATGACCCCTTATGCAATCTTCACTGTGCTACTAGTTAAGCAGCTAAAATATGAAGGCCACACTCCCCACTTCTAAATGAAAATGTTTAATGATAGAGGTCAGGAATCTGCATTTTAACAAAGTTGGAGAACTGGTCCTAGGGAATGTGACCGCTCTACTATTTTTAGCTGTGACACTTAATTCAGATACTCCCATTAGGAGACTATCAAAATCTTTAGATAATATTTAATTTTAAAACTTATCTTTTATGAGGGTCCACTAACTTAATTCAGAGGGCTTACTTAATTCAGCTATTTATTGTTACATATATTGCCTTAAAAAGGATAAGGCTTAATTATACACAAAATTCAATATATGAGGCCGGGCGTGGTGGCTCATGTCTGTAATCCTAGCACTTTGGGAGGTCGAGGCGGGCAGATCTCTTGAGGTCAGGAGTTCGAAACCAGCCTGGGGAACATGATGAAACCCCATCTCTACTAAAAATACAAAAAAAAAAAAAAATTAGCCAGGTGTGGTGGTGGGCACCTGTAATCCCAGCTACTTGGGAGGGTAAAGCATGATAACTGCTTGAACCCGGGAGGCAGAGGTTGCAGTGAGCCAAAATCATGCCATTGCACTCCAGCCTGGGCAACAAGAGCAAGACTCCATCTCAAAAACAAAAAAAGAGAATTCAGTATATGATAAAGTTGGTATTGCAAATTACTAACGCAAAGATTGGCTTTTCATAAGTCATGCTGGACAACTGATTAGCCATTTGGAAAAAGATAAAATTAGATCAATTCTTCACACCATATACAAGAATAAATTTCAAATGAATCAAAGTGTAAAGAATAAAACTTTACAAGTACTAGGGGATAAAGATGGATGAATTCCTCTATAAGAAAAGCCTTTCTGTGACTAAAAATTCAGATGTAATTAAAGAGTCAAGTGATAAACTTAACTAAATGAAAATTAAAGTTTTACAAGGAAAAAATATAAGCAAAATCAAATAACAAAGTACAAGCTAGGATAAAATATTTGCACTCTCTATACATATATTATATATATTATATATGCCATATATAATATATAAAATAATATGTTATATATATTATTTTATCATTAATATAATATATTATGTATAATTATATAATATATTATATATTATATATTATATATTAATATTATATATTACATAATTATACATATTATATATAATATTAATATGCTATATATAATATATACATAATATATTATATATTAAATGTATTATATATAAATAATATATATAACACATATGATACATAGTCTATAATATATAATTATATATAATATATATTTATATAATATATAATTATATATAATATATATTTATATAATATATTTAATATATAAAATATATTATATATTATATATCATGTATTATATAAAATATATTATATATTATATATCATGTATTATATAAAATATAATATATAATGTTAATATATATTATATATAATATAATTATATATAATATATTATAATATAATTATATATTATATATCATGTATTATATTATATATAATATATAATGTTAATATATATTATATATAATATAATACATGATATATAATATATGAATATATAATATGTGATATAATATATATAATATATAAGTGATATTGAATATCTCATAGATAAGGCATTAATATTCCTAATATAAAAACAAACTTTTACAAATTAAAGGAGAAAAATATCTGATAGACATATGGGCAAAAAATATAAGTAGACAACTCACAAAAAGATGTTTTAAATGGTCCTCAAGCATTTGAAAAGATGTTTCACTTCACTAATAATAGTAGACACAAGCTAAAACTACAATGAGATACCACTTTTCACCTGTCCCATTGGGAAAAATCCAAAAGCGTAACAATACAGTTCATTGCTGAGGCTGTGAGGAAACAGGCACTTTCATACATTGCTGTTGGGGATCCAAAATGACTCAATCTCCATAGAAGAGGATTGGACAACAGCAACCAAAATTACATATGGATTTGTCCTTAAACCCAACCATCCCACTTCTAGGAATTTATTCTAAAGATAGTCTTACAACTACAAAAATATATATGCAGAAGTGCATTCATTGTGGCAGTAGTTTGTAATTGCAAATATTAAAATTGCCTATATGTCTAATCATAGGACATTGTTGAAAAAACTCTGGTACAAACACACAATAGATACTATGTCATGGTAAACATAGAATGAGAAAGCTCTCTATGGACTGATGTGGAATGATGGTCAAAAGATCTTATAAATGAAAAATCAAAGCACCAGAGACTGTATATAGTACCACTATCTTTGTTTAGGAAAGAAGGAAAAATAAGAAAACATACATAGATTTTATATTTACCAAAAATTCACCAGAATGAAAAGCCAGAAACAATTATTAATATGTTGGTTGCCTACAAATGGTGAAGGTAATGAGAGTGCCATGGCTGTAGAAGGGAGGAATACTTTTCTGAGTATACCTTTCTGTAAGTTTTGACTTTTGAAAGCATGTTAATGCTTGACATATTCAAAACAATTAAGACAGCAAGGATAGGAAAGGGAGAAACTGAAACAATGAACCCAACTGTATTTCAAATGAATACTATAATTACAATGGAGGGCAAAAAATAACTAATTTGAGTAACTTACAACAGTTTTGACTGCACATCCTACAGCCCTCAGTCTTGGACAGGGTAGGGAAATGGAAAAACTGGAAACTAGAGATCCTGAACTCTTTTGAGTAGCTTTGCATTTTTGTAGATATGGGTGAAGTCATTCTGAAACTACTTTAGATATATTATGAGATTGAGCAAATGAGTAAATCTATTGATTTTAGAAGCCAAGACTCTCACTGTGAAAGAAGGTACATGCAAATATGGAATGGGGGAAGGTAAAAAAGATGAATTGAAATTGGAAGTATTGGTGCTCCCTTATGATATCTAAAATATGCACATGTATGTGTATAAACATGTATATGTGCATATCGTGTATGTATGTGCATTTACATGTATGTAAGTATATGTATATGCACGCATATATCTCCTGGCTCCATTCACTTAAAAAGGTATAGAAACAGAGATATTCCAGGAGCAAACAGCACAGCTAGTACATGGATTTTTATCTCTAACACTATTCCCCACCAAAAGGAACAAGGGGTTCCTGGAGAAGTGACTGAAAGCAGGGCTGGAGAAGCGTGATAAACCTGGAACATTTTGTTATACCAGAGGTAAGGATGTGCTCCAAAGAATAATGGACATATGGCACAGGCACACCTAGTCAGCTTGAAAGGATCCAACTGACCAAATCTGGGATAATCCACCACCAAGCTAAATAAGGATAATAATTACACACCACTTGGGGGAAAGTGGGGTAGAAAACAGAAATCCATGAGTTCATACAGATAATACACACCGCTATGGTGTGAATATATGTATTGCCCCAACATTTACGTGTTGAAATCTAACCACTAGAGTAATGGTATTAAGAGGTGGGATCTTTGGGAAGTGATTAGGAATTAATATCCTTATAAAAGGGGCCTGAGGGAGTTCGTTCACTCTTTCCACCATGTGAGGATAGAGAGAAAGCACCATGTATAAGGAAAGAGCCCTTACAAGACACCAAATCTGCTGGTGCCTTGACCTTTAACTTCCCAGCCTCCAGAACTGTGAGTAATAAATTTCTACTATATATAGACTACCCAGTCTAAGATATTTCATTACAGCAGCTGGGACAGACTAAGACACATTCATCCATACATGAGGAAAAGACACGGTCCTTGGTTAAACTAGAAAGTCACATGCTGACTGGTAAATATGGAGGGAGTGCTGAAGTGATCCTCATCATTTTGTTACCATCACAGCAAAGACTGGTTCAGGTAAGAATCCCAATAGATGCTAAATCTGAGGGGAAATTGTAATGAGGAGCAGGATATTTGCATGGTCTTAAAGTGTCTCTCCTCAAACTCATTATTTGCAAGGGAGAAAATGGTAACTATTTACTGTTGGAGAAATAGGACAACACTCCTACTGTGTGAGGAAAACTAGCGTCACCAGGGAGGGGCAGACAGACATTGTGTGCCTCCAGATATGGCTGCCTGAGAAGCACACAGTGTCACATATGCAATATCCTGGTCAGGAATGTAGAACCTGAATCTAATGATGAGGAAACATCAGACAAATTCAGAATACAGAAACTCCTGTATATAGAAAGTAGGGGGACTCTGTCTTCAAATCTGTCACTGTCACAAAAGGAAAAAAAAAAAACATTTAAAAAGGCTGTGGCAATGTTTCAAAGATTAAAGAAACATGACAACTAAGTGCAGTATCTGTCCTGAGACTGGATCTAGTACTGGAGGAAAAGGAAGCCATAACAAATATTGAGCCAATGAGACAATTGAAATACAAATTAAACTATTAATGTTATATTTACCGAAATTGAGGACTTTCCTGTGGTTATTTATGAGAATATACCTATATATAAAAAATAATATTTAGGGATAAAAGACCATGCTATGTAAAACTTATTCTCAAATTCTTTAGTAAAAACAAAATATTTTATGGTATATACGCAATATTATACATGTATGTATATATGTGTGTGCAGATATACATTATGCACATATATATGCATATGTGGAGAAAGAAAGAAACAGAACGGAGAGTGCACAATGATTAGGCAAATTGACTAAAATGTTGACAATAGAAGCTGGGTAAAGGGTTAACTGATGTTCTTTCTACTATTCCTATTCGAGTAACTTCTATAAGTTTGAAACTGTTTCCAAATAAAAAGTCAAAAATATACATAGGCATTTGTATTAGTCCGTTTTCACACTGCTGTAAAGAATACCTGAGACTGTGTAATTTATAAACTGACTGACAGCTCTGCATGTCTGGGGAGGCCTCAGGAAACTTACAGTCATGGCAGAAGACAAAGGGGAAGCAAGCAACTTCTTCACAAGGTGACAGAAGAGAGAAAAGAGCAGGGGAAACCACCACTTATAAAACCATCAGATCTCATGAGAACTCACTCACTATCATGAGAACAGCATAGGGGAAACTGCCCCCATGATCCAATCACCTCCCACCTGGTCCCTCTCTTGACAAATGGGGATTTCAATTCAAGATGAGATTTGGAGTGGGGACACAGAGCCGGACCATATCAGCCTTCAAGAAATGTTTGATGTCTTACTAGTAAATTTCATGATATGTAAAGCATAAAGAAAAAACAATGTATGGCAAAATATGTATTTATGCATTTTAAATGTTCATCTCTCAGTTGACTCATCTAAAGGTAGATAGAATGAACAGAAGGAAAAGATTTCAGTATGTAATTGGATTAGAAGATAAAGGTCAGACTATCAGGAGTAGTAAAATTAAAGTTGATGGAAAGTGTTGTCCTACCAACCTATAGGGAGGAAAAGAAAAAGTGCTTATGTCTCAGAAGCATTCATTCAACTCCAGAGGACCAAGTCCACCAGTAAGAGTCACCTTTCCAAAGGATTACATTCATACATTCAGTTTTTTTCTTACATTTCAAATTGTTGACAAGTGAAACCCAAGATAATGATGCACCTTTGAGCCCTCACATAATCTCTTTTTTATTGTCAGTATTTTACTTCTGCGAAGAGAGTCACAAATATCTGATAAACACATTCTGAAGGAGATCATAAATACAGATAGCACTGGGGTCTCTTTACAATTTCTTAATGACTCCTCTGGACATTAGTGTGATACATCAAGAGAAAAATTAAGAGACTAAATTCAAGTTTTATGACAAAATGAGAACATTCTCAATGGGAATTTAAAACTAAGCCTTGATACTCAAAGCATAAATAAATGAAAAACAATCAGAAGAAAATCTTCTCCAAACTGCCTTGCTTATCCCCAGGTGAGGTGGTAAGAACACTTTCCCTGAGATTTGGTAGTTGCTAAAAAATTGTATCCTTTTTCTCCCTGCCCTACTATCTTTTAGAAAGGATAAGTCTGAACAATAACATTTATCTTATATAAAATGCTAGGAGTTAAATACGGATTAAGTCCACTTAAGACCTCTTAAAAAACCACAAACACTTTTAAGTGACCATGACTATAAGAAGTCTTTCTTTTTCTGGTAGATATTAAAAAAACAAAAACAAACAAAAAAGGAACTAAAAAGGAACAATCATGCAAACAGGTAAATGAAACCCAGAGAAACCGGATGAAAGAATGACCAGCAGAGATGAAAGCTAATAGCAGCATAAAGAAGAAACCCCTTGAAAAGGTCAGAGAGTGAAATGAAAAAAGGAAAAAAAAAAAAAAAAAAAACAAGTGTTAGTTCAAGACAGGCCAGCTGGAAGCAAATGTTTTTGGATTTTTTTACTACAGACTTAAAAAACAGCCCAGCCAATGCATGATGGAAGCCACTAATTTTAAAGCCAATATATTTTGTTTAGGAGATGCTGTGAGAACCCAGTGTCCAACAAAGGAAATATTTGCATGGCCAATTTGAGTATACCTAAAGGGACGTCACTTAGCTTAAACCTCCCACTGTGAGGTTCAACAAATTGACTGGAAGCGTATCTGAATTAAAAATGGAGAGTTCTGAGAATACCCCATCAGTGGCATTGTGAGAAAATATTATCGACTGTTTTGAATTATCACCAAGGGAAAGCATAATTTCATTTTGTAAGAAGTTTGTAATTTTTTCTACTATGAGATGAAATCTAAGAACTATATTAGGAGCAAGCAAAATAGCTCTCACAATTTACTGAGTAAAACCTAAACAATATTTATATGATAAAAGTATTTATATTTTTTTTTATTTTTTGTTTGTTTGTTTGTTTGTTTGAGACGGAGTCTCGCTTCGTCACCCAGGCTGGAGTGCAGTGGTGCGATCTCGGCTCACTGCAAGCTCCGCCTCCCGGGTTCACACCATTCTCCCGCCTCAGTCTCCAGAGTAGCTGGGGCTACAGGCACCCGCCACCACTCCTGGCTAATTTTTTGTATTTTTAGTAGAGACGGAGTTTCACTGTGTTAGCCGGGATGGTCTCAATCTCCTGAACTCATGATCCGCTCACCTCGGCCTCCCAAAGTGCTGGGATTACAGGCATGAGCCAACATGCCCGGCCAAAAGTATATCTGTGTATTATTAATAGGAGTCGTTAAACCTAAAAATGAAGACCAACTCTTTTTCATAATGTTTTCTTATTTTTTTAAGGTGTCTACTTTCACAAAATTTTCCAGAATTCATATATTTGGTTTTTCATCATTCTCCAATACTGAAAACTGACTCATGCTTCAATCTTTTTAAATGTAACTTTCTTTCTTCTAGGAGATGGTCCTAATAAGAATGCTTCTTGAAATATAGACGAGAACAAGATGTTATCTTAGTTCTAACACTCATGCAAAATCCAGTCCCTGTGAGATCCAGGATATCATCCCTCGGGCTCATATTAAAAAACAGTTCTAAATCTGACTTGGGCTGAATCGTTGCTTTGTGTGTCTGTATCTTTTAAATTATAAACTTTCCAGATGTTATGTAACTCAATGTGTTGCATATGAATATTACTTTCTAGGTTACATCTAGCATGTGTTCAACCTCAGTACTCAAATTAAATTTACCACCATGATGGATTAGTCACTCATTAACTCTGCTCGTTACCTCTGCAGCACCTTCAAGGCGAGATCACTTATTCCTTCAGATTTTTTTTTTCCTCTGATCCAATTCATTAGATTCCATACTACCTACAACCTACCCAACTAGGTAGTTAAAGGGTGAAGTCCAGATACACATCTGGAAACATTTCTGGGACAACAGGGTAGAGGCTAGTGCCCTAGGGATGAGTGCCCTACACTCTCCTCTCCACTCTATCCATCCCTCTCCTGCTCCCCCACAACACCATCCCTCATACCCCATGCAAGAAATCCCAAGAGAGGAAACCTTGACCATGCCCACAACAAGGGCAAGGCAATGTAGACTAGCTAGGAAGGTTGATGGAACTGCAAAGCATAATTACATATGTGGGAAAACATTCTGGGTGATTATTAATTAATCAGGAACTCGGTGTGAAAACCTTCAGAACATGAGTTTTTGGAGCCTCATAAATCAAGAAATCAGGAACCTTTTCTTTTCACTGTAAAAAGTGGTTAAGTGGGCTATGTTAAGAGTCAACTTACTATATAACTAACTACTTTTACAGTATTAATACTAGATAATTTTTCTTTCCTGAGACTGTAAAAGAACTTATAAATGTAATTCTATAGAAGGAAAAGATTTCTCTTCTATAGAAATTATTGAAAAGGTAAGTTATCTGAAAAGGCTTTTAGGCATTTACTTCATGGGGCCAATTAGTTCTTTTTCTACTGTTTTCCAAGCAGAAAAGATAGATTAATTGTTGCAGAGTTTCCTAAAAGCAGATACAAAGATGGATTTTGGATCAACAACTGTGAAGTGTAGGAAACAAAGATGGATTCGGCAAAGGAAAAAGAAAGATTGCCATGCAGGCCCAAGAAGCCTGAGGCAACCCGACTGGGAGCTCAGAAGTGTAGGATCCAACAGAGATGGCCCTTTTAGGCAAAAGTGGCTGGACAACTATTCCTCTTTCCGTCTCAGTCAATGGAGGTGGGCTGCTCGGGCTGAGGGCGAAAGAGCAGGTGTCTCTCTGCAGCTGAAGCAGACACAGAAGGCTATGAAGACTACTGGCTGCCTGGTGCCTGCACCCCCCACAGCTAGCCAGCAAACCCATCCTTGAAGCAGAATCCAGCAACACACCTTCGTGTCTACAGCAGTGGTATTAACCAATTAGATCAGGGTACTACTTAGTTGCCTCTCTTAAAGGCACTTGCAGGCTCTGATTTATAGAGACATGTCATTTAACGAAAAACATTTAACATTTGTAAACCAATTTTTAAAACCCAGGGAAAGTAATTCATGGGGAGGCCTGCCTTGAGTTTGTCCACGTGTTTGTTAAGCCTAGTTTCTTCAGCCAAGGTTGGCAAGCATTTTCTCTGGAAAAACTACCATCACATCTGTTCCTTACCCTAAAGCTCTGTAGCTTGCTCGGGTTTGGTGATCCCCATAGCGAATGGCGGAAATCATCTGGAGGAGTGTCCGTCTTTAAACATCTTCAAGAACTACAGAAACACAAACCAGAGTGATTTCTGGCTTGCTTATCAGCCCCTGGGCACAGACCAACATGGACAAGTGCTTTCCGGTTGATTATGTAAACAAGCTCCGTAGGCCCCTCTCAAGCATCGCTGCCACAGCTGCCTAAGGAGAAACAACACTGTGAAGCAACATGCATAACAACCCCTCCTCAATCAAGCTGTCCCTAGGAGTTTCTTTCTTTCTCTAGCATAATCATCGTTCTCATCCAGCTACGGCAGGCATTTTGCTACGTTGCCATGGGGATTACACTGAAGATAATCACTTGTGAACATTTGCAGATCCTGACAACCCACTGGGGCCTGATGTTGCTTTACCCCCTCAATCTGAACATGCTCATTAAAGACTCAGCCACTTGGCTCTTGATTTTAATCCTAATGCTGACCCTCTTCCTCACAGCTGTGAGTCTTTGAACAAATCTTTTCCAAACCTGTTTCCTTAGCTGAAAATGGGGTGGGAGAATGTGTGGTTGGTACAGATGATGGCTAACTCCAAAATTCCAGGGGCTACAATACTACTACACACATCCAAGGGACATTTCTCTATCATGACCCTATTATCAGGCAGTTTAAAAAATTTCAAAGCACCTATTAAATGATGCCCAGATGCCCAGCAATAATAAAATTATATCCCAATGCAATCGTTGGGTTTCTTAACAAGAGAATTATCAGTATACAACTCAGGTGGTGGGGTGGTATGAGGTTGAGATAGCCTACTTTCTTTTTAAATCAACCCAGAGTTTGCTTAAAACAAACAAGAACAAAAACGCTCCTCTGAGTGTGTGCTCGTCTGAGTGTGTGCTCCTCTGAGTGTGAATTCCTCTGAGAGAGCGCTCCCCTGGGTGTGCACTCGTCTGACTGTGAGCTTGTATGAGTGTGCACTCCTCTGATTGTGAGCTCCTCTGAGTATGTGTTCATCTGAGTGTGAGCTCCTCTGAGTGTGCGCTCCTCTGAGTGTGAGCTCCT
Organism: Macaca fascicularis; assembly: GCF_037993035.2. Taxonomy (NCBI): domain Eukaryota; kingdom Metazoa; phylum Chordata; class Mammalia; order Primates; family Cercopithecidae; genus Macaca; species Macaca fascicularis. The sequence goes on from NC_088378.1 coordinate 117,719,834, forward strand.
CTGAGTGTGCACTCGTTTGCATGAGCTCCTCTGAGTGTGCGCTCGTCTGAGTGTGTGCTCACCTGAGAGTGTGCTCCTCTGAGTGTGCGCTCGTCTGAGTGTGCGTTCCTCTGAGTGTGATCTCCTCTGAGTGTGCCCTCCTCTGAGTGCGTGCTGCCATGAGTGCATGATCGTCTGAGTGTGCGCTCCCCTGAGTGTGCGCTCCTCTGAGTGTGCACTCCTCTGAGTGAACACTCCCCTGAGTGCACGCTCGTCTAAGTGTGCGCTCTCCTGAGTGTGCACTCCCCTGAGTGTGCATTCTCCTGAGTGCATTCTCCCCTAAATGTGTGCTCCCCTGAGTGCACACTCGTCTGAGTGCGTGCTCCCCTGAGTGCGCACTCCACTGAGTGCGAGCTCCCCTGAGTGCGCGCTCCCCTGAGCGCACGCTCGTCTGAGCGTGCACTCCTCTGAGTGTGCGCTTGTCTATGTGAGTTCCTCTGAGTATGCGCTCATCTGAGTGTGCGCTCCTCTGAGTGCGTGCTCCCCAGAGTGCACACACGTCTGAGTGTGCGCTCCCCTGAGTGTGCACTCCCCTGAGTGTGCGCTCCTCTGAGTGTGCGCTCCTCTGAGTGCGTGCTCCTCTGAGTGCACGCTCGTCTGAGTGTGTGCTCCCGTGAGTGTGCACTCCCCTGAGTGCGCGCTGCCCTGAGTGCGTGCACCCATGAGTGCGTGCACATCTGAGTGCATGCTCCCCTAAGTGTGCGCTCCCCAGAGTGCACGCTCCCCTGAGTGCGCACTCGTCTCAGTGCGCGCTCCCCTAAGTGTGCGCTCCCCTGAGTGCATGCCTCTGAGTGTGTGCTCGTCTGAGTGTGAGCTCCTCAGAATGTGTACTCCTCTGAGTGTGCGCTTGTCTGAGTATGAGCTCCTGTGACTGTGATCCCCCCTGAGTGTGCGCTCATCTGAGTGTGTGCTCCCCTGAGTGCATGCTCGTCTGAGTGTGCACTCCCCTGAGTGTGCACTTCCCTAAGTGCGCGCTCCTCTGAGTGCACGCTCCCCTGAGTGCATGCTCCCCTGAGTGCATGTTCCCCTGAGTGTTCGCTTATCTGAGTGTGCACTCTCCTGAGTGCGCACTCCCCTGAGTACGCGCTCCCCTGAGTGCGTCCTCCCATGAGTGCGCGCTCGTCTGAGTGCACGCTTGTCTGAGTGTGCGCTCGTCTGAGAGTGTGCCCCTCTGAGTGTGCGCTCATCTGAGTGTGCGCTCCTCTGAGTGTGATCTCCACTGACTGTGTGCTCATCTGAATGTGTGCCCCCTGAGTGCACGCTCATCTGAGTGTGCACTCCCCTGAGTGTGCACTCCTCTGAGTGTGTGCTCCTATGAGTACATGCTCCCCTGAGTGTGCACTTCCCTAAGTGCACGCTCCTCTGAGTGCACGCTCCCCTGAGTGCATGCTCCCCTGAGTGTTCACTCATCTGAGTGTTCGCTAATCTGAGTGTGCACTCCCCTGAGTACGCGCTCCCCTGAGTGCATCCTCCCATGAGTGCACGCTTGTCTGAGTGCACGCTTGTCTGAGTGTGCGCTCATCTGAGTGTGCGCTCCTCTGAGTGTGTGCTCCTATTAGTACGTGCTCCCCTGAGTGCACGCTCTTCTGAGTGTGCGCCCCTTGAGTGTGCAATCCCCTGATTGCGCGCTCCCCTGAGTGAGCGCTCCCCTGAATGTGAGCTCCTCTGAGTGTGCACTCATCTGAGTGTGTGCTCCTCTGAGTGTGATCTCCTCTGAGTGTACACCTGAGTGTGCGCTTGTCTGAGTGTGAGGTCCTCAGAGTGCACGCTCCCCTGAGTGTGCACTCCCCTGAGTGTGCGCTCCTCTGAGTGTGAGCTCCTCTGGGTGTGCAGTCATCTGTGTGAGCTCCTCTGTGTGCTCCCCTGAGTGTGCACTCCCCTGAGTGTGAGCTCCTCTGAGTGTGAGCTCCTCTGAGTGTGCACTTGTCTGTGTGAGCTCCTCTGAGTGTGTGCTTGTCTGAGTGTGCACTCGTTTGAGAGTGCACTCCTCTGAGTGTACGCTCGTCTGAGTGTGTGCTTCTCTGAGTGTGATCTCCTCTGAGTGTGCGCTCCCCTGGATATGCGCTTGTCTGAGTGTGAGCTCCAATGAGTGTGAGCTCCTCTGAGTGTGCACTCCTCTGAGTGTGAGCTCCTCTCAGTGTGCACTCGTCTGGGTGAGCTCCTCTGTGTGCTCATCTGAGTGTGCGCTTGCCTGAGAGTGTGCTCTTCTGAGTGTGCGTTCATCTGAGCATGTGCTGTGAGTGTCATCTCCTCTGAGTGTGCGCTCATATGAGTGCATGCTCCACTGAGTGCATGCTTGTCTGAGTGTGTGCTGCCCTCAGTGTTCACTCTCCTGAGTGTGCGCTCCCCTGAATGTGCGCTCGTCTGAGTGTGAGCTCCTATGAGTGTGCACTCCTCTGAGTGTGAGTTCCTCTCGGTGTGCACTCGTCTGTGTGAGCTCCTCTGTGCACAACCCTGAGTGTGCGCTCCCCTGAGAATGCACTCCCCTGAATGCGCGCTCCCCTGAATGCGCGCTCGTCTGAGTGCGCGCTCCCCTGTGTGCGCTCCCCTGAGTGCGCTCCTCTGAGCATGTGCTCGTCTGAGTGTGAGGTCCTATGAGTGTGGTCTCCTCTGAGTGTGAGCTCCTCTGAGTGTGTGTTTCTCTGAGTGTGCGCTCCTCTGAGTGTGCTCCTGTGTGATCCCCTCTGAGTGTGCGCTCATCTGAGTGCGTGCTCCCCTGAGTGCACCCTGGTCTGAGTGGGCGCTCGTCTGAGTGTGCGCTCCCCTGAGTGTGCGCTCCCCTGAGTGTGAGCTCCTCTGGTGTACACTCATCTGTGTGAGCTCCTCTGAGTGTGCGCTCGTCTGAGTGTGCACTCATCTGAGTGTGCATTGTGAGTGTGATCTCTGAGTGTGCGCTCATCTGAGTATGTGCTCCCCTGAGTACACGGTCCCCTGAGTGTGCTCTCCCCTGAGTGTGCGCTTCCCTAAGTGCGCCATCCTCTGAGTGTGAGCTCCTCTGAGTGTGCTCTCGTCTGAGTGTGCGCTCATCTGAGAGTGTGCTCTTCTCAGTGTACACGCAACTGAGTGTGCGCTCCTGTGAGTGTGATCTCCTCTGAGTGTGGGCTCATCTTAGTGCTTGCTCCCCAACGTGCACACTTGTTTGAGGACACGCTCCCCTGAGTGTGTGCTTGTCTGAGTGTGCACTCCCCTGAGTGTGTGCTCCCATGAGAGTGCACTCCCCTGAGTGTGCGCTCCTCTGAGTGTGTGCTCCTCTGAGTGCGTGCTCCCCTGAGTGCATGCTCCTCCGAGTATGCACTCCCCTGAGCGTGCAATCCCCTGATTGCACTCTCCCCTGAGTGCACACGCCTCTGAGTGTTAGCTCCTCTGAGTGTGCGCTCCCCTGAGTGTGCGCTCATCTGAGTGCGTGCTCCCCTGAGTGCGTGCTCGTCTGAGTGTGTGCTTCCCTGAGTGTGCGCTCCTCTGGGTGTGAACTCTTCTGCATATGCACTCGTCTATGTGAGCTCCTCTGTGTGCTCCCCCAAGTGAGTGCTCCCCTGAGTCCGTGCTCCCCTGAATGTGCGCTCCCCTGGATGTACACTCCACTGAGTGTGTGCTCGTCTAAGTGGTGTGTGCTGCCCTGAGTGTGTGCTCCCCTGAGTGTGCACTCCCCTCAGTGTGCGCTCCTCTGAATGTGAGCTCCTCTGAGTGTGTTCTCCTCTGAGTGTGATCCCCTCTGAGTGCACGCTCCCCTGAGTGCGCACTCGTCTGACTCTGCGTGCCTCTGAGCGCACGCTCATCTGAGTGAGTGCTCCCTTTGGTGTGCGCTCGTCTGAGTGCGCGCTCCCCTTAGTGTGTGCTCCCCTGAGTGCGTGCCTCTGAGTGTGTGCTCGTCTGAGTGTGCGCTCCTCTGAGTGTGAGCTCCTCTGAGTGTGTGCTCTTCTGAGTGTGCGCTCATCTGACTGTGCGCTCCTGTGAGTGTGATCCCCTCTGAGTGTGCGCTCATCTGAGTGTGTGCCCCCCTGAGTGCGCACTCGTCTGAGTGTGCACTCCCCTGAGTGTGGGCTCCTCTGAGAGTGCGCTCCCCGGAGTGCATGCCCCTCTGAGTGCACGCTCCCCTGAGTGCACGCTTCTCGGAGTGTACGCTCCCCTGAGTGTGCACTCCTCTGAGTGTGAGCTTCTCTGGGAGTGCACTCATCTGTGTGTGCTCATCTGAGTGTGCCCTCGTCTGAGTGTGTGCTCGCCTGAGTGCACACTCCCCTGAGTGTGCACTCCCCTGAGTGTGAGCCCCTCTGAGTGTGCGCTCCTCTGAGTGTGAACACCTCTGAGTGTGCACTAGTCTTCGTGAGCTCCTCTGTGTGTGCGCTTGTCTGAGTGTGCGCTTGTCTGAGAGTGTGCTCCTCTGAGTGTGCGCTCATCTGAGTGTGTGCTCCTCTGAGTGTGATCTCTGTTGACTGTGCGCTCATCTGAGTGCATTCTCCCCTGAGTGCAGGCTCATCGGAGTGTGCGCTCCCCTGAGTGTGCACTCCCTTGAGTGTGTGCTCCTCTGAGTGTGTGCTCCTCTGAGTGCATGCTCCCCTGAGTGCATGCTCGTCTGAGTGTGTGCTCCCCTGAGTGTGCAGTGCCCTGATTGCATGTTCCCCTGAGTGTGCGCTCCCCTACGTGTGAGCTTCTCTGAGTGTGCGCTTGTCTGAGTGTGAGCTCCTCTGAGCGTGTGCTCCCCTGAGTGTGTGGCCCCTGAGGGCACGCTCCGCTGAGCGCATGCTCATCGGAGTGTGCGCTCCCCTGAGTGCGTGCTCCCCGGAGTGCACACTCCCCTGAGAGTGCGTGCCCCTCAGTGTGTGCTCCTCTGAGTGTGAGATCCTCTGGATGTGCAGTCGTCTGTGTGAGCTCCTCTGTGCGCTCCCCTGAGTGTGCTCTCCCCTGAGTGTGCGCTCCCCTGAATGTGAGCTCCCCTGAGTGCGTGCTCCCCTGAGTGTGTATTCCCCTGAGTGTGAGCTCCTCTGAGTGTGCACTCGTCTGTGTGAGCTCCTCTGAGTGTGTGCTTATCTGAGTGTGCACTCGTCTGAGAGTGTGCTCCTCTGAGTGTACGATCGTGTGAGTGTGTGCTCCTCAGAGTATGATCTCTTCTGAGTGTGCGCTCCCCTGGATGTGCTCTTGTCTGAGTGTGAGCTCCCCTGAGTGCGTGCTCCTCTGAGTGTGAGCTCCTCTTAGTGTGTGTTCATCTGAGTGTGAGCTCCTCTGAGTGTGCGCTCCTCTGAATGTGAGCTCCTCTGAGTGTGCACTCGTCTGGGTGAGCTAGTCTGTGTGCTCGTCTGAGTGTGCACTGTGAGTGTCATCTCCTCTGAGTGTGCGCTCATTTGAGTGCGTGCTCCGCTGAGTGCCTACTCATCTGAGTGTGCGCTCCCCTGAGTGTACACTCCCCTGAGTGTGCGCTCCCCTGAATGTGCGCTCATCTGAGTGTGAGCTCCTATGAGTGTGCGCTTCTCTGAATGTGAGTTCCTCTGGGTGTGCACTCGTCTGTGTGAGCTCCTCTGTATGCTCCCCTGAGTGTGTGCTCCCCTGAGTGTGCAATCCCCTGAATGTGCACTCTGCTGAGTGTGCACTCCCCTGAATGCACGCTCCCCTGAGTATGAACTCCTCAGAGTGTGCACTTGTCGGTGAGAGCTCCTCTGAGTGTGTGCTTGTCTGAGTGTGCACTCGTCTGAGAGTGTGCTCCTCTGAGTGTACGCTCGTCTGAGTGTGTGCTCCTCTGAGTATGATCTCCTCTGAGTGTGCACTCCCCTGGGTGTGTGCTCGTCTGAGTGTGAGCTCCTATGAGTTTGCGCTCCTCTGAGTGTGAGCTCCTCTGAGTGTGTGTTCGTCTGAATGTGAGCTCCTCTGAGTGTGTGCTCCTCTGAGTGTGCGCTCCCCTGAGTGTGCGTTCATCTCAGTGCACGCTTCCCTGAGTGTGCGCTCCCCTGAGTGCACGCTCCCCTGAGTGTGCATTCGTCTGAGAGTGTGCTCCTCTGAGTGTACGATAGTCTGAGTGTGTGCTCCTCTGAGTATGATCTCCTCTGAGTGTGCACTCCCCTGGAGGTGTGCTCTTCTGAGTGTGGGCTCCTATGAGTGTGCACTCCTCTGAGTGTGAGCTCCTCTCAGTGTGTGCTCCCCTGAGTGCATGCTACCCTGAGTGCACGCTTCCCTGAGTGCATGCTCGTCGGAGTGTGCGCTCCCCTGTGTGTGTGCTCTCCTGAGTGTGCACTCCTCTGAATATGAGTTCCTCTGGGTGTGCAGTCGTCTGTGTGAGCTCCTCTGTGCGCTCCCCTGAGTGTGCACTCCCCTGAGTGTGCACTCCCCTGAGTGCGCTCCCCTGAGTGTGCACTCCCCTGAGTGCGCTCCCCTGAGTGTGAGCTCCTCTGAGTGTGCACGTGTCTGTTTGAACTCCTCTGAGTGTGCGCTTGTCTGAGTGTGCACTCGTCTGAGAGTGTGCTTCTCTGAGTGTACGCTCATCTGAGTGTGTGCTCCTCTGAGTATGATCTCCTCTGAGTGTGCACTCCCATGGGTGTGCGCTCATCTGAGTGTGAGCTCCTATGAATGTGCGCTCCTCTGAGTGTGAGCTCCTCTTAGTGTGTGTTCGTCTGAGTGTGAGCTGCTCTGAGTGTGCATTCCTCTGAGCTTGAGCTCCTCTGAGTGTGCACTCATCTGGGTGAGCTAGTCTGTGCACTCGTCTGAGTGTGCACTCGTCTGAGAGTGTGCTCTTCTGAGTGTGCGCTCATCTGAGTGTGTGCTGTGAGTGTCATCTCCTCTGAGCGTGCGCTCATCTGAGTGCGTACTCCACTGAGTGCATGCTTGTCTGAGTGTGCGCTCCCCTAAGTGTGCACTCCCATGGTGTGCACTCCCTGAATGTGTGCTCGTCTGAGTGTGAGCTCCTATGAGTGTGGGCTCTTCTGAGTGTGAGTTCCTTCTGGGTGTGCACTCATCTGTGTGAGGTCCTCTGTGCACTCCCCTGAGTGTGCGCTCCCCTGAGTGTGCACTCCTCTGAATGTGAGTTCCTCTTGGTGTGCACTCGTCTGTGTCAGTTCCTCTGTGCGCTCCCCTGTGTGTGCACCCTCCTGAGTGCGCGCTCCCCTGAATGTGCACTCCCCTGAGTGCGCGCTCCCCTGAGTGTGCGCTCCCCTGAGTGTGAGCTCCTCTGAGTGTGCGATCCTCTGAGTGTGGGCTCGTCTGAGTGTGCGGTCCTGTGAGCGTGATCCCCTGTGAGTGTGCGCTCATCTGAGTGCATGCTCCCCTGAGTGCATGCTCGTCTGAGTGTGTGCTCCCCTGAGTGTGCGCTCCCCTGAGTGCACGCCCCCAGAGTGTGCGTTCATCTGAGTGTGCGATCTCCTGAGTGTGCACTTCCCTGAGTGTGAGCTCCTCTGGGTGTGCACTCATCTGTGGGAGCTCCTCTGAGTGTGCAATCATCTGAGTGTGCGCTCATCTGAGTGTGCGCTGTGTGATCTCCTCTGAGTGTGCGCTCATCTGAGTGCGTGCTCCCCTGAGTGCACGCTTCCCTGAGTATGCGCTTGTCTGAGTGTGTGCTCTCCTGAGTGCACACTCCCTTGATTGTGTGCTCCCGTGACTGCACGCTCCTCTGAAAGTGAGCACCTATGAGTGTGTACTCCTCTGAGTGG